>NC_062568.1:86435000-87635000 GCF_022837055.1 Prionailurus viverrinus
TTTTCCATTGGATGTGCTTTCCTGCTTTGTCAAAGATGAGTTGGCCATACATTTGTGGGTCTAGTTCTGGGGTTTCTATTCTATTCTATTGGTCTACGTGTCTGTTTTTGTGCCAATACCATGCTGTCTTGATGATGACAGCTTTGTAGTAGAGGCTAAAGTCTGGGATTGTGATGCCTCCTGCTTTGGTCTTCTTCTTCAAAATTCCTTTGGCTATTCGGGGCCTTTTGTGGTTCCATATGAATTTTAGGATTGCTTGTTCTAGGTTCAAGAAGAATGCTGGTGCAATTTTGATTGGGATTGCATTGAATGTGTAGATAGCTTTGGGTAGTATTGACATTTTGACAATATTTATTCTTCCAATCCATGAGCATGGAATGTTTTTCCATTTCTTTATATCTTCTTCAATTTCCTTCATAAGCTTTCTATAGTTTTCAGCATACAGATCTTTTACATCTTTGGTTAGATTTATCCCTAGGTATTTTATGCTTCTTGGTGCAATTGTGAATGGGATCAGTTTCTTTATTTGTCTTCCTGTTGCTTCATTGTTAGTGTATAAGAATGCAACTGATTTCTGTATATTGATTTTGTATCCAGCAACTTTGCTGAATTCCTGTATCAGTTCTAGCAAACTTCTGGTGGAGTCTATCAGATTTTCCATGTATAATATCATGTCATCTGCAAAAAGTGAAAGCTTGACTTCATCTTTGCCAATTTTGATGCCTTTGATTTCCTTTTGTTGTCTGATTGCTGATGCCAGGACTTCCAGCACTATGTTAAACAACAGCGGTGTTGTGTTCCTGTCGTGTTCCTGATCTCAGGGAAAAAGCTCTCAGTTTTTCCCCATTGAGGATGATGTTAGCTATGGGCTTTTCATAAATGGTTTTTATGATGTTTACGTATGTTCCTTCTATCCCGACTTTCTCAAGGGTTTTTATTAAGAAAGGGTGCTGAATTTTGTCAAAGGCCTTTTCTGCATCGATTGACATGATCATATAGTTCTTATCTTTTCTTTTATTAATGTGATGTATCACGTGGATTGATTTGCAAATGTTGAACCAGCCCTGCATCCCAGGAATGAATCCCACTTGATCATGGTGAATAATTCTTTTTATATGCTGTTGAATTCGATTTGCTAGTATCTTATTGAGAATTTTTGCGTCCATATTCATCAGGCATATTGGCCTGTAGCTTTCTTTTTTTACTGGGTCTCTGTCTGGTTTAGGAATCAAAGTAACACTGGCTTCATAGAATGAGTTTGGAAGTTTTCCTTTCCTTTATATTTGTTGGAATAGCTTGAGAAGGATAGGTATTATCTCTGCTTTAAACGTCTGGTAGAACTCCCCTGGGAAGCCATTTGGTCCTGGACTCTTATTTGTTGGGAGATTTGATGACTGATTCAATTTCTTCGCTGGTTATGGGTCTGTTCAAGCTTTCTATTTCCTCCTGATTGAGTTTTGGAAGAGTGTGGGTGTTTAGGAATTTGTCCATTTCTTCCATGTTGTCCAGTTTGTTGCATATAATTTTTCATAGTATTCCCTGATAATTGCTTGTATCTCTGAGGGATTGGTTGTAATAATTCCATTTTCATTCATGATTTTATCTATTTGGGTCATCTCCTTTTCTTTTTGAGAAGCCTGGCTAGAGGTTTATCAATTTTGTTTATTTTTTCAAAAAACTAACTCTTGGTTTCGTTGATCTGCTCTACAGTTTTTTTAGATTCTATATTGTTTATTTCTGCTCTGATCTTTATTATTTCTCTTCTTCTGCTGGGTTTAGGCTGCCTTTGCTGTTCTGCTTCTAGTTCCTTTAGGTGTGCTGTTAGATTTTGTATTTGGGATTTTTCTTGTTTCTTGAGATAGGCCTGGATTGCAATATATTTTCCTCTCAGGACTGCCTTCGCTGCATCCCAAAGCATTTGGATTGTTGTATTTTCATTTTCATTTGTTTCCATATATTTTTTAATTTCTTCTCTAATTGCCTGGTTGACCCACTCATTCTTTAGTAGGGTGTTCTTTAACCTCCATGCTTTTGGAGGTTTTCCAGACTTTTTCCTGTGGTTGATTTCAAGCTTCATAGCATTGGGGTCTGAAAGTATGCATGGTATGATCTCAATTCTTGTATACTTATGAGGGGCTGTTTTGTGACCCAGTATGTGATCTATCTTGGAGAATGTTCCATGTGTACTCGAGAAGAAAGTATATTCTGTTGCTTTGGGATGCAGAGTTCTAAATATATCTGTCAAGTCCATCTGATCCAATGTATCATTCAGGACCCTTGTTTCTTTATTGATCCTGTGTCTAGATGATCTATCCATTGTTGTAAGTGGGGTATTAAAGTCCCCTTCAATTACCACATTCTTATCAATATGGTTGCTTATGTTTGTGAGTAATTGTTTCATATACTTGGGGGCTCCTGTATTCAGTGCATAGACATTTATAATTGTCAGCTCTTCCTGATGGATAGACCCTGTGATTATTATATAATGCCCTTCTTCATCTCTTGTTACAGCCTTTAATTTAAAGTCTAGTTTGTCTGATATAAGTATGGCTACTCCAGCTTTCTTTTGACTTCCAGTAGCATGATAAATAGTTCTCCATCCCCTCATGTTTATTTATTTTTGACAGAGAGAGAGAGAGAGAGAGAGAGACAGAGCATGAGTGGGGTAGGGGCAGAGAGAGCTCCCTCAGAATCTGAAGCAGGCTCCAGGCTCTGAGCTGTCAGCACACAGCCCGACGCGGGGCTCGAACTCACAGACTGCGAGATCATGACCTGAGCCGAAGTCAGACGCTCAACTGAGCCACCCAGGCACGCCTGATCTTATTTTAAAACACTTTAAAACGTAACAACAATGAAATCTTGAGCAAATTACTTTGTCTACCTGGTACTCAATTTCCACTTCTGCAAAATGTGAATACATCTAAAGATTCTTCCATCCCCAATGCTTTTTGATTATGTCTATGAAATGTAAACCTATCTCCCCACTCTCTCTTTCAAAATTTAAAATACTGTACTTGTTGGGGATGAAATACCATTCTCTTGCTGATGTTGGCTATAGTAAGAGCAGGTGGCAGTCACTGATCTTAACCTTAAACATTTCCTATGGTGGAAGGGAATGGAAACATCTATCTTCAGTTTCTCTTCCTATATCCTACATTAGGTATACTAAGTGGGGTATGTCTGTAGAACATATATGGAAATGACTGTTGGGCCATGACTCGGTAACAGCTCCAATTTAAACTATATCATTTTGTGAAGATAATTTTGTGCCCTATTGTTCTTCCACCCTCTTTCCAAAAATAAGAGTTTGAAATAAAGCCCAAGTAATGGGGCAACTTCAGGAAAGTGAAACAAATTGAAGTGGTCTCCAGTGGGTCTTTAGGGAACCAAAGAACATGTAACAAATCACTCAGAAAATTACTATACAATCCTGGATGAAATTCTTCTGCCTTTTATAGTGTTAAAACACAAGGGAAACAGATAAAGCCAAAGCAGCTAGTTTCATTTTCTTAACCTTTGGCTGCCCATCATTAGACTTAAGTTGCCCATGTGAAATTGAACATGTTTATGTGTTTGGTGAGGAAAAAAAATTGGTAAAAGAACAAAACACTGAACTCTCTTTCTTTATAAGATAGGGTAATATGTAAAGACCCTCACTACTGTAGAGCTACACTTTCTTAAAATGTGAATTATTTAAAGTTGTGTATTTTTCATGTTATTTTCTGACTCTGTGCCTGTGTGTATGGGTGTGTGTCTGGGGGTGTTGAGGGGGTAGAAGGGAGAGAAAAAGTGAGAGAGAGAGAGAGAGAGAGAGAGAGGAAAGGAGGTAAAAAGGGAGAGAGAGAGAGAGAGAGAGAGATACAGTTATTTTTTAAAGACATTGAAACAATTTAGATGATTATTTATGTCTGGATTTCCCAGTAGCTTAATGACCATGTGTAAACAAAGGGGAATGATTTATTTGTACACAGAATTTAGATAGCAAGGGTAGGAAAAGGGGTACATTTCTCATTCTGAAACTAAAACCTAGTCTGGTGGATTCCCACAAAGTAATGAGAGAATAATTCCATTTGCCCTCCAAGAACTTACTGCAGAGATTGTAAATCTGGTGCCAATTACACTGTGGATACCTGACTCTAGGAACTGCTATGACATCACCGACTCATTTCACCCAGGCTAACTGGAAACTGTCAGACAAAAAGCTCTCTGCTTCTCCCACCTCAGGCTATATCTAAACCAGTTGCCTAGAGGTGAAAGATTCAGTATATCCCATTACTGATAATTTCACCCATCTAGTTTCCCTGTACTGAACTCATTCCAAACTGTGGAGTTTGAAATAACCTCAGTACCATCTCAAAAAAAAAAAAAAAAAAACAAGTAGCAATGGTCAAATTTTAAAAGAATAATCCAAACATCCTAGGAAATTTTTCATGTGTCAGACCTCTACAGGATTTTATCTTAAAGAATTAATGTCAATTACAAAGGAAATATTCAGCATGCCAACATATATAGCTAAATAATGATTTCACTAGAAAAATGCAAAGACCTAAAATAAAATTTGAAATTAGTTGTAGCCTGGGGCACCTGAATGACTGAGTTGGTTAAGTGTCTGACTCTTCATCTCAGCTCAGATCTTGATCTCAGGGTCATGAGTTCAAGTCCTATGTTGGGCTTCATGCTAGGAGTGAAACCTACTTAAAAAAAAAAAGTGGGTGTAGCTTAATGATGTCCTTCATATTAAAAATGGAGTTATAGGGGTGCCTGGGTAGCTCAGTCGGTTGAGCGTCCGACTTCGCTCAGGTCACGATCTCGCGGTCCGTGAGTTCGAACCCCGTGTCGGGCTCTGTGCTGACTGCTCAGAGCCTGGAACCTGTTTCACATTCTGTGTCTCCCTCTCTCTCTGACCCTCCCCCGTTCATGCTCTGTCTCTCTCTGTCTCAAAAATAAACGTTAAAAAAATGGAGTTATAGGAAAAATTATGTATTCAGGGTAGATTTGCTCGGAAATGGGGAAACCTTTAAGCCAGACCACTTATGCCATATATGTTTGGTGCTGAGAGCAAAGTGTTTAAAATCAGACTAGTGGACTTGAATCCCAGCATCACCACTAACTGATTAGCTAATTTTGGATAAATTACTTACACTATCTGTGCCTTGGGCTTCCTCATCTGTATAATTGGGGTGTAGAGGTACCAAACTAATAAGGTTGCATAGGAATTGCAAATAAAATTCTTAGAATAGTGCTGGGGCACCTAGTGGGTGCACATACACAAGAAACAGGAAGTGTAATTATTAGCATTCAAGCTATCAGTTTTAAAGAGAAAACATTTCCAGACAGTCATGGTACTTTAAAAATTTCAAACTATGGTTATCAGAGTCTAGTTATATTGTTCTGTCCTTTTTCTGCCACCACCACCAGATCACATGCACTAGTTATACTTAGATCCAGGATAAACTGGGATTCTCTTCCTTTGTTCTGACAAAGTGAGAAAATTCAGAGGCCTTGTCTGTATGTAAGTGTGAGTTTCATGTACTCTGGGCCTCTAATGTAATGGTAAATGATCATTGTTCTCTACTTGTTGAATTCTTGCCTTTGAATTCTAGTATATGTCAATTAAATCTATCAATTTGTTAACCTACAAAGCCCATCAGGTAATCACATGTGATGGGAAACAAACAGAATGGAGTCACAACAAAGAAAGGAGTTTCCTAAGCTATCTGCAGCGTAATAGATAAACCAGGGCAAGTTCTATTCAATTTCATTGTATATTATTTGCTTCCCAAGAACCAATGAGATATAAATTATCCTCAAGCACCAGCAATAGAAGTATTTATGCATTCTTTGAGCATTTTTCCATCCTACAACAACTAGAACATTTCTAGGAATCAATATTTATTAATTACTTATCTGAATTAATAATTCCCAACTGCCAAAGAGTTATTTTCAGATTAAAGAAAGTATTGTGTCACCCAATCTTTGGAATAACAAGGTAAAATTTGTTAAAATGTCACTCTGTTAAATTAAAGTGGAAAAGTAAATAAGATGTTGCTATTTTGTCTTCATTTTAATAAATGCTCACCTATATAAATATCCTCTGGGTTACGGGTATTTCTTTTGCTTTATTTTATAACCTAAGAAGGTAACAACTAAATAGGAATATGATTGAAGAGCACAGGAATGTAGCTCAGTGTTTATGTAATAGTTGAGAATTTATGTGCAAATTGAATAAGGAGCTAACCGGAATATTAGTGATGTACTTTAGGGCAGGTTCAGTCACACAGCAGCAAAATCTTATCCTTAGATCTGTGCATATGTCTTAATCTTCTGGAAAGCCATCGATAATCTTGCAATCATTGCAAATAATTCCAGATATTTAGAACTTGAAGAAAATAAGTTTGAACTCTTTAAACAGTTTTACTGTAAGGAGGACTGACCCTTTGGGTTAACTGCCTATTCCATAAAAACATTCTTTGTCTATTCTCTGAAAATGTTCCCTCTCCCATCCATATGCTTCCAGGAGGAACAACTGTTCTATGATCCAAACTGTCACATAGCTTCCACTTTCTTCTCCCTATTGTTTTTTTTCTATTTTATGTATTCTCCATGATCCTATTTTCCTTTCCTTCCTAAATCACCTCATTTATTTCCTTCATAGCATAGATTATAATATAACAACTTCTTCCTTATTTGCTGTATACTTACCTATAGTCTGCTCATGAATTTTCCTAGTCTTGAGGTTTGTGAAGAGAATCTATCAAAAGTAGGCTGCCCATAGTATAATTTTTAACAAATGATTGAAAGCGCTGATCAGTTATCCAGATAGAAAAATAAAACAAGTGCCTTTTTTCCCTCTAATATGAGGTAATAACTCATAAATTAAGATGAAGACTTCAATAAAATATAGAAAAGTAAAAGAAAAGTATTTTTTATGAATAATATAAGATTTAAAAATTCATAAATGATTACATATTGGGTTTAAAAAACACCAACCACTTAAGGAGCTAAGATATACACATCATAAAAACACACAAAGAGCAACATGGGACCAAATAACTGCTTGAATCCAAGAAAATAGTTTAAGAATTACACCCAAAGTTCTATTCTTAGGAATACTTTGTGTTCTTACTTTTTGAGTAATAATAAATCAGGAGTATGAGCAAGTTATATGAAGGACAAGAAAGGGCCATTAATCCTTAACTTAGGTATTTCAAGTTATGTTATAGTAATTTATTCTAATCACTCCTTTATTATTCTAATCTTTGATGTACTGTATTTTAAAAACTTTTTTTTTCTTTTAAAACCACTGATCCCTTCTTCTCATGCAGATTTTGAAATCTTTGACCTATATCTGATGGATAATGATAAACAGCAGTCTAGGCCTTGAAGGTAGCCTTCTTTCTCCTGTGCTCAATAAATATGCATAAGTGCATATTTAACACCCTTTGGCTTCCTTTGGCTTGACTGCTCAGTTCTCAGACTTCTTTCCTGTTGCTGCTAACAAAAGCCTAGACAGTCATAGCTATTCATAGTCTTGCTGTCTTTATTTCTACATCCTTACTTGAGCCTTGCTTTTCTCCCTCAAGCTACACCCAACTCCACTTGGTCTGATACAACCCCTGGACTTTGCCCATGAACTTTGTTCCCACCCCCCACCTGCCTGGACTGAGTACCCCTAATTTCCATCTTGAAGGAGGTACATAGACCTTTTAGCATCTGGTCTAATAAATAACCTAGCAGAAACTAGATAAGGCATTTTGCAAAGGTCTCTTGGGTCAATCATCTAAATGTTTAATTTCAACCTTAGGAACGTTGGCAACATTGAAAGTTGATGGCAAAGGAGGATGGTTTCAGTAGCATTAATTTGCTAATGTGAACTGTGTCTCTTAGATATTTTAGGGGTTTAAGACAGCACCCCCCACCCCAGAATGTGCCTTTTTGGTATGTGGACTAATTTGATTTGAAAACACTTGAGAGCATGTGGGCTCAAGAGAAACTCTTGTCCTCCCTTAAGTACATAGAAGAATTTAAACTGGAGGACTTTCCCAAAATAAGGGTTATTCTCAGAGATAAATTTTATCTGAGTGACTCATTTGTATGGCAGGATGAACATCTAATCACCAAACATCTACTCTTCTTGTCTTGTGAAGTGCATTCCTTCCCCCTGAAGTCCTAGACCCCTATCCCTTTCTCCTCAGCTCAGGATGACATGTACACCTCTTTTTTGCCTCATTGTCCTTGGAATCTTCAAGTCTGTATGGATCCCCCATACTTGCACTACGAAATTTGATCTCCCCTGTTAATCTATATCATTTCAATTTCTTAGTCCAGCTAGAAGGACCTCTGAGGGGACAAGAGTTCTTGCTCCCTGGCTGATGTGTTTCAACCCCCTTATAATTTGACTGAGCATACATTTGGGTAGCCTCATTTACTTATTCAGTTACTTCATTTACTTTTATTTCATTGCAGCCTCCTTGAAAATTACACATTAATTATAAAGTTTAAAAATAGCCCCTGTAAATTCCAAACCAGATTATCTATACCTTATCTCTTGACTACCAATGTGGAAAATATGGGTTTGTTGTGTAGAAAAATTTTAGACAGAAAAGATGCTAAGAAAATGTATCTCAAATCAGTGATAAATGAGATCAAGGTTATTAAATAAGTACTATGATTTGATTGGAAATGTTTAGGGGAAAGTGACATCATGCCAAATTAGAGACAAAACGCCTCTATATTCCTCTTTCATCTTTTGAGATGTCCCTGAGTTGCATCTTTATGTAAACCAGTTGTGTTGTACCTCCACATATTCTAACATGATTGACTTAGCTATATCCTCCCAATCATTTCAAATAAATAAGTATTTTTTATTACATGAAGTTAAAGTATGGATTTTGCTTTCTGGGCCCTGTACCCTTGGGCCAGCCAGTCCAGCTCTTTCTCTAAGACAGTATTTTGGGGTCCCCCTCATTGCACCAAAATATTCTAGGGCAGCCCTTTGCTAGGTCCCTTCTTCCCACATGTTCAAAGCAGTTGGTCTAACTGCTCCAGGCATTGTTTCCTATACCAGAACTTTCTTCTTCCAAAATTAGGATTTATTTACCCTTTGTAAGTATCATTTATTCAGCCAACTGAGATGACAACTTAATTAGAATTAAAGTGGCAATAGCTAAACAGGAACTAAAAACATATCTTGATAACAAAAATAAATATTAATGTGAATTTTAATAAATTTAATATTGATTCAGTTTTAAAAAATACAGGCCATATGAGAAGCTGGTTTATAATCTTTTAGGATTTCTTCAAACACAACACTTCAATGACTGTACCCATTATAAGACCCAAGGCCACCACACACAGCTGTATATGTTGTTCTCTGCATAAGGACAACAAACTGAGAGAGTAAATGAGAAGTGGAATTTAGACTACACTCTTCTTGCCAAGTACACACCCCCAGCATGGGGCTACATCAGTCTAGAATATGGAAGACTTTTTAATCCATACAAAGATACTAGCTGTTTGCCAAGTAGTACATTCTTGAAGGAAAACCTACCTAGAGAGGCTACTGACTGTCTCTTAAATTTGCATAAAGGGACAAGTAGTGACCCTGTTAAGACCAGTTCTGTCTCCTTTGTATAATGAATACTTCTTTCACTTGATACTTTTACAGATATCATCAATATGTCCAATTTTCTTAATTATTTATTGCTAAATATCAAATTTCGTGGTCTTTACAAAGGTGTTCCTTACTATTCTACTTAATACTTTATTTGAATCATTTTTAAATATTTACTTCCTAATTCTGAATATTTTAGGTTGTTTTAACACAAGAACTTTCAATTATTAATAGATTTGGAGATATTTTAAAGCTGAACCTAGACTACATATCCATCTTGAGAATATTGATTTTACTCTATGAGAGAGTTATGTTTAAAAAACCATTGCCAGGGGCGCCTGGGTGGCGCAGTCGGTTAAGCGTCCGACTTCAGCCAGGTCACGATCTCGTGGTCCATGAGTTCGAGCCCCGCGTCAGGCTCTGGGCTGATGGCTCAGAGCCTGGAGCCTGTTTCCGATTCTATGTCTCCCTCTCTCTCTGACCCTCCCCCGTTCATGCTCTGTCTCTCTCTGTCCCAAAAATAAATAAACGTTGAAAAAAAAAAAAACCATTGCCAGAACAAAAGTTATGTAATAACTAAATTATAAGAGTGAGGACTTGAAAGTACTATGACTAATAAAAAGAATTTTATAGTGGGGTGCCCAGGTGGCTCAGTCGGTTGGGCATCCGGCTTCGGCTCAGGTCATGATCTCATGGTCTGTGGGTTCGAGCCCCGCGCTGGGCTCTGTGCTGACAGCTTGGAGCCTGGAGCCTGCTTCAGATTCTGTGTCTCCCTCTCTCTCTGCCCCTCCCCCACTCATGCTCTGTCTCTCTCTGTCTCAAAAATAAAAATAAGCATTAAAAAATTTAAAAAAAAAGAATTTTATAGTATAGATACCATAATGGTATGGCTGTTATCCAGAAAATGATGTAGAAGTTCTAATTTTTTCAAGTCCTTTCATTAGTATTGCCTGTTATTGTTATTACATATATGCCTGTAAGAAAGAATGCCCATAAAACTATAGTTTGTTAAATTATTCAATTAGTCATTTTATCCAAAGTTAAGAAGAAATCCAGGTACAATATAGTCATTGACATCATTGTTCTTTCACCACCAGTGTAAGAAGTACCTACAGTGGAAGCTACGGATGGAGACACTCCTCATCTCCAGGGGGATTAGTTGCTGATTACCCAAAGCTGAGTCCCATTCCAGAAATTATTCTCTGTCAGAGAAAGCTTGCTGCCTCCTAATGGCCGATTAATGAAGGGAATACAAAGACCTCAATTCAGGACAACTCTAAAAAACACAGCCCAGTTCCAGAGCTTCTCTTTGAATCAACTCAGGTCTCTGTTATAGCTGTATTATAATTCAACTTCTCCTTCTGCATAATCTTGCTTTCCTCAACCTTCACAAGTCTTATTCCTGGAAATTCTCCCCAGTAAACTTCTTGCACATGAATTCCAGAAACTGCTTCCTGAAAAATCTGACCTACTAAAGTTGGTGCCAGGAATGGTACTAGGAATGATCCCTGACTGGCTGGCAATGAAGACCTTATCTCTAGCTGTAGGTAGAAGACTGAGAGCTCTTGGGATGATCTTAGGGTCCCTGTTAACATGTTCATCAGTGGTGAAACTTGTTCTGAACCCAGCAGATGGGAACACACTGGCAGGTGCAATATTATAGGCATTTAAGAAGTACAGGAGTAATATGTAAAAGGACTGTGAAATCAGATGGATGGGATCATCAATGCATTGGTTAATCATTGATATAAGGTGAATTGGAAAAGCCAGAGAGTCTTCTTAGCAGTGTACCACAAGTGTGTCATCTCATTAGCTGGAGGATGAAAATAGTTAATGTTCCATACTAGGACTCAATCATAAAATCAGCAGAACTCCAGAAAAGGATAAACTATCCACCTTAGCAGACCTGCTATGATGGTTCAGGGCCCCTGTTGTGAAGGAATGAGACCCAAAGACCTGAAATGGTTACTCTGGGTTGATGAAGTTGGAAGTTATGAATTCTTAGATATTTCTGAACACTTTTGGTCTACACTAATCTATCTCTTATAAAAGCTTTAACATTGTCTCCTCAATTAAATATGATGCAAAGAGATTTCCTTGTTAGATAATGTGTACTCCCCCCAGGATCTACCCCCATCTACCTTCCTGTATATCAAACCAATAAATGGGTCAACTCACAGCATAACCCTGTCATGCCCAGGAGTTCTGAACTCAAAAGGAAAGAAAATGAGCCAGTACGTAGAAGAAGCTTCAGGATATAGTCAACATATTGGGCCAACAACATGGAGAGTGTTTGTGGGACTGGATGCTGAGAATGCTGAATCAAAGAGAAGCAGAATGTAAAGTAAAATGAGAGAGAGTATCATTGTGGGAGCATTCATATATAATACAAGATTTTAAATTCTGGAATTATGACCTATAAAAGTCCCCTGGGAGACAGTGCTTTTACACACTGACTGGTTTTTAGAAGCTTGGATAGAGGTGGCTCATACTAAAAGAACCAGAGATACCAGATCTATCATGGAAACAAGTGGAGGAAAGGATCAAATGCTTCAGACA
Source organism: Prionailurus viverrinus (assembly GCF_022837055.1). Classification (NCBI taxonomy): domain Eukaryota; kingdom Metazoa; phylum Chordata; class Mammalia; order Carnivora; family Felidae; genus Prionailurus; species Prionailurus viverrinus. Next base: position 86,447,173 of record NC_062568.1, read on the forward strand.
AATGAGCATGCTAGAGAAGATACCCTATCTAAATCCAGAAAACTGAATACCCGACTACAAAGGAAGGCCTAGAAGACTATTTATCAAAGTGCTAAGGGAAGTGTTACCAAGATAGGTACCAACACTGTTAGTAAACTCAGTGAAGCTGTTCTCTGTAGACCAGAGATGCTGCTGAAGGACTGGGCTCCTTGACAACAATGTGATAGCATACTCCCCAGATCATAGAGGCCATATAGGAGCACATGACCATCAGAGACAAGTAGGATGCAATTGTCATCATGAGCATCATGATGGATAGAGATAAAAAAACAAACCTGTAATCCCTACTTTAAAAGATATATAGGGGCACCTGGGTGGCTCAGTCGGTTAAGCATCTGACTTTGGCTCAGGTCATGATCTCACGGTTCATGAGTTCAAGCCCCACATCAGGCTCTGTGAGAGCCTAGAGCCTGCTTCAGATTCTGTGTCTCCCTCTCTCTCTGAACCTCCCCTACTCGGAATCTGTCTTTCTCTGTCTCTTGAAAATAAAAATAAACATGAATAAATTTTTTTAAACATATATAAACCATGGACTTTGTCTTTTCATCACCCTAGTCAATAGCCATGAAGATTCACAACTGTACTTGATACTACAAATGAACCACATTTTTGATAAATCATTCTTGAGAAAGCAAAAGAAATTGAATTGAGGGCATCTGGATTCCAGGACCATGTCTTTGTCCTTGATCTATAAGATGTAATTCAGTAATAAAGCCTATTCAACATGTAGAGGGTCATATCCCAGTAAGAACATTTATGAAGAGTAACATTATTTCTACTTACAAGAGGATAAGTAGATTCTTCTGATTCTTCGAACAGATTTCAGCTTCCTTTGGAAAGACTGACATGTGCACAAAACATCATAATTTGGTAGAATTTTCAGAAATGGAAGATAAAAATACCCTAACCATTATAAAAAATAAATTTGAAATGACTTATACTAGCATCTTAATCCAGATGATTGATTGGATCAGTGGTGTATACTTCTCTGCTTCTCTACATCCAGTTTCCTCACTTCTTTGCCCTAACTGGTCCTTGGGTGTCATTTGCTATGGACTTCATCTCTGAGGCTCTCTTGCCTTCTGAGTTCAGTTAATGAGAGGTAATCCTAGAGATGAACAGTGAAAAAACGAAGGTTGGGTGATTTAGTCTCTTGCCCCTCTCATTCTGGCTTTGGTTTTTAGTTCTATGTGTGAATCCATTTTCATGTTGGATAACCACTCTTCCCTCCCCATGCTCCTCTAAGCAGAGATATGATGATGATTTCCCCTGATATTAGGTTCTGGGTTCTTTCCTACCCTTCTTGGGTTCTCTTAACATTGCCCACACTCCTGTAAATAGTCACATTGTCAAACTGCTTTCCATTAAATAAATTCTTCAAGCATGCCATCTGTTTTCTGCTGGGACTCTGACTTATAAAACAAGTGAATTTTTGTTATTTATCTGTATTTATTTTCATAATAAACATGTATATTTACAATGAAAAAGCAATGATATTTCAAGTTTCATATTATAATGTTAAAGTCACTCTTCAATGAGAAAAAAAAGAGATATTGTAGTTGTTGTTTGCTCATTTGATTATGGGTTGGCTTTGATGGTCGATTTCAAGTGAAAACATTTAGGGGAGATGGAGATAGGGAAAGGAGGGATTATGGGCTTCAAGTTTAGCTTTGTTATGCCATTGATCACAGCAAAGTTCAAACTCATTTCTTCTCATGTTTCTGTTTAGTGCTCAGGCCTGTGCTGATGAGTTAAGAGCTTATATGACTGAAAGTCAAAGCTATAAGTGAACTAAGATAAGCAGGGCAGATATCCAAGATTGAGCACATTAAGTTGTTTAATTCTTTAAAAAAAGAAAGACAGCACCTGCAAGGGGTTTGTTTTCATAGCATATTGCCATATATATTCATCTATTTCATGTTGCTGTTCATCTGAGGCAGTGCTTAAAAAAATACCCCATTGCCGCATAACAATATATGCAAACACAATCTCACCATTTTGTTTTCAAGCATTTTACTAGAAAAATTAAGTTGTGGCTATATTTAATGTTGGCTAAATTAGGAAATAGTTGCCTAATTCAAAACCTTAGCTTGGATTTCAATACCTGGAGACACTCTCCCTCCCTCATGTACTATGAAGAGAGAAGTAATTAAGTTCCTATATTTAGAAAGAATTGGTTTGCTGTTTAGACACATCATTTACTTTTTACTCAACTGCTCCATGGGAAGGCAGACAGATACAGCATCCTATGCGTGCTTCTGCATCTGTGCAGTTTGTGCAAAACAAACACCCAAACTCTTTGGGGACCACTCAGTTAGAGAGTGAAATAATGAAAACATTTTGTCAAGAGGGAAATATCCGTTTCTGACAAGCTTATCTCTGTGGTACCCCTTCAAATAAGGTATTAAAGAAGAAAATATTTGGGCATATGTCTTCTTCAGGATTCTTGATGTCATGCTGCTACCATCCCAAGGATAGCTTGAAATGAGGCCCCTCCCCTCTACAAGGTAAGACAGCACTGTGTTGTGATAGGAGAGACAATAGGGATCGTGTTGTCCAATACCCTCATATTATGGTGGAGAAAGTGAGACCCAGATTAAGAGCCTTCTCCAAGGTTAAACAGCTTCTAAGCACCAGCCCTCTTGTTTCTCTGACCAGTTCACTGAGGACATTAAGATGCATCACCGCTATCCTTCATTTAGTTTGGCATGTTGTTAGATCTTATTGTATATCCTCTTCATTTCCATTCAACAAAAATTTATTAAGAACTTACTGCATGCCTGTTCTGTTCTCATTGCTAAGGACTTTATGCCAGACATTGGAAACTCAGGCTAAATTATTAGGCAGCATTATTAGGAAGGCAAATGTTAAAAGAAATCAACACTTCTTAAATCAGATGAGGAAGGAGGGTGGACTCAGGACTGCAGGTGCGTATGAATTTTGATATAAATGGATTATATGTTGAGTGGCATTCACTGGTACGTTATGCTCTGAACCATCTAGATGTTATGAACAAGAAAATCAATGTTGAAGGAAATACTAATGGTTTAGCAAAGAGCTTTTACCAGTGAAACTTTAAGCCACAGTTGTTGGTAAAGTACCTAGGGAGTTTTATAGAATGAGGAAAACTCTGGGAAACATCAACATTTAAAATGTAATGTTGGGGCACCTGGGTGGCTCAGTCTGTTGAGCGTCTGACTTCGGCTCAGGTCATGATCTCACAGCTTGTGGGTTTGAGCCCCACATTGGGCTTTGTGCTTACAGCTTGGAGCCTGAAGCCTGCTTCGGATTCTGTGTCTCCTTCTCTCTTTGCCCCACCCCCCTTACCCTCTGTCTCTCTCTCCTTTAAAAATAAACATGAAAAAAAAACTAAAATGTAGTGTCAAGAACAACTGCCTTAAACACCAAGAAGCCACAGCCAGGAAAAGGTAATTACAAATTCAACTGAGAATGATATATCCCAAGACAGGATTAGAACAGGATTGGGTTTTGTTTGTTTGTTTGCTTGTTTGGTTGGTTGGGTTTGTTTTAGCTTTTTCAAACAATGCAAGAGATGAAATAGTCATGGTATTTACCAGCATCCAGTAGGTTGGGCACTTATTAAAAAAGGTATTGTTTATATGGACAAGAGTAACTTCAATGAAAGTGTAAAAGTGGAACAAGAGTTACAATGAGAAAAGGGCTAAGAGTTGAGGAGAAAATGCTGGCAGGTATTAGCCTTATTTTCAAAGAAATTAAGCAGAAGAAGTAGCCAATGAGAAATGTAGTTGAGAGTAGATTCTGTCTGTAAGAAAAAAGAGGTCTAAAGTCCTGGATTCAGAGGTGAAGTATGTTTCTTTTGTTTTCTGTTCTTTTTCCACCTAAATATCCCTGGTGAGATAGTGACTAGGGAGCTAGATTTCTTGTAAATAACATATAGACAAATGGGTGAGTGTGGGAGTGTACTGAGGACAAAATGAGGAAGGGAAGAGTGGTTCTTAAGTCAGTCTGTCACGTCACACCATCCTAACTGCAGGATGCATTAGGCTTGATGAGTTTGAGAGTCAATTGGGCTCTTACATTCCAGCTACCACAGATGGGAGTATTACCAAATCTAGCCGTGGTGATTAGCCCTGACAACTCAGTTCTGACAGATTCACTCAGAATCACTGTTGCAAAATGACTCAGAGCTTAAGAAAGATATTTACCAACAGAGAACTGCCAAAATGACACTGAGTGATTGAGGTTAAAAAATAAATTACAGCTCCTTCACCTGAGTCACTCATCTTAGACTGATTCCTGCCAAGTTAAATGGTCACTCTCAGTTGCCTCAAGACAAAATATAGGTCTGATAGTTGCCCCAATATTTCTCTGGTTAGTGTAAGGCACACCCCTCTCAGGAAGAAAATCACAGTATTTCCTTAAGAAATGTTGGGATCCTTCTAGTCACATATACAGGTTAAATTAAATCATAATCACTTTTTATCAAAACGAGTTGCATGCTTGGGAATAGTAAATTTTTCAATGAACAGTGAAAATATTCTTGGCATGGACACATTTCATGCAAAGGCAGATTGCTAGACTGTTTGAAATTAGCTTTCATTATTATTCAATGGTGTGTCAAATGAAATGAGCTAAAATTAATGTTGTTACCTGGTCACTGGCATGCAGTGTGCCACATCACAGCAGAATCAGATGGTGATGTTAACATAGCAATAGCCCAGCATTCCCAAATATTTATCGTGTTGTGTCAGTGACATTGCAATGTGTCTAGTGATTATGGTCACTACCTGCCACATTCTGTGCCTCCCTGCCCAGTAACAACGCATAACCCTTCAAAATTTAGAAATCCCTGGAGTCTCTCAGGGCTTTGGCTGAGATCTTAAAGGTCTTACTCCTAATCTAGTTGTAGGAAAGAAACAGGATATTTCAGAACTTCTTTGTGTCTTCAGTTCCTTGTATGATTATTAGCTTAACCTACACTTCCCAAGAAAAATAACAAGGGCAAGTCTTTCTTGAGATCTTTGGAACTTTCTTCTTGCTTCTCATCATCCCAGAGACTCTCCAAACTTTAGGCCATCCCAGTCCTAAAGTAACCTAAAGTTCAAGGTCACTCCCTGGTACAAAGAGCTATTCTGGTTGTCCATAAAGTCGTTCTTCAGTGAAGAGATATAAATGGAGGAACAGAAGATCCTGCTCATGTCTCAGCCTTCTGTTAGACTTTGTTTCTACAAGGAAGGCTCTCCATTTCAATTCTAGCATTGGGAGAGCCAGGCAGTTTTGAAGCTTGCCAACTTCTCAGGGATCAGAATAAACCCCAGGTCTAGAAAACAATGAAGTAAAATTTAGGATTAAGGAAGATATAATGTCGTTCCTTATTATTTACTAAATATGTCATTCTGGACAGATGATAGGACTGTAAAGGGTGCTTTGATATCCTGCTCTGGGTCACTGTTCTGGACCACACACCAACTCCAGCTGCTGTGAGTGGTATTAACCGCTTACTGTCCCTCACCTTGCCCAAAGGCAGCCAGTGACTGATCAGTGAGGAATGAAAAACACCAACTTCCTTGCCTTAAGTTAGGAAAAACTCCGTAGTACTTTGCTGCAGAACTTCCTGTAGAATCATGTCGACACTAGTCACCAGCAGAGATAATATTTTGCTTAGTTTTTTGTCACAGTTCTGTCCTGCTTTTCTCACTTAAACTTCTTGGAGAACATTCCCTCAATTAAGTCACTATCTCAAGAACCTTTGCCTTAGGCTCCGTTGCTGAAAACCCCAACCTAAGACAAGTACCTGCTCAATAGGCTCAGTTCAAAATAAATAAGGATATATATGAAAATCATACCTTTTAGTTAAATTATGCAAATTATAATAATAAACAGGAGGGCAAGAATGCAAGGAATCAAGTGCTAGAGTGAGCATTTGTGCAAGGTCTGAAATTTTATGCAATCACTAGATGTTGGCCAATGGGCAAAAAATTGAACCTGCATTTGAAGAAATGGTGGTTCTCTTCTGGTGATTCCTTAAATCTCGAGTAGAGTAAGAAGTGACACAGTCTATAGGACTAAAAAGCTAAGAGGATTAGACTGGCCAAGGACGTGAGCAAAGCAAAGGAGAGTTGTTCTTACCATTGACAGATATATTTATTTTTTAGAAACCATAACCCGCACACTATGATAGTCCCTAAGCAATAATGATTACACAATATTTGCCATATGTTAATTAAACACTGATTTTGAAATTTGCATTACAAACATTGCACAATTATAATACACAAATCAATATTTTCAGTCTTTTTTCTTTGTTAAAAATTGTACATGGTAAATATACATCAATCAGGAGGTAACTATAAATCCTACAGTGAAAATAATTGTACTTTGGATCAAGGCTTGTCATAATTAGGTGATGTAGACACCATTTTCCTACTAATTTCGTTTAAACAGAAATTAAGCTTCAGGTTTGGAAAACAGATACAAACTTTAAAAGTATTATTTGGATATGAAAAATCTGGATTCAGAGTGGATTCATGATAGTTATAATTCTAGGTCCTGAAAACTCTGATCACAGGTCAGATTAACTTTCTGAGAATAAGTTTCTTTTTAAATAAGCCAATAAGTAAATAAGAATTGATTGGTGTAGAATTTCAATTTGGACACCTTTCCATTTTTTTCTTATTTTTTTAATGTATATTTATTTTTGAGACAGAGAGAGACTGAGCGTGAGTGGGGGAGGGGCAGATAGAGAAGGAGACACAGAATCTAAAACAGGCTCCAGGCTCTGAGCTGTCAGCACAGAAACCAATGTGGAGCTCAAACCCATGAACCGAGAGATCATGACCTGAGCCGAAGTTGGATGCTTAACCGACTGAGCCACCCAGGCGTCCCTGGACATTTTTTCATTTTGGGGGGGCTTCTAGATATTAAAAAGTTTGCAGTATTTAGTTATCTAGTTATGTAAATACCATTTAATCTACCTTCCAAAGATAAGCAAGCATTTGGATTTATTCCTTTAATTTTTACCTAAGCAAATATTTTAATGAATAAATTTTTAGTATTTTTTTTTATCAATCTCAGATTTTCTATAGGATAAATTCCTAGAAGATACATCCCTAGGTCAAGGAGCATAGATATGGTTAATTTAAATAAATATGAACATAATTTCAAGTGTCTTTTTAATATCTTATTCTTTTGTTTATTTCTGCAGAGAGTTTGTAAGATTGCCTGGTTCCTTCCATCCTCCACGGCTCTGTGTATTACTTATGACAATCTTCAAAAAGATCCTCTAACAGTTCCTCTCATCTCTGTCCACATGTGTCACCCCTTCTGTCATGAAAGGAGACTAATTCCTTCCCTTTGAATTTCCCCTGATTTTGACTTGCTTTGACCAGTAAAATGTAAGAGAGGTGGCATCATGTTGGTTCTGGGCCAAGACACTAAGAGGTCCAGCAGCTTCCATTTTGCTCAGAAAAGCCAACCATAATGCTGTAAGTAAACTCAAGACTGGTGAATAAGTAACGAGGTACTGTGAGGAGGAACAGAAAGACCACAAGAAGAGGCATGATGAACTGGATGTCTAAGTGAAGACTTCTTAGGCTTTCCAGTCCAGCCAGTTCCATGTGGCACAAGTTAACTGATTCCTGCTCAAATGCCTGAAGTACAGAAACATGAGGAAAAATAAGTAGTTGTGTTAAGCTGCCATGTTTTGTGATGGTTTGCTATGCATAAATATATACACATATGATAAAAATGATCATTTTAATATTTACCAATATGACTGCCAAGAAGACTCCTTTGTATTAATTTTATTTCATTGGATATCAGTGAGGTTGAGCATCTTCTCATATCTTTGGATATTTTTATTTCCATTTTAAGACTTTGCTAATCTTAGCTACTTGTATTCTGTCAAATTTTGTTTCATATTATTCATCTTTTCCTTGTGAATCACAATAAGTCACTATAACTTTGTGTATTAAGGATTACATTTTATGTCACCAGATTTGAAAAACAACCCACTTTTCTTTCATTTTTTTCCCTCAGTTGTGTGGCAAGTGGTATGTGTGTGTGTGTGTGTGTGTGTGTGTGTGTGTATGTCTTGCAGATGTATTTATCAGTTGTTTCCTTTATGATTTCACATTTAGTATTCACATGGGAATTTTAAAATATTCAGCCAGTTTTATTCCATCCATATTCCCATTTTTTAAGTTTATATTTACAATGGTGTGAAAAGTTAGTCAAATATCTCAATGTTATCTATTTAAAAGCCTGTGCTTTCTCCATGTTTACTGTACATTAATTTTATGTGTAAATAGGGCTAATTCATATCATGACACTTTTTTAGAACTTTAAAAATAGAAATATTCTTTTTTTCTCGATAATAACAGAAATTTACTAAATCAGATAATTAAAAATGGCAGATTGTCTGATAATTGATTATGGATATAGTGACCTTTTGTGCTAGAAATCTTACAAGATCACAAAGAATTACTTGAAGCCCCATCCCTTGAATGCTTCAAATTTTGTTGAGCTTACATATAAGTACAAATATTCTAATCAGATTTTTATTTGAATTACATTGGATTCATAGATCAACATAGGAGGATTTTTTAAAACATATTTGACCTTCCTATGTATACTCCTTTCAAGTTTCTTTTTTGTTTGTTTAATAATGTCTGCTTCAATGAGAAACATTTCATTTTTTAACCACTTTATTGAGGTATTGTTGACATACAAAAAGCTGTACATATTTAATTTATAAAAATTGATGAGTTTGAAAATAAGTAGATCGTCCACATTTCTTTTAGTATTTATTCCTAAAGAGCTTATGCTTGGTTTCTAATGTGACCAGAACAGATCTTTATTTTGTTTTCTAAATAGTTATTGATTTCATACAGGGGAAATCAAGCACTGATCTTCGGGAGAATATAGGAAAAGGAAACTTTGAGAGGTCAGGTCAAGTTTGGAATGATGTTTATCTAAAAGTTATTAATGAATGCTCTCAGAGGAAAAAGGAACAAAGATTTTAGCAAGAAGAAAGGCCAAGTTCAATATGAAAGAAAGGTGAAGCCTGTGTGGAATTGAAGAACTACAACCAGGGTAAATATCAAGGTCTTCGGCTTTAGAGAACAGAAAGGAGCCACAGGAGGTGAGATGGAGTTAGGTAAATCATGAACCAAGTGCGTGAATTCTGATCCTATGCCAGAATGATCTTTGATTCAAAGAGTCCTGTCTATCCTGCCAGAGTTGGGAGAATCTTGATATATGGCGAGCATTGTTAGATACCACTTAGCTAACCAGTCATCGTCTTTAAATTAAATTGAGCAACCAGTGAAGTGACCCAAGCAGTAGTCAAGTTGCTACCAACATATCCTTGGTCATCACTATGGATAACAATAAAATTAAATAGTCAACTATGAAACAAATACTCTAGATGATGGTATAGTCCTTGGTTAACAGTGTGAGAGAACACAAAATTCAGTACTTTCATTATTATTTACACTCAAAAAATGATCATTTCTTCCAAAGAAACTTAGATTTCCATGTTGTCCTAATATTTAAATATACAGATAAGAAAATTGAGGCTGCACAAGGAAAAGATAGCCCGTGCTGCTTTTATTTATAGTAACAAGGTATTCACAGTATGAATTCCAGTCCTTTTTTTGGAAGAGCAAAGGATATAAAAAATAAATACATTCATAATGAAATGTAACAGTCAGTAGCATTCTGAAAACTACAGGTATGTGGGTGCATGAGTGTGTTCACACATGTGTCTCATATGAAATTGCTGGAGGTTGTTGGAGGTGGATAAACATGTTAACAATAGTTTGATGGGGAAACTTTTAAAACATTTTTTAATTATTTAATTACTTAATTATTTAATTATTTTGAGAAAAAGACAGAGAGTGAGCAGGGAAGGGACAGAGCGAGAGGGAGACACAGAATCTAAAGCAGGTTCCAGGCTCTGAGCTGTTAGCACACAGCCTGACTTATGGCTTGAACTCACAAACGTCCACAAGTTGGATGCTTAACTGAGCCAGCCAGCGACCCTGATGGGGAAACTTCTAAGAAGATAGTTCTTAGATTCCAAGTATGTGTTTCAAAATCCTACCTAGGCTAATAACCTCTTGGTAGGAAGACTAAAGCAATGAGTGGAAAGAATGGAAATATGATGAAAATCTCTACATGGCATGTGGAAATCAAGGTAGTAAGTGAATGAAAGGCTCAAAAGTCAAGTAAGAGATCATGGGTGTGGTCTGTTCTGCCAGGCCAGTCACCTGAGGACTTTTCACAGTGGTTTCTGTTATTTTTGAAGCCCTACATGAGAATACCCAGAGTGGGATTTTTTTTATCAACATGTATTTTTAAAAATTTAAAGAAATAGACTGAAATATTAGTGCAAACTTCTCAGGAAGTTTGAAGCTGATGGAGTACTTGAGAAGACAAAGCCCCCCAAAATGAGGAATCAAAATGAGCCTGAAGTGTGGGGACTTGCATCCAGGTCATGGATGTGATAAGGCCTCCAAATTCCACCCATTTGGGATGACGCTTCAGTGTGACTCCCAAACACCTCCAAGAAGAGAAATCTGCAAATTCCTCTAGGTGCCATCAACCCCTCTAAACAGAAAATTGATTTTAGCTATTTAACTGCATTTAGAGATCACAGGACCACAGCTAGCAATAAGTCGGGGAAAATGACAATATGTTGCTAAGTAGAGACCCTAAATCAGGTGGTGAATGTGAAGTCTCAGAATGAGATGAACACAGAAAGTAATCAGGAAGTGCCAAAACAAATTAACCTTTTGGGGCTCTTGTTACTAATGGAAAGTTGAAGCCTACAGCACTGTGTACACTTGTCAGGTCGGACAGGTGCCCTTTCATAAGTCATAATCAACAACAGCCTGGGAGAAATTCTTTGACTCAGACACTCTGAGCTGAGCAATATTCTTGAGAAATAAGCAGCTGTGTGCCCTCATTCTCATTTTCTCTCCCTCTCCATAAAAAATAATTTAAAATACCCACTTTCTACTTTTCTTGACAACCCTAGCTCAGAGCAAATAAAACAAATGGGGCCAATTCCCCAAGTGGAACTTCCAAATGTAGGTGAGCACTGAGACTCTCTTCTCTCTCTCAGGTCTTCCTAGCAGTCAGTTGGCAATTATTCAATGGCCCCCAGGACGTTCCAACCACAGCCCACACTCCAGTCTTGTTTCATCACAAGCATAGGAAATATTCACAGCGACTAGGAATGGCACTCGATAAAAAGCAATCCTTGCTATATATTGCACTGAGTTATCAGAATAGAAAATGTTTCATAATATTCAGTGCCCTGTCTATAAATCCAACACCATATATTTTCTACCATCTGCAATTTTCAACACCTTTATGTTCATAGAAAGAGTCTACCTGGAAGCTATTTTAGTTAAAAAAAAAAAAAAAAAAACAGATTTAGAATCTGAACACTGGGGGTTATAAGACAAAAGTTGTCATCTTTGATTGACCGATTGATTCATTCATTCAGCTGTCATGAAGGAAGCATTATGCCCAGAAATACAATGTCTTCAATGCCACCTGGGTTCTTTTTCTAAAGTGCAAATCGTATCCATTCATGGGTTGTCTACAAGATGAAGAACAGCCTCTTAATATAGTTTACAATTTGCTACTAAAAGGGGGTGTTAAGGGAGTTTGTTAACAGTTGCAGAATCTCAAGCTCTACCCTAGACTCTCTGAATCAATTTCATTTCTACCCAGCTCCCAAATTATGCTGCAAGTGCCAGTGTGCTAACTATACTTTGAGAAATTCTGGTGTAGAAAGCTCTCTGTGAAAAATCTTGCTCCCTTCTCCCATGTCCTCTGTGCCACCCGACCCTCTTCCCGGATATGCTCCAAGCCCCAGACACACTAACTTATTTGAAGTTCCCCCAAGGCAGGGACCTCCACGACTTTATTTCTTTATAGGAAAGGCTGATGCTACTTCCTTCCTGAGGCTCTGCCCTGCATGAGCTACCCTATTCAGTCATTCCCTTTCATTTTCAACTAGTTCTCTTCTTCCAGCTTTCACATTAGATGACATTTCTTTCAAGATGCTTTCCTTAATATCCCCAAATTGGATATGTTCACTTCCCTTTCACAGCCATAACATCCTTTTCTTACCTCCATTGGAAAAGTATCCCTATCTTTCCGTATCTGTTCACTTGCTTCTTTATAACTACTGCAGTCTTTAGGTACTATTGAGTTCTTATTATTGTTTTTATCTTTATCATCAGGACTTGGTAAGGTACCTGGCCAATAGAACATTTTGAAGTGGTTTAATATATAGTTGTTGAATGAATGCTTAAAAATATTTTTAAAATTTTTTTATGTTTATTTATTTTTGAGACACAGAGACAGAGTGTGAGAAGGGGAGAAACAGAGAGAGAGAGAGAGAGACACAGAATCTGAAGCAGGCTCCAGGCTCTGAGCTGTCAGCACAGCGCCGGACAAAGGGCTCTAACTTACGAACCATGATATCATGACCTGAGCCAAAGTCAGATGCTCAACAGACTGAACCACCCAGCCACCCCTTAAAAAGACTTTTAATACATCTTTCCTAGGATTATTTGCAGGTTAGACATCTTTAAGTCTTAAAATCAAGAGATTTTACTTCTGTAAGGGAATTTAAAACATTAAAAAACATGACAGGAAAGTGTTCATGGAGGGACAGGACAGATTCAGCAGGCCCCATTCTGAGGAAAATTCTCAGGCATGCTCATGTTCCACTGATACTCATTTTGATAAATTGCTACCCCAAGTCTCTGGAGCTGAGAGGCACTTCATGGGCTAAAACCACAACTATTTTAGAATATGCTGTATTTTATTTTCTGTACGAAACAGAAGGCTTTAAACTCACAGGCTTATTTTCCTCTGCTGCTTTATGGCTGCTTGACCAAGGAAACTGGCAGTTTGCTTTGGATAAAAAAGTCTCAGCAAGGGGGATATTCCAACAGCAACATATTTTTCATCCAATGATATAAATGCATTGAGCTCACAATTCCAAAGGTATTTAGATAGATGTGTATGTTTGCCTGATTTCTTATGGAGAAGGTTAATGTAGTGTGTCTTATCTTTTTCAGACCACATGAACCTCTATTATATTCTTGTGTATCTTTATTGAATCATTTGTCTAGATTTCAGTGGCAACCCGGGTGCCCTCATATAGCTCCACAAAAATATATTTCAAGGTAATAAGAAAGTAGTTTCCTTTATTGTTTAGAAACTAAAAAAAAAGAATAGCTGTGGTAGAGGTAGAGCCATCTCTTTTGAGATCTGATATATATTTGTGAGCCTATTTATCTGGTGTAAGTTTCTTTCAGCGCAACAGTGGTCCTTTAGCAACATGGAATAAAAAGGCTTGGGTAAGTATGAGAGCAGAAAAAGAAATGTATACACTTCCAAATAAAATAATCCCCCCCATGAGTGATGACCACCATCATTTATTTTATTTACACATCTCTTATTTTATTTTTAAAAATTTTTTAATGTTGATTTTTGAGAGAGAGAGGTGGGGGAGGGGCAGAGAGAGAGGGAGACACAGACTCCGAAGCAGGCTCCAGGCTTCGGAGCTCTCAGTACACAGCCCAACTCAGGGCTCATACCCACAAACCGTGAGATCACGACCTGAGCCGAAGTCGGATGATTAACTGACGGAGCAACCCAGGAGCCCAATCATGTTTTATTGTAATCTTCTTTACCTTTGCTGCAAACTATGGTCCAATCAAATTTAGAAACATCTTCCTCCATATGAAAGTATTGACCTACTATCATCATGGTCTCTCATTTGCTATTCTCATCAAATCTACTTTCCTTCTAACCTTAATTGTCTTTCCTGCTTAAACTTTCATGGTTTGTAAGAGTCTAACAAAGGATTAATGGTAGCTTAGTGTATTTTCTCACAGTACTATAGAATTGTTCCTATCCACCCAAACCACATTTTCAAACTTTCTATAAAAATATATACATACTTAAGGAGACGGTTTTTTAACTTCATTGACAATTTCAACAGCACTGCAATTTTGCAGTGTTTATAATGTTTTAAGTGCTTGTCTATTTCCGTGTGTTGACTCTGACCTATAATTCACGGAAATACTGACATTTTTCACCTGAGGAAACTGAGGCTGAGATATTAAACAGTTTGCCCAATTTAAAAACTGAAACTAGCAGAGGTGCCCTTTAAACTTGTATTGCCTGATGTCAAACTTAGTTCCCACCACAGCATTACTTTGATTAAATATTTCAGTGTACAAGAAGACCCTTGATTTGAACTACGTGTTTCACTTACCATGCCATATTTATTTCTCATAAAGAAAGAATGTGAGTCTATATCTTACATTCAGAGAAAATATTGTTTAAAAGCAAAACTTTGTCTAATTGTAGAAAGAGAAAAATTATCAACAATTTTTCCCTAAGACCCATAAAACAGCAGGTGATGCAGAGATTTCCCATTTAGTGTAAATCTCATTAGCTCTGTAATTTGTTCAATAGCATAATAAAAAGAAAATTCCAAGCCATTAAAGCCTTCTCAATCTTCACTGCTACAAGTGCCTGATGAAATAAGTAAACGATCCATCCTGCTTGAAAAGCAATTTTTTTAAATTCAAAATCGCAACTAACTTAACACATACAACATCAGGACCAATAATTGTGTGTCTTTACTTTGAAGAAAAAAGGAAAAGGGCCAAACATGAGTCAGTAGTAGCTGACGCGCGAAGCATAAAGATACACCCCACAGGAAAGGACAGAACCTCATTGCCAAGGTGTGTGGCCAACTATTCCTATATAAGTTTTAATGGATCTGAAAGTAGATATACGCTATATATTCTAAAGGGGAATGACTAAGCATTTCTCTTTATGATGGCAGGTCCATAGGGAGGTATTCTACTATAATGAAGACAACATACTCTGCATCTGTCTTCTAATACAACTTTAGGGCAAATGATCATCTTCCGAGAAGCAATTTCCACATCTACCAAATAATCCATGAGTGCACGCTCAGCTTCATGCTATTATGAAACAATGGTAGAGTATCCTTCAACTTGTAGCTAGTGCTAAAATGGGTTTGGGGTAGTTAGCTATACTTAGTGGGAAAAAGTAAAAGCCTTATGAACAACACAAGTCCTTGTTCAAAGTCATAAGAACAACATGGGTCTTTAAGTCATTTAGATATTTTTTGAGGGTATAAACTAAAACACATCACGTTACTGTGTGACATGATTGTTTTCCATAATAACTGTTTATTTTGTTCTTAAATTTATTATGTGTGCATGTTGACATAAGCTTAGGGCATAAAACCAGTGTACTGGGATGAAGTAACACATTTTATTTTATTATTGAGTATGCAGTGTATTCTAAAGGTATTTGGAGTAATCATTTTCCTCGATTCTCATACTGACAAGTCAATACTCCTCATGTCCAGGTCTCACACACAGGTTCCAAATTGGGAAACGCTGCTAGGCTGAATTCTAGGACCTGGATTGGAATGAGTAAGGTATTAGAGACGTGAAGATAGTTAACAAATGGACTGAGCCACGGATAGTATCAGAGAAGGGAAACCAAGGTTAGTTTCAAAGGAAAATAATCAAATGCCAACTTTGCATGGTGATAGTGAATCTTTCCTTCTTTAAACAAACCAGCAGCTGTGGTTCTATATGTCCCAGGTGCTCAATTATTAGATATTAAGTACCCCCTGGCAAGTAAAGTAAGTGTGATTCCTGCCTGCATGAAGCTTAAAAATCTAGTAGAGATGGTTGAGGAAGTAAGCTAAACATGAGTCCCCAAAGATCATTCTACTGCACAAAATCCATAAAAAGAAAAGCAGTTCACTCTTTAGGAGTCAGAGAGATCAGCAGGAGGTCAGGAAGTATAGCATTCTACTAGAGTTACTGAAACAACTCATTCAGCAGGGCATGGGAAATCAATGGGAGGAAAAGGTCACTTCTGACCCCATTATTGCCTACAGCAGAGTAGAGGCAGCTGGCCTGGTCAGAAGCACCAGGCTAGGCTCAGTACTTCTGCAGCTGAGTTCCACTTGAGCCTCTGGGAATAAGAACAGTGGCTAACACTTTGTGCCATTCTGTATTGTGCCAGACACTACTCTGAGAACCTACGCCGTTAGTATTACGTCATTTGATTCTAGAAGCACTCTTTTGAAGCAGGTGCCAATATTATTCCCAGTCTACAGATGAGGAAACTAAAGCAAAGAATAAGCTTAAAATCAAATAACATGCCCAAGGTCACACAGGTGATAAATCACAGAGTCAGGATTTGAATCAGACTCTGGCACCAGAATTTGGCTCTTACCTGCTCTGCTCTTATGTGTCCCAAAGTCATTTTAATTAGGTCGGATTTTTTTTTTTAAAAAGCAAGTTCTGCAGGATGTGTAAGCAAGAATCGGAGTGTTTATGGTTACTATTCCTGTGCTTACATTCTGTCACATCCAGTGTGATAACTCGGCACGTGCCTTGTGGCTGGAACCAAATGCTCACTTTAAACTATGGTTCTGGTACTCAGAGCCCTGCTTCTTCTGCATTTGAACCACTGCCTTGAACCTCCCTGGCATTAAGTTGTCACAAAATCAACACCTTGTCTGGTTCTCACAAACCTTCCAGAATCATGTGTCCTGCCTCTGAACACAGAGTGGGTGGCGGGACTTGCAATAATCATTTGTTTACTTACACACTAAATATTTTGTAATTGTTTACCATTTAGACATTGCCTGCTTGCCTTGTTCTCTGCCCACTAATATTCCTACAGTGTCTCTTACCAGGCTTGGGCTTATTACTGGGATAGTTTAAACCTCTTTGATGATAATTATTCAGAATATTCAGGAATCGATGTCACTGAAATCTCAATTCACCAAATATGTCGTCTAGCCTGAGCCTCTGACTATTGTCCACAACTGGATCTGTTCCCTACTGCACCGGTGGCACCAGTGGAAATGTCGAGGGTCCAGATTATGGTTTCCCCTTGTTTCTCTTGCCTCATTTCCACCATAAACTAGTATAGTTTGTGCCCTACACAATAAGCAACTACCATTAAGGACAAACACAGACAAGTGGGCAGCTCACATTCATTTGTTACACCTTATGTCTCTGGAGCTGTATTTCCTGAGGAGGAAGCTTTTTCTTCTTCAGATTACAGCAAAAGGGTACCTTTTTCAAATTCCTGTGCAAGTGCTGAGTAAGAGCAAGCCAATGTACAGGGAGCCCAGGTAGCTCTGTGCATATCTCCACCAATATCTGGGACCATGGTACTGACCCTTGGAAAAGACCTGGATGGAAGTTATTAGCTAGTGATTTATATAGTAATTTTTAAAGACCAAACCCCCTTGGTAGAGGCCCTATATGAGCTTCACTTATATTGTTTATTGAAAATGTGTGGGTTGATGATTTGCACTTGATTTATATATTTACCCAGTTGGATTGAGTGATGTTTACTAGGACTTTGGTTACCCTGAGATGAAAGTAACTTGCATGTTTCTTTCAGGTTCATTATCTGAAAATAAACTATTTCCTGTGTTACCAGGAAAGGTCTCTGGAGCTGTACCTGGGCGTCCTGGACCTTTCTGATATTTGCCTGTGCTTTCTTTTTATTTTTTCTCCTACTGTACTGTATTCTTCATTTTTATTAAAGCCTCATATGGAATCTCATGGGTCCTTTCAATTATTTGACCTCATGTAATTGCCATAAGGTGCCATATGTGCAAGCCACAGAGCTGAACAACTATTTTCATAATTACAAGTTGTTATTCTAGTTCTATTTCTTGATATACATTAAGAGTTATAATGTCTCCCATTTATTAACCAAGTATTACTTGGTAGGCATTGAAATATGTGCTTTACAGTTGTTTAACTATTTAGTTAATGATTTCCAATATGTATTGAACACACTTGATGTGCGGGATAGTGCGGTAGATGTTTGGAAAGAAGCAGTTAACAAGAAAGTATCCCTGGCATCTGCAGAGCTTCCAGTCTCCCAGTAAACACAGATGACATTACTTTCCTACTCACTTTTTTACAGAAATCACTCACAGATATCTTACTTTTACAAAAATTAGACTGTAACTAGTTTCACAAATTGCTCTGCAGCAATTGCTTTGCCTTCCATACACAGCATGAATGTCAATAAATTTACTTCACTATTTTCAATGATGTCACTCTATGCCTCATATGGATGTATTTCTAATTACCCATTTAAAATATTTATTATTGAGGGGCGCCTGGGTGGCTCGGTTGGTTAAGCATCCAACTTAGGCTCGGGTCATGATCTGGAGGTTCGTGAGCTTGAGCCGCATGTTGGGCTCTGTGCTAGCAGAGCTGACAGCTCTGAGCCTGGAGCCTGTTTTGGATTCTGTCTCCCTCTCTCTCTGTCCCTCCTCTGCTCATGCTCTCTCTTGCAAAAATAAATAAACATTAAAAAACAAAACAAAATTTGAAATACTCGTTACTGGGTATTTAGATGGGTTTCTGCCTTTGTTTAGCTTTTGCTAGGAACAAGCATGCCCTCATAATTTCAGTGCATGGAGCACTGTTTCTGGTTGGAGGTGGGAGTATACTTAATAATACAATCACTGATAATATCACAACATCCCGAAGCAGAGATTATTAGGCATAAGTCTTAATAAAGCCAGCAGAAATAATAGACAAACTTGTTTTGGAGATCACCCAAGAGTGGTAGTTAATGGCCTTTCTATTGTCATCATTTCTTGAAATTTTCTGGTGGCTTATCTCTGAAAACTACCAGATTTCTGTCATTAGGTTGCTTGTGGGGAGGAGCAGATTTCCCAGACATTAATTTTCAGTCTGACAAAAAGTCCAAAATGATTCTACTAGCCTGCTCCCTCTTTCCTGAATCTTACAGAATCCATGAAAATCGAGAAAACTGAGGCAAGGTGTTGAACTCTTCAAAGTAATTAAAGAGAAAAATGCAGAGAGCAAGACTGACTCCCTAGAGTCACTCTGTCTTCCCAGAGATTCTCCATGTTGGAGACAAGAAGCAATTCTGAAAACCGTCTTCTTTTTGTGATCTCCTTTTCTCTTTTCATACACATCACCTATATAAGCACGTGGGCATATGAGTCTGCAAGCACGTGCACACACACATACAGTATCACCTTTCCAGTAATAAAATCCAAAACTTAAACATTAGAATGAGCTTCGTGATACCAATATAATACCTAAAGTCACCTAGTGGGGAAGAGTTTGTTTAAGTGATTAAAAAGATGAATAATTTCTACTATGATGATCTGATCTAGGATAAGGTCTAAGTAATTAGTCTAGGATTTGCTAAGTTGCCAAGTACTCAAAATTCTAATGATATATTTAGCAAATGATGTAGTTCAACAATAGAACACCAGTGAAGCCCAAGGTATAAAACCACCAGGGAACAGACTAGGCTCCATGCCAGGAATAATATTTAGATTCAATCAGAACATCAGGTCTGTGTATATGTCCCTAACAAAGATAGTGTTTTTTTCCTCTCCATCAATCATGAATACCTTCTGACATTTATAAGGTAATAATAAATCTATTTCCAAATAATTCTGCAGACAAAACAGCCTTTAGATTTTACAGTTACATGACTGGATTATTTTCCTTTACGATGTTCACGTTTTTATCAAGTGTCTTGTAAACCTGATTTATTTGAACTAACATACAATAAAATCCTCATTACCTCAAATTATTGGCAGAATAAATAGTTCAGGCTGTGTAACATCTGTAATTTTTTTTAAAATGCATATGATTGACATCTTTGTAACATGTAACATCTTAAAAGAAATGAGTTGAACACAATTCAATGTTTTCTTTTCCATGGATGCTCACCAGGAATAATTATGTTTCCCCCATATGCAAATGATATGGGCCATAAGGCAGAATGACAACTTGCTATCATACTGAACTGAACACACAGAGACAACACTCTGAAAGTGCTGGCATGTACCATTTGGTCAAACTTGAGTCTGGTGCATTGATACCTTTGGAATCTGATGAAGCACAGGTGTCTCGTGGATGAGAAAGACAGTGTGAGAAGAAATAGAAATTAATAAATCCTTATGTCTTTAAGGCTTTCAATGATTAAAATCAAAAACAGCAAAAAAGATAGGTCTTGAAATGAACCTTCCTGAATATATATTGCAGCGATTCCACTTACTGGTTTGATAACTATTCACCCCAATAATTCATTATCTTAACTGTAAATGAAGTAAACACTTCCCCAGCTACTCTTGATATTTTTAATTTCACAAATAGAACACTAACATATTCTTTCTGAAAAATATTCAAATAATTACAGAAAAATGTGAACGTTGCTCATTACTTTCTTCCTTATTGCTTTTCTATCCCCTCCTCAGAAATGTCTAAAGTTAAGAATTCAGTGTCTAGACATTCGGTCTTTTTCTAGGTATTTACATGAGAATTTTATTTTTTCCTATAATTACTATATTCATTTTTCTGGAACTTTATTATTATTATTATTTTTTACTTAACCATAAATGTTAGCAATACATTCATGTCAGTACAGGTAGGTTTAACTAACGATGCAGTAACCATAATTGTTTAAAGTACTCAATTATTTTCCTATTGATGGGTGTTTAGAGTCTTTCTGAGTTTTCACTCTTACAAAGAATACTACAGTAGCATCTTTAATACAAACATACAAATGTTGCATTGGGATAGAAACATGGGATTCAAGCTGCTGTATCAAAAATTGAGTGTTTTTAATTTTGGTGTGTACTGGCAAATTGCTTCTAAAAGGCTTTATTAATTATGGCCCACTCTATACGATGTTATTCATTTTCTGTATCCTCAGTAACACTGAGCATTATCACATTTTTAAACACTTGATAATGAATTTAAAAACCGTTTTATGGGTGGCTGGGTGGCTCATTTGGTTGAGTGTCTGACTCTTGATTTCAGCACAGGTCATAATCCCAGGGTTGTGGGATTGAGTCCTGAACTGGGCTCCACCTTGAGTGTGGAGCGTGTTCAAGATTCTCTCTCCCTCTGCCCCTTCTCCCCACTCTTGCTCTCTCTCGCTCTCCCTCTTTACCTAAAATAAAAATATTTTTAAAAACTAAAAAACAACTGTTTTACAATATATCTCCTTTATGACTAATTCTTCTGTGCCTGTATTTAAATGTTTACTAGCCATTTCATCTGGATCCTCTGCCATTGTTTCCTCACTGAAGTGACAGCCCCAATCCAAGCCAATGATGCAGGACACCTGAAAGTGGTGTTGGTTCCTGTCAGTCTATTTATGTCTAAGCTGGACTCTGAGTGGTGTAAATACTTGTTATTTCCTTCCAAAATCACTTATGGAAAGAACTCCAGTATCATTTGGTGTCAAGAACTGTCTCCACTGAGAACTCTCCAAACTACAATCTCAACACTCCCCAACTTAGATTGTCAAGGATTTTGAAGGTTTCTTCACCTTGTAAAAATGCTCCTGAGCCCACACTGCTGAGGTAATTCCCTCACCAGGGGTGCCAGACTCTGGCCTGCTCTCTGTCTTCTCCATAGCAGAATATTGATTTAAATATTACGTTAATTTTATATTTAAGGAAAACACAGTCTTTTAAAAAAAAATTACTTGTTTTAAGGCAGCATTTCTTTAAATCAACCATTAATAAATGTTGTATTTAAACCAGAAGACATCCGTGATCCATTAAAGTCCTATAGTTAGATTAGAATGACACTGTTTCTTCTTTATTTGCCTAATATATTTCTTTTTTTTTTCCTTTGAAATTCAGCTCAAGTATCACATTCTCTGAGATTGTCTACCTACCACCCAGAGATAGGTAGGTAGGTAGATACGTAGATATAGATAGATAGATAGATAGATAGATAGATAAAAGAACCTGTATAGAATGCAAGCATACACATTTACACAATATATTCTATTAAGAGTTTTAAAAAAATCATAATTCTGATATCTGAAAAACAGGATGAAAAGCAACAGTCCCCAGCATGACTCTTTTCACATTCTTCCTTCTATTCCTGAGAATCAATCTTTCTCCAGGTTATTTATGTTTTCTGTTCTTCTGATAATTTCACCCATGTTCAAAATAGTTAATAATCATATTCAACACCCTCTATGAATCCCTTACCTTTCTTTTTCCTAGTATTTGTTAGAGTAATGTTTTTAGTTATCTTGTTTCCTTTGCAACTTAATATACATCTTTAACTTGTTCTTTTGACTCTGGTCAGCGTTTCTGTTCTCCTCTGTATAAATGAGCACTGTATTTCTTCCAACACTTTTTATCCCCTTTTCTGTATTTCCCCCTTCAAAACAATTAAGGGCTAAATTTTGGTCTGCCATGGTAATCTAGTCTTTGTTATTTGCCAATAATTTAACATAAAAAAGCAATGTTTATGTGACCCTACTTTTATAAATCTGACTCAGTTCAAGAGACTTTGTTACAGAATTGCACACCTTTCACACAGTGTCCAGTGTCATACTTCCTAAGTTCCTTGTTGAGAATCCTAGAATTAATGGCATATGGATTCTTGTTTCTGACATTCTATCAGTTGTTAAAATCATGGCACATTTTAGTTTCCTTTATATTTGAACCATGATTTTATTGTGCAGCTTTTATCTAGCATATCTGCCTTTCTTTTTATTACCCAACTTTGTATCCCCAGTGCATAATATATTTTCAGAATGAGATAAAATATTATAGAAGGGAATATGAAATTATCGAATCAATGGGCAGAAACTAAAGAAAGCATTTATATAAATGTTAAGTTTGCCACTGTTTCATAATGGACACAGCATTCTTGCTATTATTCTTCAGGAATGACCTAATATAATGCCATTACTTTTCATTTAAGAAAATCAAGGCATAAAGAAGTTAAAGCTCTGGGACAAGATCAAACAGATGGTTAGTGGAAGTTCTGGGACCTGAATCCAACTTACTTATTCTCAGTCCAATGCCCTCTCTGCCTCACAACATCTCAATGTACTCACATAGGATCCTCACTTATTGCACTACATGAAGCCCTCACTTAGACCAGGAAGTCTCTGGTGACAATGGAGTGTTGGTCTTAAGAAAATAAATGGTATTCTAACACTGGAGAAAAATTACCAGTCAGTATATGCTTTGCAAGAAACCAATGCTAATTGAGCATCTCACATTTGTTTTGATTATGGAGAGTTAATAGAGTATTATTTTTTATCTCAAATATTGATATACTGAGGTTTCCACAGACATCATCTTACTAGTCAATTAAGTCTAATTAAGAGTTTTTTCAAAAATCTATTTAAATTACATCTGTTTAATAAACTTGTGGGTGAATAACCAATCAATCCATGATTTCTCTAATTTTTTCTTTTAACAAATAAATAAATACTTTGTGATGTCTTAATGGGTATTATATGAGTTGAAATTAGGTTGTTCTGCTTCATTATCCAGTTAAGACATTTTCAACATTTATATCACAAACTGTAAAACTTACACTTTGGGAATCATAATTCTACATATGATCTTAAGAGATGATAAACTTAGTTAATTCTTGTCATTCATTTCTGTTGGCACAATATTGCTAGTGCCACCCAAAAATAAGTTGGATTCCCATATCTGGGAAAATCCCATAATTTCTTCATTTCGTATGATGGTGAAGAAGCTCCCTCAAAGGATGTGATCATTTTAGGCCGTAACCATTTCTCTTTCAGGCCGTAAAAAACTTCTAAAGACTTGTTGACCATGACAGAGCACGCCCTTCTCTACTCAATCTTTAGTTACTATCTGTGTTAAGAGTAAGTTTGAGGCAGGAACAGAATTGGATACTCTGAGGTCTCGATAGAGCCGTAGTGGGGAATGTACTCAGACAACGACTTGTTCAAACTGGGGAGAAGTATGAAATAAATGTCCTCATAGCCGAGACACTAAGGCTTCAGGACTTGTAAAACATCAGGGCCAGTGTGACTGATATTCTACCTCAGAAATTGTATATGTCTACTCCAAAAAATTGCATGTTTTGTATACAACAGAGGTTCAGAACTCAGGGTGGACATGGGGAGTCACTTATTTATGATATATAAATATATAAATATAAAGAGAGATATAAATAATTAATATAAATATGACACAAATTAATTAATTAATATAAATATTACAAATATATAGGAAAACTTAGGTAATAGGGACTTTGACAAACGAAGACTCCCATACTCTCAGGTGCTTAGGGCCAGAGGGAAGCTCCAACATTAGATCAAAGAGGAAGAAAGATGGGAAATGAAATCAGAATATTTATTACCTTATCTACCTCCTTTCAGAGTTGACACTCAGTACATTCTCCAAACCACAAATGCAAATGACTTGATGTCAGGGAACCTTGTGCTGGAGACCAAAGGTTTGCATTTCACCAAAATCCATATGTTAAAGCCCTAAACTCAATGTGATGATATGTGGAGGTGGAGCCTTTGGGGAACAAATTATATTTAGATGGGATCATAGGGTGAAGTCTCCATGATGGGATTAGTGACCTGATAATAATAAGAGAACAGAGCCCTCCCTTTCTGTGCCATGTAAGGACACAGCAAGAAGGCAGCATTCTGTAAGACAGGAAGTAACCTCTTACCAGAAACTAAGCAGTGTTAAACCTTAATATTGAACTCTTCAGCCTCCAGAATTGTAAGAAATTAAATGTCTGTCCGTTAAGCCACCTCATCTATGACATTTTATTATGGCAGCCTGAACTAAGATGTTTTGGCTCCACCCATGAGTTGCACCTGTTCAGACAAAAGCTAGGAACCACAAGAACTTGGGTATTACGTGGCAAGCTGCATCAGTCGTTCTAGCTGCAGGGTTCCATGCTAGTGTATCAGTGATCCAAGCTGTGGAGGATGAACCCAGAGGTAGCACACTGTATCACCACTGGACCAGCTGTATGGCAGGATTTTGAGGCTTCATCACTGGCAATAAATGCTCTGAGCCTGGAGTTCTGGCATTTTTCAGAACTTCCTTTGAATAAACCCATTTTTGCTTAAGTCAGCGAGAGTCAGTATGTATTATTTTCAGCTAACTGTCCTGACATATTTCAGTACCTATTTTTAAATATAGTTGTCATGATCATGTAACTATTATAGATAGTGTGTATAATGTAGGCTATTTTTACACTATCCAGAGAAAAATAGTTGAAGGCATTGGTTGACTCACTCCATCCTTTTGTAATACATAGTGGCAAACCACTTCTACTTTTCTGAAAAAAATAAATAATAATAGGAGAGAGAGAAGATAAGAAAGAATGAAAAAAAAAACCCAAACCCTGATATCTACACCTAGTTAAGTTTGGTTGTGTGTCCCTAGCTCTAAGATGATTGGTTAATTTGGCTAAATTGGTAAATTCAACCCAACCACACAGATGCACCACCACATACAAAGCCTCTGCCTGCAGAGAACAAGGTTAATACATGGCACCCCCTGTTTTTTTATCTGCTAAAGCAAGTTAACACATAACTTGCTCGTTCTTAGAATAGGTTCACCTAAGGCCATACTTTTACCTGACTCTGCTAGGAAATCACTCAATTTAAATTACAATATACTGCAACACAGTGAAAGCTATTTTCTAAGCTTTATTATGTTAGGGAACCAAAGATGGCCTAATCAATTTCAAGCAGTTTTTAAAATCTTCTAGAATTTAATAAAGGAAGATGCTGTGTAAAAGCCATTTAGATGGGCTTATGTGATATTTAAGATATCCCTCATTATTCTTCAACAAAGCATAATGCAGATCATTTTTATGCTTTCATATGCAGAACTGTCATTTTTATATATTTACAGATCAAAATATCATAATTATACTTTTATTCTAGTTAGTGCTTGAACTAAACTAAAGCCTGTTAAATCCTTTCTTTTTGTCCTTAGGGTGAAACCTAAGCATTTTCCACAAAATTCATTTCCTACTTCTCTTTTCTTGTACATTTAAATCAGCCGCTGTCTATATGTTTCCTTCTACTTCTACCTCATTAATTCAATTTGCCGTCTACGCCCACTCCCTATATACAAAGTATTTACATGTGTTTTCAACCTTTGTAAGATTTCTTCCACCTTCCAAATTTATGCACTTCATTCCTGCAGAGTCTTTCACTCACTGGGAACAGCTAGTCAAACTAGTAAATTTACCTCGTGATGTGACGTTAAGACATCCTAGGTTTCCTGTGTATGTGGTAACGGGAACTTTCTGAAGACAATGCATAATCCAAAGATGGGATAAGAGAACCCTTTTAGATGTCTGAGTTCCAACTGAAATTTGCTATTGACTGTGCATTTAACACGTGAATTTCCTTTTTTTTTCTTCCTTCTCATTGTTAGAATGAGAGAATCAGGCAAAGAGAAGTTTTTGCTCTAAAATTCAGTGACTGAACATTAGGTACTCTGGGAGGCTATTGTGAAAATTAATCTGAATATAAGAAACATCACACTGTGTTGATGGCCACCTGCTGTAGCTTTGCATATGGGCAGAAGTATATTTATATTCTGAGATTCCAAATTTGGCAGAATACATCTGTGGTGATTTAAGGAGGCCACAATAATTTTACATTTTTTCCAAAGAGGTAGAGTCAATGTTCCTTTTCCTTGGATGTGGGTTAATTCTGAGTGCTGAACAATAAGACTATAATGAAAGTTGGCTTATGCTAATTTCCAGATCTATGAGAGACTGGCAGCTTCCACTTCCTAACCATTGGAACACTCACTTTCTGAATCTATGTGTTGAAAAAGTAAAGGCAGCACTCTGTAGAAGTCCAGGTGGACAGAAAATAGCCCCTGGCCAATGGGCCTGACAAACCTCCCAACTGACAATCAGCACCAACTTGCCAGTCTAGTGAATGAGCCATCTTGGAAATGGATCCTTTCATCATGGTTAAGAAATCCCAGTTGAAAAATTAAAGACTCAGGACACAACAGACATTGGTGAGGATACAGAGAAAAGGGAACACTTTTGCACTGTTGGTGGGAATGCAAACTGGTGTAGCTATTCTGGAAAACAGTATAGAGGTTCCTCAAAAAATTAAAAATAGAACTACTCTAAAACCCAGCAATTACATTTGTAAGTATTTATCCAAAGGAAACAAAAATGCTGATTTATAGGGGCATATGCATCTCAATGTTTTTAGCAGCGCTATCAACAATAGCCAAATTATGGAAAGAGCCCAAATGTCCATTGACTAATGAATGGATAAAGAACATGTGGTATATATGTGCAATATTACTTGGTGATCAAAGAAAAAAAAATTAAATCTTGCCATTTTCAACAACATGGATGTAACCAGAGGGTTTTATGCTAACCAAAATAAGTCAAGTCAGAGAAAGACAAATACCATGCGATTTCATTCATATGTGGAATTTATGAAACACAACAGATGAACATAGGGGAAGGGAAGGAAAAATAAGATAAAACAGAGAAGGCAAACCATAAGAGACTCTTAAATACAGAGAATAAATTGAGGGTTGCTGGAGGGGAGGTGGGTAGGGGGATGAGCTAAATGAGTGATGGACATTAAGGAGGGCACTTGTTGGGATGAACACTGGGTGTTATATCTAAGTGATGAATCACTGGATTCTACTCCTGAAACCAACACTACACTGTATGTTAACTAACTTGAATTTAAATAAATTCAATAAATAAATAAATAGATAAATAAATAAGGAATCTCAGCTCATGCCTCATAGAGCTAAGACAAACATTTCCAGAGACCTGGCCAAACTGAAGATTTATAGCAAAATGAATGACAGTTTTAAACAACTAAATTTTGGGATCGTTTGTTACAGGATAGATCATTGAAATAATGCTCAAGTACTCTCCATTACTCTCATTGTTCTCGACTTCCTGTATTATCTAATGCATGTGTTTATATATATATTTGAACACAGGAAATTAGTTTCATTAGTGGGAGGTCCAAAAAAGTACCAGAAACAGGGGGACAAACAAACAAAAGATGGCAAGGAGGTCCAGTGGCATTTAAACAGTAAAAGTATAATCTCAGAAAAAGTCATAGGAGATACATTGCTAATTTTAACATTGTTTTCCATCTTCTATTTCATATTTCTTCTCATTCAACCGAAGTTGATAATACATAGTTACATTGACATAATATTCTATAATAGGTAAGACTAAAAAGCAAAACCTGAGGAAAGTCAATGTTCTGAATTTAAATACATACACTTAGTTTTGAGGACAAATGGCTATTCTATCTAGGATTTAACCAAAAATTGTAAGATCTACAGTCTTAAACTTCACAAGCACCTTACTGTGCCCAACCTTCAGCAAAGCACAATGTTTTAAATTGTATATCTCTTAAAAATGGTTAACAGCTGAAATGTTTAATATAGTTTTGGAAGTCAAATGCTCATACTAAACAAAATAACTGTTTAATGTCAAATGCTTTACTGCTATTATTGTTCTGATTTTCACTGAACTCAGCCCAACAATTTTGAGTACATTGGGTCAAAATTAAGCAAGAATACTCTAAGCCTATTGTCTCTTTGCCAGAAATACCTTTTCAGAAGCAAGGACAGACTGCCAATGCACAAGGGGAGGAACTCACCAGTCCCCACCTCCTCACTCCTCATTTTTTTCCTAATCCCCCTGTCTCAGACTCCAGAAACCTCAAACTGGGTCCATCAGAAAAACCAAGACCATTGCTCATCACAAAAAGGTCAACAGTCCCTTGGATTGTGATATTTGCAACTGTAAGCCCATAACAATTTTATTGGCCATTTTGAAGGCAAAATTCCAATCACAAGACTGCTGATGGCTGCCAGTGGGTCAAGTTTCCATTCATATAGGAATCTATATGTTTGATCTCATACATAACACTAGTAGAATAATAGTAAAGTTTGGATCAGTTTTTCTCACTTGCATTTATTTTTCTTTAAAAAAAATTTGTTTATTTATTTATTTATTTATTTATAGAAAGAGAGTGCAAGTTGGGGAAGTGCAGAAAGAGAGGGAGAGAGAGAATCTCAAGCAGGCTCCATGCTGCTTGCACAGATCTCAACGTGGGGCTTGACCTCACAAACCATGAGATCATGGCCTGAGCTGACATCAAGAGTTGGACACTTCACCAACTGAGCCACCTAGGTGCCCCAGTTAAATTTATTTTTCATTAAGAGAGTTGGAATTCAGAATTCGGGACTTTTTGTTCTTTGTTTTAAAATACATTTTTGCCTTACTCTTTTACTTTTCAATATATAATGCCATTGCTCAGAATATTAGAGTAACTTGAAAAGAGGTGTTGATACACTCTTGCAAGACAGTAATCATTGCTGATTTCGTGTTTGCTCACAGAATTGTTTCTTCCTAGAAGAACCCATTGATGGGGTATTGCTATTGTATTCACATTTATTGTTACTATTTGGCAGTGACCTTCACTTATTAATAACTGGAATTTAAACTGTTCAATTCTATAAAAAACTCAACTGTTATTTGTTCTTCTATGGTTGAGCTACACTTACTGTTTCTTCTATTCAGCACAGGCCAGAAGAAATTTTTATCAAATGCCTTCCACATTGATGGAAACTCACCTTTTCTCTCTCAGAGATTCAGAGATTTGTGTCTAACGAAGTTCCAAATTTTCTAAAAATTGTTTGTTTTTTCCTGTTTTAGAGTTGGGAATTCTGTCTTTATCTTTCAAAGAATTAAATATCTACCATTGAGCAATAACTTTGAAAGACAGTATTTAGAAACTATAGAAACAGTAGAACCATTATCTAGAGTTGTTTTTTCCTTATGTAATTTTCAGAGAAATCCTATACCTTAAACAACTGCAAATGTTTGCAAAACAGCTGAATTTGTTTCATTCTTTGTACTTTTTATTTATTTTGTTTTTGAGAAAATTAATTTAAGTGACAATTATGCTGTTCTGAATGTAAACAATTACCTCTTTAATATATTTCTGAGAAAAAACAAATAATTTTTGTAAAGAGATACAAAGAACATTTGCAAGGACATACAGTTCTCTTACCTACATTTAATCCAAGGCTTTCATTGTAAAATAACATGACTTAAACATCATTCACTTTAACTTAAATAAAAATTCCCTGTATGTCTAAATGTCATTTCTAATGGTTTTGGAAAACTTTTTCGCAACTTTTCTGGAAAAGTAGTTGGATTTTCACAGGACAACTTGGGGAGAAGGTGAAGCTGTCTTATCACTCCTACCATACAACATTATCAAAAGATGCTATTCTTACACACATGGATTCTCATATGTGAAGATCATCAACAAACAGCTTTTTTTGTAACTGGACAACTTATTAAGGATGAAGAAATTAAAATATTCTATTCCAACATAATTTTGGTACCAGGAAATTTGACTTGTGCAGAGTCAGAGTTCTGTTGACCAAATATAAAGTCACTTTCATGAATTACATTTGATGCATCTCAGATGGAATCACCAAGATAGATGCATACTACATTTACCATATCTTGTTGAGGATCTTGAGTGTGGCATTACTGTGTATCTCTATATACAAATTAACATAGAGTCCAAGGAGAAAATATTTTATTTTCTGAAAAATTTGGCTTGTTTTCTCATTTCTGATGATAATCATAAAATCAGTAATGTTTTCTATTTTCTCTGGTTATTAAAAAGCTCAAAGTCAAATTATCTTGATCTTCATGATAGGTATAATTGAATTCTTCTTTTCTTCAGTCACAGTTTTTACCTTTCATATTATTATTTTATTATTAAAGGCACGTTTGTACCATGCTGTTCCTTATTATTCTTAAATTATGCACTGAAGGTTGGCATTATACTCCACCCCTTTACTACATTTACATTAATTAAATGTATACTTAATTATAAATTAAATTATGTAATTTAATACCCTTGCATTAAACTATAAAATTTAACTAATGTAGGATCCAAATTAAAGAGTAAAGGAGTGCCATGGAAAAGAAATTATGTTCTTGAAATATATGAAGTCAAATTATCTGCCTTAATATCTCAAGGTAGTTTTTTTAATTGGCTTTTGATCTGAGCCCCTCAAGGCTGGCACTTGTAAATAGCATATTTATCTTCATTCTGTGATATCAGTTCTTTTTATCACCTTTCATGTGTTAATTTTGTTTGGGGATGCGGCTCACATGAAAAACCAACAAAAGAGAGTACTATCTTTCTCTAAATCTACGCTTGATTGTATTGCAAGAAGAGTGTCAGAGTGAGAAATCACTTGGACAAAACCAAATAAGAAAATGAATATATATTTATAGTAAGGTAATTCATTTAGCATTTGTTTCTGTGGGTACATATCAGCTCTATTTCCTTTTCTTTATAATTCATTCTGTAATGTTCTTGTCATTATAATAGAGAGACAGATTATTTCTTGAAGTATTATCATTACCTTAACTATTGCATTAGTTTTTGCATATAGTTACATCAACTATATTTTTAGAAAAGGCAAACTGGTTGTCCTTCCAATATCTTAATGAACCCCTATAGTACTCTTAAGATGTCACTGCATCAATGACCATTCTTTTCTTTTTTGTTTTTGTTTTTGTTTTTTGTTTTTACGTGCGATAAGAAAGATCGCTTCTCCATCTGGAGGGGGTTGGGAAGTAGTAAAAGTAATTCTTCCTGTTCTACAAGTGACGTTTGCATGGTAGAACAAAAGCTCACTAGTACTCCAATTGTCTGCCACTGTGAGCATAAGGAAACTATATGATTTGAAGATCCCTGCCTATTGCCAGAGAAATCATAAGTTACTATTGTTTCAGAAAGCTGATAGTCATTTTTTATATTGTTGTATTTGAAAAAGAAACTTCAAATATTGAACACCAAAGAAAACCTTAAATTGGAATGTGGCTTCTAAGTAAGGACACTAGCAATGAAGCATTTCCCATAGGATATGTCAGGAAGTTAACGTCCATGGCACAAGTTGACATCACACAGATAGTTTAGGAAGTCTTTACTCTAGTTAGAATAATTTGAGTTTTCCTTTTAAATCTCTGTATTTCCGTGGCGTAAAGTACCATACAGCTGTACTCTGTTAAGGGTCTCCTTTGCTCCTGATGCTGCATAAACGTAGCAAGGCAATCAGTGGCAGGACTCCTGATATTTGTCCTGCATTGGTATTCAACCTTACCCCCCAATTTTCTTCTCTCTGCCAGCCATTCTCTGCCTAACACATGTTATCTACTTGATCTGGCTTTGGCATCTTGACTGATCTCCTCCTTGATTTGGTGTGGACCTGTTAGATTTCTGATTAGTGGCTCATCTCCTTCTCTCTGAGATGCCTCTTGTTTTTATTAACCTGAAAACTGACCTCAGCCACCCTCCTGGATTTTTCTCATCCATACAGTTTCTTTACTAGAGCCACAAAACTACCCAAATAAAATCCTGATGAACTTCCAACCAGAATCTCCTTTCTTATATCTTTTATTTGTTGGCTTTTGACCATAATAAACCTTTCCTGGATATGCTTACCAGGGCAGTGCACCATGCTTTACCTCATTGCTGCTGGCCATATATTCAGAACCTACCTTCCTTCTTTCTCAAAAATAGTCACAGTCTCAAGAATGTGCAGGAGCCTCATGTCATAGACTCACAAGAGGTAATTGTTAAATATTCAGAAACTTAAAGAGCACTTAATCCATTAGTATCTTGAAATGGGTCTTATAAAGAATTTACACCATCAAAATTGGCAAATGCTATAAAGTTTTTTTCCACTCAATCCCCAAACCCACTGCCCACCCCTACTTTACCCACTTTGTCAGCACACCACTGGTCTTGTTCCAGGAGGGTCATTCTATAAGGCAGCAACAAATCAGAAAAACAAAGCAAAACTTCAATCTAGCACATAAATGTATGATAATATCTTATTTCCTAGGGGTATTTGTATTTTGCATGAGTCCACTGAAGAATTACTTGAACTTAGTGTTTCCCAAACTAAGTGTCTATCAGAATCACATAAGAAGTGGGCAAAACTGCAGAAACCAATGCTCTATCCCAACTACTTGCAAACAGACTCTTTTGCATGTGGGTTTTGGGCATCCAAAAAGCTTTTTTGTTAAAAATCTTCCCTGGGAAATCAGAGTCCAGCAGAATTTGAGAACCATGGAAAGAATAAATCTCAACTGGTGACAATCACACTCTCAAAATAAGTAAAAGGAGAGTCATTCAGAAGACCTCTTTCATCACAATTCAAATATGACCATCCATTCTGTTTCAACCACACATAGGAGCATAAAAAGTAAACAATGATACTGAGCATCTACTCAGCCCAATGATATTGATGTTCTTCACTGATTTATCCCATGACAAATTCCTAAAGAGTGACCAAAAGAAAGCAATGCTGTAATTTTGAAACTCCAAGAACCTCCCTACAGACTGTAATAATTTTATTGAGTCTCTCCACAAAAGTGAGAAATTTCAATTGTTTTTTAAACCTCACCTACCTGAGGGCTACACTGTTATTTTGCAAAAAAATATTCACCACACAAAAAAATGACCCTAACAATATAGGTAGTTCTATGTTGCCTAGTTTATATTTGGACAAATAATAATTTTATTTTTTTCCTAAAAATTTGGGTTTAAATACTGTTCTTTAAAAAGTGCTTTACCCATTCTCTCCCTCCTATGGCTCTCATTTAAAAGTGAATGAAGAGAGAAAAATAGGGGAAAAAATGGTTAACACTGAAGAAAGAAAATGGATGCAGTGATCCCTGAAGTTTAAGTAACAAGGCTTTTTAAGTCAGTGCAATTTTTTTGCCCTCTTTTGACACTTTAAATAAGACGTATATGCTGGTGGATGTCTCAAGTTTTAAATGATGAACCAAGGAGTGTAATATATCAGAAAAGCGTTCCTCTACAGACATTTTTCTGAATGAGGAATGTGCCACCCAGAATGTGCTACAAAATGTTAATGGCTTTGAGGCTATACAAATTTGAACTTTATTGAAATGTGCTAATAATGAGAAGGATTGTAAAATTATATACTGGCTTGTAGAACAGTAGGATTATAGCAATGCAAGCACAGGAACAATGCATCATTTTGCCATATATAAGGACCCCAGGCATTCAGCAATCAAGGGATGGGTACCACTAACCTTTCCCTTGCTGTGGCCTCTAACAAACTTCAGCAGCTAGGGAATTTAGCCTGACTGTGATAATTAGATTAATAGCTAAACCAAGAAGCAGGATGGCCAAGGGGAGCAAGTAGTTTAAAAACTCATATTTTGTTGGGCAATAAGTCAATGGGTGAGTCACATTTAACCCCCCACCCCCTCCATCAGCACAAATCAACAGAATCACCACTGAAGAACAGGCAGAGATAAAAGATTTTATATTTATTTCTAGCAAAGTTTTGAAAGTCAATACCTGACATCTTGTAGGAAACTAGAAAGAGCCTTACCCTCTCTTGATGGCATATGTGTATGAAGTGCTTATTGTGATGCTTGTTTCTGGCTTCTTACACAGAAGCTAGACATAGTCTATGCTTTCTGAAGCTTAACTATATTTCCATCCCATTTTTTTTGGACTCCAACTTCCAGTTTCATCTGGAAAGCACTCCTTCTAAGCTTTCATTCATAACTATATTCTTTAAAAATTCAGTTTAAATTTTACTTTCCAGCTCGATGTTATCTTCTGCCAAAATACATTAGGAGTTTATATGGCATGGTTCGCACTCCACAGAAATCCTATTTAATAATACCTCAGTTGATTCTCATACGTTTAGATTTTGCCAAAAATAAAGTTTAACGAATGGGGTATCATTGAGATGGCAATAATAAATAAAAGATAAGGGATATTATTTTAGACAGATGGAGGAAACGAAATCCCAGTTACCATTCTTCTTTTGTTAAGATATCGCCATTGCTTTCAGCTATCCATTATTCACCCTCACAAAAGTGTTAAGCTGGAAAATGAAGCCTGCCATTTATCTCCAATGCTCACTTAACAGAAATAAATGCAGCCACCACCTTCCGACTCTAAATTGTATGAGATAGAGTGTCTGAGTTGCTGACTATAACCTTGACAAGGTGTCTCATCACTTGTCTGAGACACTCACTGAGTCAGAATCTAATCATACACTGGGATCAGAAATAGGTCTGGAACACTTTGAATCCAGCATGGAGAATAGAATTCATATTTGGGGAGTGATTTTATTGGTTGGAAGCAGACCACAGATTAATAAGACAGAACTCTTGAGGACTGGAATAAATTGCTGACTGGGAGTCCTGATCACCTATTTCTTTAAGGATAATCTGTTATTTTGCCGTAAATAATGACAATTCTTGACACCAAAGTAACTGCACTTTTGCTCAGGCTTCTTCCTTTCTTCCCACATGAACACAAATTCTTCTGAGGGGGCATATGAAGTCTAAACACTTGGGGAATGTATAATGGATTCAAATTTCATTTACCTTACTTCACTTTAAACTTGATTGATTGATTGATTGCTTGATTGGTTGGTTGGTTGAGAGAGAAAGAGCACAAGCGAGCAGGAGAGGGGCAGAAAAAGAGAGAAGGGGAGAGAGAATCCCAATAGACTCCAAGCTGTTAACACAGAGCCCAATGAGGGTTTCAATCCATGAGTTGTAAGATCATGACCTGAGTCAAAAATCAAGAGTCTGTCACTTAACTGACTGAGCCACCCAGGCGTCCCTTTACTTAACTTTAAATATACAAAAGACACCACAATTTCAGTTTAAAAAAAATACAGATATTGTCGACCTGTAAAAAAGCTTCAGACCAATATTGTGAAGCTGAGCTAATCAGCCTTCTAAAATAGTAATATTACTAAATATCCAAAAGCTTATACCTCCAATCACCTCTACAACTGTCTATTTGAATCACAAATCAAAGAATATCAGAAATGCATGTGACTGAAAAAATCATCCAGTCTACTCCGTTATTAGAATTTAAATCAGAAACACATTGTAATGGTATTTATTGAACAAACACTTCTATAGTGCTAATTATGTATAAGTCACCACTCTAAGATACTTATAAATAGTAACTTACCTCATCCTCATAACAACCAATGAGGATAGTATTATTACGCACAGCTTACAGATGAGTAAACTAAAACATAAAAGCATTAAGTGACTTGTTTAGTAAACAGTCTCCTAGTAAGTGACAGATGCAGAATTCAAACTCAGACAGTTTCACCATAGAGGACTTGCTATTCTGCAACCCACTGGAGTCTAGACAGAACTTTTCATGCTCAACAGATGTATTGTTGGCTGACTTTAGAGGTTTGGTGACAAAAATTCAATTTCCTAGTTACCATTACAATGATCTTGCTCAAACAGGGATAGTTGCTGCTATAAAGCAACTAGCACCATGGTTTAAGGTGGATTTACATGTTACATCATTTAATCTCTACAGCAACCTGCATAGGCAGTTTTATTTGTACTTTACAATTATGAAACTAAGGATTAGTGAAGTCAGGTAACTTTCCCAAGGTCACAGTACAAACAAGAACACGTTCCAGTCTGCCCAACTGCAATTTTCCTCTCTACCCCATACCACCTTTTCTGAAAATTTTGTGTGATCAGATGACATGATCTGTGGGTTTCTTTAGGAAATTAACTTAAATGTACACTTTCTCCCCCTAAAGACCCTCATTAGTACCTCACATTTCATATTTCCATATGGTCTCAGATATTCAGATACTGATTGACCACAGCTAGTCACTAAGAAGAAAGAAAACCTTTAGATAGGGCCTTCAGAGAAAGTTAAGCTAACTATATATATCCAAATAACATAACCTCACATGTGTATACTTTAATCAATTGAACAAATTCACATTTTTATCAGTCCAAATAAACATACATGAACTTATTACAAATCTCCAATAATTTGGATGAAAACAACATTTGCCAAAACAACCTCATTTTGCAGCCTTACTGCCTCCATGCTCAGGCTAATTACCCCCTGTTCTATGAAGTCTAAGGAAAATGAAACTTCTGAGATGTAGAGAGAGGAAGGTAAGTTCATGCACTCTATTGCCAGGCTGCTTGGTGTAAATCTGTACTCACCCACGTACTTGGGCATGCTACACAACCTTCTCAGTGTCTCAGTTTCCCTACCAGTGAATGCAGATAATAAGAGTGCACCCTTGCACAGTTGTCACAAAGATTAAATGAGTTATGTAATGAATAAAACTCGATACATCATGACTATTTAATGCTATTGTAACTGTGATGTCATAGTACTTTTACCTTGTGTCCTACCAATTTTGCTCTCAGATGGATGCAGTGGGAAACACTGATTTTCAAATAGGGATTGAAATGTTCTTCTACCATTACCTGATACACCTAAACAAGTGAGTAAACAAATAAAACCCAACTCCTTGCACCCAACCACTATTGAGCATCTAACTTCTAATGTTCTAAGCACAGGTTTTTTTTATCAATCTAAAGTAAAAACACTTACTGAGATAATATACAGCTATTTACTTTTAATTTCAGTAAATAACTATAATACTGGTCATCTTATGTTTGTTTGAGAGTTTCTCTAAAAAGGAAAATTAGACATGCATGAAATCTCTCATGCCTTTGACCCACACTTTTTCATATTCTCTAGTATCTTGCCAAGTATGGACTAACTTTATTTAACATTGTTATTAATATGAAAGTCACGTGTCTCTCACATTTTAGAATTTCTGACCCCTGGTAAAGTGCTAAATAATATTTCAGTTGTTGCTACTACAGAAAATTCTTTTTCTTTAATTTTATTTTTTTTTAATTTACACCCAAGTTAGTTAGCATATAGTGCAACAATGATTTCAGGAGTAGATTCTTTAATGCCCCTTACCCATTTAGCCCATCTCCCCTCCCACAACCCCTCCAGTAACCCTCTGTTTGTTCTCCATATTTAAGAGTCTCTTATGTTTTGTCCCCCTCCATGTTTTTATATTATTTTTGTTTCCCTACAGAAAATTCTTAAAGATTAGCATTATTGAGTTGTAAAGATGCCAAGACTACCACTGCAAGATCCTAAATAATGTATAAAACAGGATGTAATCTCAAAAAAAATGTAATCTTATCTATCTTAGCTTTATCCAAAAACATACCATTTTGCGTTCACAGTAATTCATAATTCAGTTCTCTGAGTGTCCATCAACAGGATCAGCTGGAGATCTCACTTACGTAGCAGAATAATTATCTATTTATTTATCTACTATCTCTCTATCTACCTATCATGTATCTTTCTTTTATGTGTCTCTATCTTTCTCTTATAACCTGTTCTTGTGCTTCTTCTCTACTTATCCATTAGAAAACTTATTAGTAAATTATAAATTATAAATGGTTGTAATTGTAAATTAGGAAATTTATTATTGGCAGGGCTTCCATCTCTGGTACTATAATGGCCTCAAAAGACCCAGTTCAATCAGTTTCTATTTGCTGAAGTGGTCCAACTAGAAAAGCCAGCACCATGTTGGAGGAGAAAGGAGAGGAAGAAGACAAATGAGAAACTTTAAGGTTCTAGTGGGTCCTTCTGAGACTTCTTGAAAAATACTTGGGAATGAGGAAGTCCTCCAGGAGCATTTCAGGATCCACTTACTGCCCAAGAAGTGGATCTAGACAAATGAGGCTGAGGTAGTCTCAGTGAGATTTCTGCCCCACAGGGAAACAGAGCATGGCAAGGTAATTACCAGCCCACGTATGTCACAAATACGTCACTTAGAACAAAAGACCTGGATGAAGAACAATAGGGAATGACTGGTGTTTACCTCAAGGTCTGTTGACAAATGACCAGACAGGATGATGGACATCTCACCTGACTGAAGTAATAACAAGAGGATCCCCTCAACCTTTGGTCTTCTGTAAGAGTACTGATTTATGGATTGAGAAGGTACTGACTTGTGGATTGAGAAGGTCCTTCAAATTTGGTACTGATTTGTGGATTGAGAAGGTCCCTGAAAAATTCTTATTCAATTTCTTCCATTCCATCAGAAAGA
Organism: Prionailurus viverrinus; assembly: GCF_022837055.1. Taxonomy (NCBI): domain Eukaryota; kingdom Metazoa; phylum Chordata; class Mammalia; order Carnivora; family Felidae; genus Prionailurus; species Prionailurus viverrinus. The sequence goes on from NC_062568.1 coordinate 86,486,132, forward strand.
GAATGAAAAAAAATCAAATTGAGCAATAAAAAAAATAAAGTTATACCATATGATTTCACTTATATGTGGAATTTAAGAAACAAAACATATGGGAGAGAGGTAGGGATAGGGAAACAAACCATGAGAGACTCTTAAAGATAGAGAACAAACAGAGGGTTGATGGAGGGGGGTGGTGAGGGATGGGCCAGGTGAGTGATGGGTATTAAAGAGGGCACTTGTGGTGTGCTGGGTGTTGTATGTAAGTGATGAATCACTGAATTCTATTCCTGAAACCAATATAGCACTGTATGTTAATTAACTAGAATTTAAATAAAAATCTGGAAAAAAAAGAAAAAGAAAGTTATACTTCTTAATGTACGTGAATTTTGTGATTTGTACCACCTACACATACAATCGGAGATTTTTGCTATCCTCTTTGCTATCCCCACTGCCTTTGCCATGAGAGAATTTTTTTAAGTTTATTTATTTATTTTGACAGAGAGAGAGAGACAGAGAGAGCAGGGGAGGGGCAGAGAGAGGGCAAGAGAGAATCACAAGCGGGTTCAGCGCAGAGCCTGATGCAGAGTTTGATCTCATGAATCCCAAGATCATGACCTGACACAAAACCTAGAGTCAGTCGTTCAAAGTATTGAGTCACCCAGGCACCCTGGCCATGGCAAATTTTCTAAATGTTGGCTTTTCTCCTCCTCACATTTACAACCATTTTTTTCTAAAGCATATCCCATTTCAAAACTGGGTCATACGGATGTAGTTCTTTCCTGTATATCACCACTCTGTCTTTCTCAAGTGCACGCACTCAGGAAGAAGCCTGAGATAGGGAAGGGTGAGTGTGTGTGTGTGTGTGTGTGTGTGTGTCCTTAGTGGCCAGATGGCCAGACACAGCCTCACACCTTACCATGCCCCACTGCTCTCTCTGCTCGTAGAGCCTGATGTGCGGTTTGGCTCCGTCTCCCGAACTTCCACTTCATTTATGGCTATTTTCTTTCAGGGAGTCATGTTCTCTCCCTCCAGTTCCACCCCTTGAGCAAAACCTTGTCCACTTGCCCAGTTTATATATTTCTAATTCACAGTGTTAATTTCTATTTCTTTCCCATGTGCATCCTTAGACACACACCAGGGGCAGAGCCAGGCACCTGTTTCAGAGTGGCTGGTCAGTTAGTTCAGGTTAGTTAATAAATATTCAGAGCAATATGGTAATAGATCTGCCTATGGAACAAAGAAGATCTCTTGGGGGTTATATGGCGTAATTCCAAAAACCAGCCTGACTGACTCTCATAGCACAACACCAAATCCTCTGTTTCGTGAAACATTTTAATTCGTTCACTAAGACAGCTTCTGTCTTTGAGCCCCACAAATGAGAAATAGATGAGGGAATAACTTGAGGTTTTACCCTTATAGATATTTTTCATCTTACAGTGTGAAAAGTTACTTTTTTTTCTCTCAAGTGATGAATTCAAAAACAAAATCACTGTAAATGGCTATTTTCTAATAAAGGAAAAAAAATGTGCCTGTGTCAAGGTCATTGTCCAGGTTTGGAGATAGAGTGCCCTTCAAACACCTTCTGTCTTCCCCAGCAGTGTTTTGATCAGTGAACTGACCTTGCTTGTGTGGTTAACCAGGCTTATTTCTTACATACGGGACAGAAGATTCTCATTTATTAAGCTGGCAAAAGCTCCCCAATGAAACATAGTCTTCTGAATATACAGTTTAAATGGATTGTAATCCATTAACTTTCATTATTAAGTTCTTTATTCTCTTGTGTTTAAGCCCTTCAAGATGTGAATTTATTATCATAACCATGATTTAGTTAAGAAGGGTTTACAATGTTGTGAAGAATTTGAGTCTTTATCACTATGGAAGGGAAAGATATTAATTCTCCAGTTGGTTGCTAAACATAGGCACACATGGATTAAATTAACGCACATTCATACAGATCTCAATATTACATTTCCTTCAAAATGGTACTATAAATGCTTACTTTGGAAGGATTCCATTTTTAAAATGAAGCTAAGATACTTATATTTCCCTATTTTTTTCCAAGCCTTTACAGAGCTAGTTTGTAGGAAAAAAAATACCTTCAAACCCAAATTATTTTCATTCTTAATTCATGACAGCCTAGTACTAAAAAAAGGTAGTTATTTTTCTTTACATTATGACTGACCAAGTCCCTTGAATAAATGACAAGATTATCTAAGCTCTGAAATTTCTTCCTAGTAGCTTTCTATTATGTTGTTGATTATTCCTATAACCTATCAAAAAATAACCATAGTTGCTAAGACTCTCTGAAGAAAACTTGATTTTTATTTTTCTTCTCATAAAAGCTTATCAGAACTTGTGATGTTTTTTGAAAATATAAAAACCGTAGGAACCAACATAATAAAGGCTTTCCCAAAATTCTTTAGGCTTTGAGGGATTTTCTTTTCAAAGATAAAATACCTTATTCATTATAGTCTTTATGTATTTTTTGACCACTTAACATGTACAAAAGTTTATATTTTAATTAGATTCCTATCTTTTTAGAGTTACTGTATTTTTCAATCCTGTGTCTCAAACCTATTTTTCTCATAAACTCTGCTTTTTTTGTTTTTTTTTTTTAATGAAGCTTCCAATTTTGAAAGAATTATAGAGAGTGATAGGGAAGGGCGGCAAGATGGCGGCTTAGGAGGACGCTGGGCTCACCGCACGTCCTGCTGATCACTTAGATTCCATCTACATCTGCCTAAATAACCCAGAAAACCGCCAGAGGATTAGCAGAACGGAGTCGCCGGAGCCAAACGCAGACGAGAGGCCCACGGAAGAGGGTAGGAAGGGCGGCGAGGCGGTGCGCGCTCCACGGACTGGCGGGAGGGAGCCGGGGCGGAGGGGCGGCTCGCCGGCCAAGCACAGCCACCGAATCTGGCTTGCAAAAGCGGAGGGGCCTGACGGACTGTGTTCCCACAACAAGCGCGACTTAGCGTCTGGGAGGTCATAAGTTAACAGCTCTGCTCGGAAAGCGGGAAGGCTGGAGGACAAAGGGAGGGAGAGCTGCTGAGCCCCCTGACAACAGAGCTCAGTTTGGTGGGGAACAAAGGCGCTCGCCAGCGCCATCTCCCCCGCCCATCCCCCAGCTGAAACCCCAAAGGGAACTGGTTCCTGCCAGGGAACTTGCTCGCTCCGCGCAAACACCCAACTCTGCGCTTCTGCGGGGCCAAACCTCCGGCAGCGGATCTGACTCCCTCCCGCTGCCACAGGGCCCCTCCTGAAGTGGATCACCTAAGGAGAAGCGATCTAAGCCTGCCCCTCCTGCCCCCGAGCACCTTGCCTACCCACCCCAGCTAATACGCCAGATCCCCAGCATCACAAGCCTGGCACGGTGCAAGTAGCCCAGACGAGCCACACCACCCCACAGTGAATCCCGCCCCTAGGAGAGGGGAAGAGAAGGCACACACCAGTCTGACTGTGGCCCCAGCGGTGGGCTGGGGGCAGACATCAGGTCTGACTGCGGCCCCGCCCACCAACTCCAGTTATACACCACAGCACAGGGGAAGTGCCCTGCAGGTCCTCACCACGCCAGGGACTGTCCAAAATGACCAAGCGGAAGAATTCCCCTCAGAAGAATCTCCAGGAAATAACAACAGCTAATGAGCTGATCAAAAAGGACTTAAATAACATAACAGAAAGTGAATTTAGAATAATAGTCATAAAATTAATCGCTGGGCTTGAAAACAGTATACAGGACAGCAGAGAATCTCTTGCTACAGAGATCAAGGGACTAAGGAACAGTCACGAGGAGCTGAAAAACGCTTTAAACGAAATGCATAACAAAATGGAAACCACCACAGCTAGGCTTGAAGAGGCAGAGGAGAGAATAGGTGAACTAGAAGATAAAGTTATGGAAAAAGAGGAAGCTGAGAAAAAGAGAGATAAAAAAATCCAGGAGTATGAGGGGAAAATTAGAGAATTAAGTGATACACTAAAAAGAAATAATATACGCATAATTGGTATCCCAGAGGAGGAAGAGAGAGGGAAAGGTGCTGAAGGGGTACTTGAAGAAATAATAGCTGAGAACTTCCCTGAACTGGGGAAGGAAAAAGGCATTGAAATCCAAGAGGCACAGAGAACTCCCTTCAGACGTAACTTGAATCGATCTTCTGCACGACATATCATAGTGAAACTGGCAAAATACAAGGATAAAGAGAAAATTCTGAAAGCAGCAAGGGGTAAACGTGCCCTCACATATAAAGGGAGACCTATAAGACTCGTGACTGATCTCTCTTTTGAAACTTGGCAGGCCAGAAAGAATTGGCACGAGATTTTCAGGGTGCTAGACAGAAAAAATATGCAGCCGAGAATCCTTTATCCAGCAAGTCTGTCATTTAGAATAGAAGGAGAGATAAAGGTCTTCCCAAACAAACAAAAACTGAAGGAATTTGTCACCACTAAACCAGCCCTACAAGAGATCCTAAGGGGGACCCTGTGAGACAAAGTCCCAGAGACATCACTATAAGCATAAAACATACAGACATCACAATGACTCTAAACCCGTATCTTTCTATAATAAACCTGAATGTAAATGGATTAAATGCGCCAACCAAAAGACATAGGGTATCAGAATGGATAAAAAAACAAGACCCATCTATTTGCTGTCTACAAGAGACTCATTTTAGACCTGAGGACACCTTTAGATTGAGAGTGAGGGGATGGAGAACTATTTATCATGCGACTGGAAGCCAAAAGAAAGCTGGAGTAGCCATACTTATATCAGACAAACTAGACTTTAAATTAAAGGCTGTAACAAGAGATGAAGAAGGACATTATATAATAGTTACAGGGTCTATCGATCAGGAAGAGCTAACAATTATAAATGTCTATGCACCGAATATGGGAGCCCCCAAATATATAAAACAATTACTCATAAACATAAGCAACCTTATAGATAAGAATGTGGTAATTGCAGGGGATTTTAACACTCCACTAACAGAAATGGATAGATCATCTAGACACACGGTCAATAAAGAAACAAGGGCCCTGAATGAGACATTGGATCAGATGGACTTGACAGATCTATTTAGAACTCTGCATCCCAAAACAACAGAATATACTTTCTTCTCGAGTGCACATGGAACATTCTCCAAGATAGATCATATACTGGGTCACAAAACAGCCCTTCATAAGTTTACAAGAATTGAAATTATACCATGCTTACTTTCAGACCACAATGCTATGAAGCTTGAAATCAACCACAGAAAAAAGTCTGGAAAACCTCCAAAAGCATGGAGGTTAAAGAACACCCTACTAACGAATGAGTGGGTCAACCAGGCAATTAGAGAAGAAATTAAAAAATATATGGAAACAAACGAAAATGAAAATACAACAATCCAAACGCTTTGGGACGCAGCAAAGGCAGTCCTGAGAGGAAAATACATTGCAATCCAGGCCTATCTCAAGAAACAAGAAAAATCCCAAATACAAAATCTAACAGCACACCTAAAGGAACTAGAAGCAGAACAGCAAAGGCAGCCTAAGCCCAGCAGAAGAAGAGAAATAATAAAGATCAGGGCAGAAATAAACAATATAGAAACTAAAAAAACTGTAGAGCAGATCAATGAAACCAAGAGTTGGTTTTTTGAAAAAATAAACAAAATTGACAAACCTCTAGCCAGGCTTCTCAAAAAGAAAAGGGAGATGACCCAAATAGATAAAATCATGAATGAAAATGGAATTATTACAACCAATCCCTCAGAGATACAAACAATTATCAGGGAATACTATGAAAAATTATATGCCAACAAACTGGACAACCTGGAAGAAATGGACAAATTCCTGAACAACCACACTCTTCCAAAACTCAATCAGGAGGAAATAGAAAGCTTGAACAGACCCATAACCAGCGAAGAAATTGAATCGGTTATCAAAAATCTCCCAACAAATAAGAGTCCAGGACCAGATGGCTTCCCAGGGGAGTTCTACCAGACGTTTAAAGCAGAGATAATACCTATCCTTCTCAAGCTATTCCAAGAAATAGAAAGGGAAGGAAAACTTCCAGACTCATTCTATGAAGCCAGTATTACTTTGATTCCTAAACCAGACAGAGACCCAGTAAAAAAAGAGAACTACAGGCCAATATCCCTGATGAATATGGATGCAAAAATTCTCAATAAGGTACTAGCAAATCGAATTCAACGGCATATAAAAAGAATTATTCACCATGATCAAGTGGGATTCATTCCTGGGATGCAGGGCTGGTTCAACATTCGCAAATCAATCAACGTGATACATCACATTAACAAAAAAAAAGAGAAGAACCATATGATCCTGTCAATCGATGCAGAAAAGGCCTTCGACAAAATCCAGCACCCTTTCTTAATAAAAACCCTGGAGAAAGTCGGGATAGAAGGAACATACTCAAAGATCATAAAAGCCATTTATGAAAAGCCCACAGCTAACATCATCCTCAACGGGGAAAAACTGAGAGCTTTTTCCCTGAGATCAGGAACACGACAAGGATGCCCACTCTCACCGCTGCTGTTTAACATAGTGCTGGAAGTTCTAGCATCAGCAATCAGACAACAAAAGGAAATCAAAGGCATCAAAATTGGCAAAGATGAAGTCAAGCTTTCGCTTTTTGCAGATGACATGATATTATACATGGAAAATCCGATAGACTCCACCAAAAGTCTGCTAGAACTGATACAGGAATTCAGCAAAGTTGCAGGATACAAAATCAATGTACAGAAATCAGTTGCATTCTTATACACTAACAATGAAGCAACAGAAAGACAAATAAAGAAACTGATCCCATTCACAATTGCACCAAGAAGCATAAAATACCTAGGAATAAATCTAACCAAAGATGTAAAGGATCTGTATGCTGAAAACTATAGAAAGCTTATGAAGGAAATTGAAGAAGATTTAAAGAAATGGAAAGACATTCCCTGCTCATGGATTGGAAAAATAAATATTGTCAAAATGTCAATACTACCCAAAGCTATCTACACATTCAATGCAATCCCAATCAAAATTGCACCAGCATTCTTCTCAAAACTAGAACAAGCAATCCTAAAATTCATATGGAACCACAAAAGGCCCCGAATAGCCAAAGGAATTTTGAAGAAGAAGACCAAAGCAGGAGGCATCACAATCCCAGACTTTAGCCTCTACTACAAAGCTGTCATCATCAAGACAGCATGGTATTGGCACAAAAACAGACACATAGACCAATGGAATAGAATAGAAACCCCAGAACTAGACCCACAAACGTATGGCCAACTCATCTTTGACAAAGCAGGAAAGAACATCCAATGGAAAAAAGACAGCCTCTTTAACAAATGGTGCTGGGAGAACTGGACAGCAACATGCAGAAGGTTGAAACTAGACCACTTTCTCACACCATTCACAAAAATAAACTCAAAATGGATAAAGGACCTAAATGTGAGACAGGAAACCATCAAAACCTTAGAGGAGAAAGCAGGAAAAGACCTCTCTGACCTCAGCCGTAGCAATCTCTTACTGGACACATCCCCAAAGGCAAGGGAATTAAAAGCAAAAGTGAATTACTGGGACCTTATGAAGATAAAAAGCTTCTGCACAGCCAAGGAAACAACCAACAAAACTAAAAGGCAACCAACGGAATGGGAAAAGATATTCGCAAATGACATATCGGACAAAGGGCTAGTATCCAAAATCTATAAAGAGCTCACCAAACTCCACACCCGAAAAACAAATAACCCAGTGAAGAAATGGGCAGAAAACATGAATAGACACTTCTCTAAAGAAGACATCCGGATGGCCAACAGGCACATGAAAAGATGTTCAGCGTCGCTCCTTATCAGGGAAATACAAATCAAAACCACACTCAGGTATCACCTCACGCCAGTCAGAGTGGCCAAAATGAGCAAATCAGGAGACTATAGATGCTGGAGAGGATGTGGAGAAACGGGAACCCTCTTGCACTGTTGGTGGGAATGCAAATTGGTGCAGCCGCTCTGGAAAGCAGTGTGGAGGTTCCTCAGAAAATTAAAAATAGACCTACCCTATGACCCAGCAATAGCACTGCTAGGAATTTATCCAAGGGATACAGGAGTACTGATGCATAGGGCCACTTGTACCCCAATGTTCATAGCAGCACTCTCAACAATAGCCAAATTATGGAAAGAGCCTAAATGTCCATCAACTGATGAATGGATAAAGAAATTGTGGTTTATATACACAATGGAATATTACGTGGCAATGAGAAAAAATGAAATATGGCCTTTCGTAGCAACGTGGATGGAACTGGAGATTGTGATGCTAAGTGAAATAAGCCATACAGAGAAAGACAGATACCATATGGTTTCACTCTTATGTGGATCCTGAGAAACTTCACAGGAACCCATGGGGGAGGGGAAGGAAAAAAAAAAAAAAGAGGTTAGAATGGGAGAGAGCCAAAGCATAAGAGACTTAAAAACTGAGAACAAACTGAGGGTTGATGGGGGGTGGGAGGGAGGAGAGGGTGGGTGATGGGTATTGAGGAGGGCACCTTTTGGGATGAGCACTGGGTGTTGTATGGAAACCAATTTGTCAATAAATTTCATAAAAAAAAAAAAGAAAGAATTATAGATTGCAGTTAAGAAATAATACAGACAGATCTAATGTTGCATCACCCTGTTTCCCCAATGGTAACCTCTTGGAAGACCATGCCATGATATCACAAGCAATATAATGACATTGATAAAGTTGAGATACAGAATTTGTTCACCACCATGATTCAGTTTAACCTTTTTAGAGCCAAACCTACATCCCACCCAATTCACCACTTATTTAACCCCTGTTAACCACTAATCTGTTTTCCATTTCTAGAATTTTCCCATTTCAAAATGTTATATAAATGCAATAGTGCAGCATGAGATCATTTGAGAAGGTTTTTTTTTTTTCACTCAGAATAATCTGGAAATTTCTCCAGGTGGTTCTGTGTGTCAACAGTTCATTAATTTTTACTGTTGGATATTCCATGATAAGGACATGTTATATTTGTTTAACTCTTCACCTGCTGAAGGACATCTGGGTTGTTTTTTCCTAGGCTAAAGGATTAATAAACATTTAGTAATGTTTCTGTAGTCACTTATAATTTGTTTTGTCTCTTAGCAACTTTGGAAAAAAAATTAAATTAGTATATTTTAACTAAGATAACATGATTTGGAAATAAGAGTATGTCTTGAAACTCTGTTACTCTCATTTGCTCTCTTCATCTATATATACATACATATGTATGTGTATGTATGTGAAATAATCTTTATTAGGTGGGTTATTTTCTTAACATTTTCTTTGAATTTTGGTACATAAATTATTTATAATTAGTATATTTTTGTTTGAACAACGTAGTGATATTTTTAAAATAAACTAAACTAAAATAAATAATTTTCCCCACAGATAAACTTTTTTTAGGGTTTTAACTGTTTTAAAAAGATCAAAAATGTATTTAACAGAAGTATTCCAATATAAGTGGCCCGACAGGACAGAGAAAGGAGAATTAGAATGCATCTGCTGGTCATTAGACTTCCTGCCTCAAAAAGCCCAGACAGATTGGGGAAAACATAGCAGATTTATAGTTTTTGAACTTACTTCTGATTATCAGTTATTATTAGACTTCTGACTGAGTATTCATATTATATCCCCATTTTATTAGGAAAATTTCTGTGACTAATATACTTTTTTCCAAACAAATACTAGAAACCCAGAGCCTGAATTTAACTTGTTTGTGATTTTGAGTTAATTAAGAATATGTTGAACCAGTTAATTGGACCAGTTAATTGAAATTCAGTGACTACATTACTTAAACCTTCTAAGTTTAATTTTCTCTAGCATATGTATCACTGTGGTATGAACCGTGCTATTATTGCTGGTTAATTGTGCCACTGCACTATCCTCCCAACCAGTCTGTAGCCATTATTCCCAGTGATACTTTAAGATGAAGACTTCATTCATAAATATGATAAAAACAGAGAAGGAGGCAAACCATAAGAGACTCTTTTTTTTAATATGAAATTTATTGTCAAATTGGTTTCCATACAACAGCCAGTGCTCATCCCAAAAGGTGCCCTCCTCAATACCCATCACCCACCTTCCCTTCCCTCCCACCCCCCATCAACCTTCAATTTTTTCTCAGTTTTTAAGAGTCTCTTATGTTTTGGCTCCCTCCCTCTCTAGCTTTTTTTTCCCCCTCCCCCTCCCCCATGGTCTTCTGTTGAGTTTATCAGGATCCACATAGGAGTGAAAACATATGGTATCTGTCTTTCTCTGTATGACTTATTTCACTTAGCATAACACCCTCCAGTTCCATCCATATTGTTACAAAAGGCCATATTTCATTCTTTGTCATTGTCACATAGTATTCCATTGTGTATATAAACCACAATTTCTTTATCCATTCGTCAGTTGACGGACGTTTAGGCTCTTTCCATAATTTGGCTATTGTTGAAAGTGCTATTATAAACATTGGGGTGCAAGTGCCCCATGCATCAGTACTCCTGTATTTAAATACATAGAAAAATCTGAGGGTTGCTGGAGGGGTGTTGGGTGGGCGGATGGGCTAAATGCACCACGGGCATTAAGGAGAGCACTTGCTGGAATGAGCATTGGGTGTTATATGTAAGTGCTGAATCACTAAATTCTACTCCTAAAATAAGAAAATAAAAAATAAAAGACTTCATTCACATCACTTCACCTTACCATGCTTTTTCAGACCACTTCACTATACCTAAGGCTGAACTTCATGCCTCTCTCTCTGAACTTCTACACTTTCTCCTAGCAAGTATCCATGCATGCTTTTTCGTAGCACTTAGAATGGTAGGAGGACTTCATGAGCCTCTTAAATATCTCCTTTCCAAAGATTGTAAGACCAATGAGGGTTGAATGTATGTATTGTTCACCCTTGCCTCTGTAGCTCCTAACACAGTAACTAGAACACATGTTTCAGTTATAAGTGAGCAAATATGTAGAATAAAGCAAACATGAGGTCAAAGATTATGAGAAAAAAAAAACACAAAGAGTTCCAATTTGGGGGTAATCAGAAGACTTCTCTAAAAGCTTAAACTGGAAAATTGAATCATTAATGCATTCCTATCAATACACGCTAGAAGGTATATGACTAAGGAAGTAAGTTATACTCTTCAGAAGTGATTAGGTAATATAAGGACAAGCCAGTGTGTTAAGTTCAACCTTAATATGTGATAGCCTAATGTTTGGAGATAACCAAAAAGTTAAATTTTAAAATATTATGTCTATGATGGCAAAAATTAGTAGCCAAACTATTTAATCTTATGACACTCAATATGGTATGAAACTGAAGTTGGCATTTTGTACAAATAAAAAATAGATATATGGATTTTATTTTTCCTTCTCAGTGACTGACAAAAGCTTAGGCCTTAATCCATTTCTTTTTGAAAATTTGCCTTATCTTTTCTAACATTTACTGTGTCACAGTGATCTTCAGAAAGCAGTCAAGTTGATCCTGACGAGTAAACAATTGAGACATGACTCTATCCGTTATTGGAAGAATATTCCAGTACTTAGGCTGACAATAAGCCCAAATAAAAAAAGAATCCTTTCTCTCTTCACTCTCCCTAGAATTTATATAGTGGGTCAAGCTGCCCTAGATAGCAAGCTGGCATCTGTTTGGTAGTTTATATTTTCACACAGTTTTACTTAGAAAATAAATTAAATCTTAAAAGAAGGCAACTTCATATCACCAGCATTATTCCTGTGGGTCAGAGCAGAGTGGAGAGGTGCCCAGTCTGCTTTGGGAGAATGGTCCTCACTACGGCATCCTTTACACAAATGTAAAATCGGCAAGAAGAGACTTGAGAGCATACAATCACCTCTTTCTCCTTCTCTGACACACCTCTCTTTTCAGCTATTTTTCCCTCTCCAATCCATCCTTTCTTTGGAAACACTCAAAGGGTTGGTTTCACATAAATTGAAGCCAATATATACCCTCTTCCAAAATACTTATCTTTCAAACTTCATCTATGGTAAAGAAGTAGGTAATTCCTTTGTATTAATGGAATTCCAGGCACTGGTGTACAGAAACTGCTGTGGAGAGGTCATATAAAAAGTTACACTTACTACATTACTACACTTTAGCTGGACTCATTTTACACATTCAGAATTTGGAAATATAATATAAAGGTAACAAAAATGATGTATTGCATTGAAAAATAGCACAAGATTGGCTTTCTCATGTTTTTGTTACCACATAGCACTTAAATAAGTTAAATGCATTAGTCAGGGAGTTGGTTTGTAACCCTCTAGGGGGCTATCCTGATGTCATCTGAAACTGGTTCCTGTACTCCAACAGCAGAGAGAGATTGAAGAAAGAGGCAGGACTTCGAGGCTGATGGTGGCAGTTTCAATAAGCAACGGGAACTTATTTACAAGGCTTCTCATGGGCTACAGCAAGACAAATGATCTATGCACCCACAAATCCCGCCAAATCTTGAAAATGTGTAAAGAAGTGTTAACTGGGTTTAGTCACCTATAGTATGCAGATGTTCTCAACACCACATCAGTAGATCTAGGTCTTGTCCTTAAAGCAGCTTCTGAGAGTGGGAAAGGCAACCAGAACTCACATTCCCAAAACAGGGGAGGGAATGAGAAGACTCCAGGTTCCCAGGTAGAGCTCTCAGGGTCAACCAGTGGTCATGTCTTTTTGATGACATTCCTCAACATGGGGTTCTTCAGATTATACTATATTATATTATATTATAATATATTTTAATAATTATATAATTCAGATTTTACATATATACACACACACAGAGAATATTGGTTCTCTTTCTGGAGAATCCTAATACATTCAACTTTTGTGTGTGTGTGTGTGTGCGTGTATATATAGTATATACATATATATATAAATTTAGTATATATATTTATGTAAATGTATATTTATAGACAAAATGTATTTAAATATATATTATACTATACACACACACACACACACACACATATGTAATTATTATTAGGAACTGGCTCATGCAGTTATGGACACTGAAAATTCCAGACCTACTAGAGCTGATGATATAGTGCTAAATGAAGTCTGACCTGAGAACCAGGTGAATTTATAGTGTAAATTTCAATCTGAATCTGAGTCTAAAGGCAGAAGACCAATCTCCTAGCACAAAGATACAAAGAAAGAAAGAATTCTTTCTTAATCAGTCTTTTTAGTCTGTCCACTCCCTCCGTGGATTGGATGAGGCCCACTCACACTGGGGACTGCATTCTGCTTTACTCATTCATTAATTTGAATGTTAACTTCATCCAGAAACACTCTCACAGACAAACCAGAAATAATGTTTAGCCAAATATCTGGGCACCCTGTGGCCCAGTCAAATTGATACATAAAATTAAACATCACTTTAACAAAGATTATTTAAAAACTTCACTGGTACCAAATTCAGGGCAGGGGGACTTTCTAGATTTACACTTAGCTACATGGCACACCATGTGTATTAGTAAGTTTTTACTTCTCTGTGTTTTTCAGGGGGTGTGGAGTAAGGGAAAGAGTTCTGTATCTATAAATCAATTTTCAATTGATTTTTAATTTTCTTTTGAATCAATAAGATACTATATAATAAGTAAGATACTTATAAATTATACTGATTGAAACTAAATTAGAAATTACTTGAAACCATATTTATTTTATTTTTTTAATGTTTATTTATTTTCGAGGGGCAGAGAACAAGCAAGGAAGAAGCAGAGGGAGAGGGAGACACAGAACCCAAAGCCGGCTCCAGGCTCTGGACTGTCAGCACAGTCTGATATGGGGTTCCAACTCACGAGCCTAGCCGAGCCATGAGATCATGACCTGAGCCAAAGTCAGACACTCAACCGACTGAGCCACCCAGGAGCCCCTATGTGAACCCATCTCTTGACAGTACCCTAGCAAATATAATTATAATCAAAAGCTTTGATTTTGTTTGCCACCTTATGCACTCTTGGAAAAAAGAAGTGATAAAAAAAAATTTCCTATTCTAAGAGCTTCGAAAATCTCTGGTGAAGAAATGTCAACAACAGAAATACCAACTCCAGATAAACCAAAACATTAAAAATACTGGCTTCGTCAAAAGCCCAGTATTTTCTATTTTACCTGCTTTTGTTAGTAAAGCTGACATTGGACAAATCCCACCAACATAATATCTGAACACAGGAGATATATTTAGTATTCCCAGTCAGAAAAAGAAAAGAAAGAAGGAGAAGAAGGAGAAGAGAGATGGGAGAAATAACCAACACCTCAATATCGACCTCAGAAAGCAACATCAGGGGCATCTGGGTGGCTCATTCAATTGAGCATCGGCTGAAGTCATGATCTCATGGTTCGTGGGTTCAAGCTCCACCTAGGGCTATGTGCTGGCAGATCAGAGCATGAAGCCTGCTTCAGATCCTGTGTGTGTCTCTCACTGCCCCTACCCTGCTGTCTCTCTCTCTCTCTTTCTCTCTCTCTCTCTCTCTCTCTCTCTCTCTCAAAAATAAACATTAAAAAATTAAAAATAAATAAAAATCAAAAAAGAAAACAACATCATAAAACTGGATATACAGTAAAACCTTGAACTGCCAGTAACTTGTTCTGCGAGTGTTCTGCAAGACAAGCCAACATTTCTAATAAAATTTAACTTGATAAACAAGCAATGTCTTGCACTACCAGTAGTACCTGATGCTGAATGTCACATGATCACAACTGAGCCAATGTTCTTGAAATTCGCTTTGATATACAAGTGTTTTTGATGACAACCACGTTTCCAGATCAAATTATGCTCACAAACCAAGGTTTTACTGTATATGTATGTGGATGAGTGTGTGTGTGTGTGTGTGTGTGTGTGTGTATTTTATAAATAAAATCTTCCCATTGTGCATAATTCAGTCTCAAAGTAAGATTGCAGAGAAGATTCAATATGAGGTAAAATATTGAGTGGCTTCAAAATCTATCCGGCTTCTTAGGGAAACCTTGACAAAGCATTGTTTAGGGTTATCTTGTATGCTTCCAAGAGAAAGTCTTTAAAGAAATGTCACCCACATTCCTGTTCATGTCTAATCATCCAGATTAGATCTCATATGAAATCTAATAAATTCTTCCCTAATGGGATTTAAAGCAAACTTTTTGTTTTGTTTTATTTTTTGCCTTTTGTATTCAGGCATTGATTTCACTTGGGCACCAAATCTAACTTGTAATGTTTTCAGAAAGAAGCACTTGACTTAACTGTAGTGTTATGTGAACCAGAGCCAATTACTCATTTAGAAGGCTTATTGCCTTTTTGTAAACTCTTCCTGCTAATGAACAAACAAGGAAAATGAAGTAGATAGGAAAAGCATTTATAATATATTTGCACTTTTTTTTCTACTGGCCCTTTTGATTTTGTATATGGGCTTTCTTCAAAGGAAGACAGATGGGAAGCTTTGAAGGAAGTCACAGGATGGTAGAGAATTCACAAAATATCTATGTGGGAAGGTTAAAAGAACTGTTGTGTGCTCTGTCTGGAGGGTGCAGGATACAGAGGGGAAACATCAGAGCCTGTCAACATGTATATAAAAGGTTATCAGAACTACATGTTGCTACCACTGACCACAATCAGGAGGAATTGAGTAAAATGTGCCAATGGGGAAAAATCTGGAAAAAGGCAAGCCTTGCTCCTACCCCAACCTCAACCCATCCTAAATCAATGCTGCCAAATTATCATGTAAAAAAAATAATAATTTAGGGGGCACCTGGGTGTCTCAGTCGGTTAAGTGTCCGACTTTGGCTCAGGTCACATTCTCACGGTTTGTGGGTTTGAGACCCACATAGGGTTCTGTGCTGAACGGTTGCTCAGAGCCTGGAGCCTGCTTCAGATTCTGTGTCTCCTTCTCTCTCTGCCCCTCCTTTGCTCGTGCTCTGTCTCACTCTGACTCTCAAAAATAAATAAATATATATATTTTTTAATTTAAAGAAATAAGAATCTAGCCATTATTCACATTCAGTAAGTTCTGAAATAGTTCAAGTCCGACCATGACAACCAAATGAAAATAGATTAGCCAATCTAAGAACTTGTTCTAAATGCCTGGCGTCCATTTCTAGGTACAGTTAACTACTCAGTCAAAAGTTGGGTTTAAAAGACACTTGATATGAAGGGGTTGAGAGACCAGGACTTTCTAAGTCTATTATCATACAATGAGTCTGGAGTCACCAAGAAGTTCTGCACAGAGGCTCCCAGAAAAGA
Organism: Prionailurus viverrinus; assembly: GCF_022837055.1. Lineage (NCBI taxonomy): Eukaryota > Metazoa > Chordata > Mammalia > Carnivora > Felidae > Prionailurus > Prionailurus viverrinus. The sequence goes on from NC_062568.1 coordinate 86,502,337, forward strand.
CAAGGGGCCCTGGCCTGGCACTCAAGAGGACTGAGTTCTGGTTCTGATATACAGTTAAACACAGGGGGACCTTCAAGAAGAGCTTAAGGTTCCTCCCAGCTTTCTTGTCCAGAGCAGGATGTGTTTGTTTTGAGAAGAGCTTCTATTCTCTCTTTTACTTTATTATTTTCTTATTAAAGCAATTGTGAGTTGTTGTTTAACTATTTTTATATCACTTTAAATTCTATAAACTGTCCCCTTCCTTTGTATTATTTTAGTGAATCTTCAAAACTTTCTGAAAAACACATTATTATTTGCATTTTAAGGGCTCAGAGAATTTCATAATAGAGCATTCTGAGTAAGCTCAGACCCAAGTAGGATTGTAGAGTGAAGCCCTGTGTGGCTATATCAAACATAAGGGCATATAAATCCAGGGGAGGTGAAGAAAAGAGAAGGAGCAACAGATTTACAAGAAAGGTATGGGTGACTGAGGTGTTGAAATAACGTGCTTACATTATCTAAGTTCATCTAATTGTATATTCTCACAACCATATCAGCTGCTTTATGAAGATATCAGCAGAGTGCACCATCCTTCAAGATCACCACATAATTACTTCAAACCCATTCCTATTCACACAGGAAGTCCAGTGCCTTCTCCAACATTTCTGCTAACTCTTGCAGAATTGAATTCCCCTTAGAATCCAGTTGTCACTTGATTCCATGTCCTCCTCCCCTACAAACTGACATTCATAGGAGATCATGAGTTTGCTATAGACTTTTACGCAGAAGAGATTGAAGGTGATGAAGACAAGCATTTCACTGCAAGACTATATAGAAGATGATTTAAAACTAAAACATTATACTTCCCTGTTGTATAAGTAAACTTCCCTGGCAATTTTTGCCAACTTACCAGAGTGGATGGACTGTCATTTTCCTCCCTTGCCTCACACAAACGCATGTACTTAAAGGTTCACTATCTCTACCCCAATTAGAGTTTGTTGCTAAATAAAGACATTCATTCTTTAAGAGAAATTTTAGTGTCAAGCAGAGGAATAATTTTAACTGATCTCATTTCACAGATGAAGAATTTCACAGTTGGGAGTAGTTAATTAGCATTTTTGAGGTGTTCTCACTTACAAGGTACTAGAATCAACATGTGAACTCAAGTCTTTCCAGACTTATGTATTGCCAAGGCAAACATATTTCACCTTATGCATTGCTTGCCCTGAACAAACTTGACTCACTTTTGAGAAGCATGTTGTAGCAGAATTTTTCTTAGATTTCTCCTCTGTGGAATATACTATGCATATGAAAAATCTTTGAATTCTTTTCCAACTACCCTGACTTCAGCCCAATGACTCACCAATTCCACAAGGCTGACGTAATGATCTGCATTCAGTGCACATATATTTATGATTCTTTTTTGTTTGCTTGGAATACTTTTTGGAGATATCATGTTTTGGACAAATTTGGCCTTATGCATGTATGTGGATTTTTAGTAAAGATAGTAGTCTGACTTCCTGAAAACATCCTTACTCTATGACTAGACCATAGCATCCGGGTTTCAAAGCTGTCACTTCTTCAAGAGCCTGTATAGCTCTTCAGGAGAAGCTTCCCACTATGTTTTCTAGTGTTGGTGAGCAATCTTTGTGTTCAGATTAAAGCAAAAGACTTTGGAACATATCAGCCATGTCCCAGAGTTCTGACAGAGTGCCCTGGATCATCCTGTCCTTGCCTACGCCCATAAGCCCTTTATCTCTGGAACGGTTTTTGTTTTGTTTTGTTTTCCCATTCTTGAGATATATTCACATAATATGAGGGAGGAAGTGGACACCAGATCAAAACTATCTTGGCAATTACTAGGATCTCTTCATGTCTTTTAAAGCCCCTTCAACTCTAACCTCCAGGATCAGTAAGTAAATGATATGTGAGGATCTTGACCTCATTTTTTTTCTCATAACTTAACTAACAACTCCAATTATGCTACCCAATAAGAAGGAACATGTGCTAAATATCCTTTAAAAAGGAAGGGCAGAGGCAGAGCCCAGTAGAGAAGGGCTTATTATCAGAAATGAGGGTGAATTAAGCAGGCTTTAAATTATTTCCCTTTTCTAATTTCTCTTTAAATTATAAAGAAAATTATTCATTAGATTTCCAATGAAAAAAAAGGCCTATTTTAAGACATTTACTAGATATCCTCTACATCATTATACAGTGGAGAGAATCTTGAAATATGCCATGCACAGTCACTAAAATCTTTCTTGGAATATTTTAATAGCATCTCTAGAGTCTTTCAGGATGATGACATTCTGTAAAATGATTATGAACTGGAATAACAATCCTGAAAAACAGCTCTGACAATAAAGTATCTTTGAGTCTAATTTCCTTACCCATGCTCACTTCTACTTTGTTAAGGTCAAATGAAACTTTATAAATGATGTAAGTAGAACAAAGTAGTTGTTTGCCTTGGGTAGTACTTATCCTTTCACAGAAATGACAGCCTCTGTCCTTCTTGGTGACATCCTGATGCCCACTGAGCAACAACGACCCCCCAAAGCTCCAGCTATCCAAGAAGACCTCATGCTCACATTAAGCAGTTTCTAATAATCCCACCCAGACCCCTGGAAGGACACTTACATGGGAGACGCTTTACAGTACACATATACCCTTTCCATCATCTTAAAAATACAAGGTAATTCAAAGGACCTCAGGGGAGATAAAAAGGTGACCACTGCCTTGTCAAATAATAATACATAATTCATATTTTACTTTCAAGAATTTTGAGTTTAAAATAGAATCCTGAAATATGCTGCACACAGTCACTGAAGACTCTCTTTGAATATTTTAATAAAATCTTTCTACATGAGAAAGACAAGAGTCTTTCTACATGACAATCTTCTGTAGAATGATTAGAAACTGGAAGACAAGTTTGTAAAGCCACTCTGATTCTAAGATACCTTTGAGTCTATTTTCTCTATTATAGTCCTCAGTTCTGCTAAGGTAAGGTCAGTCATAACCTTCAGAGTACGTCCATGTCAGCAGATGAGTTAACTTCAAAGGGATTAAAATAGCTGTAACATGGTGGAAAAAGGAAAGATAATATATATTAAGGTGGAAAGTGTAAAATAAGGTCATTCTCCCCAGGAAGTTGCAACAACCTCCCTGGAAGAGTTGAGAATATAAACCAACAGGGCTCATGTCTAAAAATTTTACCTTTCCAGAACTGGGACATCAAGGATGCCCTGAACTTTTTTTTTTTTAAATCACTCCTCTCAGCCCTTCCTCACCTTGCATTTTTGAATTGGTTTTTGAATATTCTGTATTTGTAAAGGAGTCTGGCTAGTTTTACATGCATATGTATCTTATCAAGCTCTCATTAGCAAATTCAAACTTTTTAGGGATTTAATTTGCAGACTTCCACCTATTTCAAAACTATCCATAATGTAAAGTCCCAAATATCAAAACAAAAGCTTTAAAAATTCTAATATAGTTGCCACTGATGATCAAAGACTACATGAAGTCATCCAGGGGTTAAATAACATTTAACTGTAGATGGGAAATCCTCTACTTTTCCTAACACAAATGCTAGAAACAGGGATCCTGCCAAGAAACCTGCTGGAAATTATTAATTATGAAAATGTACTGCTGAGCTGACAGCCCTGAGGAAGAGGAATTAATGACTCTTTGGTGAACTTTGTATGATCTTCCCCCTCAAAGATGGGGGGAAAGCCATATGCTATCTCCAACAATTGTAAGACACCCCAATGGTCTTACCCTGATGGCAAGAAAAATTAGTCCCAGAATTGATTTAACTGTGCCTAATAAATTGCATTAGGCACAAACTTCTAATGATGCTACCCAACAAAACCTTACTTTGAAAAAAACATCCAAATATGAATATATTCCTGTAAACAATGACCATTCAGGATCATATTTTCATTAATTAATAGGTATCATCAGCTTTTGTAATGAAGGAAAAAGGTAAATACATCCATCAATAGCCCAAATAAAACCTTGTTTCCCAATAACTCACTCTTGGTGTGCACAGAATGTGATATATATGAGTCATGCCACAACAAAGAGGAGAGTGCTTGAGGCCAGAGGCCCTTAGCCCGAGTTCACCACACTGAGAACTGAGGGATTATCCTCAGCATCCCTGGCTGCAGTGTAGCACTTACCTGAGACAATTTTTTAGTCCCAAGGAAGAACTGGGCTTACAGAGAATAAATGGCTATATTTACAGACCTCATCTCTTTATAATCATTTTTTTATAATTAACAAAGCAGTTTACAAAGTAGGGTATTCACTTTCCCATTCTTGTAGGAAGAACACACTGGACATAAAAGCTTCTTCCATGATGAGACTTCTTACTGGCAGAAATCCCTTATGTCTGTAAATCCTCAAAGGCTTTACGAACAGTAAATTCCCCATAAATTTTAGTAGAATAAAGAGAAAACAATTACTGTAATATGCTGTAATATAATAATACCGCTGCATCAACATTGAGTGTGAATCAGTATTTTCTCTCTTCCATCATGGATGCCTCTGCTTTAACTTCCTCCTTTATCTATGTCTGACTCTGGTTACTTCAATACCACTTTTTCTCAGCTCCTTTGGGCCTAATCTGCTCTTTGTCTTCTCTTCTGATTTGTTTCTTATTCATTTTTATTCGTCCTCAATTTTTTTCCTATTTCCAATAATTTCTTATGAGATAGATAGATGATAAATGACAGATGGCTAGAGAGATAGAGAGATACATAGAAAGATAGATGGTAGATATAATATCAATATCCTCCAGGCACTGTGAACACCCTTTTTATCTGGTTCATTAAAAATCCTGCTCCCCTGAAATAAGCCATACAGAGAAAGTTAGATACCATATGTTTTCACTCTTATGTGGATCCTGAGAAACTTAACAGAAGACCATTGGGGAGGGGAAGGGGAAAAAAAAGTTACAGAGAGGGAAGGACACAAACCATAAGAGACTCTTAAAACCTGAGAATAAACTGAGGGTTGATGGGGGATGGGAGGGAGGGGAGGGTGGGTGATGGGCAATGAGGAGGGCACCTGCTGGGATGAGCACTGGGTGTTGTATGGAAACCAATTTGACAATAAATTTCATATTAAAAAAATGAGTTAAGGTTAAAAAAAAGAAATGACTTAAGGTTAAAAAAAAAGCCTGTTCCCCTGAAATCACTAGAGGGTTTAGAAGTACAACAAAAAATATATCATCTATAGTTAACATGTTTAAATGTTTATTGTATGCAAGGTGCCCATATAGTATGTTTCATGAATTAACTCATCTAATCTTCCCAATAAATCTATAAAGGAGGTAATATTATTATCTCATTTTATAGATGAGGCACATGAAGTGACTCTATATAACTTACCCAAGTTTATGCAGTTAGTGGCAGAGTCAGGATTCGAAAATGTGGAAATGTGTAACTGTGATTAAGCAAGAATTTTACCTTATATGAGTCAGAATCGTGAGTGCCAAAATGTTCCTCCCTGTTTTAATGCCTTGTTATAGAATATTTAGAATAGTGACCCTATGGTTTTAGACCCCACTCACCTGACAGGTTTCTCTATCTAAATGGGGGTCCAAACCTTCTCACTCTGGGACACCCTGCCATAAGGAATACGAGATTCACTGGGGATCCCTTGCTCCTGTCTCACCATGTATCTGAGATTTCATGTGTGCCTTTCACATTATTTGTGTGCTCAATCCACAGGAAATGAAAGTAATCTCCACTGAGATCAACTCATCACTCTCAAACAGTTCACAAATCAGGCTTTGTGGTCTGGCCTAACTTAAGAAAAAAAAACTTAACCATGAATTAGAATTTTTATTTTTTAAATTTTTTTCCAAGCATAAAAAAATTTTAAATTTTTTTCCAATTCTTTTTCCAAGAAGTCTTTGACCTATAAATTTTTAGAAAACTTGTTTTTTCGGTTTTATAAGGGATGTAGGCATATAACATTACTTTGCACATATTCACACAATCTATTAATATACCTAGCTAGCAAGATAGCTAAAAGTACAATAATAATTAATATTCTTTTTTTTTTTTTGATCCTTAGGGAAAATGCTAGTAGTTAAATGAACTTGGATTCTTTTCACCATTTGATTCAATAATCAAATCAACTCTTTGGGTGGAGAGGGTACCTTTTCTCTTGACTAAAAATCATTACTGGCCACGAGTGTACAAGACTACTTCAATTTTGGAGCAAGTATCCTGTCTATGAAAGGTACGACATCTTTAGCTTAAAGCTAAAAAGCAATTACTCCTCATATTAGACATGGTATGCTAATATACAACTCAGGAAACTGATGATTGTTCTTCCTGCAGACATTCCTGACAGGGCTTTAGCTGTGATATAAATTACTATAATGTCTCTAATGTAAGGTCTTTCCTCACCTGGTCCACAGTCATTTCTTTAAGCAGACCTATAATCCTTTCAATCCTTCTTAATTCCATTCCTTCTCTACTATCTCACTAATTTTCTACATTTATTCTTTTTCTTTTGCCAGAGCCCCCTTCTCTTTTTCTCCAATCTGATCCGCCAACTCTCCCACCTAAAACTCTGCCATGGTTCCCCAACATTTGTGTACTAGATATTCCCCTGTACTAGATATTCCCTGTTTACATCTAGATCTACTCTCCACCCTTCCTCTCCCTGCTCTGTGTGTCCTAGGAGCCTGATCTGTACTGGTGTCATCAACTGGCCACCTTGCCACCTGGCTTCTGGTTGGATTTGGTAATAAGAGGTAATGGCAGGATATTGGAAGTGAAAGAAGGAGTTTAGGGTATTAATGTTCCCAAGTGGCAGGTTGGTTGTATTCTCTACTGAAAAGGAATCTTCTCCTAGTGTTGCAATTAACTCTCTGTGGTATTGTAATAACTTTCTCCCTTTTTCCCTTTAGGTCTATGAGTGACAACAGCTCACGGATGCTGATAGCTGAGGAATGCTTCATCATTATCTTGTTGGTTTCTCTTAACCTTGCTCGCACTTCTATAGAGAGCGTCTGCATTAATGTACTTTCAAGTACACCATGTAAGTGCTCATCTGTTCCCTGCTAAGACCTTGATTGGTACACATGGTATCCAAGGTGCCTCGTAATCTGGTTCCCTTCTAGCATGCTTCTTTCAAGTGCTATGTCTATTCAATTCTAAATTGTGCCTCAACAAACAAATCACGTGTTTCTTTTTTTTTTTAAGTCACTCTATCCATTTGCTTATGTTTTTCATTCTGCCCAGAGATCTCTCTCCTTCCTTGTCCATCAGGATAACCACAACTCATCCTTCAGATCACTGTTTGAAGTGCCTTTGCCGTCGAGCCTTCTCAATATTTCACAGCAAGACTTGGAGAGCCCTTAGGTATTTGCACATACCTTTATTATATTACCATTTTCATTTGTTCATTCACTCACTCATTTATTCATTATTCATAGACACAAACTTTGAAATCAGCAATATCAATTTTGAATAACAGATCTGCTACTTACTATAGTATGACATTGAACAGTTTTTTAACTTCCTCATCTAATTTTGAAAAATGTTAATAATTCCTATCTTACAGTGTTATTTTAGGATTATTTTTAAAAATATATGTAAATATCTGACACAGAATAAGTGCTCAGCTGGTTACAGCTATTGATATAAAACTTCCCAAGCACCCAGTGAAGCTACAATCCCACAGCACAGAAAAATTGGTCCACAAATGTTTTTAATATTCTGAGGTTAAGTCAGACAAAAATAAAAAAAATTTAAAAAAAGCACATTCACAACTCTGTAGAATAAGTAGAATGACTGAAGAGAAACTTGATAAGCCCACAATCTTCATAGGTATGATTTGCTTGGTTTTGATCTCTGCAAATATTAATCTCTCTCCTCAAACCCCACTGATTGATTAGTGAAATAACTATATGTTAACTTTGACAGTACTCAATATTCCCATGTCTATATTCTTCCTTCATCTTTCCAAGTTTTCCAGCTACACACACACACACACACACACACACACACACACACACCTTTTACATATAAAGCCCAAAATTTCAATAAATGCTGTGGTAAATAGTAAATATTTTAAGTTAATTTGCTTAAATTTGAATGTCAGCTGAATGTCAATACTTTCTGTCTTTTATTATTATTATTATTATTATTATTATTATTGGAATATATTACAATCATATTTGTATTCTCAGAGGTGTACTGTACAGATGGGTGGTTGCATACCTAATTCTGGGGTTCTTTAGATAAAGTTGTTTTGCCCACTTTACCAGGACCTCTGGATAGAGATTTCGCCTGGGCCAATGAGCCTGTTGGCTCTCATTTGATGGATCTGTTCTAGGAGCTGAAGTTCTGGGTGAAGTGAGAGAGGGTCAGTAGAAAAATAATTTACAATAATTGCATGGAACACTTTCCAATGAGGCATGTTCTAATTTATTCTTTTGTTCTTGAAATGATGGTAAAATTTTGAATTGAAACTTCTTCATGACTGAGATTGTTACAGAAGCACCCATCAGAATGAGGGAAAGTGCACCATTCCATTTTGTCATAGTCATCATGGCCAGTGGATCTTCCCTTGCAGTGTTGCAAAATTAAAAAGATTCTTCTTCAGTGACATTTGCCTACCTGTTTATTGACCTCAAACCATTTTCCCAGTCCCCAGAGGCTACTTACAATTGCTCAACCTGCTATTTTTCACTTGGTATAAAACAGGACTCCCAACACCAGCTGACACACAGTGAGACCACCTTCATTATAGGACAACAATTTGGCAAGATATAGTAAACCTGACTATGAGCTTACTCTTCCACCAACAGTTCTATTTGGGGGTTTACAAAACTCTCAGATAAGAGAAAGGAAGCCATATACAAATATGTCTTTGTAACATTTGCTGTAAATATAGAAAAATAGAAGCAACGGAATGTCCATCTGTAGTGAAATGTATAAAACCTTGTTGTGTGTTCTACATAATTCATACAGCAGTTAAAGAACACAAACTAGGTCTACATATATCAACAGGGATGAATTTATAAACATCATATTAAACAAGAAAATCAAATTGCAAAGGGATACAAATAATATCCTTTCATTAATGGAAAATAGTAAACTCATATTGTAAATGGCTATTACCACAATACAGAAACTCAGTGGGAAGGGTACAAACCACCTTGAATTTTGTATTACTTCTAAAGAGGGAATAAGGAAACAGAATACAAAGAAAGTTTCAAATTATTCAGTAACAATTTGTTTCCTACAACAGGCGTTCATTACATTATTCTTTGCACTAGTCATCACATTTAAAACAGCTATAATAACTAAATCCATGAAGAAAGAATAAAATTGATTAAAAAGACTCACAATTCCACACCAAAATGAATAAACTATTGAACACAAATGCTATGAGATTGATAGTCTTCAAGACTATTCTCTCAGACCAGGGGAACCTGTAGCATTGATTCCTGATTGAACCCAGCCAGTATTTGTGAATTCATATGTCAGACTTGACTAATCACAACTTCAAAAGTGTGAAGAAGAATGAATATTTCCTGATTCAGTTGATAGATATTTTATGTTTGACTTCCCAGATGACCAGGTAAACTCATCCTCAGAATGATCACCTTTGGGAATATGCCACAGGGATACATATAACTACCCCTACACACACACACACACACACACACACACACACACACTCACATGAACACAAACACTCCTCCAAGAATATGTGATTCTCCAGCAGATTATCACTCAGTGAGGTGGCAGGTCACTTTCATGGGATTTGAAGATAAAGGAAGTTGGTCTGTCCAAAGGGCAAGGATGGTAAAGTCTCAAACCTTAAGAGCCATCTTGATGTGCTTATTGTTTTATATCAATTACCTACATTTGCATTATTCTGTCAATCACTGTCCTTTTGTGACAGCTGCACAAGTGCAAAAGCTCATAAGTAAAATATTTGCAAACTAAATCTGACATTGTAGTTATTAAATGCATTAAAAGAATACAATGCCATAACCAGCAATGGTTCAACATTATGAAGTCCTTTGATTTTATCACTGCATAAAAATTTAAGAATAAAGGAAAACACTTTCATCTTAATAGATATGCCACAGTGAGATTTAAGAAATTGTATCATATATTCCTCTTAAAAATCTTGATGGTTTAGAAAGGAATCTATAAGATATAAAACATGTTTCTTTTGAACAAATATTGACTGAGTGAGCAAATGGGGACCAATAACATTTTATTCAAGATATGAAAACAGGTATTTCTATGAATATCAAACAGAAAAATATGAATACTTTGGATAGTGGTACAGTTAAGTATATGTACACACCCACCCACACACACACAGAGGAGTACATGGAAGGGATATGCATAGGGAAGGATAGCAGTTGAAAAGACTATATTAAGTCAGAATTGGTTAGGCTGCATGATTTGCTACTTTATGCATTATTATGCAAGATATTCTGAGCCTTACTGTTCTAACACATAAAATAAGGGATACCAGTAACGATCTCATAGATTAAATATAAAGGTTAAGTGAGATAGCAAATGTAAGTCACTTAGCCTGTGTAACATATAGCAGGTGTCCAGTAAATGGAGTTTCAATTCTGTAAATTCCACATACATGCAGATAAGTGTACATAATGGAACAAATGGACTCATTTCATTCAAAGTCCATTTTATCTCTTCTCTAGAATTTATAATTAATGGAGTTTTACAATACCCTTTTACTGCTCACCAAATCCATGTAAATTTGCATACATTTTCCCAAATAGATCCTGTAAAAGGAAATGTCCTAGAAAAGTGGCTCTAAAGGTGATGGTTTAATTAACCCTTTTCTTTCTGTGTATGTAAAATATATCCTGCTTAATTTTGCCTGAGGGATTTTTTTTCTTTTAGCTACAATTTCTATTCAACAAAAATTCAAATGAATTTCAAAGCAATGAGTGACAGTCCCTAGGCAATATAGAACAAGAGCATATTAATATACTTCTCTTCACTCTTTAACATTAATATCCTCTGATTACTTGGAGAAGGAGAATGTGAAAATGGACATAATTTCTTAAGAGAAATATAATCATGAAAATATAACCTAAGAACTTTGGTATGCCTGTGAGGTCTGTGCATTTCTTATGTAGACTGGCCAAACTGGAAACATATGAGTTCTTTTTACTTCAAAAGGTGCGTTGTTATCCATAATATGTCTTTGGAAGGCAACATAGCTCAAAAAATTAAGAGACCCGGGGAACAGAAAATTTGAATGTGTGGCCCTACCATTAAAATCTCTGTGCAATCTTGGGCAAATTGCCTAATCAGGGCCAGCATCAGGAACCATGACAATACATGTAAGTGTTTTGGAGAAATATGTACCAGAGATCAAGCTTAATAGACCAAGGTGAATCAGGGCAGCATAATTAGAAACTTATTTTTTTTTAAAGATCTGTCCTTGCCCTTGCCCTTAAAAAAAAAGAAAGAAAGAAGAAAGAAAAGAAAAAAAGACAGACAGAAGTTGAAACTAATGATGGAGTTTTGAGAAATGTCAAGATGATTCTACAAATGTCATCACACAAAACCTTGGGCAGGTTATGTAACTTCTTTGAAAGTCTGTTGCTTTATTTCTAAAATGCTGGCAATAATGCTTCCACCAGAGCAATTCCTGTAACAATTAAACAAACTAATTCACATAGGTAGAACAGCTCACCGACTGCCTCTCAACAGATACTTTCATTTTTATCATTAATAACAATTAAGAACCATATGGTTACAACTCCACAAATGATTTTGCCAGAACCTATCACTGTCACTTTGTCTTCTAGGAGAAAATAGCCAGAATTCTGAAATAGTCTATTACTGACTAATTACTTACCTAAGTTTAGTTACTGATGTAAATATGCACTTATATGTTATGCACATATATGTATATGTGTTTATTTGTATATTCATATATAGATACAAATATAGATCGATATAAATTCCCAAATATATCCTCTATTTTGCTTTAAGGAAACTTGGATGGGAATCCTTTTCTGATGTCCTATCCTGATAAGCATAGCAAGGCTATAAGTGACCTATAATGACAAAAGGATAATGACTCCTTTTGTCATCTCTTTACAGCTTAGGATGGAAAAGGGCCAAAAATTTTGCTTCCTCATTTTTTCCCTATACCTCACCTTGTAGGTCTTTCACATTTTATATTCTATCTGCAAGGGGAGTAAATCAGAAAGGAAAAGTAGAATTTCCTTTCTTAAGACCTTGAGCAGAACTGCCCTAATTTGGCTTTCTTATCTGAGTATAGATTAGTACTATAGAATAACTTTAAGTCTTATCTGCAAAATCATTTACAAGCACAGATTGTCAGAAGAGTGAACAAAATATATATGGGTAAGAATAATAGAAAAAGAATATGTGCATATCAGTGCTAGAATACTGCAATATTTTTTTAAATTTTTTTTTCAACGTTTTTTATTTATTTTTGGGTCAGAGACAGAGCATGAACGGGGGAGGCGCAGAGAGAGAGGGAGACACAGAATCGGAAACAGGCTCCAGGCTCCTAGCCATCAGGCCAGAGCCTGACGCGGGGCTCGAACTCACGGACCGTGAGATCATGACCTGGCTGAAGTCGGACGCTTAACCGACTGCGCCACCCAGGCGCCCCTGAATTCTGCAATATTTTTGACCATGTATAGACAATTTGTGTATTAGAGCTCTCCATAGAAACAGAATCAATACAGTGTGTGTGTGTGTGTGTGTGTGTGTGTGTGTGTTGAGAGAGATTGAGAGGGAGAGAGAGAGAGAGGAGGGAATGGAAAGAAATTTATTTTAAGGAATGGGCTCACACAGTTGTAGAGGCTGGAAGTTCAAACTTGCAAATAAGTCACAAGTGGGGAAGACAGGGAATAGTTGCAGCTCAACTCTAAAGGCAGTCTACTGGCAGAATCCCCTCTATTAGAGGAGGTCAGTATCTTTCTTAAGACATTCAACTGATTGGATGAGGCCTACCATATGATGGCAAGCAATCTGCTTTACTCAAAGTCTACTGATTTAAATGGAAATCCCATTAAAAAAAGAAAAAAGCTTCACAGAAACACCAACATCCAGAACAGTGTTTGACCAAATATCTAGGTACTATTACCTAGTTAATTCAACACATTATTAAATTAAACATTACAATTTGTTTAATTAAGATATGCAGATCAAAAAACTAAAACCCAAACTCAGCCCCCAAAAAGCAATAAAATATAGGAAAAATATTAGTGCCTTTTGGCTATTGCCTGCTTCAAAGATGATAACACAGTAGACTACCTACAACAGGAGCCCAATAAGGAATCTTTCAGGCAAAATATCCTGTGAAGCTACAGAAAGCAACAGGAATCCCAAAACTCAAATTTAGTCTCAGTTGCTTTATGAGAAAGACCAAGTGGCCTGGTATGATTCTAAAACTTTGCTCATGGCATTTGGAAGACTGGCCTCATCAGTTCCATCAAATTCTGGAAGACAAGGTTGGGTGAGAGAATGGGTGAGCCATCTCAGACCTGATGTATTTCATAGTGCAGAATAATTTCTTAAAACTAAACCTACGTACTTGATTAATTATCAATTATTGTTTGTATTGCGTGTGTACTATACTGTAGGATAGTGGGAGAAATTATTGCAGTCATCCTTATTGCAAGTTTGAGATGGAGTTTACGTGCAGAACAAAGTGCAGCAGACCACGGCATTGACGTAAGTGAGCTGAAAGAACTGAGCTTACAGTCAGCTACAATTAACCAGCAATTTAGAACAGTCTCCACTACGATACTTCATAGAGTAAGTGTACTTTCAAGCAGATGCAAGAGTAAGACAGCTTAGGTAAAATTAGCACCTAGGCTAAGATCTAAATTGGTCCTGAAATTTTCTTACATATTGAAAATCAAAGGTTTTTCTTTTTCTTGTATTTTGAACTATAATTCCATATTTTCATGATAATCTGAAAGACAAATCTTTACTTGACTTCCATTGCCAGGCTGCAGGAAATAGATATGACTAACCAGATAATAATGACCAAAGGAACCAATTAATTGAGGCTATATCTACATGACATCTTTGGAGTTTAAAAAAAAAAAGAAGAAGGAAGGGATGCCTGGGTGGCACAGGCAGTTAAGTGTCAGTAACAGCCACAAGACCTGCAGTCGTATCTGTGAGGAAGGAGCAGGGAGCAGCAATGGGGAAGTGGCACACCTGGAACCAGAAGCACCTGCAAACAGCAAATGGGGAGGTACAGGGACTGGGCCAATTTGAAAACAACAGTTGAAACTAGGAGAGGTTTTAGCCAGTCCTCCATCCAGTGAGTTCAAAGGTCCTAAAGCCTTAAAGAGAGTGAGAAGTCTAGATCCTGTGACCCCTGATACTGCTCAGGCAAAGCTCTCTTCCAGACCAAGGATCTACCCTGAGGAGAAACTGGCTGCGTGAAATCAAATTAGAGCAGGAAAAAGACAGTGACGGAAGATGGGAAAAATGTGCAGACCAGAGGCTAAGCAGAGAGAAGGGACAGGGAAGAGAACCACAAGTCTGAGAAAGCAAGCCATCGTAATTTTGAACACTGCACAAAACAACAGAGAATTCTGTGAGGTGATCAAAGCTATCCTGAATCGTATTTTCCTCTAAAATTGTGGGAAAACTGATTTCACATAAAAATGAGCAAGATAAAAGTATCAAAATAAAATCTGAACAGCATTGCCATTGCAAAGAGAACAAGGAGCATGATAAAATTCCTACAGACCATACCAGCATATACCATACCAGAAAGACATGCCCAAGGAGCAGAACAAAACTAAAATCTTTATAACCTATGTTGAAATGAACTAAAAATATAAATAGATGAATACTTTTGAAATTAATAAGAGAATACATTAACGAGCAATATAAATCAAAACTAGAAAAATCTAGAAACAATATAATTTAAACTAAAAGAAAAAAATTATTTTTTATGTTAAAAAGGAGTTATCAGAATTTAATTAATTTATTTTTTAATTTACACCCAAGTTAGTTAGCATATAGTGCTACGATGATTTCAGGAGTAGATTCCTTAATGTCCCTTACCCATTTAGCCCATCCTCCCTCCCACAACCCCTCCAGCAACCTTCTGTTTCTTCTCCATATTTAAGAGTCTCTTATGTTTTGTTCCTGTCCCTGTTTTTATATTATTTTTGCTTCTCTTCCCTTCTGTTCATCTGTTTTGTATCTTAGAGTCCTCAAATGAGTGAAGTCAGATGATATTTTTCAAGGAAAAAATTGTTTTTAATTTTTTAATGTTTCATTTATTTTTGAGAGAGAGAGAGAGAGAGAGAGAGAGCATACGGAGGAGGGGCAGAGAGAGAGGGAGACACAGAATCCAAAGCAGGCTCCAGGCTCTGAGCTGCCAGCACAGAGCCTGATGCAGGGCTTGAACCCACAAGCCATGAGATCATGACCTGAGCCAAAGCCAGTCTCTTAACCAACTGAGCCACCCAAGCGCCCCAAGAAAAAATTATTTTTAAAATAAGTACTAAATTATGGGCACAAAAGAAGAATCAGCAAACAATATAATGCCTTAAGACAAGATGCAAGGATTTTTTAATCCAGAAAATTTTAAAAAAAGATATAAAAGATCTGACAAAGTGACAAACACTTACAATGGACCAAATCTAACACATGAAAACAGGAGTCTCTAAAGAAAACTGAAACAAAGGAACAGAACAAAAGCTAAAATTATGAAAGCATTCCTGAAATTAAAAAAAAAATTGAAACTCCATATTAGAAAAGCACATTACATACCTGAAGCAATTTCCTATAAAAGTTTGAGATTTTTTTAAAAGGAAAGAAAAATTCTTTTCTCTGGCAAAAACAGTGAATGACTTACAATGGAAAGAAAATTAAGTTATCTTTAGACTATTCAACCACAATACTTTGTTAGAATAAAAGAGTTACAAGACTAAAACACTCAAAAAGAAAGATGAAAGAAAGAAGAAAGAAAGAAAGAAAGAAAGAAAGAAAATGAGTCATTGATTTTATATTCAACAAAACTGACTTTCAATATAATGAACACTAGCTTATATCAACATTCAAGGACTCATGTTCCATCATCAAGGAATAATGTTTCCATGAGTCTTTCTTAAGGATTCTTACAGAGATCAAATCCCATACAACCAAAATGGCAATAAAATAGACGGTGATATAATTATTAGTAAGACTACATAAGGCTTAAAAAGAAAAGAGTATAAAAGAAATGGCTATATGCTCAGACAGAGTGACTCTGGTAAAAGTATGAAAAATAAGGAAAGAATGGAGAATGCATATGTAAGAATGTTATATTGATGGGAATGATATTAGAACAGTTATTGTAAGGCTAATGTGTGGAATAAAGTAAAGGAATAATTAATGGGATAGTTTAATTCTCCCATATCCTGTCTCCTTGAAAAGCAGTTTTCTTAGCATGTAAGAAAACAGATATAAGAGTAACACAGAAGAGATTTAACAAAAATACTTTATAGTTTTAATTTTGATAGAGAAGTAGTCATATAAACTCATGAGAGTTTAATGCATACACCTACAAATATGCACATGTATGTATGCATGTATATATGCATGTATAAATGGACATATTTTCTAGCTGTAGCCATTGCAAAAGCATACAAACAATGACCAAATGCAATAGCAATAAGGATCCCTAGTGTCCAGATATCCTATGGTCTTAAAACAATACTATTTTCTTCTTTAGCAAATGGCTAGTCCCATATCCAAAGCAAGAAATGTACAACATGAGCTTGAAATTTCTCATAACTGCTGAAGAGGAAACTGTCAAAGACTACTAGTATCATGTCCAAAGAACTTGAGAGCAAAGTGAAAGAGGCTCTTACAGGAATAATTTGAGCCTCAAAATAGTAAGTACAATTCACTGATACCCATCAAATATATTTAAATCAATGGCATGATAATGATTAAAAAATGGAAAACTAACTAGCACCCTTCAGAGATGATAACAAACAAATAAAGTTAAAGGGTTGGGCATTTATCTTTCTTTTCTTATGTGAAATTTGCTGCTGGGTTACAAAATTGTAAAGGAAGGTAAGCATCTCTATATAAAATTAATTTGACTAACACATAAACAAGAAATGATCACCAGTTGTAACTCCCAATGAATAGATTATTGACCATCACAGCTTCTAACTATACAAAAAGAGAGACACCAAGACATTATGTGCCCCTGATGAAAAACAGACCACTGGTGGTATCAAACCTGAGTCTCATGTGATCTCTTCATCCAGCTGTCAAATCTCCGGATACACAAAACACTGAGAAACATGGAAAACAGTATCAGGGAATCAGCAGCATCTGGAACAAAAATCTAAATTGACAAAACTAAACAATTGTGTCTAGAAATGCATATTTGGGTAAAAAAACATAAGGAAGAAATTGTTGTAAATCAGGATAATGGTTACTTCTTGGAGAAAGAACAGGGATTGACTGACCATGGGATGGACATGTGGAGGGGCTTCTGGAATGACTAACAACATTCTAGTTTTTACCCTGGTAGTGCATATAAAGTTATTTGCCCAGAAAAATTTGCTAAGATATATATTTCTTTTGTGTATTTTTGTATATCCATGTTTGATTTTAGCAAAAAAAGTTTAAAGTTTTTACAATAAAATCTATGCTCTCTTTTATAATGAAAAAAAATGTTTAATCAACAAAACCCAATTGTTCTACTGAATAAATCCATAGTTTCAGATTGTGACTATCAACCATCTCACTCAATTCACTTATAATAAGATTTTTAATTATGCTAATTAAATATGTATTTTTAAAATTAGGAAACAGTTATAAACAAAACAAAAAATTAAAATTTTTTTTCTTAAATGATTTTATTTAATACCTTATAATGTTTGTATCATTATTATGCTTATCTTACAGATGGGAAATTGACATCTTAGTAAGTAACAGAACTAGGATTTATACCTAGGCGATTTGACTCCAGAGTTAGTTCTTAACTAATACTTCCTTTATAGAATAAAAGTGGACCTGCTTACAGCTTATTTTCATGTAAGTCAGTGAGATGTTGCCCTGTCTTGCCAAGATTTACTAAATTTAAAGCTGCCTTGAACAAAAAGGGGGAACTAGTTAAATTCAGGAAAGCTATTTCTTTTGAAGATAATTGACACTAATTTGGCTTAACTTTACATTCTACATGATTACATACTCAAATTAAACTTGACTGTGGTTGAGGTAGCCTTAAATCTTTGCTTCTTCTCCTGTCAGCTCAGATGTAGGGAGAGCAAATATTAATAGGAGAGTAAAAACCAAAGAACATGTGAAGAGTAAAGTGGTTATTGTCCTAGTATCTTCTCTGGGACTCTGATTATACCTGGATATTTAGGAAAATGTATAATCAATTCTCAGATCATAAGAGTCAATGTTTCTTATTGGAAAACAAATTTAATATAAGATAAAAACACTTTTCTGTAAACTATTTATGATATATCTATACTGATGTCCTATAGAGTCACATCCTACATGGGAATTGAAGTTTAAAATCAGGACAGGAAAGAAAAAAAATCTGGTAAAAATTAACTATAAGACCCTGTCATGTGTGAAATTGTTAATCACTCCCACCCTCAAAATACATTGAGATCCAAATCTCTGGTACCTGTGAATGTGATATTATTTGGAAATAGGGTCTTTTCAGAGGTAACCAAGTTAAAATGAGGGCCCTAATCCCATATGATTTGTGTCTGTCAAAAATTAATTTTAAATATATGATATTCAATATGTAAATATTATATACGATCCATTATTTTTGCTCTTTAAACTATCAAATTTGGTTCACTGAGTATAGACTTGTGGTACATTTGAAAAAATAATACCTACTAATTTAATTACCCTTAAATTTGTTAAAATTCAGTTATAAATGGAGCTATGGTGGCTGCACCAGCTTGCATTCCCACCAACAATGCAAAAGAGATCCTCTTTCTCCAGTACAGAGGTTCCTCAAAAACTAAAAATAGAACTACCCTACCACCCAGCAATTGCACTACTAGGCATTTATCCAAGGGATACAGGTGTGCTGTTTTGAAGGGACACATGCACCGTCATGTTTATAGCAGCACTATCAAGAGCCAAAGTATGGAAAGAGCCCAAATGTCCACTGATGGATGAATGGATAAAGAAGATGTGGTATATGTATACAATGGAGTATTACTTGGCAATCAAAAATAATGAAATCTTGCCATTTGCAACTACGTGGATGGAACGTAGTTCCATATGTATATGTATACAATGGAGTATTACTTGGCAATCAAAAATAATGAAATCTTGCCATTTGCAACTACGTGGATGGAACTACTGGAGAGTATTATGCTAAGTGAAATTAGTCAGTCAGAGAAAGACAAAAATCATATCACTTCACTCACATGAGGACTTTGAGAGACAAAACAGATGAACATAAGGGAAGGGAAACAAAAACAGGGAGGGGGACAAAAACAGAAGAGACTCATAAATATGGAGAACAAACTGAGGGTTGCTGGAGGGATTGTGGGAGGGGGGATGGGCTAAATTGGGTAAGGGGCATTAAGGAAATCATTGCTTCACTATATGCTAACTAATTTGGATGTAAATTTTAAAAAATAAAAAATAAAGTTAAAAAAACAAAAACAAAAAACCAAAAAAAAAAATAAATGGAGCTATGAATCACATAACTTTAAGAAGTCTGGATCATATTTTTATCCCATTTTAGAAAAGGCAAAAAACATGGAGCAAAAACTACCCTCCACATAAAAAGGATAATTTTGAAAAGTGCTTGTTGAACCCAAACCTTCCATTATGTCAAGAATTTATGGAAATGGCTTCATTTTACAAAAAGAACTAAGGGGACAGGAAGTATTTTTAAAAGAAACTATTCTTTAACTGCTACAGGAATAAGTGATTGCTACTGCTAGGGTCCGCTCCAGCATCAATCATTTGAGATCTACTTTATAGAATAGAAATGCCTACCCCAAACTCTAGAGTCAAAGTTAACACATAGAAGCCTAGAAACAAGGAAGTCACTTGATTCTTCACTGCCTCAGGTCCCCACAGAAGCAAAAATGCACGTCCTTTAGTGTAGGGGCCACAGACATAGCTTCTTCTCCCAGTATAAGACCTGTAAGATCCTGGCACAGTTTTACATGAAAACCCCATATTCGTGCTCTTATAAATTCTATTTAAAATGGCAGCAATAAAATTTAAAAATGTATTCACCTTTCTAAACACGAGTTTGGAAATATAACCTGTACTAGTTTTCAAGCAAAAAGTAAAGGGCGGGGGACTGTTATTTTGTTTAATCATTCACTTCCTGATTTTAAGCACTGTTCCCAATTGAGCATTGCTGCTATGGTGCACCAACTTTCACAGAAATCCTTGAACAGTTATTTTATGATCATTTCCCATCATGCCTCTCTTTCCTTTCTTGACAAAGTTACACAGGAAAATCTCAAGAAAAATGGGTGATTTTACTATTCAGTTACATCTTCCATACTTTTACTTGCAAATTAAGTCAGCCAAATTCAACTTTCCAACAAGGTGGAATTTAATTTACCACTTTGTTTATTTTGTTCTAAAGACTCTTCTGATGCAGCTAATAATTAACAGATTAATTTCAGATGTCCCCACTTTCCTACTCTCTGAATTGCACTTAATTTAATTGTTTAATAATCTGTGCATTCATGCATGGGAAGTTAATACTCAACTGCATTAGGAGAATTCATATGTATGCTTTATAGTGTAGCTTATTTACAGAGGAAAGCTGTTCGAAATTTCTAAACATTAAATGCCTTTATTTTACCATCTGACCACACTTGTTCCCATATAAATATGACCTATATTTTACCCCACTTTAACATGTGACTCCTAGATGCATATATTCAAAGGGATTTATTAGGGAGTGGTTCAGTAAGGTACATATATAACCTCTTCATCCCTTCAATTTTAATAAATTTCCGCAGAAATTAATTTTTAATGGGCTATTGCTTGGTGGAGTATTCTCCCCTTTTCCTAGCACTCCTAGAAATCCATAAAATATAGAACAAGTTCTCTCCTGCACCGTTATACTAAGAAGTTTAATTAACAGAAAATACTACATAACATATATATCCTGTATTAAGTGTCCAGGTCTTTATTACCTCTCTTCTGGAAGACTATAAAAACCTCCTAATGCTCCCTCCACCTCTGGTGGCTCTTTTCTCCATGCCCTGACACAGCAATCACATTCATCTTTTTAAAGCACAAGCCCTTCAACGCCTTCCCTTTGTTGAGGAGATTAAATAAAATTCTAATTAAGTGTTTGGATATTGAGAAATCCTGTGAAAAATTTACTCCACAAAATCCATTCCTCTTACCACCTGAAGGTTTTTCTTCTGTTATTTGCTTTTTCAATTTTTTGTCTTTTTTTTTCCCCTCCTATTGTAGAACACCAGAAAAGCCACCTTCATTTTTCTACAAGGCCCAAACTAGATGTGTCTACATTTAAAAAAAAAAATCATTTTACTCTCTACTTCACACACTAAGGTCACTGAGGCCTGGAGGGAAGCAGAAAAGCCACCCTACCTCCTGCCACTAGTCTTAAGAATACAAGTTGTAATCAGCCACAGTCGCTGCTTTCTCCAGGCACCTTGGGTCAGGGCACCATGCAGACCCCCAGTCCCTCATTTGTCTTCCCTGTGAAGCCCATGCACACATGTCAATTCTACGAGGATTTCAGGGTGGATATTTTCCTCAAGTTGCCACATGTCTCCACTTTCCCAATTATGATCTTAAGTTATCTGGGGAGAGGTTTCCATTCCCCACTGCTTGCTTTTTCACTTGCAAAGATGCCTTTGTCCAGCCACTTCTCTAGCCTCCCTCATCATCCTGTGTATCCTTGCATATACTCTATGTGTGGTGAGAGAGATACAGATAGAAAAAGCAAACACAAAATACATATAAAAACAGCAGCAGGAAACAAGTCTTATTTTAACACCAGAATTTAATTCATTAGCACATTGGCACAAAAATGTAAAGTAGGCAGAGGTTGTTTTCCTCACATCTCTCATTTTCTTCCCTTTGTAGCACGGGATCCTGGTTAGAATTTACAGCCATTGCACCTCCTAAGACTTACAATAAGGCAGCTCATGCAGGCCTGTTTCCTACTAGCATCTTATGTCATCCTTCACCTTAATTCAACTGAGCAACTCTTTAGAGACTCCATCTTGAAAGACGTGTGGGTGTCTCTAAAAGGAGAGTGATAAGCACAGAACTCCTGTGAGGGAGAACTTGCGTGTAGAAGAGAATTTTAAGTCAGAGCTTGACTGACAAAAGTTTGATTAGTAAACACCAAACACAACTTCATGCCAACACAAGAGTGGGCTGGGCACACAATAGACAAATGATCAGAGAATAAAATAGGCACTGTATTTTTCATTTAAGGGGGGGGAAGATTAAAGAGACTAAATCAATGATTTTCTGCCTATCCAGAGGACTCCAATACTAGCTTAAATAAGTACTACTCAAACAGTAGCCTACAGTAAACTCTACTATAAAAGTTTGATGGCATAGTCTTGGATTTAAGTCCCAACTTTCTACCCTTACAATGTATTGTTTTCAGCAAGTTGCTTAACTCACTGAGATTTAATTTTCTCTTTTATGGAAAAAAGTATACCTCATTCATAAAATTTGTTTAGACGGGATTAGTGAAAGACTTTACAACATTGGTGTTCAAACTAGGTTCTGCTCACCTCTTGGGTACTGCATAAATGCATTAGGGATCTCACAAAAATTAGATTCACGTTTGTTTTATAATGTATTTCACACTCTAATAACAGCAACAATAATGATCATGATGATGGTAATTAAAACTGCATAGATGCAAAATGCTGATATTAGAACCTAAGCCTTATGAATAATGAGATTCTACTTTCTCAATTAATACAACTAACTACATAACCTGAACAGAGATAGAAATAGTGTCAAATCAACATATTGTTATTTCTTACAATGTCCATAAGATAGGCTGGGGTTGGGTTTGGGGGAGCAGGATATAAAAACTTTTGGAGTCCTCTCTTTTTTCTCTTCTAACCATTTCTCAATGAATCAACAGTCAGTTACGAACAATTGGATACACATTTCCTTCCATTCATCCTGTTATAATAATTTCATTCTCTGGTTATAGTCCTGCATCATCATCACGAGATTTTCTATCATGGCAGTCTTGTGTCTTCTTTATTTTATCACTCCTCAATTCTTTGTTTTTCCTTCAAGTCAGTTGCCCAGTCTTGTCTTTATACCTTGAATCTTCTTGTCCCTTAGCAATGATCTATTACTAAAATCTTCAGTTTTGAAATGATCATCATTGACCACACTTCTATCATTTATACCTCAATACATCCTCTTCTGCCTCAGTACCTTCATGCCCTTGAGTATTAAATTCCTATTCCAACCTTACTTGCATCTTTACTTGGCCATTTTTCCATCTTTAACAATTTCAGTAATGTTTTGTGATATTTCTTTGAGCCTATGCCCTCATCACATAGTTTTCCTCTATGATTATTTTGCCAGTCTGAAACTCTGAGACCTCATTTTCTTTCTTCATTTGTGCTCTTGATCAGTGAAGTGCACCAGGAGAAAATGGCAAAGTGGTTAAACTATTGCTATTAAAAATTATGACATCAGGCACAAAAACAGACACTCAGATCAGTGGAACAGAATAGAGAACCCAGAAATGGACCCACAAACGTATGGGCAACTGATCTTTGACAAAGCAGGAAAGAATATCCAATGGAATAAAGACAGTCTCTTCAGCAAATGGTGCTTGGAAAACTGGACAGCGACATGCAGAAGAATGAACCTGGACCACTTTCTTACACCATACACAAAAATAAATTCAAAATGGATGAAAAACCTAAATGTAAGACAGGAAGCTATTAAAATCCTAGAGGAGAAAGCAAGCAAAAACCTTTTTGATACAAAAACCTTTTGGATGCAGCAACTTCTTACTCAACATGTCTCCAGAGGCAAGGAAACAAAAGCAAAAATGAACTACTGGGACCTCATCAAAATAAAAAGCTTCTGCACAGTGAAGGAAACAATCAGTAAAACTAAAAGGCAACCAACAGAATGGGAGAAGATATTTGCAAATGACACATCAGATAAAGGGTTAGTAACCAAAATCTATAAATAACTTATCAAACTCAACACCCAAAAAACAAATAATCCAGTGAATAAATGGGCAAAAGACATGAACAGACACTTCTCCAAGGAAGACATCCAGATGGCCAACCGACACATGAAAAAATGCTCATCACTCATCATCAGGGAAACACAAATCAAAACCACAATGAGATATCACCTCACACCTGTCAGAATGGTCAACATTAACAACTCAGGCAAAGATGTTGGCAAGAATATAGAGAAAGAGGATCTCTTTTGCACTGCTGGTGGAAATGCAAGCTGATGCAACCACTCTGGAAAACAGTATGGAGGTTGCTCAAAAAATTAAAAAGAGAACTCCCCTATGACCCAGCAGTTGCACTACTAGGTATTTATCCAAGGGATACAGGTATGCTATTTTGAAGGGACACATGCACCCCAATGTTTATAGCAGCACTATCAACTAGTCAAAGTATGGAAAGAGCCCAAATGAATGGATAAAGAAGATGTGGTATATCTTCTTTATGTATATATGCATATACATATATATATGCATATATATGTATATATGTATATGTATATATATGTATAAATGTATATATATATATATATATATATACACACACACACACGCACAATGGAGTATTACTCAGTAATCAAAACGAATGAAATCTTGTCATTTGCAACTATGTGGATGGAACTAGAGGCTATTATGCTAAACGAAATTAGCCAGAGAAAGACAAATATCATATGACTTCACTCATATGAGGACTTTAAGACACAGAACAGAAGGACATAAGGGAAGGGAAGCAAAAATAATATAAAAACAGGGAGGGGGACAAAACATAAGAGATTCTTAACTCTTAAACATGGAGAATAGGGGCGCCTGGGTGGCGCAGTCGGTTGAGCGTCAGACTTCAGCCAGGTCACGATCTCGAAGTCCGGGAGTTCGAGCCCCGCGTCGGGCTCTGGGCTGATGGCTCAGAGCCTGGAGCCTGTTTCCGATTCTGTGTCTCCCTCTCTCTCTGCCCCTCCCCCGTTCATGCTCTGTCTCTGTCCCAAAAATAAATAAACATTGAAAAAAAAATTTAAAAAAAAAAAAAAAAACATGGAGAATAAACAGAGGGTTACTGGAGGGGTTGTGGGAGGGGTCATGGGCTAAATGGGTAAGGGGCACTAAGGAATCTACCCCTGAAAACATTGTTGCACTACATGCTAACTTGGATGTAAATTAAAAAAATAAAATTAAAAAAAATTCTTAATTATGACATAAAACAGGAGTTGTATATTCAAGTGCCTACATGACTGAGAAGGTAACATACAGTATTTTTACTTAACACAACATAATGAAAGTAAGAATAAGACTGATGATAAATAATAATGGGTCATTTATCTAAGTATGAACAGATTTATACTTTACTATGAAGGTAGAAAGTATATACTTTCTTCATTTCTACCTTTCTACCTCAGAAGGTCTGTATATCATCCTTTGTTCTAGGGGTATGAGAAAGGACACTCCTACTATGTTCCAATTCTAACATAATCCATTTACATTAATGTCTCGATTCTAATTTTAGAATATTATTAAATTGATTGTACATTCTCACTATTTTATAATAATTTGTTCTTATCTGATATAGCCTTTATCTCTGCCTGCAAACTTGCTCCTAAAAGATTCATCTTTAACTCACAACTCATCCTTTTTGTTGACTTTGCATAGAAAGGTGGTGAAGGAATAGTTCTCATTCATGTGGTAAAGATACCATATCTGGTACTGAATACAATACCTGAGTAAGTTTAGGGTAGTCAGTTGATATCTACCATGATCTATCTGCCTTTTGCAAAAAATATACAGATATATTAAATGGGAGATAGATGGGAATCATCAGCCTGAGTCCTTTAGTATTTAAGGATAGCACTAATCTCTACATTTCTACCCAGGACTGAATTACTGATTCTGATTTACTATCTTTACTGGAAGTGTGGGAGAATTTTAGACTTTTCCATTTTTCTCTTCTTAGTATATCAGCTCTTAATCCACAGGTAAAGAAATCAAAGTGAGTATTTTGCCAACTGCTACATTCATCCATCTCAATAATACATTTGAAAGTCTGGGGGGAATTATCATGAAGTGGGGCTGTGTAATCATTGGAATCACTGTCAAATGTATTTGTACTAAACTCTATATATTTTCTGGATTTCATAAGATCTATGAGTTATGATGGAACTTTGAATCTTCTGGTTTTAGTGTCATCTGATACCCTGCATTCAAGAGTACTAGAAAAATCTATATATTCCCCTATCTTCAGTATATGATTACTGTGGTAAATGACTACAGATCCCTTTGAGAAATGAATAACTATTATTTTTGTATACACTAATGTGGTAGAGCAGAGTCCCTCCTTCGGGAGACCTAGATCCCCTTCAGTTGACGAGCTCTGTTGAGAACTAGAATAGATCAAGAAATTAGGCAAAGGACCCTAATTTTGTATCAGTGGACAAACATCAGCTTTGAACTTAATTAATCTAGATTTTGCTTTCTGGTTATACAGAGCTAGCAGTGTCATAATTGTCCATCTATCCCACACCTAGGAATAGCATCATCTGCCAGCCTTTGTACTGATAGCTGTATGAGAAGGTAGTGTGGTTGCCACTCAAGCATAGGGCTCATTATGGTGACTACATCCATCTTGCCCAGAATGGTTGAGTGCCGCCACCTATTTAGGAATCCTATACTGTAAACCTCACTGACACTAGGAAGTACAGGTCTATAGCAACATCTCTAAAGTTAACTCTGGCCAGTACAGAACAATCACTGCTAGTACTTCCAGTAATATTGGTACCCCTTCAGGAGTTCATTCTTTATTGACTTAATGATGGACAGTTGGGCCCTCCTGGGAAAAGAGTCCTTGATAGGTTCTTTGATCTCACATAATAAATCCATTCTAACATTACCACTTGTTTGTCTTTCTACGCTTTCCTCAGTACTCAGCCAAGATAGTTCTGGTATCTCCAACACTCTGTAGGTTATCATTGTGTCCACACTTCAGGAATTCATCCTGGCCCTATATTAAGACCAGTTTCTGGTAACTTACCAGGATGTTAAATACTGTTTTATGGGAAAACACTATTAACAGAAAATGTCCTATCCAGCCTTATATTTTATTGCCCCTGATATATCACTATTTATACAAGTGTTCCCCTGGTTCTGTGTGTACAGTTTAGTCGAGAAGTGTAGTGTGGTATTTCCTCTCATAAGGAGGCAGCAGTTTCCTACTTGGGCTACACTGAGAACCAAGGCAATGAAGGTAGGTGGGAGAGATCATAAGAAGGATAAGCACTATCTTGAGAGACATCCATCTCAGATGAGGTCTTTTATTATCTCTAGGCCAAGGGAGGCTGATCTCATCTAGTGAGTGGAGGGAGGTGGGGGATCTGTGTCTTTAAGCCCAGAAAATTCATTGGTATCTGAATAGTTCAAGGTTCTCAGGGGCAGTAATTCATATGCCTCCATCCCAGGTCATAAGGGCATACTTCTTTTTTACTAGAGGTCCTACCTCTGGTACAGTGGGACTTGTCAAAGGTGACAGTTCAATCTCCTTGGCAAGCTCTGCCAGCCTTCTTATTAAACTCTAGGCCTTATTCCAGCAGTCTGCAATCCAGCTGTAGAAGACATGGCTACCTCTGAATATCACCATGAGACTTTTACAGTGTGCCCTGAGTAAGCATTTGGCTGAACTGAATTTGTCCTTATTTTTCTTCAAGACACTAGGGTAGTTAACAGAAGCCAGGAAACTACACAATTCTTGTCATTATCTTTGTACCCATAGATGTCAAGGGCTAAAGATTTGGCCAATACCAATTCTTCTTCTTCAGGTGAATGGATAAAGAAAATGTGACATGCGCACATGCACACACACACACACACACACACACACACACATACACTAAGGAGTATTCAGCCATAAAAAAAAAAGGAGAAAATCATGCCATTTGTAATATGAATGAAACTAGAGTACATCATGCTAAGTGAAATAAACCAGACACAGAAAGACAAATATTGTATAATCTCACTTACATGTGAAATCTTAAAAAGTCAAAATGATAGAACCAGAGAGTAGAGCTATGTTTACCAGAGGCTTGAGGGTGAGGGACATGGGGATATTTGGTCAAAGAGTACAAACCTTCAGTTATAGCATGAGTAAATTTTGGGGAGCTAATGTACAGCATTTTCACTATAGTTAACAATATTATATTATTGCAAATTGCTCAGAAGGTCGATCAACAGTGCACTCACCGCATGCACGTAAAAGTGGTAACTATGTGAGGTGACACGTGTGTTAATTAACTTGATTGTGGTAATCATTTTACAATATACATGTATCAAATTACCACATTGTGCACCTTAAATGTACATAATTTTTGTATGTCAATTATATCTGAATAAAGCTGGAAAAATAAAATTTAAAAAGAGTGGCTTTACGGTTCCTCTTATTCCTTTCTCCTGTAAGTTCACTTTTCTTCCAACCTGCTAGGTACATTTTTCATGTATAAGTTCCCTCAACCTTATTATGTTATGTTTCTAACCTCTCTTCCTTATTATTCTCAAACTTCAACTATCACCTATTAATCTATATTTCAATGATCTGGCCTCCAGTCCTTCATTTTCACCTTCTAGACATCTCCAGTGAGAAATACCAAAAGAAATACAAGCACAGCACGTCCAAAACATGTTCATCTCAGATCTGCTCATTTATCTGATTTCTTATTTCTGTCTGAAGCAACATCTCTCAATTCACAGCCTGAAAGTCTCAGTATTGACATTCTTCTCACTGACCCCTTACCCCATATCCAGTGAGTTTCCAATTGCTCTCTCCTCTAAGGTGTATTTCTGTTAAATCTTCCCTCACCTCTCATTCCCCCTTTTGTCTATTCCTGTTCATGCACTCACTTCCTCCAATTAGGAAGGTTGTTTCTACTGTGTCTCTCACCCCAATTTATCTCACACAGGGCTAACGTGTTGTTTTCTTCTTGGGCACATCTCTGATTCAGACAGTTTTCTAGAATGTTTTTGATGACTAACCAATGGGAATAGCTAACCTTTATATAATACTTCCTAAATACATACATAACACTCCTAGGTACTGTTCTATAGTCTTTGTATTTATTAACCTATTTGATCTTCATAATCATTATTATTCCCATTTTATAGATAAGGAAGTGAGGCACAGAAAGTATAAGTAAATTGCCTATAATGATCTACTTCAGAGCAAACAAATCAGAATTCAAACAGCCTGGTTTCAAAGTCTGTGCTCTTAACCGGTACACTGAAACGACTCATGGAGGCAACAGAGAATCAATGACAGCAAAGCAAAGCTGCCAGTACTTAAGATCTTATATAACTTTGTCCCAAAATACATCTCAGAATTCCCTCCCATTTTAAGTAATTGATTTAGGATTTACTATCTTAAACTTTTAATTAACATTATTAACTTTTCCAAATGACCCCCAAAGCTCTTATGTCATACTCCTCTCATTTTTCTCAGTTGGAGAGACTGAGGCTTGGAAAGGAGGTATTGTTTGCATGAAATCCCCATAGCCAGTAGATCACAGAGCTAAGACTTAAAATTGTTGCTACTGGCCTCCTAAGGCTACATTTGGTCAATCTTACCATACTGCAATCATCCATCTGTTACTCTAGAGAAAGGGTGAACTAATATTCACCTTTCATCTATGCCCCTCAATGCCCAGCTTCCATGCCAATGCTTACATCTTTTTTCTTTCAGATATAGTGCATTTCTTTGTTGAGTCACTTATGCAGGTTCCAACCCTGCTTATTCTTTAAAGCTTATATGCAATGCCTCCTCGTTCATGCAGTCTTTCTTGATTGTTATCCTAGTTGGATATAGTCTGTCCATCAACTAGACTTGAAAAACTCTGTACCTCTTCTATACCAATATCGCTGTCTAACCAGCATTCATATTACTTGTCTTCATTTTCCTCCTTCTATAGCTTCTTGACAAACAGACACTTATCTGGATTACCTTTGCAGCCTCCATAGCACCTAGCATGTCTATAATATTTTTGGAGAATTAATTCACTTATTTTTATAGTAGTTACCCATTGAGGGGGAGAAAATTATTTTCATTACCTTTCAAAATAAACACGCCTGCATGCAGAGATAAAATAATATTTGAAGAAAAAAAATGTATAATACAGGCCAGAAAATTATATTAATTAAACTTTTAATTGCCTAAACAAAATTGATCACCAAAAAGGAGCCATTAGGTAAAAACCTGAAAAGACATTCAGGTACTGTATTTTAGAGCTCATGAATACAGCTGCTCTACTCTTTTGCTAATTACTTGTTGAGTCTCCACTAAGTGGCAGACACCATACAAAATGCTGTGGATGCAACACTGAGCATCATTCAGACCTCATCCCTGACCTTAGGACCACTCTAGTGGAAAAGGCAAACATTAATAAAAGACCACACAGAAATAAAATTTTAAAAACTTCAATTACATTAAGTTGCACAAATGAAATTTTGAATAGGAGTATCTAACAAAAGAGTAGTATAAGGGACTCTTCTGCTGAGTTCTGAAGCATGTGTTGCAGTGAACTGGAAGACACTGGGAAGGAAGAGTATTCTATGCAGAGAATATGCAAAGGGTCAGTCAGGTGACTAGTGCATAGCATACAAACAGGTGCTATTTCAGTGTATCCACTTAGACCCCCAGGGATGGTGCAATGGATACAACTTAAGAATCAGCAGGGGGGACGTTGGGCGAAGGGGGGGGCGCCCGAGGGTTTACTTGGATACAGAAATGTATATGTGGTGGAATGAAATTGTGAGTCATAGCAAATTAAGCTATGAATAGTGATTAGATTACATAACCCAAGTTTAGTTATTAATGTTCACGGTAATGAAATAATATTTTATGTTTATTATTTTATTGCTTGAAAGTGCTCAGGTATTCTGGGGGAGTTAATTTAAATGGATTCATTGGACCCTTCAAGGTGAAAGCTGTCAAAGGATCTTAAATATTTTCAATATTCAATCAATTTGAATTAGCAATAGTGTTTTAAATTAAATCACTTCCCTTAAAACGTTTTTTTTCTTACCCAGACAACCCCAAATTATTATTATTTTAAGATTACTTTCGGGGCATATGGGTGGCTCAGTCAGTTAAGCGTCTCTCAGTTTTGGCCCAGGTCATGGTCTCATGGTTTGTGAGATGGAGCCCTTGCACTGTCATTGCAGAGGCTGCTTGAGGGTCTCTCTCTCCCTCTCTCTCTCTTCCCCTCCCCTGCTTGTGCGTGCACGTTTCTACACTCTCTCTATATATATATAAAATAAATAAATAAACATTTTTAAAAATGATTGACTTAACTTTATCCTAAGGTTAGTAATTTTAATGAAAAGTTATCTTAAATATTTTGTTGTCAATGTACTTCAGATTTTCATGCCATAGCAGAAATATCTTCCTAAAATTAAAAAAATAAGTTACTAACACTAAGAACTTTAATTTTTTAAAGTTCTTTTAACTTTATGTCTATAAAATAGAAATAAAAACATTTTTTGCAGGCAAAAATACACTCACTAGGGATTATAAATCTATTAATCTAAAGACATTTTCTAACTGCTCTCATATTTATGGGAGTTTTTAATATCAGAAGACAAACTTCAAGATGGGTCCTCTTAGCCTGTGCTTTCCATTAGAAATATAATGCCAGCCACCAACATGAGCTACATTGGAAATTTGAAATTTTCTAGTAGCAACATTATAAAAGTAAAAACAGGTGACTAATTTAAAAGTGTGTTTTATTTAACACAATAAATATAAACATTGTAAGTGGGAGAGTATATATTTTGTTACTGTGTCCAGATTTTCAGGTGTGTTTTACAGTTACTAATAGCACATCTCAGATCTGATTAGTATGATTTCAAATGTTCAGTAGCCACATAAGGAGAGTGAGGACTGTATTAACATTTGTCAATCTTAGACCAAACCAGTCCTTGAACAATTTTCTCAAATAATCTTCTAGTAATTAATAACCCGAATTTACTGAATTATTAGGAAACCAACCTACTTCTGCCTATTTCACAAATACATGTGCATATGTCTACTACTATCTTCTAATGTATTATCTATTATGTTCTACTGTAGTATGATATAAATGTAGTATGATGTGTGTGTGTGTGTATGTGTGTGTGTGTGTTCTTCATTCATTAAACAAATATTTACTGAGCACTCTTATACCCTGGGATCAAGGTAAATAAATGATGGATAGTATGTGCATGAACAGTGCCCGCCTGGAACTTAGGATTTGACTGTGGCTCTCTGTGTCCCTGTTACTGTAGGTCAGTTCATTTCACGTATCTCACTAACTGGGAGCCTGGGCACAAAGATCCTTTATTTACTCCGTGCATTTGCTATCCATCATGTATAACCAATCATGCTGATAGTATAGACTCTTTGCTGATTGCCTAGGTTCAAGTTCTAGGATTCGTATTCAATTCCCTTCTCATTTTTCTCTCCACATTCATAACTTTTATATTTCATAATTTCAAATTTAAAAACTCACCCAGGTCTGTTTCTTTAAGTTCATTGAAGTACTACTCTTTATCCATGATTTTCTTGCTCTCTCCCAAATGCAATCAGATAATATTTCTGTCTCCCCTTTTTCTGCAGAAAATGGAAACATAGTTTAATGTAAATGGTAAGATCATGCATGCTTATTATAAAAATAATTGGCATGTAAAGGCACAGCAGAAAAATATCTCTGAATTTCCTTGAATTCAATTTGCTATGAAAAGCTACTAAAATTCAATATACAAATTATTGATAATTTATGTATCTTTTATGAACCCCCAAAATTATGATTCTAAATTATAAGAAAGTAACAATGCTTTGATGACTTCTAGTACAATCTCAAGAACATCACAGTTTAATGATTATTTTATTGATGTCACTTGAAGTATGACATTTTAAAAACTGGGTAAATCATATTTGTAAGAAACCTGATATAGAAGTTGCCCATAACAGCCGAGGCTATAAATTGTTCTAAGCTTCACTTATAAAAGAATGCATTTTATATGTAATTAGACCAAGCACTGATACAGCTACATTATACTTATTACTTTCGTTAATGAAGAAAAATACTTAATGTTCAGTTCAAAGTTTAATATCTTTGGTACTATGTCACTAAAAGCAAATCAGTGGTAGGAAAATGCAGATATTAAGACAAATACACACATCTCTGAATATAGAAATAAATGTTAATTATATAAGTCCATCTTCCTTCACAAAATAACATGGGAAAGGATGAGAAACTGTGAAAATTCAATCTCTGAAACTTTATAAAATGGAGAAACGCCATTCAATAAGCTATTCATCACAATGAGTATCTTTCATACTGAGCAATGCAACCACTTTTTATGTGACTGGCAAGAAAAAACAATAACAAATATAATAAAAGTATAATAAAATTCCACAAATCCATTTCTTGAGCTAAAAGTAAGAGAACATATCCTTATTAAAAATGTGATTATCAATGCATGCCAGCAAAACATACTGATGGAATATAGAATCAAATAAGTCAGTGTTGTTTGCTGAATGATTATTTCTGATCCTTCAGACTTGCTTCTCCATCATCAGATAAAATTAGTTTAGCCTGGCATGACTTACACTTAATAGTGATCACTGATTTCATTTCTAAGTGCACATAAATCACCCCTTTAATAATATTTGTTAGGATCTTTCTCAAAACTAATATCAAGAGTTACAAACTGAAATGTCTAGAGACCAGAGGATGACAGAAACAGAAGGACAGGGGAGTGTATGCCTTTTTAGAGGTAACAGTGGTGACAAAGCTCTGGACAACTGTGGAGATGAAATCTGGTTTCAGATGTCAGCAATGAATTCTATACTTTTGATTGTTCATTTCTTTGTTTTGTTTTAGACATTGGGAAAGCCTAATTGCTTCCATTAGCCAGATTCATTTGTCATTTTGTAATCTCTGACACATGGTTTAAGTAAAGATTGTCATTGTTTTCTTTTTAAACTCATCAAAACCTCCTCATAAGTAACTGTTGGGCCCCCTCCCCTACACACACACACACACACACACACACATATATATATATATATATACACTGCCAACAGGCAAGCTAGTATGAACATGGTCAATGAAAATTACATACAGATGGTACCTGACATTGTGATCCCCTAGAGCAATCTGCATGTGAAATTCTTTTTGAGGGTACAAGCTCTTGAAGCTCTTGTTTGTTTTGAGAGAGAGAGAAAGAGCTAGTTTGCATGAGCAGGGAGGGGCAGAGAGAGGGACACAAGAGAATCCCAAGCAGAGAATCCTATGCGAGGCTTGAACTCACGAACCCTGAGATCATGACCTAAGCTGAAACCAAGAGTGAGACGCTTACCAGACTAAGCCACTTAGGCACCCCAAATTTACTCACTTTTAGAAATGAGGACACAAAATAGCTTTTTAAAACACATTATACTTGGGATCTATTTTCTCAAGGTCAATACCATCAGTTAATGGATTTGTTCAAAGAATTGATTCTTCTTCAACAAGCATATAATTACTTCATACTTACTTTATATAATTCATTATGGTAGGTGTTTCTCCGTTGAAAGATGAATCAAATAAATTACCTGCCTGAACTCACTGGCCAGTTGATTTAGTTGTTAAATGGAAAAACAACTAGCTTATTAAATAATCTTGATGTTTTACCACAAATAAACAATCTTTGTTGGTTTTATAGCCATAAGCATTTTTCCCCTGACTACTTGTATGTTTTGGCCTATTCTTTTTAGAAATCTTTAATTCCTTCTCCCTGTGACATGGAAGAAACTCACTTTCCTTGCAAGCCGTATTTTCTACATCATGTGCTTACCTTCTTAAACATGAGAGAGCTTATCTTATTAGAAATTTTTATAGAGCGCCTGGATGGCTCAGTCAGTTAAGCCTCCATCTCCTCATTTCAGTTCAGGTCCTGATCTCATGGTTCAAGCCCCGTGTTGGGCTCTGCATTGGCAGTACAGAGCCTGATTCGGATTCTCACTCTCTCTCTCTCTCTCTCTCTCTCTCTCTCTCTCCTTCTCTCTCTGCCTCTCCCCCACTTACTCTCTCTCTCTCATGACTGTATGGATCTAACTGTGAAACAGAAAGAATGGAATTTATGTAAGACAGTTTTGTTGTTCTATCATAAAATATAAGGTAATTTAGATAGTCTAGGTAGAAATGCAAGGCATCTTTACCTTTCCATTCTGCCTGTGATCACACTGTCTTTCTTTCTTTCTTTCTTTCTTTCTTTCTTTCTTTCTTTGATGTTTATTTATTTTTGAGAAAGAGAGAGAGATTGTGTGAGCAGGGGAGGGGCAGAGAGAGAGGGGGACAGAGGATCCAAAGCGGGCTCCACACTGAGAGCAGACAGCCCAATGCAGGCATTGAACCCACAAACCATGAGATCATGACCTGAGTCAAAGTAGGATGCTTAACTGACTGAGCCAACCAGGTGCCCTCACCCTTTATTTCATACAGTCAAGCTCTGCTATTCTTTTCCTTATCCAGGGTCAGGTATCTGAGTTTCATATATGATGACTTCAGACCATAACCTGAAATGAAAATGTTCTGACCCTACTAACACGATATCAACTCCATCTACTCCCTGCAGCCTCCCCCACCTACTACCCTTAACAGTGTGGATTTTTTTTTTACTTCTCAGTGTTTTATGCTTAACCTCAATTCTTTTATTCAAGGCTATACTGCAAAATTGCTACTTCATCTATGCCATTTTTTATTTTCATTACTAATTCAATATTTATTTTTTATTGAAGTGTAATTAACATACAGCATTATAAGCCACACCATTTTCTTAATCTGCTCATTTTTCTTCTCAACTACCAGCTTCAATCTTTAATAATTTGGCAAGTTTTTTTTTTAAGTAAACTCTACACCCGACGTGGGGCTTGAACTCAGGACTCGAAGATCAAGAGTCACATGTCCTACCAACTAAGCCTGCCAAGTGCCCTCAGCTTCAACCTTTCAAAAGTATTTGTAATAACTGTGAATCTCAGAATGCATGCACTCTTCCATAGTTTCTTCAGGGATGGTAGGATTTTGTGGAGCCATTAATAATATTTTTATTCTTTTCACCTAAAACTTATGTCTGTGGAGATATTGCTTAGGTTAAAGAACTGGAGAGACAGATGTTAGCTGATCCATAAAGACATTGGAACAATAACCTTGACACTGCAGTGCCATTTTTTCTAAACAATATCCATAACCAATCACCTGTGGTAGCCAAAATCATCTGCCTAAGAATAGTCATTCAGAGAATCATAGACAGGCTTTTGATTTAGTTGTAAACGTACTTAGTAAATGCTTCTTGAACAAATGAATAAATAGAATGTTTATTTGGTTTTTGTCCGTGAGTATTTTCACTTTCACTAGATGATAACAGTGAAACCAAAATCATATGCATGTTTTCTTCTTTACTTCATTATTTACTAAATACTGTAATTAAAGAAAATTGGGAAACCAAAGCTTAACATACATAAGATTGTAAAGCAGCTAATCTATTTTCAAGGTACTTTTCTTTTACTGCATATTTGTATTATGCAAAAATATGCACATTCTATATCCACATTTGTAACATAAAAGCACCCATGGTAGAAAAATGTTATTTGCAATAATGTTGGTAAGATTCAAAGTTGTGTGGGTGAGTGCAATATTGCTAATTCGGAGAATGCAAACATAGCCCGCTGCCAGACCATTAAGATTCATGTTTGAATACAAAGTAAAGTGATCTTAATACATGTAGCATCAGAAAAAAATATAGCTTTTATCTGCTCTATATTCGTTGATTTCCAAAACATACATTATAGTTTCATTACTGCAATGCTTTCTTCTACTTTAAATATCAGGTTGGCCATGACAGGAGAAAAGTATCGCTTCAGCTCTGCAAGTAAACTGTT
Source organism: Prionailurus viverrinus (assembly GCF_022837055.1). Classification (NCBI taxonomy): domain Eukaryota; kingdom Metazoa; phylum Chordata; class Mammalia; order Carnivora; family Felidae; genus Prionailurus; species Prionailurus viverrinus. The sequence goes on from NC_062568.1 coordinate 86,539,508, forward strand.
TGAATATTTTAAAGTTTGCATTTTTCCTAGGGAATGATGTCAAAACTTGATAGAGTAAGAACCCTTTTTAAAAATTTAATATCCTTGGTGCACCTGGGTGGCTCAGACGATTGAACATCCAACTCTTGGTTTCTGCTCAGGTCATGATCCCAGGGTCGTGGGATTGAGCCCCATGTTAAGCCCAGCATTGGGCTCCATGCTAAGTTCAGGGCCTGCTTAAGATTCTCTCTTTCTCTCTCTCTCCCTCTGCCCCTCTGCCCCACTCATGCTCTCTTAAATACAGAGAACAAACTGAGAGGTGTTGGAGGGGAGGTGGGTAGAGAGATGGGTTAAATGGGTGATGGGCAGTAAGGAGGGCACTTTTTGGAATGAGCACTGGGTGTCATATGTAAGAGATGAATCACTGGGTTCTACTCCTAAAGCCAACACTACACTGTATGTTAACTAACTTGAATTTAGATAAAATAATAAAATAAATAAAATAAAATAAAATAAAATAAAATAAAATAAAATAAAATAAAATGAAATAAAATAAAAATTCACTAATCTTTTCATATTCCAGTTAGGAATCCCAAGTATTACACTTCTACTTTTGTAATTTATAGCAGTCAGAAGTATGACAATCACAACCTTAGAAACAAAGACAAAGTTACAGTAGAATGATGCTCTTTCTAAGAAACAAATATTCAAATTGATATTTATGTTTTATGTTGATCTTTGCGTTTGGTGATGACTTTACAGTTACTGCTTCCCATACTCTATATTTTGATGTTGGTAAATGTCCAATTTAACACTTTGGATCACTCCAATGATTCTCTTTTTATGCAAAATTGCTTTTGTTCTGTGCATGAAGGCACCACCAAATATTTAAAATTTATCTAGAAAAAACACTTCCACATAATTCATTTATATTCCCTTGTAGACCCTAACACATTCCTGGCCAAACAGTAGGTGTTTAGTAAGTATTTGTTTAATTTGTTAAAAAATTGAATAATTTATTCATTAATTTATCAAAAGACAGTGAATTACTATAATAGGGGACTATACTAAAAATGTTTTTTTCCTCCTCAATAATACAAAATACACTTTCACAATTAGTTTCATAATATTCCTCTGCATTAAGAAACTTCTAGAGAAGGGAGATTTTCAACTGATGATTGTAAGGCAAATTCTTTTGAACACTAATTTCTTGCCTCATACATATGTCTTTATAGGCATAATGTTTTTAAAATATGCATACTTTATTTTCCAGACATTCATAACCTAATGGAGCTTTATTTTAAGCTACTGTTAACTGAACTATTCTCATAAACCAATCAATGACTAATTTTAAGGGTACAAATGCATTTTCCAAAATGAGTTTTAAAAATATGAATTTAATTGGCTGATTTTCACAATGGCATTGCCTTCTTGCTTTCAAAAACCAGTACTCTTCCTAGATTCAGAGATCTGTACTAAATTATAGACAAATTATTCCATTCCCCAAATATTTTACCAATCTCTGATTTATCTGGGACACATATCAGCCACTTCCATAATGCCTTATACATATATTTGGTCAGTCATGGAGGTGCTGGTACATTAAGAAGTCATCTCTTTTAAAAAAATTTTTTTAATGTTTATTTATTTTTGAGAGAGGGAGAAGCAGACTGCAAGCGGGGAAGTGGCAGAGAGAGAGGGAGAGATGGAATCAGAAGTAGGTTCCAGGCTCCGAGCTGTCAGCACAGAGCCCCAAGCAGGGTTGGAACCCACGAACCGTTAGATCATGACCTGACCTAAGTCAGACGCTTAACTGACTGAGCCACCCAGGCGCCCCAAGAAGCCATCTCTTACTAGCTGCAACTTCCTCCAATAAACACAACTACACTGAACTCTAAGTGGATCCCCAACTAATGTCATGAGTTAGTTACTGCTTTCTTATAAGGTACTTGTTTCACAGAATATAATTATTTACAATGTGTGTGTTGGGGGGGGTGGGTGTGGGTGTACTTTCTTAGATGCCCCCTCTTTACCTTTTAAGCTTTTTCTACTTTCTGTCACCTGCCACACTTGAGTGGAGTCAGTTTCCCTGACAGACTTACCACAGATACATTGGGATTTGAGTCAAGGGTGCCTGGTCACACATTAAGAGGCCAATGTTATAGTCAAGGTGAAACTGATTATAAAATTTATTACTTAGACACAGCTGTTGCTAGGAATAAATATGAAAGAATGGGTGTGCTTTCCAAAACAAGTGTCTGAAAGTCTCAGGATCTTTAAAGGAATGGTGGTAGAGACAAGGTAGACTGTGAGAATAAATGAAAAGGTAGACTCAGAAAACACAAAAAAACAACAAATAGATGCAGACTGGTCAGATAACTATAAAAATAATTCTATGAGGCATGGGAGCACAATTAATGTACTCTAGTACCTACTTGGACAAGTTACTCCCTAAATGATAGAATAGGACAATACAATATTTCTTATTTCCCTTCTCTTCAGCTGCTCCTCCATCTAGAGTTATTAGAAGGTTTAGAAAATTACTCAACGTTGTAGCCAAATTTCTTCTAACGTTGAATTAAAATGCCACCTTATTTCAAAAATTATCATAAAACTTAACCTTTTAATTCTATTAACAAATTATATTATTGAATTAGGCAAGTCAGTGCCTACCTTAATATCAGTTTAATCATTCAATCAAGAACATTTCTATGACATTTGAGCATTAGATAAGGTTAAGACTTGCATATTTACTATTAATATATCATTTCCTTTTGTAACTCAGCTTACAATTGGTATACAATCAGTATTCCAGTTTCTGCATAAAAGTTATGAAATACATATATGAATTGTGCAAATCAACCACAGTGCCTACTGTACCTCAAATACTATTTATTGACTTATTCATTAATTCATTTACTATTTGTTAACTGCCTGGTCAGTGCACATGTATAGAACCAACCGGGGAATTCAGCCCAGATAGTTCATCCACAGTCTGGTGAGGGACACAGCAGTGGCCCAGTGCAAAGTTCAGCATGAGTCAGCACATCCTTTTTTGGGGAATTTAAACAAGAAAATGTGGAGAAAAGTTAGTAAGCAACAAACATTGAATTTTAACCCCAATTATATGTGCACATTAAATGCAGAGAAGAGCATAAATCTAGGTTCACAATGACATGAAACTTCTATTTTTTAACATTGTGGTCACAGTCTGTGCACTTAAGAGTCTGAGTTCACAGCTTCTTCTGAATCACACTTGGTCACATGCATTAGTAGATAATGACATAGCAAAACTGACTATTACAGTACAAGATCATGGGTTTTATTATCTCTTTATCATTCTTAAGATGACAGCAAAGATTTAAGGAATTCACTGTTTCATTAAATTTATAGCTTCAGGGGCGCCTGGGTGGCGCAGTCGGTTAAGCGTCCGACATCAGCCAGGTCACGATCTCGCGGTCCGTGAGTTCGAGCCCCGCGTCAGGCTCTGGGCTGATGGCTCAGAGCCTGGAGCCTGTTTCCGATTCTGTGTCTCCCTCTCTCTCTGCCCCTCCCCCGTTCATGCTCTGTCTCTCTCTGTCCCAAAAATAAATAAACGTTGAAAAAAAAATTAAAAAAAAAATTTATAGCTTCGTTTTTCTCCTGAAACTCAAAATTCTTCTCTTAACAACCATTTAGAACTATTAATAAATATATAACAGTAACCAGGGTCAGGACTTCATGACACACAGATTGGTTGCTTTATCTTGATTTATTCTTGAGATGTGAAATTTTCACCTATATTATTATTATTTGCCTTGAATTGGATACCTTCTGCAAACACAGTAACTCTTTGTCTTTTATTTTGTATATATATATATAGAGAGAGAGAGAGCGCACGAGCAGGGGAGAGGAACAGAGGAAGGGGGGGGATGAGAGAGAGAGAGAGAGAGAGAGAGAATCTTAAGCAGGTTGCATGCTCAGCACAAAATCCAATTGAGGACTCGATCCCACGACCCTGGGATCATGACCTGAGCAAAATCAAGAGTTGGACACTCAACTGACTAAGCTACCCAGGCACTTTCTTTGTGTCTTTTAATATTATATTAGGGAACAATCTTTTTTCAAGTCATCTTAAGAAACAGGGATCCAAATTCAGTTCAAGTATAAACACTCCATCTTTATTGAAGCAGATAATATAACCTAGGTAACAATGACAGAACAGCTTTCCTCTCTGTATGGCTAAGATCCTATATGCACAGGTGACCACAAAGTTGTTTTCCCTTTTTTTGTCATTTTGGATTTCTATAAGATTTAAATTTCCTAAGGTCCTTTAAGTTCTCACTCTCCAGGAATATGCTTCACCTTACTTATTTAACGTGAGTGTTCTTGGCATTCAAAAGACTTTACAAAATTCAGAAACAAAGTTGAGTCCTTCACACAAGTTTCAATATTCTGTTAAAAGATAATATCACATAATTGCAAAATGATATAGTCCTATTCTGTCCAATTTAATAGCTACTAGCAATGTGTTATTATTTAATGTTAATAAAAATTCAATAAAATTAAAAATCATTTTCTTTAGTCACATTTATCATACTGCAAGTGTTCAATAAGTTCATGGCTAGTTGATATCATTTTGAACTTGACAGATTATAGAACATTTGCATCATCATAGATAGTTCTCTTGCTCAGTTCTGATCTAGATGAATCCACTCATTTTATTTTATTTTAATTTTTAAATATTTATTTTTGAGAGAGAAGGAGAGACAGAGGACAAGTGGGGGGGGGAGCAGAAAGAGAGGGGGACACAGAATTCAAAGCAGGCTTCAGGCTCCAAGCTGTCAGCATGAAGCCCGATGCGGGGCTCGAACCCATGAGGGATCATGACCTGAACTGAAGTTGGACACTTAACCAAATGAGCCACCTAGGCACCTCATAGATGAACCCACTTATATTATGATTAAAGAAACAAAAACTCAACTTCAATGATTTGCCGAAATTGTTCAACTAGATTGACAGAGAGCCAGGTATAAATTCACATCTTCTGAAGCTTAAATCAAAGTTATTTCTGCTGTACCCTGATCCGAATTATTCTTAAAAGCAGTTTACACATACATTAGCACACACGTGCATGCATACACACACACACACACACACACACACACACACACATCTGAAAGCATCAAGTCTTCCTTTTCTGGTTTGCATGCAGTATGAAGTTCACATCCTATATATAAACTACAGATTATATAATAGAGAGAAGTTTCAGGCTGTGTGTTTCACGACAGTGAGTCAGTGAGTTTCATAACAATAGAGCCAGTAAAAGTACAACTTTTCTTCCAGAACATTCTGGTGGGAATAGGTACTGTTGATCAGCATTAGCCATAGGGAGCAGAAGAAAACAAAGAAGGTTCATGGTTGATGTTTTTAGCAATTGTCAGCTTTTTGTACTTTCAGAAATTTTCAGAAAATTACTTTGTTATAAATTCACATAAGAAGATCCTGCCCTACTAAATATGTTTTGTAAAGATTCTTTAAATTTTAATCAATTTCAAACATACAGAAAACTTGCAAGACTAGTACAGAGAACTGTTGTATATACTTCACTGAGATCAGTTTATTTTTCTTCTTCTTTCTATATCCCTGTAAATATTATCTCTGTCTCTGTCTTGCTGTCTCTTCTTTTCCTCTCTCCTTTGTATATTTTCTCACTTGAAAATAAGTTGCATAAATCATAAATCATGCCTCTTTAACCCTAAATACTTTAGTTTGTGGCATTATCTTATATAATCACAGTAGAACTCTCAAAAGCAGCAAAAAGTAATTTAGAAATGAATAATGCTTGTTTTATTTTGGCCCTTATTTTTACACAATAAGCTCCCTAAACTCCGAAAAGAAAGACATCTTTTTTTTTTTAATTTTTTTTTAACGTTTATTTATTTTTGAGACAGAGACAGAGCATGAACGGGGGAGGGTCAGAGAGAGAGGGAGACACAGAATCGGAAGCAGGCTCTAGGCTCTGAGCCATCAGCCCAGAGCCCGACACGGGGCTCGAACTCACGGACCGTGAGATCGTGACCTGAGCCGAAGTCGGACGCTCAACCGACTGAGCCACCCAGGCGCCCCAAGAAAGACATCTTTTAAAGTCTTTTTTTTAATTAAAAAAATTTTTTAATGGTTATTTATTTTTGAGACAGAGAGAGAGCATAAGCAGGGGAGGAGCAGAGAGAGAGGGAGACACAGAATCCAATGCAGGCTCCAGGCTCTGAGCTGTCTGCACAGAGCCAAATCTGGGGCTCAAATTCATGAACTGTGAGATCATGACCTGAGCTGAAGTCGGACACTTAACCAACTGAGCCACCCAGGCACCCCTTTTTTTCTTTTTTTAATTTTTTTCACTGTTTCTTTATTTTTGAGAGAGAAAGAGAGAAAGGGAGGACAGCCTTTAAAGTCTTAACTCAATGCTACTGTTTCCATATAGATTTTGTTTATTGAAAGTATTTGTTGATGTTTTCCAGGACCTTGTCACCATACATGTCTTATTTTAGAAGTAATCCCCAAGCTAAGCAAATGTTTAGCCATGCAGGCCATTAGCATATTCAATAATCTTCTCCAAGGTCAATCGCCATATATATCAGCCTTCTAATCCCATCAAAGCAAGACCATGGATATTTAGAAATTAAATTAACTGATCAATCTAATATTAAAAGTTGAAAATTTCAAAATCTCCCTTTTTTTTCTTAGTCTTTACCTTTTTGTTTGTGCGGTTCAAAGTTTTGTCAGACTGATGTCAAGAAAGTAGAAAGATAAAGATTGAAATAGGATATGTAAAACCAAAATGTCCTGTCATTTGGGACTTATCAGGCAGGGTGTCTCCATTTAGTCAATATTATTGTTCTGTCTTGTTTTCTAACTAGACATTGGTTCTAGTTCTCTAACATGCATATTAAGGAGAACACTCAGATTGATTAGGCTCTAATATTCTGGTCCCACTCTGTGGCATATAAGTCAGCCACCCTGATACAAAGAACAAAGCCTCCCATTTTGGAAGCTGTACACCAACAGGTAAGTGCACGCAATCTTCTGCCAAGTATATGTTACAGGAAAATGACAAACTCATGCAAGCTTATGTGCTTTATTGTATTTAGAGAGAACGGCGTGTCTATCTCATAGTTCAGACGTAACTGTTACACTCTTATAAACTCATTGCAGAAAAATACAATCAAATATATGTCCTAAATTATGACTCCAATATTTAGAAACAGTAAGTCAGCAGTCCTTTATTTAAAAAAAAAATGCCTACGCTCTCACTGCCTTTCTCTTTTGACTTTTGGAATCACTGGTCTCATCTATACTTGAATTTTTGCAATCTTGGTTTTGCCAAAGCATGTGAGTGTGCATTTCAATGCTGGACATCCTGTGGTCTATAAAGTCCATTTTTTACCCTGGGGAAAAGGAGTTAGCTAGCTCAAATCTGGCAAAAGAGGGCTTCCCTTGGCAGAGAACAGCTATAAATTCTCACAGTTCTTTGTTTCTAACCTCCCTCCCCACAACAAAACAAAACAAAAAAAAAAGTTTTCTTTTTTTAATTGCAGCAACACACACACACACACACACACACACAAATGCACAATAAGCAGATATATAAAGCTTTTAACTCCTTAACTTTTTGAAACAAAGCCTCCACAGACTTCACATCCTGCTTTCCCTTCCCTGCAGCGAAGTGTTGCATTCTGTGTTCCTGTGGGGGTGCTGTGAAACCTTCTGGTAGAAACTGGCTGGAGGGGCATAAACCAAACAACCCATAAATGCCCAGTTTTGAGACTGTGGGGAAATTTGTTCCCAACTGCAAACACTACCACACTGAAAGACAAAAGTAGTGGCAGAGAAATTCATAATGAAAACAAACTTAAAAGGATTTGGATCTGAGTCATTTCGCTGCTTCTACCAAAGTATCTCCTTTCTCTACATTTATTCCAATTTTATTTTACAGCTCATTTTCAATAAGTGTCGAGCTTTCTCCCTTATATCAACTGCTTTGCTAGAAAGGAGAAATGACTCCAACGCAAGGTGGGTTTTCGTGTATACGGCAATGGTGGCAATGTGTGCTCAAACTTTCTCTAGATTCCCCCAAATTTGTCTGCGTTACCAATGATGAACAGCATGTATTGTGAAATCTTGCACACTATTAGATCCTAGAAATGTAAAGTTTGAAGGGAATTAAGAATTCATCTAATCTTGGGGCCCCTGGGTGACTCAGTCAGTTAAGCAGCCGACTGAAGCTCAGACCCTGATCTCATAGTTTGTGAGCTCAAGCCTTGCATCCAGCTTTGCACTGACAGTGAGGAGCCTGCTTCAGATTCTCTGCCTCCCTCTCTCTCTCTGCTACTCCCCTGCTGTGTGAGCTCTCTTTCTCAAAAATAAATAAAGATTTAAAAAAATTCATCTAATCTAACTCTTTGAATAAGATTTTAAGCATTTGGTGGTGCGATGCCTTTTTTCTCTTACTAATCTTAGCAACTAGCATAGTGCCCAACTCACAGGGGGTGCTAAAAAGTGCTGGTGGTTGATGGTATAAGCCAAAACTTTTACTGGTTTTATGAAAAAGTAAATTGAGATTCTGAGGAGCAGAGTAATTTCTCCATTGCCACAGAGTCTGTGGAAAGAGGAAGGAATTAGAAGAAACACGTCAGTATTAATTCACTGCCCACTTCCACGGCACGATATCATGTGTGAGTAACGGCTATCACCCTCTTGCAACTCAACAATTATTGCTAAGTATCACTGTTCACAGAATACATAGGTTTTCACTTCAAAAAAATATATATGTGAGGTGAAAATAGCACTGGATTTGGGTCAGAATGTGGCTTTACAGAACTGTCCCTTAAATAGCTATGTGTCCCACAGTTTCTCCATCTACAAAATAAAGATAACAATTATGACAATTAGCAACAGTCTAAAAACTTTTTTTTACATAAGACACTTAGATATCCTACTATTTGAGCACTAGAATGCTCAAAAATCCTAGAAAGGAAATTACAATTTTTGTTACTAATAAGGGAATTGTTATTTTAATTTTATATAATGTTATATATTTAATATAATGTTTATATATAAATTAGATAAATTGATTAAATTATTTTTCAGTGTAAGTCAAACAGGGTCTCTTAGGCTTATAAACATAAAGAAATCTTTGCTAAAAGTTCAAAATGTAAGAATATATTTGTTATATCTTTAATATATATATGTATATATATACATATGTGTATATATACATACATATGTATATGTATACATATATATGTATGTATATATGTATATATATACATACATATGTATTGGTTGTCCATATATTGGGTGTGTACCGGCTCACAGGCAATGTCAAATAAGAATAATTAACTCCAAACAGGAACCTCCTCCTCACAATTGATTTGCTTTCTGCTCCTCCTATTGAATATCATGCCCTATGCGGCCCGATTCACCATGCTTTGTTACCTCTCTCAGGCCCAGCCCTCATGAGCCAGGAGAATATTAGATGCTATGTTCTGAGAGCAAAATCTCCTGGTGTGAGACAAATTAACACAGCACCGGGAGCCATTTAACAAATTACCTCTTCCAGTGCCTATACTGGCACCATGGTACCCCCTAAAGCTCAACGTTCACATCAATTAGATGAGCAACTCAGTCCCAGAGGTCGTTTTCTTCATGCCTACTCAGACTATCAACTTCCTTTAGAGCCAGAAAATGAGCAAATCCAAGATGGGCAGACAAATTTTCTAGACAATTTCTTTAGGGGAGAAAAATCATACACTTTAGAAACTCACTAGCTATTTCAATGTGGCTGTTTGTGCCATTTTTACTTTTAAATAGATAGATAGATAGATAGATAGATAGATAGATAGATATGAGAGACAGGGACAATAAACACTGAGTATATATATGCACACACATATACTGAGGTCCCTAGCATTTGCTTCTATGATTCTAGCCCCTTTAGTAATTTTTTTTCCAGTGTGATAATAAATAACTGCACAATAAATTTTTATTTCTAGAATTCATCTATTGCTGTTTCTCTTTTTTCTACTTTTGGTGACCTCTAATTTTTTTTTCTAATCCTGAGAGCATGTGATTGACCTACTTGTTAAGCTGCAAATGAGGGGAGAAATTTCTCATAATGAGAATTGTAAAGGAGGAATTAAATAGGCAAACTAGAAAGAAAATGAAGAGAGAGGAAAAAGAGAAAAAGAAGAGGCTTGAAACATCTAAAAATATTACTGAGGAGGTGTACAGAAATAACAAACACTCTCACTAAAGTCTTGGGGTGTTTTGTGGCAGCGTGAAGTGTTTTGTAGGGAAAAAATTCATGACACAGTACTTTCTATAAATACAGCACTTCTCTTCAGCATTTCAAAGACTATTTTTTCATTTATTATTCAGTTTATCCTTTCACAATTTTTTTAAAGACAATCTGAAACAATAAAAGATTTTTCCAACATTTTCCCCCTTTCTTTTGTAAGAGAATAGGCATGAATATGGACGGGAGACAGGAAAGGCTATTGATAACAGTTTTGTGCCCAGTAACTTCCTCTAGGGCAGGGGAGAGCACACTGTAATTACAGACATCTTGGTATCTTGAATAACTTGAGACCAAGGAGGGGTACAATACACAAGGGCTCATCAAGTGAGATCCTGCAAACCTCCTAACCCGAGTTTCAGGAGAAAGCCTTCCTTTCCACCTAACAATCAGGTCCAGTGTCCTTGTAATCACCTTTTGCCCTGGTTTTCTTTTCCCCTCCATTCCCAAGAATTTCTTGGTCTTGGTATAAAAGAAAGGATGAATCTTAAAGGGCATAAGTGAATTAAATCAACACAGAAAAATTGAAAACTTCCCAAATCTCCCAAACAACAAAGGAAGAAGACTTTTCAAGGCAAGTATGTACTCCCAAAAGAGCAGTTAGCTGGCCTGATGATGGAATGGGAAATGTACAGTTCCTGGAATTGCATAGTGTTTGTGTGGGGAAAACTGAAAGGGAACAAAAGAGAGGTGAGGCAGAAAGAGGGTAGGCATTTGCAAAGCATTCCTCCTCTTTTAGAATTCGGGCAAACTGTCTGCTTACAGACTTTGTTGCAGCTGACATCATGAAATACGTCAACCCTGTTAATGTGCTTCTCTACCAATGTCTTATTTGTGGTTAAGGTGACATTGGGCTCAATTATAAGTGTGATACTCAGATCAAGTTTTATTTTCCAGTTTTAAGGAGACAGATTTACACAAGCAAGTAGATTATTTCTTGCCCATCGCTGTCCAGCACTCATCTATGTTATTTTTGTCAAGGTCATACCCTTGAATGCAGAAACTAAAAAAGGGACAGGAAAAAATAAAAATAACATATCTTACAATACACTTTATGTGAATGGCTTTGTACTATTTTCTGATCCTAAATCTTAGTCAATAATTCCTCTTAGACAATTGGATGTGGGCTTGAATATAAGAAGTCTACTGAACTCTAAGGGGGCATTTTAATTACTTTTGTGATTTATTACTTACTGGGATAATTCCCGAGAGTCAGCAGACTTGCTTACCAGAGCTATGAGAAATTGCTGGTTGTGAGTTACAGGTGAACAACATTAATCATTTCTGGGGTTTTGTCAGTGTGGGTTTTCACCCCATGAAGCTTCTACCCCAAAGAGTAAGCTATAATATGCTAACCTAGCATCACATAACTATTTCTTCAATCAGAAACTACGGCATGTTTATCATATCACCCCAGTTATACTTTGGAAATAAAAAATACTCTCATGTGAGACTAATCTGGGTTAAAGGCAATGAAATGGGCCAGATAATGTCTGTCTTAAATTTGAGCACGCTTTTATTGATTTATTTATTCAACAAATAAGTTTTGTTTTGTTTTAGTACTTACATTTTTTTTAAGGTATACTCTTTTAGGTGCTTGGATCACAAAAGTAAATAAAATCTGAGCTCTCACTCTCATGGAGCTTATATTCTAGTGATGGGAGACACAGATAAATAAATGTATAGAATGCATTAGGTGGTAGTAATTGGATAGAAGACAAGAATAAGGGATGCTATTTAATATGGAATGGTCAGGAAAGGTTTCTTTGTTAAGGGAATACGTGTGCAGTATAGAAACTCTAGGAAGAAGAAGAGACAGTGAGGAACTTGATGAAGAGCACAGATGAAATACTCCATGGGGCTGAGGTGAATGTATTTAAAGGCAAACAGGAAGGATGGTACTGCTGGAGTAGTGATCAAGGTATAGAGTGATGAGAGCTAGGAGGTAGAAGGAGAGCGGGGAGCTGCAACATATGGGGCCAAGTGAGTTGAAGGTTTGAGAAGGAAGAGATATACTCTCATATACATTGTATTGACATCACTGTACCTGAGATGGGAAGAATAGATAACAGGGGGGCAATGATGGATTCAGAGAAACTATTTGAAGGGATACTGATACTAATAGTGTAAGAAATGAAGGTGATTGAAAGTGATGAAAAGTGGCCATGTTTGTGTATGTTTAAAAGGCATATTTACGATCACCCTCAGGGCACCTGTGTGGCTCAGTCAGTACAGCGTCTTATTTTAGCTCAGGTCCTGATCTTGAGGTTTGTGAGTTGGAACCCCAAGTCAGGCTCTATGCTGACAGCTCAGAGCCTGAAGCCTGCTTGGGATTCTGTGTCTTCCACTCTCTCTTCCCCTACCCTGCTCACTCTCTGCCTCTCTCTCTCTCTCAAAAGTAAATAAACATTAAAAAAATAAATTAAAAAAAAAAAAGACCAGCCTCAAGTGAGAGAGAGCCATGATACCAAGCCATGATACCAAGGTGATACTAGGATTTTCAACCCGATTAAATGGTAGTATAAAGTTCCACCTTGTGAGATAGTCAACCAGGAGAAGATTAGGTACATTTTGAATTAAAAGCTTATTTTTGAATATGTTAAATTTGAGGTTTTTAGACATTTAGGTAGAGATGCTAAATTGATAGTTGGATACGCAAGTCTAGACTTTGTTAAAGAGGTCCAGATTAGGAAAAAACAACAACAACAACAACAACAACAACAACAACCAACTTTGGAAAGAAGCAGGCACAGGAGGAAGTAAACCAGGAGTATCGTGTGAACAAATTGCAGCAATCACAAATGTGCTGTTGACAGATGGAATGAGATGAGGGTGCAGAAATTTCCTTAGGACTTGACAATGTGGATGTCACTGGAGGTGTTGGCAAAATCTAGAACATCTTCCCCATCATTCATCTCAAAGAGCAATCAGCCACATATACTTCATTTCCTATGAGGAGGCCAGAACATTTGTTAGAAAAAGTAGCATCTAAGATAGCGAACACCAACATAAAAAATTACACACTGCAATGAAAACTGACACTAGGAGACGAAATACTAATAAATCAACATCATCTCCTCTTTTACAGATAAGGTTATTTTCATTTTACAACCATATAAAGAAAATAGATTTTTTTCTCCCCCAGGTTTTCCTGTGAGGGGAGAATAAACATTAATAAGGAAAATTACTTTCAATTTGGTTGAATTTGTCTCAAATCTAAACAAATGAGTTAGTCATTCAAGAAACTAATTTGGGGGGCACCTGGGTGGCTCAGTCAGTTAAGCATCTGACTCTTGATTTCACTCAGGTCATGATCTCATGGTTCGTGAGTTCTAGCTCTGAGCAAGGCTCTGAGCTCAGTGTGGAGGCTGTTTGGGATTCTCTATCTCTCCTTGTCTTTCTGCCCCTCCCTTGTTCACTCATGTGTAAGCTCTCTCTATCCCTCTCTTCCAAAGTAAATAAATAAACTTAAAAAAAAAAAGAAAAAGAAACTAATTTGGATGACTGATCATTCAAAAGACTTATTTCTGACCCTCTGAGCCCAGTGTCACTGGAGAGAGAAATGTGCTTCTTTCTTGTAATATTGCTGATTTTTAATTTTGAATAATGTTCTCTTATTTTTCCTATTTTTCCTCTTAGTGAGTGACAATTCAGCGATTTGACCGATACAAAATGTAGTCAAAATTACACTGGTTATAATCTAGAATTTGTTTTTAATCATTACAGTTATTTTGGCAATAATGTGGATGACATCTTTTGTCTTACACTTTTAACCTATGCATTGGTCGTATGTAGAACAGTAAAGAATAGTTACAACACCTTGTATTACTTCAATAGATACCTATAGAGTGAAAAAAATGAATGACTGAATGAGTAAATTTTTCCATAGTCTATATGTTAAGTTTTGAGTAGACAAGACAGAATTATCTGCCTACTCAGTTTTGATGCAAGAAAAAAAGCATCTGGGTAAAACAAATATTTAACTCCTTTTTTTTTCTCCATAAAATAAAATATTAAGCTCACTGATGCCAAAATTTTATCCAAAAATTAGTTATGTGGAATAACATTCACAAAGTTTGCCTGAAATGTGTTAAACTCCATATGTTTTATAGGATTTTGTTATTGCTCTTATTAAATGTTTCCTATTAACCATACTTTTCAGAAATCTTTTTCTAATCTACCCTTCAATCTCAATCTGCTATCCTTCCTGTTTTCCATCTACCAAAATCCGTTATACCCTTAAATATATCATTGCATCTAAGTCACTTTATTGATATAATCTGTTGTTTTGTTTGTCCCTCAGACTGGAATTTGTGTTTTTGAATTTGGGACATTGACTTCACCAGCACTGTATTTCCAAACCTGACCACTGTGTCTGGCATATATTAGTTACTTGTTAAATATTTATAGATAATAAGTGAGTTTAAAAAAAAAGACCTACAGATTTACCATTTTATATATTGTATGTGTTATAAGAAGCATTATCTTATACATTATGCAACATTTATTTTATGAGAATCCATGGTAGAAATTAAGAATAAATTCATACAATCAGAAAAAGTGAACAAAAAGATTAAAGATGAACATTAACAAGAAACTATTTGATTCTTCTTTATAGATACTTTGCATCCTATTGCTGATTATGTTTCAATCTTTGCTTTCAACATGGGGAATAGAAAACTGAATAGTTAGCTTACTTCCAAAGTCTCTTAAGAAAAGTGTGACATACACTGCTGGCTTTATTTTCCCCTCCAGTCAGAATGATGACAAAGCCCATCTACCATATCATAAAGTTTGACTATGAAGCCGACAATATTAAGCAATGACCCAAATGAGAGAATAAAGGAACCAAGGTGTTTAGCTGACCATCTAACTGGAAAGAAAAGAAAGTGGGATTATTAATCATTAATTTAGTTTCTTTCTGTAACTCTTCTAGGGTAAGCCAGCCACTTTTTAAAAAAGTGATTTTAGGGGCGCCTGGGTGGCGCAGTCGGTTGAGCGTCCGACTTCAGCCAGGTCACGATCTTGCGGTCCGTGAGTTCGAGCCCCGCGTCAGGCTCTGGGCTGATGGCTCTGAGCCTGAAGCCTGTTTCCGATTCTGTGTCTCCCTCTCTCTCTGCCCCTCCCCCGTTCATGCTCTGTCTCTCTGTCCCAAAAATAAATAAAAAACGTAGAAAAAAAAATTAAAAAAAAGTGATTTTATTTATTTCCAACAGTTGTACATGCACACAGATGTGCACATGCACACGCACACACACACACACACACACACACACAAGTGCAATAATTGGAGGAAATGTGTTAATATGCAATATGGCTGGAGTATGGTTACCATTTCCCAAGAATTGCAGAATATTTATCACACGCACTATTTTAGGTTTTTGACTATTTCTCCTGTGGGGCAGCACAGAGCTGTGCTTGTCCTAAAAGCTTGAGGCAAACTGATTTGTGGATGTGAGCCTGTGCATTTCAAGAGAAAGCAGAGCAATACAGTAAGAGTCATTTCTGTCACAATGCTTGCCTTTTCTAGATTATGATCATGCAGTGGAATTTGCTGCAGTCTTGTTTTGTATGCGTGTACCCATTGCCAAGTAGCCTCCAGGTGCATGAACAATAACAACAAAGATGCAGTGAATAGCAATATTAAAAAAGAAAACTACTTCCTGTAGCATTACAATAAGCTAAATGTGTGAACAGTGGCTTGCAACTTTCACAATACTGCCCCTTTGAGAGAGACCAGTTTAAAATCATGCTCTTAAACCACACCAGAAATTTGCATTCAGAGGCGCTATGTTGGATTTAAAAACAAGTTTCGAGCTTTCCAAAGAAAATGTTCATTGCCTCATTTCACACTGGATAACTCCAGGTGCCATTATCAGAAGTATAAGAAATAATATTGATTGCAAAGCGGTATCACAGAGAAAGATGTGCTCACGGTGCTGGCCAGTAAGCAAACATTGAAGGATTTGTGGGAAGAAAGTAAAGCCTAGGCCCTGAAATCAGACAAAAAGTTCCCTGGTACATGTACTTGGTATTTTGAAAATGTTGGTTTGTATAGTCAAAAGAAACATTTAGTCGGTAACATTTACTGAGAACCAAGTGTATGTTGAATATTATAAAGCATGTAACAGAATGAAATAAGAACTATTGTGATGTTTGGGAACCACTTTTATAAAACACTGATACCTAAAAAAAATAAATGTGTGTTGGGTTCTCTAACACCAGGAGTTTGGAGTGGGAGCCAAGGGAAGGTCATTGCAAATCCAGAATACGGATGTCATCTAGAAGTAAAAGAGAAAGGGGTCATCCTGATAATGTCCATGTCAAGAAACGCAAAAGCCTCCTAAATTCTGTGCATGGAGGGGACCCAGTACCTATTGTTGATCATACATCCAGGTTGACTGGATAAACTGCAGTCTTCCGAGTGCCAAGCACAAGGTACTTGGTGTTTGACTAGAGTCTTGTTTTATTTTTTCCTCATAAAACTTCCAGAGTTCTCTTATTAAAGCATTAAAAAAAGAAAAGTACAGACAGATAAGCATCTAGATAGTTTAGATATTCATTTATTATTAAAAATATATATTTTGGGTTCTTTCCCGGATGTGTTATGCTAGAATGTTTTAATTTCTTATGCTGATGGAAAGAAGTCCTAAAGTTATAGCTCAGTCAAGTGGAATCAGGGTTGTGGGAAAATCACTGGTTTTAGAATTGTTTGTAAACAGCATTCAGTCACATAAGATTTTCTTTTCCTCCCATTCCATTATATGTTTTCCTGATCCTTTCAAAATTTGATTGTAGAAACAAAAGGAAAAAAATCTGAGTTTTCCATTTTGGCCAAGCAACTTTTAAAATGCTAAAAAGTACCTGCAAACCATATAAGTAATTAATATCCAAAGGGTGTAAAGAAGTCATACACCTCAATAACAAAAACCGAGTAACCCAATTTAAAACGGGGGAAAGGACCTGAATAGACATTTTTCTGAAGAAGATACACAAAATGTCAACAGGTACATGGAAAGAAGCTCAGCATCACTAGTCATTAAGAAAATGCAAAGTAAAACCACAATGAGATAGCATCCCCTGCTTGTTTGAATGGCCATCATCAAAAAGACAATAGGTAATAAATGCTGAATTGAATGTGGAGAGAAGGAAACACTTGTGCACTGTTGGTGGGATTGTAAATTGGCACAGTCACTATGAAAAACAGTATGGAGGATCCTCTAGAAATTACAAATAGAACTACCATATGATCCAGCAATTCCACTTCTGGGAATATATCCAAAGGAAACAAAACACAAAATTGAAAAGATATATGCACTCCCATCTTCATAGCATTATTTACAATAGCCAAGACTTGGGAACAGCCAAAGTGTCCACTGATGGATGAATGGCTAAAGAAGTTATATATACATATATAAATTCAGCCATTAAAAAAAAATCAAACAAGGAAATCCCACCACTTGTAACAACATGGATGGACTTAGAAGACATTATTTTAAGTGAAATAACAGAAAGACAAATACTATATGATATTACTTACATGCGAAATCTAAAAAACAAAACAGAACAAAATAAAAGTAAAACAAAAAATAAATTAAAAAAATAAAAGCGAAACAGAATAACCAAACTCAGAGAAAATGAGAACAGATTTGTGGTTACCAGAGGTGGAAAGTAAGGAGAGGGGAAGTTGGGGAAGGTTACAGTTATAAGATAAACCAGTACTAGAAATGTAATGTACAGCATGATTACTCTAGCTAACACTGCTGTATGATACATAGGGAAGTATGATACGTAGGAAGTTGTTAAGAGTAAATCTTAAGAGTTCTCATCACAAAGAGAATTTTTTTGCCCCTGTAGTCTTTTTCTTTTCCTTTTCTTTTTATTTTATCTATATGGGAAGATGAATGTCAGCCAAACTTATTGTGGTATTTATTTCACAAGCTGTAAATCACACCATCATGCTGCACACCTTAAACTTACACAGTGACATATGTCAATTATTTCTCAATAAAATGGGGGGGGGTGCTAGAACAAAGGGAACAACTGAAATAAGAAATCTGCTTCCTGGTCTTTAACTCTAGTTTACTTTCAATTCATAGGAACTCACTCACACAAACCAATGAAATAAATCCACATAGAATTGAAAAGGAAAATATTAAAAAGTAAACACTCCAAGAGCATAGAGAGGGCTGAGGGACATTTTGTACGCAAAGTCAAAAGTTGGAACTACCTATGGTTAATTAACAGATCTCAATTGCCAGAGTAGGCCTGATATCTCAACTTATCTTCAAGCTTATTGTTAATTCTTTAGATTAACTTTACATTATAAACAAAATACATCACAATCTCTATATCATAGAGATCAGAGGAAGATGCAAAATCCACTGGCAAGAAAAAGCATGTGTATTCAAAATTCCTAAGTATTCTACCTGTGATTATCACACAATGAGAGATAAAGGCAAGTGAGCATCCAGTTACTTTTAGAATTGCAAGTTCTGTGATAAGAAAGCAATTGTAACAACCTTGTAATCATTACTGCCTACCAGAAAATGTGTTAGTTGCTCTAGCTCCTAAATTTTACTATCCTAAGGAAGATAGAAGAATCAGATCAATGTGAAATAAAACCTTGCTTCAATGCAGCTGTTTTAGGGGAGATAAAGGAAGAACCAGGAAGCCCTTGTCTCTGCTGAATGGATCTGAAGGGAAACATCGTGGTAAGATTGAAACTTGGCCACAGGCTGAGGCCGAAGTTGTGTATGTCTTTGTTGTTACCAATGATGCCTTGACACCCAGTTTGACTTCTTAGCTTTCCCTTAAACAAGGGACCAAGTTAGGAGAGGTCTTAGCATTCATTAGTCAGTGCAAGATCCAAAAGTAATATTTATCAATAAAATATATACTTTGCCAGCCAAATTCAAGATTGCGAGAATGTATTGCTTTGCATCCGATTGTAACAATAATGGGAACTGCTGTTGTGTTTTTCTGCCCAAATCATTTCTGTCCACTAGAAAACTACCTGTACCTCTTCCTATTATTTCTTACAAAATTGAAAGTTTCCAAGTTTATACAAGTCCACTGGCCAGAAGAGTAGGCACATGACCTCACCTAGTTAATCATGATACTCCTTACCTCTATGCAAAGTGATAGGCCCAAGAGTTAAATACAAGTCCCAAGGAAAGCTAATTAGAGTCTTTCTATGTGATTTGGTAGATGGTTGCTGGGAAAGAAGTATTCCCCTCTCTTGGGGTTATCTTTTATAAGGTTTCAGTTTGGAAAATATTCATGACCAAGCCTGTGTGTGACAGGGCTAGAATGAGATCAACAAACAAAGAGAAATAGAGATAAACATAGGTAAAAATAAGAGAAAAAGAAAAACTGGAGGGCGGGGGGGAGAAGAGAGACAGAGACAGAGAAAGAGTCCCAACACTGTTTGGCCCTAAAATCCAACACAGACTACGAATAGCCCCTCAATTTCCTGGATATGTTGGCAAACAAATATCTCCCACTGTTTTTAATCTGAAGTCAATTTGAGTTGGCTTTCGGAGATTTCCAACCAAAGAATCCTCAAATTTGCAGTGCCACTACGTTCCACTTATGAATTTTATTCCCAATAAATAAATCTCTGCTTCTAAGCCTGGGTGTTTGAAGAGCTTAATTTCTTCCATCTAAGTGGGTAGCTTGATTAGGACTCTGACAAATGACTAATTCCTTCTTTAGTCTACTACATAAGTCAGTTCCATCCAAAACAGCTGTTCTAAAAAGTTCCAAGTCCTCATTTCTAATCATAATGGAACATGACTGAACTCAATGTCTTGTCCTCAATTTCTCTTGAATGGGCAAGAATTCAGGACACCTTCAGGCAGATAGCTCTGTAAGATCACTTCTGTCCTTCATTCGAGTGCCTAGAACAGATTAGGCTGATGGAAGCAACAAAACTTCCCTGATAGCTTGACTGGTCTTTGTAAATCCTCACCAGAGAGGCTCCAACTTGTTCTGCTTGGGTAATTTCAGTATGTTATGGTCATTTCATAGAAACCTGAATTTGGATAAGGAATGGGAAAAGTTAAAGTGATACTGCCTAGAATCACACTGATCCTACTTGGAATTGACTTGTCTTCATAAGGAACCATTATAAAAAAGACAAATATAAACACAGATCTCCTGTTCAGGATTCAAATACTGAAAATCTTTTAGCAAGCCTATCTCTAAAAAGAACAGACTAAAGTTTACCTGATCTGATTGTATGTACTAAATCGAAATCTAAAATTATCAGGTCTTTGTTCTATAAATCAATAGTTCAAAAGTCAATGAAATGTATTCCATATAATGACTAACCCAGAATTTCCCCATGTAAGACCTGAATTTTCAGCAACTGGCATTTAACAGACAGACATCCAGTTCTGAAGACTGGTAAAGGTATGTCTTCAGGGACAGGGTATCTAGTCTTCAAAGCCCCACTTTAATCTATTTCTGTTGCCATGAGTTTGTGTGTGTGTATGTGTGTGTGTGCGTGTGTGTGTATTGAGTATATTGCAAAATTCTAAAGTTCACTATGCCTGACACTACTAATTATTCTCAGATTTTGCCAAAACCTGGTTCTTCGGATGTAAATGTTCAAGATTTGTTGAAGAATTCTGCTTTGTTACATATCATCTAACTCACCCAATTCTTTCTTCCATTTCATGATTTAAGTTTTGTTTTGAGAGTCATGTTTTGCTTGATACCTGACTTAGTTCACTTATTTAGGGCTTTGGTTTTCAATTATCAATCTATTTGACCTGAATAACAAATTTTTGAGAAAGCCATCGATTTGAAATATATATATATATATATATGTATATATATATATATGTATATATATATATATACATATATATATACATATATATATATATTAATATGAGGGTCTAAGTTCTGATATAGCTTTATAATAATCACAGTATCCAGTGTAATTCAAACATGTATACTTTCCAGTGCTCCTTTAGATCAACATACACACATATTTTTAGTAGAATGCAAGGGCTTAAGCGTTTTCTGGGATTAGTAAATCAAATGACTTGAAATTATTATCGTCCATATAAAGAGAAAAACATCTGGCCTGCGTATGTGTTTCTTTATTAAAGCCATAGGAAAACACTACCATATTCAACATACATCTCATGATTTGGATCTAACACATTAATAGTAGCAATCATATTCCCAACATTAATCTCTGATTGGATACCATATAATCATCATGCTTCATTACTAGTCATAAACCATTTGATTGAACAAAATTTAAATTTTTTTCTCTTTATTAGGAAATATCAAAGTTATTGGCAATTAAAATATGCTACAGATACCGCACTGACATTTGTGCACAAATTATTTGCCACCTGCTATCAACAGTTGACAATAACCCCTCAAAATCACTGACCTGTCCCTTCATCATTTCTTCCATGGCTGTTAGCCTTTCTCTACTCAATTGCAATCATCATTACAAATACTTGAGCACTTTTCTCCTACCCCTTAACCTCCTCACTTGGTCGTACACTTTTCAAGGGCAAAGGCTACATTTGTGAACAAAGCCTAACACAGTGACTTTGACTTGGTAGGCACTTGATATATCTTTCTTTAAACAGGGAATCATTGATGAACAGCATAGGAAAATGAGGATGCTTCCGGTTGGTGCTATAGAGAAAAGAGGAGTTTTATCACCAATTATATTGGGGAAATGTTGGATTTCTAAAAAGTGTAATAGATATTTTTAACTTCAGAACTTTCAGTGCTTTAACAAATATCCCAAGGTGGTAGGTGGGGTGCAATACAGGTTATACAGGTTATAGCTTATAGGCATTCTTTAATTTGTTATAGATATTTGTGCAGACTGCTTCTAAGGATTCAGTTCTGCAGATCTCATTTTGAGAAATAATAGTGCAGTGATCAAGAACACGGGCGTTCCAGTATGGACTGTGTTCAGCCTTTATCTCTGACATTTACTAGCTGTGGAATCTTACATAAATTGTTGAATTATGACCTAATCAGATCTTATCAGAATCCTAATATGTCAAATGGGAACAATAGCTACATGTGATTCTATTCTAAGGATCAAATACAATAACATGTGTGAAGTGTTTATCATAATGCTAAATATTTAAGGCATTACTAATCTAAATAAATAATTGAATTGAGTGAATCCTAGGTCATCTTCATAGTATTTATCACTGGCTCTTAAATTTTCATTCTACTCAGTCATTCTTCAATTTATCCTCCCCTGGCAATCTCTTTCATTTTCCAGAAGTCTAGACCTGTTTTAAAGCACCTTGCAAAATGTCTAAGCTCCAAGAGAATATATGAATCAAGCCCAAGCCAAAAGGCTTTACCATGGGGAATTTAAAAATATCCTTTGGGACCAGTGACAGAACTTCTCATAGTATTTCAGTTCTTCAGGTTGCTAACCAGTCAACCTCCTTTCCCTTATAGAACCGTGTTTTGTTTCCCTTATGGAACATTATTTTCCATTGTTTGACCAAAGTTTACTTCATTAACTTATCCTTGGTCAAAGAACAAATCTATTTCCAAATATACATTCCAATGATTCCACAAGCTCTTTTGAGAGCCGTTCTTCCCACTGCAGAAGGTTTTGGAGAAAATGTGCCCTTTCTCTAGCTATTTTCAGAAACTCTCCCTTTGTTTCAGAAACAATTCTGTTTAATTTTGGCCTTTTGTGCATGTGCAATAGCAGGTTTAATCCAATCAAGCGACAGCCTTCCTTCACTAGGTTATCAACTACAGCCAGAGTGAAGGCTATTGTCTGCCCGTGGACCCGACTTTCACAATTTGCATGCTCCTTAATTCCAATTCTATTCTATTGTGCGGCTGTGCTTTACATTCTCAGCTGGAAGAAAAGTCAACCCAACGCAGCAGTATCTCTGATCAATGCAGAACCGCAAAAACATGCCTAAATCAGAGGTCATAATATGAGCTCAGAGGCTTTGGAAGTAATCAGCAGAGAAAAGGAAAACATACATAGAAAGCATTTTCCCCTCTTGTTGGTGCGTTCTCTTTACTCTATCCTCCTCACACAGTAACCCTATTCATGAACAAAGTAATACCTACGTATCAGCATGATGACTTCCCACTCATGGCAAACTGAAAACAAGCAACTGCAATAAAGAGAATAGTCACATAAGAATATGCTTCAGCAGAAGGATAAAAGTCTCTTGCAAAATGAATAAGAGGTGCCAGAGAAAGGGATATATACTGTATGAAGAAAAGAAATATGTCATGAGTTCTATTTCTTATTCCTGGTATCATTTGACACTGAGATTTTTCTATTATAATCAACACAGAAAGCATACAAAAATAGATAAACAGCACTATCCTGGAAATGGAGCATTTGTTTGCAAAGAAACTGATTTTAACCCCAGCTTCAGCAGCTGAGGGATCATTTAATAGAAGGGAATAGAGACATCGTCCGGCTAACACTCAGCGTAGGAAATGACAACTATCAATTGTCCCCCATGCAACTGCATCAATCATTTACAGGTGTTCATAGGCAGAGGGCCATTTGCACATCATTATCACATTCAAGGAAAGTGAAACAACCGACCTGTTCTATGTTGCCCAGAATCTGATATAATAAAAAGAAGTGGAAATACCTAGTAGGACATCAGAAACAATCCACAAGTATGATTTTGAGGGTCATAAAACTTCTGTATTTTAAAGCCTGAATTTTGAACACATCCCTGCTGTGGTGGTAAAAATGCTTTCTGATTGATATATCCATTCCGATGCAAAGGAACAAAATGTAAAACGATTAGTCTGAAGTTCAGATGTAGACCAAGGTAAGCTATTGATTCTGGAAATACATATTGAGTACCTACCACCATACTAAGTGCTAGAAAGTCAATGTATGTTCAGCAGGGTTCAGACCAGTACTTGGAGAGTTCAGTAGATATTTTTACTTATCTCACTTGACTATAAACTCTGGTCCATACTAGTGGGTGATGCAGATTACGGAGTACACAGTGGAACCTGAACAAAAGTCGAGTTTTACTGATACCCTAGTGTGGCAGGTCTGATCTTCAACATCAGATGTAGTATAATTATACCCACATTTTAAGGCAGAGTTACCCTTACTCTGTAAGAAGACTTAATTTGGGGGTATTAAATAATTATTAATTATTTTTATTAATAGAGTAAGTAAAAGATAATTCTTTTTTTTTATGAAATTTATTGACAAATTGGTTTCCATACAACACCCAGTGCTCATCCCAAAAGGTGCCCTCCTCAATACCCATCACCCACCCTCTCCTCCCTCCCACCCCCATCAACCCTCAGTTTGTTCTCAGTTTTTAACAGTCTCTTATGCTTTGGCTCTCTCCCATTCTAACCTCTTTTTTTTTTTTCCTTCCCCTCCCCCATGGGTTCCTGTTCAGTTTCTCAGGATCCACATAAGAGTGAAACCATATGGTATCTGTCTTTCTCTGTATGGCTTATTTCACTTAGCATCACACTCTCCAGTTCCATCCACGTTGCTACAAAAGGCCATATTTCATTTTTTCTCATTGCCACGTAATATTCCATTGTGTATATAAACCACAATTTCTTTATCCATTCATCAGTTGATGGACATTTAGGCTCTTTCCATAATTTGGCTATTGTTGAGAGTGCTGCTATGAACATTGGGGTACAAGTGGCCCTATGCATCAGTGCTCCTGTATCCCTTGGGTAAATTCCTAGCAGTGCTATTGCTGGGTCATAGGGTAGGTCTATTTTTAATTTTCTGAGGAACCTCCACACTGCTTTCCAGAGCGGCTGCACCCATTTGCATTCCCACCAACAGTGCAAGAGGGTTCCCGTTTCTCCACATCCTCTCCAGCATCTATAGTCTCCTGATTTGTTCATTTTGGCCACTCTGACTGGCGTGAGGTGATACCTGAGTGTGGTTTTGATTTGTATTTCCCTGATAAGGAGCGACGTTGAACATCTTTTCATGTGCCTGTTGGCCATCCGGATGTCTTCTTTAGAGAAGTGTCTATTCATGTTTTCTGCCCATTTCTTCACTGGGTTATTTGTTTTTCGGGTGTGGAGTTTGGTGAGCTCTTTATAGATTTTGGATACTAGCCCTTTGTCCGATATGTCATTTGCGAATATCTTTTCCCATTCCGTTGGTTGCCTTTTAGTTTTGTTGGTTGTTTCCTTTGCTGTGCAGAAACTTTTTATCTTCATAAGGTCCCAGTAATTCACTTTTGCTTTTAATTCCCTTGCCTTTGGGGATGTGTCGAGTAAGAGATTGCTACGGCTGAGGTCAGAGAGGTCTTTTCCTCCTTTCTCCTCTAAGGTTTTGATGGTTTCCTGTCTCACATTTAGGTCCTTTATCCATTTTGAGTTTATTTTTGTGAATGGTGTGCGAAAGTGGTCTAGTTTCAACCTTCTGCATGTTGCTGTCCAGTTCTCCCAGCACCGAGATAATTCTTATTGTCAGTACCCCTTGTGGTATCTTATTTCCAGAATGGTCACTATTAATTCCCTCTATCCCTGTATGAGCATCAGTCTCAAAACATCTCCTTAAATGGAGCTGAGCTGTATCATCATCACCAGTACACAAAATCTGAAGGATTAGAGTTTGGCTGTGATTTCTGAAGAGTGTGACACACATTCTGTGTCGATGAGCATCACTTGTATTTAACCTGGTCCTTCTAATTCCAACTTTCAGTCATTTCATTTTACTGACATAAAGATCTAGGGTTAAATCAAAGAAAAGTTTTTTTTTTTCCCTTCCATCTTACTCAATAAATTTCTCTTATAGTCATCTTATTTTCAGACTGCTTAATTGCTTGTATTCTAGTAATTTCTAGGTTATGGTTTTATTGGAACTCTAGTGTACAATAAAAAGGCACACAACTCTTCAAGAAGCCAATATGAATTCTGATCAAGTTGTATACCCTTGTCAAGTTTCAACCATGTCAATACTTTATAGACAGTAATTAATTTGGCTCAGGAGTTCATTTTACTTTGGCAGCACTATCTGTATTCCATCCTTCTGAAAATTTGCTGATCTTCTGAACCCACTAGCTTATAATTTCACCAGTCAATGCTTGTGGAAGAAAAGTGTGATGGGATCATTTACCTACAGAAATCCTGGTTGTAGCAGGACCACCCCAACAGCTTCTTAGGAATCTGAAGCTTCACAACCTAATCGTTTCAGTGTGTTTATTATAATGGTATGTACCGTATCAGTTCAATGCAAAGCAAAGTCCTATCCAAATTAGATGAAGGACCAAATACAAAACCAGAGAGACACATGATGGAAAACAAGCCAATATATGGCCCACTCTTCTTTGTACCTATGTCTCAATCTGTGTGTTGACATGCCTTCTTTTATTAATTCTTCTAAATACACAGCTTTATTTCTCTATGAATCCCATTTCCTTGTAACTTATTGCAAACCCCTTTTTTGAAGGGACTATCATTTAGTACAACCAATAGTCCTCTTATCTATTTTTCTGTCTAGGTAGCTGTTGTCTTTATTCAGAAGCTACATTTTTATGTAATCTTGAACAAAGACCTGATGTGGTGTGGGAAGGACTTGAGCAAGGGATATGAGGTCCCTAGAGGGCTAAAAATACACCAGAGAATAACAAATAAATAAGGGAATAAATAAATTTATTCATTTATTCATTTAAATTTATTTGTTATTTATTAACAAATAAATAAGTGAATAAATAAATGTATGAATGCACACACATAAATGCTATCAGCCAGTTATATATTAAATTATTTCACAACCACTTACAGAAACAATCCACCTTAACCTTCTAATTTTGAATAAAAGGTAAATCTATCCAAATGGCAAAACAGCAGGACAGCACAACAATGTAGGTCTCCCTGTTATCTTGGCTCTTCCTGTTTGCCAGGAAGCAGTATGTATCCCTGCCATTATTGTCACATTATAGCTTGCATAGTGTTTTAGAGATCAAAATATGATTTCACTTATAGTATCTCATTTATACTTGGCAGACAACTTCAGAAACACAGAGACAAAAGATTACACTTCATGTTTTATAAATGAAGAAAGTGAGAGAGGTAATTTTTTTTTTCTGAATGCATCCTATTAAGATAGAAAGTATATACTAAAATCAAGTCTTCTGGATTCTTGGGTTGGAGCCTTTTACCCAATTCATGTCATAAGGGCAAAGTCAGTGGCCTTGGATAGCCCTGAATACCTTCAGATCAGCTTCTTTTTTTGTTTGTTTGTTTTGTTTTGTTTTAATTTTAGAGAGAGAGAGAGTGTGCCAGGGAGGGGCAGCGAGAGAGGGTGAGAACGACTCTTAAGCAGGCTGAGCTTGATGCAGAGCTACATCTCATGACCCTGAGATCACGGCCCTGAGAACATGACCTGAGTAGAAATCAAGAGTCAGACGCTTAACCGACTGAGCCGCCGAGGCGCCCCTCTCATATCACTTTCTGTTTGCATTAATGATAACTTTTTAAAGTAAATGTACTAGGGGCACCTGGGTGGCTCAGTTGGTTAAGCTACCAACTTCGGCTCAGGTCATGATCTCACGGTTTGTGAGTTTGAGCCCCACGTCGGACTCTGTGCTGACAGCTCAGAGCCTGGAGCCTGCTTCTAATTCTGTGTCTCCTTCTCTCTCTGCCCCTCCCCCGCTCATGCTCTATCTCTCTCTGTCTCAGAAATAAATAAACATTAAAAAAAAATTTTTTTAAATAAAAGTAAATGTACTTGAGACCAAAGCTTGGACCTACGTTCGAGTCGTGAAAATGGCGAAAGATGTCTAAGGGAATGAGATATAGCGCTCCAAGAAATCTCTCAGCTTCCCCATGACTGGGGTTGGCAGTCTAGGGACAAAGCAGGGTGGCATGCAGAATCTCTAAATCTAAAGTAACACTGGCCATTACAACAAAAAGGTAATTTACACACATCAATAAATCAAACTTACACCACTTCAGAGATTAATGGTTTTTCAAAAAAATTCTGTGGATTTGAATATAGAAGTGGCTCTGATTTCTTGGCAGTGCCATCAAGCTCATCTGACACTTTCTTTTGACCCTGGAGCATAGGTGCTATTGCTTGGGGCCACTTAACTGCTTCATCTATCGGGGGACTGTGTCAGCGGGCGTATCTCCCCACACAGTGTAGTCAGGATGAGCAAGCCTCAGGCATGTCCCCAATTTTTATCTCTCAGTCAGCACTGCACTGCCAGGAGTGCAGCTCCCTTGTCTCCAGCCAGTCCCTGGAAGAACGGTGACAGGTAATTATCAGAGTTAAATAGGCTTGGCATTGTCATTTTCAGAAACTGCTTGCAAAGCACACAAACTCCACTTGCTGCACTACCCCCACTACTCCAAGACAAATTAAAAGGATTTTTATTTAGAATTTCATGTTCCACAACCATTTTGTGAGTTGCTTTTTTTTTTCCTCCCCAGAGAGAACTTTCATTTGCTCTGAGTAATAGGTTTCAATTTGTTTGGTTTTTGTTTTTTGCTTTCAAGTCAAGAATTGATGGTGGGTGGCCAACAGTCCAGGTTATTACGGCCAATTAAGGATAAAAGATAGAGAGGCTTCAACTCAAGTGGTGCAAAAGATAGTGAAAATGTTCCATTCATCATGTTTCCAAAGTTTTCCCACAAAGGAATTTGTTTCTTGGATTGCCCTGTTAGATTTGAACAGTTTTTCTGTTTCCTGAGGACTGTTCACTTAAGGAACAATTCAACACAGTTTCCTCCAATCCACTGCCAAAGGGGTGGGGAATATTATTATTATAAAGTGTTGGAAACATATGGTTCAGTCTAAAACAGTAGAAATACTCTATATTGGTTTAAGTCTTTTTATTTTCATTAAGGAAAAACAGGCTGGTGACTAATATGCATTGGTCCTCATAGGATGCTTCTTTTCTATTTGCTGGCTTTTATAATTTTAACTTGAATTTTGAAAGAACTGTTTTCCGATGCCCTCCACATCTTAATCAACCTTTCAAATGTACATATCTCACAGCTGTCAGCAAACAGAGATCTTTTGTTTGTTTTCAAAGAAAGAGTCATGCCCTTCCATACATAAACCTTGCCCTTTGTTCCATCTCAATTGCTTTAATATATTTATCTTCTCAATAATTCCATTCTATAACTCAGTACCCCAAAGTGGTAAACTCAAACACAGCAATGAAGACATTGTCAATTCTAATTTGAGAAGAACTGCTGATCTTAAATCCTGAGGGTGTCTGCATAGCACTTAAACTTATAATTGAGTGACGAACAGCGTTTTTCAGTTTCTCTGGTAATCCAAGCCTGGGATTTCCAGTTATAATGACCGATCCTGGCTCTGTGTGAAAAGACTTCTAAATTTGACTTGGTGTCCAGAGGTCAGTTCAATAGGAGAGTCAGAGGGATAGGAAGATTGTCAAAGTCAGACATATGCCTGAGAGAATTCTGATAATTTAGTTTTCTGCCTGAGCATCCGATCATTTATTTAGCTTCCCTGAGAGATTTGGTAGCGTTTATTTGCTATTTTGCAATTGGAGTATTCCTACAGAGCTTGTGGAGGGGGACAGGAAAGATCAGAACTAGTTAGTATCAACTTGAAGCATCTCTTCAGGGTACTTACAATAAATTGCATTCAAAGACAGAAAAGGGAGGAGGAGAAGAGACATGGGATGCTGAGTGGGAAAATGGAGAGAGAATGTCGCATCCATTTGCATTAAAGCACCCACTCTCCATCGTGAACATCATAACAAGTAGGGCAGAGTGAGACAATTAAGGTAATAGAGTTTCAGGGACTAACAAAGGCCAAAGTCTAAATCTACTGGAATTGAAATGGACCAGAGTATGCATTCTCCAAGAGACTAAAATAATAATTTATTGATTCCAGATCTAGAAAGATAAAGCTAATGGGGTCATATAGAAGAACTTCCATTGCAAACGTGACCTGCCCTGATGGAAGCCAGAGAATAGAGTTCAGAAGGGTGACTGCCTGCCTTCAAGGCTCCTGGATAGGAATCTCTGGGTTGTATGTACGCTACACTGAAATGTTTAATTAAGAGAAAATATCCAAATCAACACTGGATGGGCCATTTCTTCCCACCAAATGTTAAGTTTTGTGGGAAGTGTCAGAAGTTAGCCTCCACTGAGCTGCAGATGAAGTATTGGTGAGCCTACTTTCCTCAGCCATCCCACTCCTCTTTATGAAAAGATATGGTAGTTCTTTATGCAGGGAGTTTGAAGAACATGAAACATTTTGAAACTGTCCCCTTTACGGTAGTGTCAGAACCTCCCACAGTCATTCCCTGTTTCAGTCCATTTTTTTTTTCTTCATATGCATGGAACTGTTGAAAACCTGACTCATTCTATTTTTTTTTAATGTGTATTTATTTTTGAGAGACAGAGAAAGAGAGAGAGCACATGTGAGCTGGAGAGGGCCAGAAAGAGGGAGACCAGGATCTGATGCAAGCTCTGTGAAGTGAGTACAGAGCCCAGTGCAGAACTCATACTCAGCAATGTGAGATCTTGGCCCGAGCCAAAAATCAAGAGTCAGCAGCTTAACCAACTGAGCTACCCAGGTGCCCCAACAACCTGACTCATTCTGAAGGTGTCTTTATTGCTTCTAAACTGGTGGCTCACCCTTCCTACCCACGATTCTAATTACTTGTACTTGTTTCTTGGCCACCTTTCTTGACACCCAGCAAAACCCCCATCTCAATGTACCTGGAACCCAAGGTATCACATGCCACAAAAATCCATTTATCTTCTGACTTCCATGCTTGAATCACTGGATCCCATTTCCTATGGACAAACTCAGGAAAAATGTGCATTACCTTTTGACTCTTCTCTCTCTTCTGCAAATCATATCCACTAAATTCTCAATGCCTTCCCATTTTACCCTTCAGAGGGAATTACCTGATCATTCTTATCTTCATTACTCTCTTATTGCCCGTGTAAGGGAGGGGAAATAATTTTATCACTACCCTTCTAGGTTCTTGGCTAGAACACTCCTATTAAAAAAGGGGGGGGGGGGCTGGGTGGCTCAGTCCGTTAAGCCACCGACTTTGGCTTGGGTCATGATCTCACGGTTTGTGAGTTCGAGCCCTGCGTCGGGCTCTGTGCTGACAGGTCAGAGCCTGGAGCCTGCTTTGGATTTTCCCTCTCTCTCTGCTCCTCCCCTGCTCACACCCTGTCTCTCTCTCACAAATAAATAAACATTAAAAAAAAATTAAAAAGAAAAGACAGATTAACAGGGGAAAAATAGAACTTTAGTTGTATACATGGGAGATACCCAGGAAAACTGAGTAATTCCCTGAAATGGCCCAAGCTACCACCTTAAATACCACCTTTAAAGATAAAAGAAAGATGTTAGGGGCTGAGAATGGCAGGAGCCACTTATGGGAAGTTACCAGAAAAGCACAATAAACAAGGATATGGTTGTTATGCAGATTTATTGGTGCTTTCCCCACTCATCAGTTTTTAGAAGTGTGGTCATCTCCCTCTTCATCTCCAACAGAGAGAGATACCTTTACAAATGGAGATTTTCTTTATACCTGTAAATGTCTCTTAGGAAAAAGCAACTTCTTGGATGCCTGGGTCGCTCAGTTGGTTAAGCATCTGACTCTTGATTCCAGCTCAGGTCATGACTTGTGAGTTTGAGCCCCACATCAGGCTCTGCACTGTCAGATCCTCCCTCTCCCTCTCTCTTTGCCCCTTTTCCACTCATGCTCACTCTCTCTCTCTCTCTCTGGCTCTCAAAATTGATAAATAAACTTAAAAAAAAAAGGATAACTTCTCAATTTCAGATCTTCTCCTGTATCTGCTGTTTCTTAAAAATAATCAGTCTAAAATAATTTTTTATGCCAAAGAGGCACATAGTGGGGTGACATATTCTGTTTTCCTTCACCTGAATTAACTTTCTAAAATGGAACTCATTGATAGGGAAAGCTTGTTCTAATTCCTTGAATAGGATCTACAGAGAAAGGCCAGTCTACTTAAATGATATGATGCTTCTATGTAACCAATTTCCCACCTTATGTTTTACTTCAGCCATCACACACTGCTGTGACCTGGATTGTGTACCCCCAAAATTCATATGTTGAAGCCCTAAATCCCAATATATCAGAATCTGACTGTTTTTGGAGACAGAGCCTTTGAAATGGTGACTATGTTAAAATGGGGTCATTAGGGTAGGCCCTAAGCCAATCTGACTTGTGTCCTTACAAGAAGAGGTAATTTGGGCATAAACATGTCTGCACACAGAGGAAAGAAAGGTGATGTAAAGACACAGGGAGAAGAAGGTCATATGTAAGCCAAGAGGAGAAGACACCAAACCTGCCAATACTTTAACCTTGGGCTTCCCTTCTCTAGAACATAAAAACATAAAATCTGTAGTTTAAGCCACCCAAATGTATTTTTATGGCAGCTCTAGTAAACTAATACATGCATCTTAAAACTTAGTAAAATGGTACTATTCTCCAGTTACAGAACCATGAC
The DNA here is from genome assembly GCF_022837055.1 of Prionailurus viverrinus. Taxonomy (NCBI): domain Eukaryota; kingdom Metazoa; phylum Chordata; class Mammalia; order Carnivora; family Felidae; genus Prionailurus; species Prionailurus viverrinus. Next base: position 86,572,299 of record NC_062568.1, read on the forward strand.
TCCAGTATTTCTTGCTCAACATTTTGTACATTCTTTTTGGCACTTGATGCCTTTCCCCATCCCTACACTTGCTATCCTCAATCCTTGGCTCAAGCTTTTCCTTTTTCTGGAAGATATCATAGATTCCTAAAGCTGGAGATCTTCCTTCTTTTGACCACCAATAGCATTTTATTTGTAATTCTAGTAAGGTAACCAACTGATCCACCCAGGCATCCCACCAGTCCACGGTCTTAAAAGCAAGCACCTTGTCTAACACACGGTTGAAGCCTCCATAGCATCTTAAACTGTGCCTTACACACTGGAGGAGAGAACTGTACGTTCTAGAAGAAAATGGCCATGCTCACATTACTCACCATCTATCTTCTAGCACCCACACAGCTTCTGTAAGAAGCGGTACTTGGAAAGTATTTATGGCATGACTTTGCACTCAAACAGATGGATTAAATGGATAGAAACAATGCAGTTAAATTTCCTCCTATGACAAGCAGCAAAAATGATGTGTCAAAAAGTCAATGCCTAACTTGTAGTTTTCTAGTTAATTAGTTGTCTAGCTAGGACTACAAGTTGGAGCTCCTCAATTCATGGCTGTTTTCATAACTCAGTATTGCCTTCCTGGAATAATATGACCCTGTTAAAAAGTTGGTGCATTCAGGGCAGAGAATAAACATGAAATCATTAATGTGTATTATATTTTGTTCATTGTGTTACCAGCTTATTAGAGTACAAGGCTTTGAGAGAATGAGAACTAGATAATCAGATGCATCAAGAATGCCATACTGGGGGGCGCCTGGGTGGCGCAGTCGGTTAAGCGTTCGACTTCAGCCAGGTCATGATCTCGCGGTCTGTGAGTTCGAGCCCCGCGTCAGGCTCTGGGCTGATGGCTCGGAGCCTGGAGCCTGTTTCCGATTCTGTGTCTCCCTCTCTCTCTGCCCCTCCCCCGTTCATGCTCTGTCTCTCTCTGTCCCAAAAATAAATAAACGTTGAAAAAAAAAAAAGAATGTCATATTGGATAGTAGAAAATACAGATTGATGCCTGGCCATTTTCTCAAGTATGGTTTTTTATTGAGATGCCAGTTTGTCGGGATGAACACCAAGACATTAGACACCAAGCGTTTCCACGTGAAAAGAAGTGCTGAAAATGGAGATCAGGAAAGCAGGCAGGTAGGGAGTGCTCTGGTAACAAACTCAAATTACTTAGGTTTTATTTAGCAACTGTTATGGTATAATATTGACCCAGCCCTATCATTAAGTTCTACTTTAGAAGGTTAAATCAGGTGAAGGGGAGCATAATATGTCACCCCAATATATGCCTCTTAGGCATAAAAATTCTTTTAGGCTGATTATTTTTAAGAAACAGCAAACACAAGATGAGCTCAAAAAACTTAGAAGTTACCCTTTTGTAAGAAACATTTACAGGTACAAGGAAAATCTGCATTTTATAAATACAGGGTGTCTCTCTCTGTAGCAGGAGAGGGAGTTGACAATTTCTAGAAACTCCTCTGAATGGAAAGGTTCCAATAAATCTACATAGCAACCATACCCTTGTTTATTGTGCTTTTCCAGAAGTGACTCCTGCCATCCCCTGAATGCTTTAATGTTTCAAATTCTGTTAGGTCAAGATCATTAATTACTAATACAGTCTATTTGCAATAGAACTCATGGTATATTTGCAATGAAACTCATGTTAAGATACAGACAATGCGTTTGTCAAGAGCTAATAGTTAATATGACTGACACACTTTCTCTAGTGCTTACTCTTATAACACAAGGCTTGCCACCCTTGACATCATTCACATTTTGGGCTAGATCATTCTTTCCTGGGGGGGGGGGAGTCATCCTGTACATTGTAGGATATTGTAGGATGTAGCAGCATCCCTGATCCATATACTCACCACATTCCAATAGCATCTCCCCACCGAGCTGTAACAATAAAAAATGTCTCAAGATATTGCCAAGTGATCCTTGGGGAATAAAATTATCCTGGGTTGAGAATCACTGTTCATAACAGAAAAGCTTTTTTGAGATTCTAGTATTTAAGGCAGGCTAACTCCTATTCAAACAAACAAAAGCAAAAACACAAATTTCAGTGGCTGAACTTAGCAGTTTATTTCTTGCTTTGAAACAGTCTACTGTGGGTCTGGATTGAGAGGGAGGGAGATGTGGGGTTTGTTTCATGCAGCGAACCAGGCTACTGTTGGCTTCCCAATGTTCAAGGATGCCCTGACTCTATACACAGTCAATAGATGGGGAAAGAGCTGGAAGGACCCTGTGCGGTAGATTTCCGACAGCCTGGCCTGAAATTGGAACATAAACCATCCACCACGTTCCACTAGTTGGAACTCAATCAGAAGGACTCACTTAATTGCAGGGAAATCAGAAATGGAATGCAGCTCTGTGCAGAGAAAAGGAAACGGTCTTAGTAACACGGTTTCTTCTGCATGTCTAATAATACTAAAAGGGGGAGAGGGTTACATTTCTACTAAATGTGTCACAAATAAGGATGTTTTTGGCTTGTGTTGGGCCCAGAAAAGAATTTATTAGGAGTAACAGAATCCCTTCTCATCCCTCAGAGTTAGTTCTTCAGTTCCTGAACTAAAAAATAACCTAAGCCACAAAGTGTGTGTCCTTAATCACTTTTTGGTCCCTGAGTAGAGTGGCCTCCATGTGACTTAATATATACTTATGTAAGTGTATCATTGATGGAAGTTCATGTGTGGCCTCTCTGAGATGATAATGTATTTTTTTAATCATCCAACATTTGGATAATTCCCAAAATTCAAAGTTAAAACAAAACTGATTCTTATGATTGGTAGCCCTTCGTGTATTCAACAGACATTTATGTTCTCAAGAGGGCAGAAAACTGAATCACTTTCTTTTTAGTTTTTGTTTTTGTTTTCATTCATGGGACCTGTGTGTCCACTCTTCCATTGAGAACAAATACATGAAAGGGTTAGCTGGAACGGAGACAGTCCTGTCTAACTGTGGAGCAGAGAAAAGCTAATAGATCACACAAAGATCAAATCTGTGATCCCAGACCCATGACGTCTGGACTTTTACACGTTACAAGAATGAGCTGACCCTAGATGAAATATCTTCCTTCCACTTTCTTTTTGGAGATGCTCTACCTTCAGGAGTTTTACATCTCATCCCAGAGGTCTCTTCAAGCTGTTTCCTCTCAGTCTGACATATGTTATCAAGAAAAATCTATTCAAAAGCACATACCGATGCCGTGGAGTGTTGCAAAAACACCACCTCTGCTCTCTCTAAAGAGAGAATCGTGCAAACAGCTAACCACATTCAGTACAACAGAACAGCCTGACTGTAGAGCGTTCACATACTGCAGAGTGCAGGTGATGGAATAATTAAGTTTAATTGGGGGACTATTAGCAAATGACTCATACAGAAGAGTGTAAGTGGAAACTTGAAGGGTATATGACTTTTAATAGGCTGGGAGTGAAGAAAAGATAATTGTAGGCTAAAGGAATAGTTTGATCAAAGGTGCAGAGGTGTTTTTATGTAACTGGTGTGTTGGGGGGAGGCTGAGTAGTTGACAACAGAATAATTAGCATAGGCAAAGGTCCTGAGCTAGAGATGATGGATTAACCTCACCCTCGCTCCACTGTTCCTATTTAGTCTCACATTCTCAATTTCCTTAAACATGCCCTAGACATGGCTCACTCCCATTCCAACTGCTTTCCCCATGTGTTTTCGTACCAACAAAACATGTGCTACCTTCTAAATCTATACTTAGCCAATGCAAGTCCCCCTTCTCTCTCTCTCTCTCTCTCTCTCTCTCTCTCTCTCTCTCTCTTTGAGAGAGATGGCACAAGTGAGTGAGGGCTAAGTGACAGAGATAATCCCAGAAGGGACAGAGAGAGAGGGAGAGAAGCAGGAGGTCATTTGTTGTTGTTGTTGTTGTTTTACCCCATGTGGAACTCAAGGTCATGAATTGTGAGATCATGACCTTAGCCAAAGTCAGATGTTTAACAACTGAGCCACCCAGGCCCCCAGTCTCTCTTTTCCATGAAGTTTTTCCCTTTGATGCCAACTCACTTCCACCCACCCCACCCCCCAATTCACATATATTCATATCTTTCTTCCTAGACACGATTTTCACATCTAGAGGCAGGAGGTATCCCATTCCTATATAAATGGTATGTTTCATTCTTTAACTGAACTGTAAGATCCATGGGCAAAAGCATGACATTTACTGGCAACAACCTTCACTCCTGTGAATGCAGTTGCAATAAACTTTGTTCATGGTAAATTTTCAGGTAAATAGGTCAGAATCTTGAGGTGATAACGGGATAAGCTTTGGTATCTAATTGCAACTTTGAAATGGTAGTCAAAAAATGGTAGACAAAGATTTACCTTGCATTTGGTAGTGAGTATGGTTTAAATTCATCTCTAACTGTCCTTCTGCCTATCACTCATCTTTTGTTGACCTGGCAAAAGGGTTTGCATATTTAACCCACTTTCTGGTTCTGGACAGCTGCACGGTCACCAGGAAGATATTCTGAGAGGGATGTTTCTGTGGCATCTAACAAGGAGAAGAGAATATCATCTTCTTCAATTCATAAAATGTATCTAGAAACTCTGAAATTATACGAAGCAAAGACAAGTTTTTGTTTTATTTTGTTTTTTTAATTGTAGTAGAACCAGACTTGAAAAGTATTAAAAGGGCAAATAAATTCTCTCAAACTTTTTACACAATATGCCCAATTTTACTTGTAAAGAAAGATTTATGGAGGCCAATTGAGATAACCAGATAAAGTTAGGTTAAATCCAGAGGCCTGGGAGGTGGTCTGCTGTAATTTGAATTCTGGTTTTGTCATTAGCAATCTTCCTAAGGTCTCTGTGCTCAGTTTGCTCACTTGCAAGGTGGGTTATAATAGATGGCAGAAGTGAACTAATGAGCTCTAATTCATAGAGCTTTGAGCTGAGTTAATATATTCAAAATGCTTAGAGCACAGTACAGCACAAAACAACTGTTCTCAAGCATTAAAGGAATTCCTAACTTGGGGCGCCTGAGTGGCTCAGTGGGTTAAGCCACCGACTTTGGCTCAGGTCATGATCTCTCAGTTTGTGAGTTCGAGCCCCAAGTCGAGCCCCAAGTCGAGCCCCAAGTCAAGCCCCAAGTTGGGCTCTGTGCTGCTGGCTCAGAGCCTGGAGACTGCTTCAGATTCTGTCTCCCTGTCTCTCAGCCCCTCCCCTGCTCATGCTCTGTCTCTCATTGTCTCTCAATAATAAATAAACGTTGAAGGAAGATGGCGGCTTAGGAGGACGCTGGGCTCACCACACGTCCTGCTGATTACTTAGATTCCATCTACACCTGCCTAAATAACCCAGAAAACCGCCAGAGGATTAGCAGAACAGAGTCGCCGGAGCCAAACGCAGACGAGAGGCCCACGGAAGAGGGTAGGAAGGGCGGCGAGGCGGTGCGTACTCCACGGACTGGCAGGAGGGAGCCAGGGAGGAGGGGCGGCTCGCCGGCCAAGCAGAGCCCCCGAGTCTGGCTTGCAAAAGCGGAGGGGCCTGACGGACTGTGTCCCAACAGCAAGCACGACTTAGCGTCTGGGAGGTCATAAGTTAACAGCTCTGCTCAGAAAGCGGGAAGGCTGGAGGACAAAGGGAGGGAGAGCTGCTGAGCCCCCTGACAACAGAGGTCAGTTTGGTGGGGAACAAAGGCGCTCGCCAGCGCCATCTCCCCCGCCCATCCCCCAGCCAAAATCCCAAAGAGAACCAGTTCCTGCCAGGGAACTTGCTCGCTCCGCGCAAACACCCAACTCTGCGCTTCTGCGGAGCCAAACCTCTGGCAGCGGATCTGACTCCCTCCCGCTGCCACAGGGCCCCTCCTGAAGTGGATCACCTAAGGAGAAGCGAGCTAAGCCTGCCCCTCCTGCCCCTGTGCACCTTGCCTACCCACCCCAGCTAATACGCCAGATCCCCAGCATCACAAGCCTGGCACGGTGCAAGTAGCCCAGACGAGCCACACCACCCCACAGTGAATCCCGCCCCTAGGAGAGGGGAAGAGAAGGCACACACCAGTCTGACTATGGCCCCAGCGGTGGGCTGGGGGCAGACATCAGGTCAGACTGTGGCCCCGCCCACCAACTCCACTTATACACCACAGTGCAGGGGAAGTGCCCTGCAGGTCCTCACCACACCAGGCACTATCCAAAATGACCAAGCGAAAGAATTCCCCTCAGAAGAATCTCCAGGAAATAACAACAGCTAATGAGCTGATCAAAAAGGATTTAAATAATATAACAGAAAGTGAATTTAGAATAATAGTCATAAAATTAATTGCTGGGCTTGAAAACAGTATACAGGACAGCAGAGAATCTCTTGCTACAGAGATCAAAGGACTAAGGAACAGTCACGAGGAGCTGAAAAACGCTTTAAACGAAATGCATAACAAAATGGAAACCACCACAGCTCGGCTTGAAGAGGCAGAGGAGAGAATAGGTGAACTAGAAGATAAAGTTATGGAAAAAGAGGAAGCTGAGAAAAAGAGAGATAAAAAAATCCAGGAGTATGAGGGGAAAATTAGAGAACTAAGTGATACACTAAAAAGAAATAATATATGCATAATTGGTATCCTAGAGGAGGAAGAGAGAGGGAAAGGTGCTGAAGGGGTACTTGAAGAAATAATAGCTGAGAACTTCCCTGAACTGGGGAAGGAAAAAGGCATTGAAATCCAAGAGGCACAGAGAACTCCCTTCAGACGTAACTTGAATCGATCTTCTGCACGACCTATCATAGTGAAACTGGCAAAATACAAGGATAAAGAGAAAATTCTGAAAGCAGCAAGGGGTAAATGTGCCCTCACATATAAAGGGAGACCTATAAGACTCGTGACTGATCTCTCTTTTGAAACTTGGCAGGCCAGAAAGAATTGGCACGAGATTTTCAGGGTGCTAGACAGAAAAAATATGCAGCCAAGAATCCTTTATCCAGCAAGTCTGTCATTTAGAATAGAAGGAGAGATAAAGGTCTTCCCAAACAAACAAAAACTGAAGGAATTTGTCACCACTAAACCAGCCCTACAAGAGATCCTAAGGGGGACCCTGTGAGACAAAGTACCAGAGACATCACTACAAGCAGAAAACATACAGACATCACAATGACTCTAAACCCGTATCTTTCTATAATAACATTGAATGTAAATGGATTAAATGCGCCAACCAAAAGACATAGGGTATCAGAATGGATAAAAAAACAAGACCCATCTATTTGCTGTCTACAAGAGACTCATTTTAGACCTGAGGACACCTTTAGATTGAGAGTGAGGGGACGGAGAACTATTTATCATGCGACTGGAAGCCAAAAGAAAGCTGGAGTAGCCATACTTATATCAGACAAACTAGACTTTAAATTAAAGGCTGTTAACAAGAGATGAATAAGGGCATTATATAATAATTACAGGGTCTATCCATCAGGAAGAGCTAACAATTATAAATGTCTATGCGCCGAATACCGGAGCCCCCAAATATATAAAACAATTACTCATAAACATAAGCAACCTTATTGATAAGAATGTGGTAATTGCAGGGGACTTTAACACCCCACTTACAGAAATGGATAGATCATCTAGACACACGGTCAATAAAGAAACAAGGGCCCTGAATGAGACATTGGATCAGATGGACTTGACAGATATATTTAGAACTCTGCGTCCCAAAGCAACAGAATATACTTTCTTCTCGAGTGCACATGGAACATTCTCCAAGATAGATCATATACTGGGTCACAAAACAGCCCTTCATAAGTTTACAAGAATTGAAATTATACCATGCTTACTTTCAGACCACAATGCTATGAAGCTTGAAATCAACCACAGAAAAAAGTCTGGAAAACCTCCAAAAGCAGGGAGGTTAAAGAACACCCTACTAACGAATGAGTGGGTCAATCAGGCAATTAGAGAAGAAATTAAAAAATATATGGAAACAAACAAAAATGAAAATACAACAATCCAAACGCTTTGGGACGCATCGAAGGCAGTTCTGAGAGGAAAATACATTGCAATCCAGGCCTATCTCAAGAAACAAGAAAAATCCCAAATACAAAATCTAACAGCACACCTAAAGGAACTAGAAGCAGAACAGCAAAGGCAGCCTAAACCCAGCAGAAGAAGAGAAATAATAAAGATCAGAGCAGAAATAAACAATATAGAATCTAAAAAAAACCGTAGAGCAGATCAACGAAACCAAGAGTTGGTTTTTTGAAAAAATAAACAAAATTGACAAACCTCTAGCCAGGCTTCTGAAAAAGAAAAGGGAGATGACCCAAATAGATAAAATCATGAATGAAAATGGAATTATTACAACCAATCCCTCAGAGATACATGCAATTATCAGGGAATACTATGAAAAATTATATGCCAACAAATTGGACAACCTGGAAGAGATGGACAAATTCCTGAACACCCACACTCTTCCAAAACTCAATCAGGAGGAAATAGAAAGCTTGAACAGACCCATAACCAGCGAAGAAATTGAATCGGTTATCAAAAATCTCCCAACAAATAAGAGTCCAGGACCAGATGGCTTCCCAGGGGAGTTCTACCAGACGTTTAAAGCAGAGATAATACCTATCCTTCTCAAGCTATTCCAAGAAATAGAAAGGGCAGGAAAACTCCCAGACTCATTCTATGAAGTCAGTATTACTTTGATTCCTAAACCAGACACAGACCCAGTAAAAAAAGAGAACTACAGGCCAATATCCCTGATGAATATGGATGCAAAAATTCTCAATAAGATACTAGCAAATCGAATTCAACAGCATGTAAAAAGAATGATTCACCATGATCAAGTGGGATTCATTCCTGGGATGCAGGGCTGGTTCAACATTCGCAAATCAATAAACGTGATACATCACATTAACAAAAAAAAAGAGAAGAACCATATGATCCTGTCAATCGATGCAGAAAAGGCCTTCGACAAAATCCAGCACCCTTTCTTAATAAAAACCCTTGAGAAAGTCGGGATAGAAGGAAGATACTTAAAGATCATAAAAGCCATTTATGAAAAGCCCACAGCTAACATCATCCTCAACAGGGAAAAACTGAGAGCTTTTTCCCTGAGATCAGGAACACGACAAGGATGCCCACTCTCACCGCTGCTGTTTAACATAGTGCTGGAAGTTCTAGCATCAGCAATCAGACAACAAAAGGAAATCAAAGGCATCAAAATTGGCAAAGATGAAGTCAAGCTTTCGCTTTTTGCAGATGACATGATATTATACATGGAAAATCCGATAGACTCCACCAAAAGTCTGCTAGAACTGATACATGAATTCAGCAAAGTTGCAGGATACAAAATCAATATACAGAAATCAGTTGCATTCTTATACACTAACAATGAAGCAACAGAAAGACAAATAAAGAAACTGATCCCATTCACAATTGCACCAAGAAGCATAAAATACCTAGGAATAAATCTAACCAAAGATGTAAAGGATCTGTATGCTGAAAACAATAGAAAGCTTATGAAGGAAATTGAAGAAGGTTTAAAGAAATGGAAAGACATTCCCTGCTCATGGATTGGAAAAATAAATATTGTCAAAATGTCAATACTACCCAAAGCTATCTACACATTCAATGCAATCCCAATCAAAATTGCACCAGCATTCTTCTCGAAACTAGAACAAGCAATCCTAAAATTAATATGGAACCACAAAAGGCCCCGAATAGCCAAAGGAATTATGAAGAAGAAGACCAAAGCAGGAGGCATTACAATCCCAGACTTTAGCCTCTACTACAAAGCTGTCATCATCAAGACAGCATGGTATTGGCACCAAAACAGACACATAGACCAATGGAATAGAATAGAAACCCCAGAACTAGACCCCCAAAGTATGGCCAACTCATCTTTGACAAAGCAGGAAAGAACATCCAATGGAAAAAAGACAGCCTCTTTAACAAATGGTGCTGGGAGAACTGGACAGCAACATGCAGAAGGTTGAAACTAGACCACTTTCTCACACCATTCACAAAAATAAACTCAAAATGGATAAAGGACCTAAATGTGAGACAGGAAACCATCAAAACCTTAGAGGAGAAAGCAGGAAAAGACCTCTCTGACCTCAGCCGTAGCAATCTCTTACTGGACACATCCCCAAAGGCAAGGGAATTAAAAGCAAAAGTGAATTACTGGGACCTTATGAAGATAAAAAGCTTCTGCACAGCCAAGGAAACAACCAACAAAACTAAAAGGCAACCAACGGAATGGGAAAAGATATTCGCAAATGACATATCGGACAAAGGGCTAGTATCCAAAATCTATAAAGAGCTCACCAAACTCCACACCCGAAAAACAAATAACCCAGTGAAGAAATGGGCAGAAAACATGAATAGACACTTCTCTAAAGAAGACATCCGGATGGCCAACAGGCACATGAAAAGATGTTCAGCGTCGCTCCTTATCAGGGAAATACAAATCAAAACCACACTCAGGTATCACCTCACGCCAGTCAGAGTGGCCAAAACGAACAAATCAGGAGACTATAGATGCTGGAGAGGATGTGGAGAAACGGGAACCCTCTTGCACTGTTGGTGGGAATGCAAATGGGTGCAGCCGCTCTGGAAAGCAGTGTGGAGGTTCCTCAGAAAATTAAAAATAGACCTACCCTATGACCCAGCAATAGCACTGCTAGGAATTTATCCAAGGGATACAGGAGTACGGATGCATAGGGCCACTTGTACCCCAATGTTCATAGCAGCACTCTCAACAATAGCCAAATTATGGAAAGAGCCTAAATGTCCATCAACTGATGAATGGATAAAGAAATTGTGGTTTATATACACAATGGAATATTACGTGGCAATGAGAAAAAATGAAATATGGCCTTTTGTAGCAACGTGGATGGAACTGGAGAGTGTGATGCTAAGTGAAATAAGCCATACAGAGAAAGACAGATACCATATGGTTTCACTCTTATGTGGATCCTGAGAAACTGAACAGGAACCCATGGGGGAGGGGAAGGAAAAAAAAAAAAGAGGTTAGAATGGGAGAGAGCCAAAGCATAAGAGACTGTTAAAAACTGAGAACAAACTGAGGGTTGATGGGGGTGGGAGGGAGGAGAGGGTGGGTGATGGGTATTGAGGAGGGCACCTTTTGGGATGAGCACTGGCTGTTGTATGGAAACCAATTTGTCAATAAATTTCATAAGAAAAAAAAAGAATATTGTTCTAAGTAAAGAAACATTAAAGATTTAAATTATGAACACACAAAAAAATAATAATAAATAAAGGTTAAAAAAAAAAAAAGAATTCCTAACCTGATAGAATTCCTTCGTGGGGAATTTCCACAATTCTAACACTCACATCTCCCCATCTCTCCATTTTCTGCTTTTGGTTTCCCCGAGTTCCCTTGTTAACAGGAAATAAACCATGCTAATGTTTGATGTGAACACAGTGTTGACATAAATAAATGGTTGATGTGGATACAGAGTTTTGGGCAAAGATCACAAAATTTTACAATTCTACAATGGCCAAAGATCTATTGAAACACAGAAAGAGTTCACTACAACTAAAATTTTTAGATCCAGACTGAATAGAGGTTTGGCTTGCTTGATATAATTCTTCTACCTTATTTTCAAAAATACAACTACACATTTTGCCATTTGGGGCACATTTAATTGATAAAAAATTAAAATTTTCTAAAATTTTTCTGGCCAACATCTATTCTCAGAAAGTACTTTGTATTATATACCAGTCACATATGAGAAGTTGTGTTTCCCAATAACAGAATAAGAGCCCTAACTAGAATTTGTCAAATTAATCTACTCTTTGCTGTCTCTGAAGATATCTTGTTTGTATCTGTGAGTGAGAGTTATTGTAAATAATGGTCCTTTCATTCTCTAGTGAGAAGCCTTTTGCTGAATGATCCTTACAAAGTACCTGAAGGACTGAGCTCAGCATATTGTCAAAAAATTTATGAACATGTTCACAATTTGGGGATTTAAAAATATTATCCAACTACTTTTCTTCTCCTAACAGAATGTAATAAAGTAATAGGTAAGAGTTTCTTATTCCTGGTGGTCATAAGTGTTTAATTCTTAACCAGAAGAGAAAAGGACTCCCTCTACATTTTCAAGCTGTTTCAGAAAACAAAACTGAATGGATTTGCTGACAATCTTATGTCCAAAGAAAATGGTAGAAGTCAGTGCATTATGTAATGCAATTTTAAAACCTTCAGTTGTTTATGTGAATTTAATGGTTGATGAGATTTTTTCCCAAAATATACATGAGCATCCACATGACTATGATGAGATGAATAGGCCTAGAACCTGTGGCTTTCTTGACACGGGAAAGGAAATGATTGTAATTAATTCATTTACTTATGACAATTAAAATATTAGCTCAGTTGATTTGCCAAGACTGTCTACAATGTTGTCATTACTTTTAAAATTAGAAAAGAGTAACAAAAATATACTCTGCTGCCTCAGCAGTTTTAGAAGGAAAAAGTCTTAATGTGCAAAAAAAAAAAAGAGAAAAACAAACACCCAGAATGATATAAGCATTTTATATTTTACCAAAAGAAAAAAAAAGATCTGCTTTTCCATCTTCAGCATCCATATCTCTTTTATGCATATTTTATGGAAATTCATTTTTTATGGTATTAAACTTGAAGCATTGATTTTAAGTTTTTAATAGCCACACATATTTTGTTATATTTTACACAGAAACATAATGTATTTAAAAATATAGACCTATTTAAGAGTAGCACTAAACCCTTCCAAATAGATATACTTTCAAGGTTATCAGATGCATCTTGATGCATAATTTGGAGATGAATGTGTTCCCTAACTGCAATTCGACTCTATTTGGGCTGCGGTTTACATAAAAATACAATTTTTAGAGAAAAATCATCATCCTATCCGAAAATGTTTCTGGGGATAGCTTGTTGTCCAGCAATCCATTCCCACAGATGATGGCTGATAAACTGCATATATTTAAAGGCAAGGAATGACACTCTGCTACAAGATGAATTAATTTATCGTTTTCACCTTAGGTGGTCCACTGGTGACGAGGGCTTAGGAACTGGATAGCTTCACTGCAGTTATGCTCCAGGAGAGCAATCTTCATCATTTCTCTTCTACTGCTTTCAAATTACATGGAGCTCTGTGCAGGAATAAACTGTAATGTATGGCTACAGCCCTAAACATGCGTATATGGCTTTACGGTATCATAAAATGAGAATCCTGTGCAGGCAATTATTATTTAAACTGCTTTACTATTGAGAAAGGCCACATGCTACATCTACATTTTTAGCTCTTTTACATAAAGATTCACCAAAACATTACTGAGAGTTAACGTGTTTCTATTCAGGGGATAGAAACAGGTATGGATTAGTTATTGAGGGGAAGATGCTCTATTGAGTACCTGACAAACTGGCCTTCAGTACAAATAACTTTATTATCTCACATAACAAGAAGCTCAGGGAAAGGGTGTGTTAAAAGGCTGGTTGATCCGGTGGCCCAAAGGTGGTATTAAGGATCATATTTCTTTTTGGCTCCTTTCTTACCATTGTTCTTGGAGTGTTGTAATCCTCAGACTAGTTTTGCTTATTGTCAGAACATGTCTGACCCAACACAATAAAGGCAGACTCTTCCTTCTTTACCATCAGTAGGAAAATATTTCAATGTTAAATATTCATCTTTTTCTTCAATCTGGTTGAGCCTACATTAGTCTCATGTTGACTCCCTATCCAATACAGGTTGTGCCCTTAATGCTTTAAAGTTACTGGGCTCTGTTGCTAAAGTGCTATCATTTGAAGAAGAATGAATAGTTGGATAATATCAGGGTGCCTGTCAGTAAAGAATAAGGGGAAAATGACTGCCCTCATATGAAATCAACAGTGTCCACAAGAAATAACCAGGACAGACATGAATACCCAACTCAAACAAGTCATGTGCTATGAACTCGACTGATCTCTGGCAAATTATCAACCCCTGGAACTCATTTTTCATCTGCAAAATAAAGATTAGAATGTTGTCTTCTTAGCATGGTTTTGATGATTAAAAATAATATATACGAATCATTTAGCACAGAGCCTGACACATATAAAGGTACGAAAGTACATGCTCAAAAAAGGTAGCAAGAAGGAGAAATTATTGCTGTTGTTTTTGTTACTAGTGTCATGGGCTGTAATAGGGATGACCTGACAGCTGGCATACAGCTAGTAGAGCAAATTTATTCCAAGGAAAAGCAAATGTCACTCTCCAGAATACAACTAATTATCTTGTAAAGATGTTCATCAGGATCTACTGAGACTTAACCATTTAGAAAATAACTATATGGATCCCGTGACAGCAGACGTCACTTCAGAAATAAGTCAGGGACTCCAGGGTTGTCACAATGCCAGCCCTCATCCTGGTTCTCCATCCTGCCTGGGATAGGAGGGAATAGAGAGGCTTAATATCTTCCATGGGTCCTAAAGCTAAATAGGGTAACATGATGATTTCTTACGGAATTCTTCTGAGCTAACAGTATATACATGTTCCAATAGATCATTGCAGCTTTTCTCTTATTTTAGGGCAAAGTGAGTCTTGATGGTGTCTTAATTGATACATTCATAATTGGTTTTTAATGCAGTTTTAAACCTGTGAAATTCATTCTAATGGTATAAATCTGTTATTCTTTCCTACTACAAAGTGCTACCTATCTTTCTTTACAGAATACAGTTATCTTCCAAAAAACTTTCTGTTTTGATTGCTATAGGATGCATTATATAACTGATTCTTATGCCAAGAAGGTACAAGTTAATACTTCAATATAAATATAAATTATTTCCCAGACAATGACTCATTCATGGTTTAATTCAATAGATCTAAAATGTATTTAAAGCCTGTCTGGCTACCTTCCTGCAAAATGCTGTAATCATCCTTCTAACCCCTTCTTTTTCTTCCTATTTTTATCTCTTTATTCATATTTCAAGGTGCAGTAGTGATGTACGTCTTCCTCACTCTATCTGTGAGGCAGCAATCAAGTGCAGGTGTATTGATTAAATTAGGCTGTCATGAGGAAGAGGCAGAAGAATTTTATATTTATTTAAGTCTCTCCATGTACTAATTCTGCCTGCCACTGTCCTCCACAGAATGTTTTCTTTGGTTTCAGTAGAGAAAACATAAGTTTCAATGTATAAATTAAATTTTGGGAACAATAAATTCATAATTGTTTCTTTAAAAATGGAATATCACGTATTTGGTGACGGGGCAGAGCAAATGTTTGTGTTTAAAGGAGTTGTTTTTGAGCATTAATAAAACAGGGAGGGAAATTGAAATATATTTAAAGTAAATTTACCTTACTTTTGAAAAGATTTAAAATTTAAAATACAAATAAAACATAATTGATAAAGCATACAAAAAAGTTAAAGGTAAATAGGTCAAAAACCTGAGCAAAATCTGTACTTACCATATGTCTTACTGACCTTGGGCTGCTGTAACAAAACACCATGGACAAGGTGGCTTTAGAAACAGCCATTCATTTCTCACAGTTCTAAAGGCTAGGAAGTCCAAGATTAAGGTGTTCCCAGATTCAGCCCATTTCCTAGCTTTCCACATTCTGGTTCTGTCTTCACATGGAGGAAAAAGTGCTAGTGACTTTTTCCCTTCTTGTAAGGGCAGCAATTCTATCTTGGGGATTCCCCCCAGCTCTAAACCTAATCATCTCTCAAAGGCCCCACCTCCTAATAACATAACATTAGGGGTTAGGGCTTCCACATATGAATTTCAGTCCATATACACTGTGACACAACAATTTCATGACTAGATGTTTATGCAGAAGAAAAATGATAAAGTTATGTCCATACAAAGATTCATGCATAAATGTTTATAGCAGCTTTACCCATAATTGCCAAAAACTAGAAGCAACTCAAATGTCTTCAACTGTAGAACATATGAATAATTTCTGATACAATCATAAAATGATATACTAATCAGCAAGCTATTGATTTCTATAATAACATGGGTGCATTTCAAAAGCATTGTGCTAAGTGAAAGAAGGCAGACAGAGAAATCAACTATGTGCTTCTGTTTAGGTGATGTCCCAAAATACGAAAAATTATAGGGAAGAAATCAGATCAATAGTTGCCAGAAGCTGGGGTTAGAAGAGGGAATTAGCTGTACAGGAGCACATAGGAAATTTGAGGTTGATGAAAATATTCTATATGTTAATTGTGTCAGTTGTTATATGACAATAAAAATTCATCAAAATTCATGGAACTGTTCACCTATACAAAAATTATTCCTCAAGAAACACAACATTGACAAAAAACCCTGGGCTAACATATTCAAAGGATGCCCTTAGAAAATTCCTTTGAACAGACATAACTACCACCCCAGTTATTCGTTAATGGTTAGACATTAAAAATTAAATAGAACCCTAATTTTTGAGTGCTGAAACGACCTATACACTGGTTTCCACTTGTGAGAAATATCATTCTTATGACCTGGTTGTCTCAGAACTCCAGAATTTCCTTAATGAACTCTAGGGGTTGCCTTGGGCATAGGCAGAATATTCTAGCTGCATGACTGTGTATTGAAGAACCTCAAGCTCAGCCTATTCAAAAGTCTTCCCCCTTGTTTGCCAATGGGCATGAAATTTCCATCAGTATCTCTCTTTCAGATTAAGGAACTGGAACAAGAAACTGGGATAGGAACTTTGAAGATGATATCAAGGTTAACACAACTCATTGAGAAGCCACAGGAATTAATGAGACATCCCAAGAGAAGCATGTTAAAGGAGCATTCTAACACACATCTGTCTTGATTCTGATCTTCTCTTTTCACTGAAAGACACTATAACAGAATTAAGACAGAGGTGATTAAGAAGAGGGATTTTAAATGGTGGCTTTGCCCCTTAGAGCTCTGCTCTGTTAGTCAGATTCCTTAGCTACTTTAGGTCTCAGTTTCCTCATCAGTAAAAAGGAGAAGAATAATATTTAACACTCAGAGTGGTTTACAGAGCACACACACATACTCACCTTATATGGTTAACATTCAGCGCATATACACATAGTAACTGACACATAGTAAGTGCTTAGTAATGGGAGCTATATTAACAGTTATTATTACAGCATCCCTTCCCAATGTAAGCCTTTTTAATGTGTAAGACAGTGTTCAATGTTGGTGTAATAACAAACCTCCTCTACACTTAGTAGCTTAAATTAAAAGGTGTTTTATTATTATCAGTTGGGCAGTTCTGTGGCTATGTACCAGGCTTCACTGATCTAAGCTGGGCTTGCTCTTGTATCTTTGGTCAGCTGGCAGAGTATCCGGGAACTGGCTCTCATCAGGGATGACAGTGGTTATTGGGCCTCCTGTCTCATTATCTAGCAGGCTAGTTTGGGCTTGTTCACACAGTGGAGGTAGCTTCCCAGGAGGTTAATAAAGGGAAAAGCCTCTTGACTTCTAAGCTCATAACTGACATAAGACACAGACTAGCCCCTTCTCTCCTGATGCTTACTGTTAATATTCTTTAGTCTTCAGACATCCCCAGTTTGTTTTTGTTTTTGTTTTTGTTTTTGCTTTTTTTCTGGTTCTGTTTCATAACAGATTCCTAAGCATGTCTAATAAAGTGTAGCTTACAGCCCTCATAAATAGCAGCTCTAAACAAAAATACTATGCATAACAGATACCTAGGATAACAGTCATGTACCTTGCATATTAATTGATCAGTAGACTTGACACTTCTCCACTGAATCTCATAATTCCTTATCTACCATCCCTTCTTTCATTATATTATGGTTGTTTATTTATACTCATGACATGACATATTATTTCTGGAAGATAGGGATTCAGTTTTATGCTCTTTATATCCTCACTGTCTGGTACATATCTGTTAAATAAACACTATTAGAATGATCATGTTGCAAGCAAGAGAGATGACTTCGATCAGGGATTATCAAGGGATAGGCTAAGAATTAAGGTGAATCATGAAGTCTGGGAAAGAATTCTATTTGGAGAAAAGTTTTAGTGAGCATTCCCACCAACATGAAGGAAGCCTGGAGTCAGAAACAGACAATGGGGATAAAACAAGCAAAGAAGACTCATTTGCTTGGCTGGAGCAAAATATGTGCCTAGAGCATTAATGGAAGTTGGGACTAGAAATAAAGTCAGAAAAAGAATGCAAAGAGCCCCAGGTTAAAGAATTTACTTTAAATCCATTTATTATTTAATTAATGAGAGATAATTAACTTATTAATTAAATAATGAATGATAATTGAGCCATTAACTCTCATTGCCCATTAAGTTTATCAGACTAGTTAGACTTTACCTTGATAAACAAGGACATGGACAAATTAACCACAGATAATTACACTCTGAAGGGGGGTGACATTGATGAAAAGGGTCAATACATAACATTTTGTATAGAAAAGTCAAGTTCCTGTGGATTATGAGAGTCATTAGGAATACCTACAAACTTCAAGGACTTAAAGAGAGAGCAGATATTGATAGAAAGGTAAGTCACAGATTGTGAAGATCCTTCATACTGGAGTCTCTGAAATGTACAGGCAGGGTTATGAGGATATATTCTCAACCAACATTAAACACAGTACACATAAATTTCCCCTCTATTTCATTGACCAGAACTTAGTTGCAAGGGCTCAATATCCTGCAAGGAAGCCTGGGAAATGTAGTCCTTTTTTGGCTTATCCAACTTTGATCGCTGAAAACATTATACAAAAAGTTGCACAATATAGTTCAACATTTTGTGCAGGGCACGATGTAACAGTTAGCAAGGTATGCTCCATACATACAAGTGTTTTTTTCAAAATATTTAGGATTATCAGGTTTACTTGTGGCAAATAACAAAAGGGGAAGAGAACCATCTTACAATGTTTGGAGGAGAGAGAGTAGGACAGTTACAAAAGTAAAAACAAAAACAAAATCAAAACAAAACAAAACAAGACAAAACAAAAAAAAATGGTTTCATTTAGTTGTCAGGAAGGAGTGAAAGATGGACAGGCACTCCATTGGGTAATCCTTTATGTAGGGGTCACCAGGAGATTCAATAGTATAGTTCACTCAGTCTATCACACAAAGTAACCCCTGCCTCCCATTCTATCATAACAACTTAGCATATCTTAACTTTTGTCTTTTCTCTTTATCCTTGCTGCCTGTTAACCATTAACAAAACACAAAGTTTTGTGTTTTGTTATTTATTTTAGCATAAGAGTTACTCGTGAACTTAAATAATCCCCAAAGAACAGGATTTATTTACCCCTCAAGGACTTATTTATTAGTAAAAGCTAATAGAAGCGTATTTTGGTTATGTTTTCATATTAACAAATCTTGGGTATAAGCTGAAATCCAAATATATCTTCAAGACTTTATTTTCACTTCAACAACCCAAGACATATTTTTTCCTCAAACCTGGACTATTGACAGAATTGTTTCTTAACTGGTATCACAGTCCTTCACACCTTTAATATTTAATATTTATACAAGCAAAGCAGCATTCCTAAATCCTGCCTGCCTTATGTCATCCCTCTGCTCAAATTTTAATGGTTCCCTTCTTCCTAAAAGAGACATATTAAGCTCTTAACTTTCCATTTAATGCTTTCCAAATTCAGACCCTAAATGTATCATTGCCTAAGCCTTTTTAGCCAGACAGGTTGATCTATCCCCAGACATACCTTACTCAGCCTTTCCCTTTTGGTTTTATAGGTGATTCCGTTCTTCCATCTTTTTCTATCTTATTCCTACCAAATCTAGAGGCCTCTGTAGACAGCAAATTTCACTTTAAATCAGGGCAACCTCATGAATCACCTTTCAATAAATGGGAATTCAGCCTCTGTCTCTTTCTGTCTTGTCGCTAGTTCTGGAAAGCAAGCCTCCTGATTCTACAACTGATCCCCACATTGTTTCTCAGTTCCCATTAATCTTTCCCAATAGAGTGGTATATTCCTGTGGATTTCTTCCCAGGCCGGAACTGGAATCCTAATGCTGAGCCTCAGTGCACTAAGGCCATTTACCTACTGTTTTCAGACTTTCTTGTCATTGACTTCCAGCTGGCTAGCCTAGGATGATGAATGCTCTTGGACCTAACTGCTGGGTCATCCATTAATGCAGGTAGGAACCCCTGATACCAGAAACTTTTCTGATTAATAATTCATTATTGTAGCTTGCTGTTTGGGTGGAAACAGATCAGTGGTGGGTTCTGCCTTGAGGCTAGTGTCTAGGGGGTAAGAATATCTTAGCAATGTTGTAAGCATGAGGTAAATCCTAGGAGGTCAGACTTAGATAGCATTCCATGAGGACTCAGGAAGTTTGGATGGGATGAGTATGATGTTAAAAAAGAGAATATAAAAGAACTGGGTTCTAGAAGTAAAACTATAGAAAGAAGCAGTGCAAAACTAACAATAGCTAACATTTATAGAGGGCATTCCCTTAGCACAGGCACTTCTAAGCTCTTTATTTACATTCACTTACTTACTAACCACAAACATCCAATGAGGTAGATTCCATTATTATGCACACTTTCTAGATAAAGGAGATGATACACAGAGGTTAAATAAGTTGCCCAAGGACAGACACACAGTTTACAAGTGGCAGAACTTGTGTTTCAAGCAAACATAGTTTGATTCCAGAAACTTCATTCTTGAACATTATAAAATACTGCCAATATGTAAAGTGCAACTTCTCAATTTTGTTAAGTACAAAACTTGGCAATATTATGCCTATAATAAAGACTCCCATGATGCCTGTTACTGTTGTTGCCCATTAAATAGTAAATACCAATTATGTGATGGATCAGTTAACATTTTAAAGCAAAGCTTCACTTTAGCTTCATTAAGTTTATTTTGAAGAAGACATATTAATGACTCTTTCTTAAGAAATCCTGCTGATTATCCTAATCCACAATTTTATGACAAGAAGTAATTGAGCATTAGAGAAAGGAACCAGAATGTATGGAAAATTTACATTGGAGATAATTTTAAGATTGTGGACAGAGCTGATGCCACCAAGGCAATAACTGAGGCCTTTCAGCTTGGAGAGGACTACACAGTAGTGTCCACTGTTGTTGCAGGATTTTTTTTTCTATTTACCTCAATGCCCAGGGTTCATTGTCTCATCGTTTTGAAGAACGAAGGGATGAAAACAAAATAAAATGAGAAGCAGGCAAAAATTTGTTAGAGTATAAAATAAGATCAGAAAATAAGAATAGTATGAAAACTCTCTTTGCAGAGAGTGGGTATTCAAAAGTGAATGCCCTTGACTACAGGGAAGGGTCTTTGTTTTATGAGGTTTTGGTCTTCATCCTCCCTTTCCCTCCCCCCCACCTTCCTTCTCAGGTCCTACCCTTATTGGCTTGATAGCTCTAGGTGCTGGCTTGTCCATTCCTGATTGGCTTGATTCCATTGTATGAATATGTCATTTTTTCATGGGTCATATGTTTTATGGCCTACTACTTATCATTAATTAGGTCTTCTGTCAAATTCCTGAGCAGAAGCTGAGGGGAGTAGGTGGTGTCTGTTACATTCTTAAGAGGAACCTTATGCCCAAGGGGGTTTGCTGCGGTCAGGCACTTCCAGCATCATTCCAAAGTATGTGTTTTTCCCCACCTAGGGACCTCAGGTCCTAACCTTTCCCTCTCTGCCTACTGAATCCTATCTTTTCCTATCATATTGTGACAGGTTTTCAGCCAGGTGGATGGACAGTGGGTCCCAAGATGGAGCAAGGGCTCCCAGGTTCAGCCATGGATCTATACTACCAAACAAAAAAATAAGAAATACCTAGAAGAGAGAATCATGAAAAACAGGAGAGGAAAGTGAAAGGAGGATGGTCACAGGATATGGGTGGCTTGGAGTGGGGCTCTTAGTCCTAACATGACACTGTTTGAGTTATATTCAAGTACATCCTGAGCTTAATCCTGCAGCTGTGCTGAGAATCTCTGGGAGCCTATTCAGAAACCCTAAGAAATTACCCTTCTTCCCTGTGTCACAACAGCTAAAGGAACAGGGAATTTTTGTTATATGAGTAGATGCCTTTATCATTAACTCACCTGAAGTCGATTTAGATTGTTATGTCACTGATACTATGTCAGAAGCTTTACATAAGACAGCTAACTTAATTCAGTAACTCAGAACAAAACTTATCATTTCTTGATTTTTAGTGGGGAGGAAAAAAAACAAGTCTCAAAAAGTCTAACCTTTTAAATATTTGTTCTAACATTTCACATCTGGCGTAAGTAGTGAACCAAAACTTTGAACTCAAGGCTGTCCACATCTTGTGCTTTCTGCTAAACTCTGCTTCTTTTTACTCGAAGAAAAGAAGTACCATTGTTTTCTGTATGCAAATCAAGCTTCTCCTCTGCAAAGAAGTTGAATTGCTTCAGGGAAAAAAGAGTAAGCAGAAAGTACACTCCTCTGATTAAGGGTAGAAAAATTGTAGGAAGAAGTTACCTCCTCAGTGAAAGGACCCTCCAGTTATCAGTTTTTACTGCCTTGGGGAGAAAAACAAAGGCAGACATAACCTATTTGTGAAGGTATTCCTTGTCACAAATGCAAATGATTTGGGTCTACTCATGAATAATATGTGTCCAGTGTGTGTGTGTGTGATTGTATTTCCCTGGGAGGAAAGGATAAAGAAAACTATACACATGTGGAGAGAGAGTAAGTGTAAAAGTGACTAGTCACCTGTACACTGTAACCTGTACACTGTAAAAGTGTAAAAGTGACTAGTCACCTGTACACTGTACTATTTTTAATTATTATTATATGCAGTTCATTGCAGAGTTTTCTGTCCATTGAATCTTTGGTGAGGGTCAAGTTACATGCATTACAAAAAAGGCTGGGATTTATAAGTTAGGGGAAGGGAGAATAATTGACAAGTATTGAGCATCTATTCTGCTCTGTCCTATGTTAGCTGTTCTCCAATGTGAGACAGCCAGGATTTAAATCCATGTTTGGAAAAAAAAAATTCATGTCAATCTTTCTCCAAAGTTCATCCTCTTTCCACTAAAGGTAGTTTGTAGGTCCTTAAACATATATCATTTCAGGTAGACCAAAATATTCAATCTACTCATACTAAATTACTGAAGCAATCACCTATTTTCTGAGTTTGCCTATAGTGTTCTTACACTTCAATCCATCAATTATAATGTTTCTAAACTTAAATGCTCCTAGTTTTCCAAAAAATAAAATCCAGAGTTCCCAGTCTGGTTCCACTGAAGCTGCCTAATTGTACCTTCCATTTCTTACCACCACTGATCTCCCATCCCAGCTGATCTCTTGACATGTCTGTTGAGTACAAACCATGCTTTTTTGTTTTTGTTTTGAACATTTGTTCTTGCTACACGAACAGTCTGGGTTATATTTTTCCTCTTTCAAACCTTTGAGTTCAGAGGACTATTCCCAACCTTGATACTTACTGCTTTCACCTTTTATAAGTACTGATTTTTTCTTGCTACTTCTTACATATATTTATGTTTTGTTCTGCCATCTGACTGCCTGCTCCTCGAGACAGTAACTCTATTTTATATTTTAAGTGAATTTAACAAACAGCTTTTGAGAATGAATTATGAGCCAGGCCATATGCTGGATGCATTAGACAAGGAGATACAAAGCTATGGCATCTTACTAGAAGATTTACCCATATGCTTATCCCACATAGTGTCCAGGACCATGGTTCTCATACAGCAAGTGCTCAGTAAACACACATAGGAGAGAAAAGCTGAAATGAAATTAAGAATGATCTTCCATTCTGAATGATCTCCAAGTTGATTTAAGTTTGCATATATGCTGTTAATGCCACGCAGCTAATTGCATCTTCAGCTCATTGGTGCTTCTGGGTTGCACTCCATTGTGTAACACAGGGTTTTCTCAAGTTTAATCAGTTCACGTGCTATGCCTCCATGCTATGCCTCTGCTCATACATTCTGAACGTCATTTTGCTTTCTCTATGTGACTTCGACTGCATCATGCTTCTCCCCTCCCTTTTCCTTTATTTTCTCCTGGGGTTTTTTTTCTTTTTTTTTTTTTCTTTTTTTTTGCCACAGGAGAGGCATTTACCTAGAGAGAGCCACTGAACTTCCAGAAAGAATATAGCTAACAACAACAACAACAACAAAAAGACTTGTTGGTCCTGAGCTCTTTTCTTTTTTGACAGTCACAAAGGTTACTATCATGGCTATTATGGTCTGGATGGTATTCGTGAACACTAATTAATTAATTAAACTTAAGCTATTAAGGCCTCAGAGCTTAGATACCCAAGACCCATTGGCTCTCCCGGTTTGCAGTTGTGAAGACTCAAATTAACAGCCTTGTAATTATTGATCGAGTTCTTTTGCTTCAAACTACTGAACACAGGTTTGATTCTAGCATTCCACTGTGTGACTTCCAGGTACCATTATCACCAAATGTTTTAGGAGAGGATTTTTTTTTTCCTTTTACATTTCAGGAAAATAAAGGTTCTTTGGAAGAAATATATGAGGATCATTTTAAAGAATCCTAGTTTAATAAGCACACTTGTTAGTAAATCAGTGCATAGCGACAACAACTAACTTCTATAGTTTTAGTGGTTTGGGGCCGCATTGGGGGAAGAAAGTGTGTGTGTGTGTGTGTGTGTGTATGTGTGCATATATCCATGCACATACATACTCAAACTTACATGGGTATGTACACATTGCATACATACACACACATGCACAAACACACCCACGTGTATAGGTATATGGGGATGTGGAATTATCATATTTTGTGTATGGTATGACATATTCAACTTCAATATCCTCCTGCAATATTAACAATAATTATTTGTTGAGTGCTTACAATTGGCAGATTCTATAGTTAAGATTTTACAAGCACTATCTTAGTATATCCTGTCAGCAGCACCAAGACTTATTATTCCGCATTTTGCAAATGAGGAAACTGAGGCTCACAGTAGCTACGGTTAATTTACCTAAGACAAAATTCAATGCTTGGTCTTCCAGACAGCCTCTCAAATGATTTATATTCTTCTCTTCCCTGATCTGATTACTTGGTTGTGCTTTGACTGTCTCTCAGTTTCCCCTTGTCTCTCGATCTGGCTGTCCTTTGGCAACTTCTCAAAATCAACTGCAATCATGTCCTGAGCATCAATTTCTAGGAATTGAGAGTTGATGCTAGGGTGGGAAAGAAAGAAACGTGCAATTCAGTAGAATTGGCAGCATTTAAACAGAAACAGATACCTGCTGCATCACAGAACTTCAGATCCTAACGGTTGGAAAATGTCTGATACTCAAATACTTACTCCCTTTTCTTCTTTGCACTAAACATGCACAGGTGACAAAGGTCTATAGTGTCACTTGTGAGTATGACATCGGCAGAAAACCAAATCCATGGCGATAAGGCACATACAGTTTATTTGTGTTATTTGTAAGATAAAAAACACCTGGTGTTTTAATTGTGTTCTTTGTGGATATTTTATTAAGTCCCATGGCTCCTTCCTCAATATTTAAAGTAAGTTAATTTTACTTTGCCATTCATTTCAACTAACTTGTGAATTCCTTCCATGTGATTTCATCTATTTGTATAATATTGCAATGGGCACAATGGATTTTGCTATGTTTGTGTCATATATCTTAGATTGCAACCTGGAAACCCTATCAAACACAAGAGAGTTTGTCTGTCACAAGGAGTCAGAAACCATTTTGAAGATGCTCCCTTTTGTGAAGTATGGGACAATTTGAACCTTGACAAAGATAATAAGGGTGAAGGGATTGAAATACATCAAATATTTAAAAATCCCTGTATTTATAATAATACTAAGCATTGTACTGATCACCTTTGGAAGATGCTAGAGAAACCAACTTATGATTTTGAAAATAATAAAGGGAAATAATCGATTATGACTGATATTCCATGGTAATCTAATAGTAAATGAGGAAAGGATTTGTTTATGAAGTATTGCAGCTAACAGATGGAGAAGAATTAGAATATCAATATTTTGCAACTGTAACATATTAACAGAAGCAAAGTTCCTAATGTCCCTAAAAGAAAAATGACATGAAATAATATGCCTTCTGATTAGATTACACAATGCTTATTCAGTGATTTTGCTTAAATAAGTTGAATTTGCTTCCAAATTTGAGTTGCATACAAATCTAGGGGTCTTGTCAAAATGCAGATTCTGATTCAGTAGGGCTGGGATGTGGGGGGGATTCTGTGGGAGATGCTGGGGCTATGGGTCCAGGGACCACAGCTAGAGTGACAAAGCCTTATGTCTCATGACCATCACTGACCTAACTCACTCACTTCCCAGATGCTCTAACAGAGCATAACAGAGAGGATAAAAGCATTGACCCCAGAACCAAACTGCTGGGTTTAAATCCTGTCTCTACCAATTCTGTATGGCTTGAAGCAAATTATTTTTCTTCTCTGTGACACAGTTTTCTTATCTGTAAAATTAAGATAATAAAGTTAAGATCAAATGTGCTGATAGTCACAAGACACTTAGAACAACAAACTGATAGATAAATAGGTTTTTCTTCTTGCCTCCAGTCCTACCATCTATACTTTCATCAGAGTAATTTATCTAAAATGAAATCCGATCACGTCCCTTCCCAGTATGAACCCCCCACTCCTTTACAATGACAACTTTTACAAGGCAAAGCCATCTCTAATTCTCATCCTTGCCCCTCAAAGCTCAGTCCATGTGCCAACAACATTGCTAGCAAATGCAAGGGAGCTTGTTAAACATGCAGAATCTCAGGCCCCATCCCAAACTTAAAGAAGCACTACCTGAATTTTAACAAGATCCCCAGTGTTCTGAAGACACTGGAAAGTACTGCTTGAATTCAATCTTCCACCACGTCACATCCTGCATTTACTGTACCAGAAATATCCACTGATTCAGTTTCATGGAACACATCCCATTGTCTTTTCAACTCCATACCCTGTGTATGGTGTATTCTCTGCCTTCAATGCCCCCATCTTCTCTTCTTTTCTCCTGGGTCACTCCTGCTCAGCCTTTGAAATTAACACAGGAATCAGCTTCGCTAAGAAACGTTCCCTGTCCACCCCCACTAGGTTCCCTCCTCTAAGCTCTCCTGACACCTTCCTTTCTGTAGCCTACATTTTACAACACTATCTGTTTATTTTCTCCTACAGGTTATATTCTCTGCTATATATATATGTGTGTGTGTATATATATATATATATATATACACATATATATATATATTCATTCCAAGTTTATACATTTTATATATATAAACTCTAAGAGCTTAAGCAATTCTGTAAAAACTAAGTACCTTTGTTAAATGTTTTTGAATAAATGACATATCTTCTAGACAAATAATCAGTTGTTCTTGAAGAAAGTTAGTAAACAGAAATATTACTCTACCCCCCACTCCCTCACACATACCCCTTTTCTTATCAGCAGCTGTGACTTTCTTCAAGTCACTGAGTTACTACTTAAGAGAAACCAGATATGACTGCTGATTTCAGAATCTTAGAGAATGATCATTTTTTCTCACACCAGCCAGCATCGTGACAGGAAGCGATGGGAACAGCTAAGGAAAGAACACACTTGAGCAAAGTCTGGCTGCATTAGATTGTTGAACAGAAATATTGTGTCATCTCCATGAGTAGAGTGTTTTACATGCATTAATAGCATATTCAGACTAGTATTACCTCCATGTTACAACTGTGCAGTCCTTTCTCCTCCTCTATCCCACCAGCTGCTCTTTTCCATCAGCATGATAAACAGCAGACTAATTGGAGGAGAGGCAGGAAAACTATACCTGTCTTTCACTCCCAAAGTGGAAATGCCTGTTCTTAGTGGTGTCATAAGGCAATCTTGATTTTCCTTTCCTAGGCTCTTGAGCTGAGACAAATCTGAGTTCTGCTCATATTTTGGTGCCAGTTGAATGAATTAAATACATATAGAAAGTAAAATCATGAAATGAAACTCAAAGATTTCAGCTCAGACTACTTATCTATATCCCAGTCACAAAGGTAACTATAAACTGCTGAATGATAAAGGAGAACTCAAAACGATAGAATGAGAAAGTGATATCTGTGAAATCAAATGGAAGTAGAATTCTAGTCAAGGCAGGCCAATTGCCATCTTAAACCCTAGCAAGCAAGACTTATCTGGTTCTATTTATGTATCTGTTTCTATACTTCTCTTATAATGCACATTGATTTTTAAATAAAAAGGTTGCAAAGAAATGGAAAACAGTATTCAAAAAATTATGCACTAATAAGGAATGACCTGTAACATGGGTCAGAATAGTTACAAAATTGCTTAAATCTATGCATTTCTGAGATCAGTAAAGAGGACCCCCTTTAGTCATAAGCAAGAAACTAATTAAAAAATGTCTCTCTGATGTTAAGTCTGAATTTGTGAATAAAGAAAGCTAGTGCTGAAATATGAACTGTTCTTTGACATATACTGTTATTCATATTATAAAAACTACATACATTTACCATGCATGTCCCTACTTATAAAATCCTCTTAGAGGAGGACCTGGGTGGCTCAGTCAGTTAAGCGTCTGACTTCAGCTCAGGTCATGATCTCGATCTTACAGTCTGTGAGTTCGAGCCCTGCTTTGGGCTCTGTGCTGACAGCTCAGAGCCTGGAGCCTGCTTCAGATTCTGTGTCTCCTTCTCTCTCTGCTCCTCCCCCACTCACACTCTGTCTCTCTCTAAAAATGAATAAACATTAAATTTTTAAAAATAAAATAAAATCTGGGGCACCTGGGTGGCTCGGTCGGTTAAGCGTCCGACTTCGGCTCAGGTCATGATCTCACGGTCCATGAGTTCGAGCCCCAAGTTGGGCTCTGTGCTGACAGCTCAGAGCCTGGAGCCTGTTTCAGAATCTGTGTCTCCCTCTCTCTCTGCCCCTCCCCTGTTCATGCTCTCTCTCTGTCTCAAAAATAAATAAACGTTAAAAAAAAATTAAAATAAAATAATAAAATAAAATAAAATAAAGTCCTCTTGGATTATGATAACATGTACAGATTAAGTACCTCAATGTCCACGTTTTTCATTTTCTAAATCGTTAAAATTCCAGGTCTTCCCTTTTTTCTGGTTTGAATTCTTTAAGTAACCTAAGAGTAATTTATACTTTTTCTAGTGTCTAAACCTGTTACTTCCAGATTACTTAGTCCATAATTAGACACTTGCTTCAACTTTTTCCATTTTGATAAGTATACATATTTCTATAACCAGGTATGTTGATATTTTCTGGGCATGTTCACTGTTATTTTCTATTCATCTTAAACATTTTACTTAAGGACAGGTTCTGTAGTTAAGCTCTGTCCAAGGCTTTGGCAAAGAGCACTTCAAAAATATGTTTTAAAAGTTTTTCTGCTTCATCAAATCTGGTGTAGGAGTCATCTGCCTGTCTCTTAATCACTCCTGGGAAGAGAAGAAATGTTTTCACAATAAGCTATTCAGGAAATTCAGCTCATGAGATCTAATTAAAATAATAACCTGACATGCATGTTCTTCTTGGATTAGTGTCTTATGAATCAGTTGTTCACGACTTTCCAGAGACAAATCAAATCAGAGCACAACTGTTAATTAGAATGAGAAACTGGCTAATTCATAATCAGAGAGTTGTTGACTTAAAAACATAAATGTCAAATGTCAACTGCAATGACTCACTAAAACATAAGGTAACATTAGCTCCTGAAATATTAGAAAGAATATTTTGCTATCATATAATAAAAATAATAAAGAAGGAGGAGGAGGGGGAGGAGGAGGAGGAGAGGAAGAGGGAGAAGAAGAGGAAGAAGAAGAAGAAAGAGAAGAAGAAGAAGAAGGGGAAGGAGAAGACGGGGAAGGAGAAGGAGAAGGGGAGGAGAAAGGGGGTGAGGAGGAGGACGACGACCACAAAGAGGAGGAGGAGAAAAGAAGAGGAAAAAGAAAAGAAGGAGGAGGTGGAAGAAAAGGTCACATTATAAATTAAAGTAAATGATATTCACAACGATATATTTCCATGTCCTTATGTAAAAACTCTCACCAAACTATATGACAAATGAGCCTTAGAAAAGCTATAGGACTTGCCCAGTGACACACAGTGAGAAAGTGAGAGAGTGGCAGAATCAGGAATAGACCTCATGGTTGCTGACATCATTATCTGATATTTCAATATCAGTTTCTCTATACACACTTATAAGGCATATATCTAGATAACTAAAAGGTTGTTGGCAGTAAGGCTATTATAATAAATTTTCACTTTATTTTCTGCATATCAAATGTCTACAATGTAATTTCTTCTATGGAATGCACACTTTGGGGGAAAGTTGTGTGTTTTGGCATCAAACCATATCTTAGATCGAAATATCAGCACTACTGCTTACTGAACAGGGAAGTCTTTAATATTCTTAAATCTCAGTATCTTTGGCTGTTAAAAAAGAAATACCAACTTCCATATATTTTTTGAATGTTGAATGAGATATGTGCATATTGTTACTGAAGAAACTATTTTTGAATCTTATTGGTTGAAGATATTCTGCATTAGCTTTGCTACTTTCTTGTCTTTACTTTCTTACTACAGATGTACTGGCTAATGCTTTTAGCATTGGTTAGATCATGGTGTAATAAATGTTATGGGTTGAGTTCTTGCAGCTGGTTTTTACTTCAATAGCCAGTCCATCAATAACACATACCAATGCGAACTGTAAAGTGTAAATACAGGATTTTCAACAATTACTCATGTTGTCTTGAATGAGAAAAGGCAATCAACAAAGTCAATGCTAAGATGGCACTAAAGTTAGAGTTTTCTAGCAAGGAATTTAAAGCAGCCATCACAAGGATATTTCAATTAAAAATTATAAACATGTTTAAAATATATTTTAAAAGTAGAAAGCCTAAGTGAGAAATTGAAAATATAAAGAAAACCAAATGGAAATTTTATAAATGACAAGGACAAAATCCAAGATCAAACATCCATTGGATGGGCTCAACAGCAAAATGGAGAACATAGAAGAAAAAATCATTGCATTTGAATTAGAACAACAGAGATAACCCTTTGTGGCTTACAAAATAAAAATAGACAAAATAGACAAAATAGACATAAAAAATTAAACAGAATTTTAGGGGCATGTGGGTTTATAACAAAAGATCTGGCTTTTTTTTTTTTTGTCATCAGCATCCCAGAAAGAGAAAGAAGATAGAACAGAGAAAGTGTCTGTAAAATTAATGGCCAGAAATATTCCAAATTTGTTAAAAGACACAAACCTACTGATTCATGAAGCTGAAAGAAAAACAGGATAAACCCAAAGAAAGGTGTTCCAAGGCACATCATTATCAAGCTTCTGAAAACTAAAGACAAAGAAAAAATCTTGAAAGTAATTGGAAAAATTTGACATCTTATCTGTAGGGAAAAAAAACAATTCAATTGGCAGTGGAATCTCATCGTGGCAGTGGAGGCCAAAAAGGAACAGAACAAAATTTTTCAAGTGCTAAAAGAGAAGAATTATCAACCCCAATTCTATATCTTGGCAAATTCCCACCTTCAGGAATGAAAGAGAATAAAGGCCTTCTCAAATGAAGGAAACTAGAAAATTTGTAAGCAACAGACTAATCTAAAAGAATGGTAAGTTAAGTTTTGAAACCAAAAAGAAATGATAAAAAAGAAATCTTAGGATATCAGGAAGGAATAAAGAACAATGGAAAGAACAGAAACATAGTTAAATAAATAGGCTCTTATAATGTAACATTTAGAGCAACTACTAAAAATATATACTAACAGGTATACCCCAAAATACTATAGATAAGTCAAAATAGAATTTTCTATTCTATTTTCTATTCACTGCCCTGACAGTGCAGAGCCTGCTGGAAATTCTCCTTCTGCTCTCTCTCTGGCCCTCCCCTACTTGTTGTGCATGCTCTCTCACTCTCTTTCTCTCTTTTTCTCTCAAAGTAAATAAATAAATACTTAAAAAATAAAAATAAAGGGATAGCCTGAGCATTATCTTTGTGGTGATAGAATAATTATATAGCATGATTGGAGTGGTAGTTACATGACTCTACACATGTAATAAAAGGACATAGTGCTATACACATATATTTTACCAGTGTCAACTTCCTGGTTTTAATATTACACATTTAATTATATAAAATGTAACTATTAGGGGATCTGGACCAACAGTAAATGGGACCTCTTAAATATTCTTGGCTAATATCTCTGGATCTATAATTATTTTGAAATAAAAAGTATTTAAAAAGAAAAAAGTGCAAAAAATTAGAAAAGAAAAACATGTAAATATTTTTATTTCAAGGAACCTAGAGAAAGGATCACATAGCACAGTGGTGCTGGGAAAAGCAATGAAAGTTCAAGATCAACAGAGAGAAAAATTATTGGTTGGAAAGAGACCTGTTGTGAGTTGTGAAGAAAGACAATTATAGTTACAACAAAAATTATATTTAAAAACCTGTAAAGAGAAATGCATTCTGCATATCTGCATTTGTGTGTGTGTGTGTGTGTGTGTGTGTGTGTGTGTGTCAGGCTGTAGCAAAGAGCCAAATGGAAAGAATATAGTGACTAATTTTTAAAGAAAGATAAAAATTAATTTCTGTTTTTGAAGTTTTATTTTTATATAGGAGGATAAACTGAAATTTATCAACTGAATGACCTATTCACCTCCTGAGAATAAACATCTTCTTGAAGGGCTTTGAAAATATTTTATGATCCATATCAAAGAGCTCAGGACAATTAAGAGAATTTTTGTAGTATCTCTTGGTTTATCCCTTGTGATAACTAAATCTGTAATATAGCCTACATCTAAAAGATACTTGGCCTTTGAATTTCAATTTCCATCTATCTTCACTTTGCCTTGGCAATTAAATATCCTTATAACACTGAGATCACTTTATTGGTGGTAAAAAATAGTGGAGATATAGAAGAAGCTCAAGGGTCATAGTAATTTTCTGCTTGCATAAAGATCTATTATAACAAGTGAGCTGAATTAAGGAAATAACTATAGCATTACTTCAATGTATTTCAGAACCTAGTTTGCCTTCATAAATAAGAGAGATTTGTTGTCATTCTACTGAGATAATTTCAAAAAAAAAACACTCTTGGAAAAAACAGAATATCCCTTCAAAGGAAAAAATATATATATAATCACTACCCATATGACAGTAGCTTTCGCTATATAATGTAAAAAAAGAAACTACAAGAACAGAGTTTCTACCATAGAAGTTAGGCATATCAAATAAACCTAGACCCAACCCAGGTCAAAAGAGACAGATGGACAATAAGTGAAATTACTGAGTTACAGATGTCAATTTAGTGATGAGAAATAAAGGTTAAAAAAATGATGTGAGAGGAGAGAATAGCAATACCCTTTTGAAGTATACAAAATAGAAACCATGGCTATTTTGAGGCATGATTTTATGCTTGAACTCTCAATTAAAAATTGTAGATTCATCTAGACTTCTGGCTTTATCCTGAATCACATCTCCACAGGAAGGCAGACACAAATAAGTGGAAAGATATTCTGTGTTCATAGATTGGGAGAATTAATATTGTTAAAATATCCATACTACAAATCAATCTATGAATTTAATGCAATCCCTATCAAAATCCCAAAGGCATTTTTTAACAGAAATATTTTTGAAATCCCAAATTTCACATGGAACCAGAAAAGACTCTACATAGGCAATGCAATTTTCAGCAAGAATAGAAAAGCTGGAGGCACCACACTTACTGATTTCGAAATATATTACAAGGCTAAGAAATCAAAACAGTATGGTACTGGCATAAAATTAAACAGACCCATGGAACAGAATAAAGACCCCAAAAATAAACCTACACATACACAGTCAACTGATCTTCAACAAGGGTGCCAAGAATGCACAATAGGGAAAGGTTATCTCTTCAATAACATGGTGTTGGGAAAACTGGATATCTACATCCAAAAGAATAAAATGGGGCACTTGTACTTTATCATACACAAAAATTTACTCAAAATGGATTAAAGATTTGAACATAAAATCTGAAACTGTAAGACTCCTAGAAGAAAACATGGGGGGAGAATTTCTTTAAATGATTTCTTGGATGTGGGACAAAAAGCACAGGGAATTAAAGCAGAAATAGATTAACTGGGACTATGTCAAATTAAAAAGCTGCACATCAAAGGCAACCTATGAATAGGAGAACATATTTGTAAACCATATACATGACGAGGGGTTAATTTCCAAAATATATAAAAATTCCTGAAATTCAATAGCAAGAAAAACAAATAACTCCATTAAAAAATGGGCAAAGGACTTGAACAGACATTTGTCCAAAGAAGATATATGGATAGCCAACATGTATATGAAAATCTGTTCAATATTTCTAATTATGAGAGAAATGCAAATCAGAACAAGACACCACCTCACAAATGTCCAGTGGCTGTTATAAAAAAAAAGAAAAGGTGACAAATAGTGCAAGGTTTTGAAGAAATTGGAACTCTTGAATACCTATTGGTAGAAAAGTAAAATGGTGCTACGACTATGGAAAACAGTATGGAGTTTCCTTTAAAAATTAAGAAGAGAACTACCATATGATCCCGGGCACCTGGGTGGCTCAGTTGGTTAGGCATCCCACTTTGGTTAATGTCATGATCTCACAGTTCGTGAGCCCCGCGTCGGGCTCTGTGCTGACAGCTCAGAGCCTGGAGCCTGCTTCGGATTCTGTGTCTCCCTCTCTCTCTGCCCCTCCCCTGACGGCACTCTATCTCTCTCTCTCAAAAATAAACATTAAAAAAAATTGAAATTAAAAGAACTACCATATGATCCAGCAGTTCCACTTTTGGATATGTATCCAAAATAATTGAAAGCATGATCTCAAATAGATATTTTCATTCTTGTGTTCATTGCAGCATTGGCCATTCACAATGGGCCAATGTATGGAAACACCACAAATGTTCATCAACAGATGAATGGATTAAAAAAAAATGGCATACAGATAAATGGAATATCATTCAGCCTTAAAACGAAGGAAATCCTACTACTTTCTACACACGAATGGACCTGGAAGACATTATGCTAAGTGAAATAAGCCAGTATTAGAAGGACAAATACTGCATGATTCCTCTTATATGAGGCAACTGAAATAGTTGGAGCTATAGAGCAGATAATACAATGATGGTTACCAGGGGGGATAGAGAGAGGGATATGGGGAACTGTTTTTCCATGAGTATAAAGTTACTCATACAAAGTAAGTTCTAAAGATCTGTTGTACAACATAGTACCTATAGTGGACAATAAGGTATTATGCACTTTAAAGTTTGTTAAGATGTTAGATCTTCTTTTAAGTGATCTGAACACATACACACCCAAAAGGGGGAGAGGACGTAAGGAATCTTCTGGAGGTGATAGATATATCTATTACCTGGATTGTCACTATAGTAACACTATTTATTGCATACATATGCCCCAAATCACCAAATTGTATACGTTATGTGCAGTTTTTTATGTACTAATCATAACTTAATAAAACTGAAAAAATTCTTTAAATTACAAGGACCCATTATAGCATTAGAAAGATGAGTGATATCACAAAAATATATTCTTAAGTATTTCACGGACTCAGGAAATAGCAATAATTTATTTTAAACAACAAAATACTATGAATACAGGCTGGTAATTTTGGGGATGCATTGGCTTTTATATTTATATTGCAAATTTTTTGAGAGTAGGAACTCTATGTACATCTTTGCACAGGTAACTTAGTACTTTGTACCTGTGGAGTCAGTCATCTGTTCAATCTGATTTTATTTATACTAAAATGTGTGCATTTAGATATTAGTTAATATTTTTGCTGTTGTTCCTTTGTAAAAAAGAAATAGGCTGTTTAAGTATAACACTTCTATGTAAAATCATGGACAGTGAAAATATTGAAGAATGTCACCAACTTTAAGGTAAGTCAACAGCAAATTCTTCTTTTATTTTTTCACTTCAAGTCTTAATTTAAATTCCAGTTAGCTAACATATACCGTAATATTAGTTTTGGGTGTAGAATTTGGTGCTTCATCACTTACATACAACACCCAGTGCCAGCATCAAATTATTTTCATCATATATACATATATATTCCTGTTTTATTTTATTTTTAAACTTTTAGCCAAAAAAGGAAAAAAATTAAGCTACTAGGCAACATTTTTCAAATTCAACTTCCATTGCTATGCATACATGATTTATCATGAATTCAGACTGATCTCAAGTAGTCTTAATTTTTTATTTTTTTTAAGTTTATTTATTTATTTTTAGAGAGAGAGAGTGACCGCAATGGGGGAGAGGCAGAGAGAAAGAGGGAGAGAGAGAAAATCCCAAGCAGGGCTCGAACTCATGAACTGTAAGAACCTGAACCAAAGGTGGATGCCTAACCAACTGAGCCACCCAGGTGACCTGAGGATTTTTAAAAATTTTTAACTGCAGGTAATCTGGTTTTCTTCTAGAATGTATATGTTTTTTTAAGATGTTAATTTATTTTGACAGAGAGAGAGCACATGTGTGCACAGTGGGGCGGGGAGTGGGATGGGGGCAAAGAAAGAGAGGGATAGAGAGAATCCCAAGCACGTTCCACACTCAGCATGGAGCCTGGTGTGTGGCTCCATGCCATGACCCTGGGATCATAATCTCGGCCTAAATCAAGAGTCAGATGTTCAACTGACTGAGCCACCCAGGTCCCCTTGTACATAATTCTTAATGTTCAAGAATCCTGAATGTTTAATATTTTTATTGCTATTGTAAACGATGTTTTTCTTTACCATTATGTTCTTCAAATGGTTTTTGTGTGTGTGTATGAAGACTATTGACTTTTATATTGTAGTTTTATATCCTGGTACTTCACTGAATTTTTTTTTATTGTTTAAGCTAGTTTCATCATTAATTATTTGGAGCTTTCTGGGTGTACATTCATATCATCTGAAAATAGAGATACTTTAACTCTTTACCCATTGCTATGCTTTAATTGACTTCACTTATTTAACTGTATTGACTGATAATGATAACACCATGTTGAACAATAAAGAAAAAAAACTGGTATCCTTGCCATGCTCCCTATCTTGTGAAAGTGTTGTCCAGTAGCAAAAGAATTCCTGTCAATTTTTGCCCATTTTTCTCCCACGGAAGCTATTCATTTCAAAAATTCTCCTTCGAATCAATACGTTGTTTTAAGTCTCTTTTTACAGACGATGCTCTAATCTGCCAGGGCATTCTTTTTATATTTTCAGACTTACGGTATCCTTATACCTTTTGGAAATGGTTTTAGATCAATGTTAGGCTAGCAACTCTTCTTCGTCTTTCATCAGTTTTTCGTGGCCTGTCTTTTCTTGCCATGAAGTCATGGGGTAGGAAGGTACTTAAGAGATCAGTTTAGTGATTTGGTGTTTTCTATTGCTTTACTGATACTTAAATTGAAGTTAGTGTTCTCTATTTTCATGTTTTGCTGCAGGCATGGTTTTGTGTGGCTTTATTTTTGTTCCTTGTTTTTCTCCATGGTTTTTGAAGTGAATGTTGTGAGAATCTTATCTCAGCAGCTGCCATTGCTTTTAGCTACATGAATATTCTGAAAGGTACTTTTTTGTTCTACTTTGCTGTATACGATCAAATTGACCTTCAAAATTCTAGTATCTATTCACATTCCCACCAACTATGTAAAAGATCAGTCTCACTAGAATTTCTCATCCTAAAAAATGAAAATTGGTAGCCTATTTTTGTTTTAATCTGCCTTTCCATAAACACTAGTTATGTAATTGGAATTAATATGCACCTCAGAATTTTGCATCTCTTCTGTGAATTATCTGTTTAGACTTTACCATTATTCTCTTGGATTCTTTCCTTCTTTTCTTTCTTTCTTTCTTTCTTTCCTTTTCTTATTATTTTCTTTTTAAAGAAGTACATTGGATAATAACAATTAATTCTGTTCATGAATACTGCAGATGCATTCTCATTTAAAATATATTTACCCCCAAAATTAGAAATAACTGCAGAGTTCAGTATCTCAGTCTTCTTTCTTCAGATATTTTATACCTTGCTTACAATACCTCCCCTAACCTAACCTAATAAAAATATTTCCTATTATGTTCTTCTATTAATAACTTTTTTATTTATTGTCACTTTAACTCATCTGGAGTTTATATCTTATTATAGTACAAAGCATATACAACTTAATATTTTTCTTCTATCCAAAGATTAGAGAAATACCCAACTATTTCTTCACCTGTATATATCCTACAGTAATAGATAAGTAATGTCCATTTGGGGAAAATATCATATGATGAACACTGTATGAACAAGTTATATATTAAATAAATCTATTCAGTCAAGTCCTTATAGTTTAAAACTATGGTCACATAATTAATGATTGCAAGGAAGTCATTATATGTCCCATTTCTGGCACCACAGTAATCTTAAATGATATAAAAAAGATTAAAATAATTTAAAAAGAATTTGAATAGGTTTTGAAATTAAATTAAATTTGTTTTATTATATTTCAAATCTTTGAAAATAGTGACAGTATTTAAAATTGTGATCAATATTTAGTAAATTTCTCAGTTAGTTTATTCATTAACTAATCATGTTAAATAAAGTCAAATTTAGAACCTCATGATCCAACCACAGTAAAGCAGCCTCCCATCCAAGAAACCAGAGTTTATGTGTCTCATTGTTTTGTTATAAAAAATTATCTCCATATGATCTACTTCTTGAGGCATTGCCACGCTTTTGTATAAACTATTACATAATGTAATTTTTTAGAAGGAACCAATGATTTCAAAACTTTTCCCTCATAGTTTGAAACACAGATTTCTACGTTATGAGAATTCAAGATGAAAAAGGGAAATCGGCTTACCATTTCTAAAAATTATCAATTAGAAAATAAATAAATAAATAAATAGGACACACAGAGTGTTAGTAATAACAAATTTGTTTATAAATCCATTTTTTTCTGGATAAACAAATTTTCAAATAAAGCAGATAATAAATCATGTTCTTTACAATGGCAATTTTTTTTAATTCTCATTCTATAATTTCTTCCAATAACAGAATCCCTGGTAATTTAACAATGTAAATCCTAGGCTGCCAAAATATAGCAGCTGAAAGTAAATATTACAAATAATCTGTCTTTTCCTCACTTAACTGAATCTCATGGTTTTGCTTTTTCTCTTTTTTGTTCTGAACCTAGGAAAGTCTGTCACTTCTTTCCCAGAATAACAGGTTAAATGATTTCATTTAAAACTAATTGCCAATATCATTGCCCTTCTCTCTTCATTAGAAATATTCCCTGAAAAATCACAGCTAGTAGTGCATTCTAAGTAGCTCTTTTTTTTGCCAAAACTTAAGAAATAAACCAGCTTGAATAAGGGAGAATGTGAAACTTACTATAAATTAATACTTAATATTCTTTATGGTTGTAAGAAAATGTAATTTTAGGGAAAGAAAATATACCTACAGTTTAATTCGATGAGAGTTGCTTTGAAAAAATATCATGTAATAACTTTTTGAATCTGAATTCATTCTGATTCCATTATAGATAAATTCCCATTGTACATTTATTATACATTTGGAGGGTCCAGAAATGTCACCTCAAAATAATAAACCAATTTCTATAATTTCAGAAATGGATGTCTACATAGTTCAATATTGTTCAGCAATTTCCTAGAGAGACAAATTTCCAGGTCTCGATGGGCTATTCCTGTATTCATGCTGGAAAACAGGGAGGGTGACCTTGGAAGTTCAGGAGTAGGGCTCTGAGAGACAGATGAGACCTAATCAGTTAAAAGCCACCTATAACAGGTGCCTGCTGTTATGTCCCACTGGCACTAGCCACATATGCTATAACTTGAATCCAAACTAACACAAGTGAATGGAGAGATGCTGTCTTGGAATTAAGAAATGGTGGTGGTGAAGAGGCAGATCTATGCAGGTTATTCAAAGGACATGTGTTTTTCTATTTTGCTTCTGTCTGTTCTTTCTTGCACTTGGAAATCTAAGGTGGCCAGTCATTGGTGCAAAGCTCAAATGAGCTTTATATGTATGTCTGTGTGCCTGAACACAAAGGATCCTAAGCACAGACATTTACATTTTTTTTTCCTTTTTAGGTTTTGAATAATTTATTCTAACTTTGGTTGTGGCTCTGGATAAATTTAGAAAAATAACAGTGTTCCTTGGCTTAGTTTTTGGATTTTCTTTCATCTGCCCACATCACCACCACCCTTGCTGTGTTTATTGTAACTGATCTGAATACATTTCTTAGGACCCTTTCTGCTCTCCCCTCCATCAGAAGTAAATTATCTGCCCCCTCATAATTATCTAGATAAGGTAATAAGCCAGTTTGAATGAAGGTATAAACTGCTGAATAACCAAGGGAGCAAAACAGTAAACATTTATTATTATTGGCAAATGAGAGATTACTCTGTTACCTGGCCCAGATTTCACATGTATGTCCATGATATTATATTTTAATAAAAAATGATAGACAATTATGTTGAAATGGTAAAACATCTCTCTCAATGGGATTTCTCTTACCTAGCTAGTAATTAGAATCACAGGGAGAGTTTTACAAACATAAATAAGTCCCCCAACACTTATCAAGTCATATCTGTGATTTTTTAAAGCCACAGATATGATTCTGATGCATACACAGGATTAATAACCAGTGTGCCAGACTCTTGCCTAAGAAAGTGTGGTCCTAAACCAGCAGCATCAGCAACACCTAAAAATTTGTTAGAATTTCAGAATCACAGACTCTAGCCCAGAACTCCTGAATCAGAATGTGCCTTTTCACAAGATCTATAGTGATTTGTAAGTACTTAAAGTTTGAGAAACACTGGGGTATAATCAGCTACAATAGGCAGGGTTTTAAAAAATACATTAAAAAATAAAAATAAAATAAAATAAATAATAAATCTTTTAAAAATCAAAGAGGGCTGGGGCCCATGGGTGGTTCAGTCGAGTGTCAAACTTTTTTTTTCTT
The DNA here is from genome assembly GCF_022837055.1 of Prionailurus viverrinus. Lineage (NCBI taxonomy): Eukaryota > Metazoa > Chordata > Mammalia > Carnivora > Felidae > Prionailurus > Prionailurus viverrinus. The sequence continues at coordinate 86,613,210 of NC_062568.1, forward strand.
TAATATTTATTCATTTTTTAGAGACAGAGACAAAGCATGAGTGGGGAGGGGCAGAGAGAGAGGGAGACACAGAATCTGAAGCAGGCTCCAGGTTCTGAGCTGTCAGCACAGAGCCCAACAGAGGGCTCGAATGCAGGAACCTTGAGATCATGACCTGAGCCAAAGTCAGATGTTCAACCGAGCTACCCAGGCACCCTGAGCATCCAACTCTTAATTGCAGCTCAGGTCATAATCCCAGGGTCATGGGATTGAGCCCCCGAGTTGAGCTCTCTGCTGAGTATTCAACCTGCTTAAGATTCTCTCTCTTTCTCCCTCTGCCCCTTTCCTCTGTTTGCACGTTCTCTCTCTCTCTCTCTCTCTCTCTCTCTCTCAAGTTAAAAAAATAAAATAAAATAAAACATAACATAAAAATCAAAGAGGATTGGAAGCTGGAATAAAGGAACAATCTAGAGCAAGTAAGGTCAGAATAGGGCATGTGCATAGTCACTGGCCAGTTAGAAGGATTTACAGTGCCTGACTCTGACCATCATCTTCTCTTTACTTCTTTTCCGTTGGCTTTGGGGCTGTGCTGCAAGATGGTCAGAATCACCCTATCTATCCCATCTTTATTTGCCCTTCCCCTGACTTGTAGAGTTTCTATGCTGGCCCCCTAATGGAAAGGCTTCAGGTAATAGAAATAACGCTTGAAGTGAGCGTTTCATAGAGTCCATACAGGTCAGGACTTGATTGGCTAGAAAAGTAGATTATCTCATAAATAATATATATGAGAAATCATTTTATAGCTAGACTTAATGGAGTAAGCAGCTTTGACTTAAAACAAACAGATAGTCCTAAAAATATAACTACACTCTGAACTCTTACAATGGCAATTGAATCACCCTACCTCCATTCTGAGTAAGTTCTAAATGAAGGTCTTTTCTCAATAGTCTGTTCTCCCAAATGAGGGAGTTTCAGTGGCATATCCTCACATGAGTAAACATATTCCATTGAACTAATCACCTCATTTAAAGAACTCATCTACCTGAAGAGAGAGGGGCCATTTGATTGACAGTTTCAAGTTACTTTTTGAACTTTTCTATGTTCACCCAAGTTTAAGCTTCAAAAAGTTTTCTTGAATATGCAATGTTGACTAAGTCGCACAGGAATACAGAAAATTAAAGTATTGACACATTAGTATGTGTGGCACATCGTACTATTAAATATTTATTGAGTACTAACAAGTGCTAACTCTACAAAACATAGAGTTGGATTCTGCTGCTTCCCAGGACAGTACTAAAGACAATGCAAAACAGTAGCACCTGTGATAGCACACTCCATTCCAGCTCATAAGACCCACAAATTTAAAATAAAATGCATCATTTGGATCAGGGCATCTTTAGGCAATTGATTTAGCCTCTCTGGGGGTTTATGTTCATACATGAAGATTATTTCTTTACAATCACCTCCTTTAACTGTACACTGTATATTCCTGAAAATAATCAAGTAATCAAAGATTGTGTTTCCTAATCCTGGAATAATTTCCAATCTCTCTCTAGATCTTAAATATTTTTTGTTGTCTTGAGGACACCTTCTCAGAAAAACTCTCTATGACATAGCAAAACTGTTCCATGCTCATCATGCCAGGAATCTTTATTTAATTCTTTTTTTTTTTTTTTTAATTTTTTTTTTCAACGTTTATTTATTTTTGGGAGAGAGAGAGACAGAGCATGAACGGGGGAGGGGCAGAGAGAGAGGGAGACACAGAATCAGAAACAGGCTCCAGGCTCTGAGCCATCAGCCCAGAGCCCGACGCGGGGCTCGAACTCACGGACCGCGAGATCGTGACCTGGCTGAAGTCGGACGCTTAACCGACTGCGCCACCCAGGCGCCCCAAGGAATCTTTATTTAATTCTAAATTAAGGCGTAATACTACTACTGAGATAGACATAACTTTGCAAGGTGCTACTTTGTTGTTTGTTTGTTTTTCAACCCTCTTCTAGAAGTCCAATCAAGAATAAATGATACAAGGTAAGGTGGCTTTGTAATAAGTCTCATACTTCTGTAGCTATTTTCATGGTTTAAAAATAACTACAACAGTACTAACCATGAAAGTTGTATTAAAACGAAACATTTGCTTTTCCAAACAAACAAGAACTTCCCTTCTGGGCTGACTGGTCCATCTGTACCTTCTCTGTGGAATCCCATCTGTCTGCCAGTCTTGGTGTTTGCCAACACTCATTAAGAATATGATGAATCAATTGATTTCATTTGCTGTGACTCTACATGGTGGTGTCTCATTTTGGAACATGGCTGGGCCTGGAGACAGTATATTTCACAAGAAGGTGGACAGGTGTGAGGAAATCAGGGTGAGCCTTGCAAGGTTTGAAAAGAATAATGAGGGTTGGGAATGCACCCCTTAAATTCAACCATCTGCTGAAATGCATACATGATTAAATAAACCAGATTGCCATTCATTCATTCATTCATCATTCATTTAGTAATCCATTTAGCAAAACCATACTCAGTGTCCTGGGTACTGAAAATACTCATAACTACTCTTTTGAGGAACTTAAGATCTAGTGAGGAATCATATTAAACTTCAATATTCTTTTTAAAAACTAAAATTCTCCATATTTCCTAATCTTCTGGAGTGCATTTATTCATTCACTAATATGAATCCATGTTACTTGTGCATGGGTATTTAGGACAATATCTTTCTGATAGACTTTAGTGCTTGTGAATGAAATAAAATTCTTGCTGTTTGTTTTTCAGGATGGAAGACTGGGGAGGAGATCAAAAGAGAAAAATCACTTCACATCATGGCTGACATAGAAAGAAATTAAGACAGTTAGCAACATCTTCCAGTGGACTTACTTTCATCTTTAAATCTGCTGCTGCTATCAGAATGCTGGGCGCTGCCTTAGTCACAGTGTTAATTACTTTCCATAATGCTTTCCAATTCCCTTTGATTAGTTCAATTCTTCTACACCCTTCACAGACCAGCTTCAACTAATACTCTCTCCATAAACATTTCATTGGGTCCTGCCGTCTGCATTGTTTTCTACTTCTTTTGTTCCTCAACCTGTGGCCACACTACATGAGAGGTTAGTAGAAATATAAAAATTAAACTAGGCTACATATCCATTTATAGTAGAATGCATAAACTAATCATAGTATATTTATAAAACAAAGTAAATATGGGGGCACCTGGTGGCTCAGTTGCTTAAGCGTCATGATCTCCCAGTTCGTGGGTTTGAGCCCTGTGTGGAGCTCTGTGCTGACAGTTCAGAGTCTGGAACCTGCTTCAGATTCCGTGTCTCTCTCTCCCTCTGCCCCTGGCCTGCTCTTTCTCTCTCTCTCTGTCTCTCAAAAATGAATAAATGTTTAAAAAATTATCTTAAATGAATAAAATTTAAAAAAGAGTAAATGTAAGTGTTAACAAATATAAATCTCAGTAACATAATATTGAGTAAAGAGTCAAGTCCCCAAAATGTATGCAGTATGGTTATAAAACTTACAAATAAAATTAAATAAAAATTTTAGGACTACATACATTTGTTATTGTTGTGGTTTGAATTGTTCCCCCCAAAGTTTCTTTTTTTTTTTTTTAATTTTTTTTTCAACATTTATTTATTTTTTTTGGGACAGAGAGAGACAGAGCATGAACGGGGGAGGGGCAGAGAGAGAGGGAGACACAGAATCAGAAACAGGCTCCAGGCTCTGAGCCATCAGCCCAGAGCCTGACGCGGGGCTCGAACTCACGGACTGCGATATCGTGACCTGGCTGAAGTCGGACGCTTAACCGACTGCGCCACCCAGGTGCCCCCCCCCCCCCAAAGTTTCTATGTCAAAGTCCTAACCCCTGGTTCTTCAGAATATGACCTAATTTGGAAATGGTTATTGAAGATGTAATTAGTTAAGATGAGGTCATACCAGAGTAGGGTGGACCCCTAATCCAGTATGACTGGTGTCCTTTTATTATGAAAGAGAAATTTGGACATGCACACAGGGAAAATTTCATGTGAACATGAAGGCAGAGATCAGGGTGACATGTCTACATGCCCAGGAGTGGCAAAGATTCCAACAAACCACCAGAAGCCAGGGGAGAGCCGTACAACAGATTCTTTCTCACAGCCCTCTAAAGAATCAACCCTGCTGGCATCTTGTTCTAAGATCTCTAGCCTCCAGGGCTATGAGACAATACATTTCTGTCCCTTAAGCCAACCATTTCATGGTGCTTTTTACAACATAATGTATATGAATTATATATATATAAATAAAAATATATACATATATATAAGTATATATGTATATAAATATACATAAATATATAAACATATATAAATAAAAATATATGTATGTGTGTGTGTATATATATATATATATGTGCACAGTCCCCAGCTTGCAATGGTTCAGTGTAATGATTTTTCAGCTTTAATGATGGTGTGAAAGCAATATGCATTCAATGGAAACTATACTTCAGATTTTGAATTTTGAATTTTGAATTTTTCTGGGACTAGTAGTATGCAATCCAGTACGTTGTTGTGATGCTGGGCAGTGGCAGCGAGCCACAGCTGTCAGTCAGCCATGTGATCATGAGGTAAGCAAGTGATAGGCTACAACCATTCTGCTCTTCACGTTAAGTACAGTAGTCAGGGGCGCCTGGGTGGCGCAGTCGGTTAAGCGTCCGACTTCAGCCAGGTCACGATCTCGCGGTCCGGGAGTTCGAGCCCCGCGTCAGGCTCTGGGCTGATGGCTCAGAGCCTGGAGCCAGTTTCCGATTCTGTGTCTCCCTCTCTCTCTGCCCCTCCCCCGTTCATGCTCTGTCTCTCTCTGTCCCAAAAATAAATTAACGTTGGAAAAAAAAAAAAAAATTAAAAAAAAAAAAAAGAGTAAGGGCTTTAGCAACTGAATACAAGCTCTTCCTTAAAAAAAAAAAAAAAAAGTACAGTAGTCAATAAATTACATGAGATAGTCAATACTTTATCACAAAGTAGGCTTTGTATTCGGCTATTTTGCCCAACTGTAGGCTAATGTGTGTTCTGAGAATGGTTAAGGGAGGCTAGACTAAGCTATGATGTTTAGTAGGTTAGGTATATTCAATGCATTTTTGACATGGTATTTTTTTTAATTATGATAGGTTTGTTGGAATGTAACTACATTGTAAGTTGAGGAATAATAGTTCTTTAATTCAATTTGATTATGGGTAACAAATTATTTATAATTGATTTTGAAACACTTGTGATACTATGGAAAATTTTTGCTTTAAACCAGAAGAGAAAAAGTTGAAAAGTAATATGGATGTCTCTGTATTTGAAAACTAATTATACCTATCTCAAAGAGTTGTTTTCATGGTTAAATTAGTTAATGTAAGTAAAATACTCAAAAAGTACCTGAAATACAGTAAATATCAATTAATATTATATATGACAACCATAATGATCATTGTATCAGAATAGAAAAAAACACAAAATATTTTTTATCATCCGCTAAATTCATAATTAATTCCATAATATCATATAATATTCAAATATACTTGCTTGTGAAAGAATATCCTTTGAGTCTACATTTTTTATAAGCAGACCCTTTCAAGCAGGATCTTGTGTCCTTTTAAATGCCTCAACACTCTCTGAGCACTTCTTTGCTTTTGGCACAAAAAAGGTTTTCCAGAATCACCTACCTTCAAGGTACACACTTGGAATCAATGATCTCTCCATGAAGCTCTGGTTTGTTTTTTTGGGAAAAGCACTTAGAAACCATGATATAGGGACCAAATTTGCCCATTGCCGCTGGAATATCATTACTTTAAGGTTGTTTCTATAGACAGAGTTCTGATTGATTTGCATCTCCAACCAAGTAGCGGGTATTAGACTTAACTTCTGCCTTAAACAACTATAAAACTGGACAATGTATATGACATAACTGCTTTTAAGCTTTGGACAACAAAAAGCATTCATTTGTGATTCTGTACGACAAGGGAAACGCCTGAAGTGTGCTTTCTGCCCAAGGGCGCTTTGCAAATCACAACAGGGATGTGAAACCCAGAGAGCAGAATTTTTCTGGCCAGAGGAAGCAAAGCCTAGTGCCTGCCAAAAGAGAATGGATGAATCTTCATATTAATATAATGAAACTCTACAGAGTAAAAATGAATGAACTTCTGATACAGATAATATAGGTATCTCTCAGTGGCATCAAACTGAAAATAAGCCAGACATAAAAGAACACATATGCGTGATTCAATTCATCTGAAGATCTTGAACAGACAACCTTAAATTATGGTTATTGAAATCAGGATGATGGTTGCCTATGTTGAGGGAAAATTGAACAGTAAGATGCACAAGGAAATAAGGAAGATCTTCACATTTCCCACTAAAAGAATTACATATTGATAAGGACAAAATGAAAGCAAAAATAAAATCCTGAGTTCATGCTGAAATCTCTAATTCAAATCTAATGATTTAGACTTTGTTTCTAATTTTTCTTTTCCATCATATTTTCTACAATGAAAACCTTAGTTTCCTAAATCACAAATACATAAATTCATTTTCTTTATTCTCCAAACAGAATATGGTTTGAAAATTACTAGTTTCATTGACAACAATGAACTTACTAAGTTGAGTTCACTATTTTATTGACATTATTAAAGGATTTTGATCAGACTGCAGGATAAGCAATTTACTTGAATTAGTAGTTGGGCTATTTTGCATTTTTCTTCTAAACTTTAATGTTAGCAATTTGTAAAAAGTTAGCTGCATTTATTTCTATTCAGTTTATCTTTTCTTATTTAATGTTGTTCTTTTAATATGTGACACATTTACATTTAAAGTCGACTTGTAACAGTGTGTACTCAGAGATGTCACTCCTGTCCCTCTCTTCTCTAAACTACATCCCCAACTACTGTCTTTATTAGACTCTTTTCATCTTGTTCCAACTTATCTTTGTTGTGTTTCTTTTTCAAAACATTTTTAACATATTGATAAATAATTACATGTTTCAGACAAGGTATACTCTCACAACATCCTATATTTCATTTAACAATTTCTTTTGGAATTTATATTGGATTGGTTTATACAGATCTTCCCCATCGTTTTCTTTTTTTTTCTTTTTCTTTTTTTTTTTTTTTACACTTATTTATTTTTGAGAGACAGAGAGAGAGCGTGAGCAGGGGAGAGGCAGAGAGAGAAGGAGACAGAATCCGAAGCAGTCTCCGGGCTCTGAGCTGTCAGCACAGACCCGGGAGATTATGACCTGAGGGGAACTGAGACGCTTAACTAAGACACCCAGGCGCCCCCCACCCCCCATCTTTTTCTTTTCTTCCAGCTGATTGCAATTTACTGGGTGGATGTGCCATCATTTAATCAACCAGTCTCCTCTAGATGGTCATTTAGGTTGTTTCAATATTTGCTAAGAAAAATCATGCTATAGGGGTGCCTGGGTGGCTCAGTCAGTTAAGCATCCGACTTCCACTCAGGTCATGATCTGGTGGTTTGTGAGTTTGAGCCCCAAGTCGGGGTATGTGCTGACAGCTCAGAGCCTGGAGCCTGCTTTGGAGGCTGTGTTTCCCTCTCTCTCTGCCCCTCTCCTGCTTTCTGTCTGTCTTCTCTCTCGAAAATAAACATTAAAAAAACATTAAAAAACCATGCTATAATAACTATCCTTATGGATATATTATTTTGTACTTGATTATATTATCAGGAAAATTCCTTAAAATGGGATATCGATTGTAAAAGTAAATACATAACTAATTTGGTTAGATATTTTAAAATTCCTTCCACAAGGAGCCGCACCAGTCTGTGCTCCTATCTGCAAGGTATGAGAATGCCCATTTCCTCAACAAAATACAAGGTATTTAATTTCCCCACATCCAGATTATAAGGGGAGTTTTTTTTTCATATTTTATTCCAGCACTTGTACATTTTTATTTCTGATTCATTTAGAGTTTATTCTGATGTTTGGTGTAAGGAAAAGATCTAGATTTTTATTTTTTAAAATGGTTATCATGTTGTCTTAACACCATCAAATGCAAATTCTATCATTTTGTTATTTATTTTAGCTACAAACTTTGTCATGTATCAATTTCCATATGTACTAGAGCTTATTTCTAGGCTTTTTATTCTATACCATTGGTTCATGTGCCCCAAACACACTACTTTACTTACAATCACTTGATAGAGGGCTTTACTCTCTCTGGTGGAGGTATTTGTCTCCAACCCCATCATTACTCTTCTTTCTTAAGACTTTCCTAGCTTTTCTTGATTTTTGTTTAATGTTTACTTATTTAAAAGAGAAAAAGAGAGTGCGCAAGTGGGAGAGGGGCAGTGAGAGGGGGAGAAAGAGAATTCCAAGCAGGCTTCATGCTGTTAGCGCACAGCCTAATGCGGGGCTCAATGCCACGTGGGATCATGACCTGAGCCCAAATCAAGAATTGGGTGCTTAACCAACAAGCCACCCAGGCCCAGTGTTAATCCCCATATGATGTTTAATCCCCATATGATGTTTAATCCCCATATGAATTTTAGAATCAACTTACCCATTTCCATTAAAAGTGACTGACATTTTACTGATTTATTTATATATTAACTTGGGAGAATTGGCATCTTTATGATATTGAGTGGAACTGTTCAAAAAAAAAAGTATATCTTTACATTTGTTGAAAACCATTTGTGTGCTTTTTGGAAGCATTTTAAGATTTTTCTCATACATATTTTGCATATTTATTCCAATATATTTTATATGTTTTGTTGTTATTATAAATGGTTTTCCTGTTATATTTTCTAAATGGTTATTATTTGTATATGACCAAAAGGTTTGCATATTAACATCCTACTAAATTATTGATTTTTTATTGTGTTTTTATCATACAATTTCCATATATATAACCATGCCATCTATAAAAAGTAGTTTTCTAAACTATCTTCTTCTTTTTCAGTTCTTACATTGTCATAGTTTTATCTTGTCCAGTTTCATTGGTTAATTCTAATAATATAGTGCTTATTAACTGGGTGTGATTTCATTTCCCAAGGAAATTTGCAAATGTCTGGAGACTTTTTTTTATTATTAAATGTTTATTTATCTGAGAGAGAGAGAGAGAGAGAGAGAAAACACAAGGAGGGGGAGGGGCAGAGACAGAAGGGGCAGAGAATACGAAGCAGGCTCAGCACTGACAGCAGTGAGCCTGATGTGGGACTCAAACTCACAAACCATGAAATCATGACCTGAGCCAAAGTTTGACACTTAACTGACTGAGCCACTCAGGTGCCCCTGTCTGGAGATGTTTTGATTGTAGGGTGCTGGTGCTACTGGCATCTCACGGGTAGAGGCCAGGACTGCTATTAAACATCCTACAATGCCCAAGAAAGCCCTCACAACGAGGAATCATCCAGCCAAAATGTCAATATCATAAGTTGAGAATTTCTGGTCTAATATAATATTAAACAGTAGCGAAAATATTAAACATTCCTATCTTGTCCCTGACTCCATGAGAATGCCTCTTGTGTTTCCCCATTAAGTAAAATTCTGACTTCATTGGTGCTGCTGTTATTGTTGCTTTAGAAAGATTTTCTCTTTTTTCCCCTATTCTCTGGAAGAAGAGAAGTATCATTTGGGATTATCTGGAAATTGAAAGTTTAGTAGAATTTCCCAGTGAGACCCTCTGGGCCCATTTGAACCCAATGCTATTATCTCTTGGAAATGTCATCTCTGGAAAGTAAAATTATAGGGTAACCATTGAGAACAACTTAAGACTTTCAACATTTAAAAATAATTTTAAGTAAAAAACTGTGACCTGGAGTTTTACGAGCCCATTAATCAAAGGATATGTGTAGGCATGTGTTATGCATTATATCTATTATGTATATATACGGTTTAACCCTACATAGGGTTTAGAACCCTACAGATCTAATATAGCCAATGGATACATAGGTGGATAGGCCTGTGTCTTCTGTGATTCACGGATACTAGGAGAGTTTTCTTGTTTGCAATAATGCCTAACTAAACTGTTCATTTTACGCCTGAAATGTAACCCAGGAAACCCAAGTGTCCCTAGTATCTTTACATGTCAGAGAATTACCTGTTTACAATCACCAAGCATTGTCAGTGTCATTATTCAGCCCAACTAGGCAAAGTCTAATCTTTTCACCAAGTATTTCTGAGAATCCTCAGGATGTCTACTTATATAAAACTGTTGTTCTGAAGATTACACATATTTTTGAAGATCAAAGTGTTTAAACCTCATGAGTCTGTTTCAATGTTATCAATGTAAAGTAAGTCAATCATAGTAAGTCATTGCTACCAAAACATTTGAAAATCTAGAATAAATTTTATCTGAATTATGTGAATTACAATCAATGTGGATAGAATGAAGACAATAGGGTATCCAAAATGTCCACTGAGATATCAGAGAAAGATTTAATTGTGTTCAAAATAGTTTATTTGTTAAACATTTTATATTAATTATTTTAATTTTTAGACATAATAAATTTTATATGAGAATTCCACATATAACTGATGAGCATCCTATTGTTAAATCAGACTGAACAGCTAAGGATTTTGTTCAGTTTTTTAAAGCATGGCATGTATTTTACAATCAATAATTTCAGTGATTTTTCAGTAGTCATGTACTTCAAAAGTTAGTAGAAAAACTGATGTGCAGCAATAATATGAATGCATAATAGATACTACCCTGTTTTATTTTTGAACTCTTTCTTTAGCAGTTATTTGCCATGTCTTGATAATGATGCAATAGAGTTAGTCCAGAAAAATCTCCATCTACATTTCATGTATTATTCATATTACTTTAAAAAGCAACTTGCTTTCAAAGGGTTAGCTCCAGAGAACAAAATTTTATGGTCACCTTTAAATTATATTAACATAGCCAGGAGCTAAGGACTTTAGTTGTATTAAACACAACCTAAAGCAAATTCAAATCTGTTTGATAAATGCCTCGTTTCCTCAGTAAAAGCCTTTTCAAAATCTCTTATGATATTTCAGAATGCAGATAGGGTGACTATGACTTCAAAATGGATAAAATGGTGCCAATGTCCTTTCATAATTTTTCTCTGAACATCCAAAGAAGGGCTCAGATCCTAACCCAATAATATTTTAAGTGCCCATAAGATAAAACAAATTGCTAAATTACAACTATTTAACTTGCTTTGAGAGGGGCTATCCTGAAAAAATGTACCGTATAAAATGATTTAAGGAACTTTCCTCATCTTGAGTGGCAAATAAACATTGAATTGGTTGCGTTTCATTTGGTTGAGTCCTATTTTCTTAAAGCAAATAGTGTATCCAACTGGAGATTTAAACATATGGTGTGCACATTATAGTCACTTAATGAATATTTGCTCATTTATTAATGATGACATTTTGGGGTGAAATGTTTGGCTTATGGGTTTAAAAATGGGCACTAATAATATCACTTAGGACTCTTGGTTGCAGATGATAGAAAACTTTCCCAAAGAACAAGCCTTAAACCAAAGAATAGGACTGGCTTCAGGGAGCACCATCATTTTCAAACAATATTTTTGCTATTGTTTCTCCTACTGTGTGTCCTGCTTTCTCTGCACTGGCCCGATTTTGGAAAAGTTTCTGCTGTCATGACACGAAGTATATCCTTTCATTTTGGCATCCTAAAGTATATCCTTTCATTTTGGCATCCCTTCATTTATTAATCAGAAGTGAGTCAGTGGGTCCAACTGCACAGGGAAGAACATTACACGGGGGTGTGAGTAAGGAGGCAGGAGGCTTTGGGAGCCTTTAAGAAGCTGGACAGCCATTAAACCAGAGCAAGCCAAACCAAAGAGGAGCAGGCAGGGAGCTCTCTGAGCTGATAGATGTATGTGAAGAAGATGAGTGGGGTGTGTTGCACAATAAAGTCTTCCCCTTTGCACTTAAGGGTTGAAAGAAAAAATATTTATTTAAAAAGAAAAACACCTAGGGCATCTGGGTGGCTCAATCAGATGAGCGTCCCACTCTTGATCTCAGCTCAGGTCTTGATCTCAGGGCAGTGAGTTCAAGCTCTACTTTGGGCTCCACGCTGGGCATGGAACCTACTTAAAAAATAATAATAAAAGCAAAAATTAATTAATTAACTAATTGAATAAAAAGGAAAACATTTTAAATTCTTTAACTGTACATTATTCTGGCAATTCCAGTGACTACTTCTGGGTGGAACACTGGTGATTTTTGTTTTCAGGGTATACTTTCCAAATACCACATAATATGTATGTCTTATGTTTACTTCTCTTTTTCAGAAAAAAGAAAAACTACATAAAACTCTGAAAATTATATTTAAAGTTTAAGAAGCTTTTACTTTGCATCTCATAATCTGGGAGGTGCTTATTTATATTTCATAGTTCTTTATATGTATATGCAAACTATATGCTATTCTTTTCCATTTGTTTTCACATTCAATGCCCACAACAAATTTATTCATCCTTGTGTGAGACTTAAGGGTATTTAAAGTTGCCTAAGGACAGGCAGGTAGTCAACTGGGATTTAAGGTAATGGATTTCCCTCCTTCTTACTCTCGCTTTCCCTCATCATTATAGGCAGTAAAGCAGAATAGAAAGAGCATGAGCTCTGGGGGCACCTGGGCGGCTCAGTTGGTTAAGTGTCTCTTTTAATGATCTCACCAGTTGTGAGATAGAGCCCCCCGCCAGCACACACAACCTCAGTGCGGAGCCTGCTTGAGATACTCTCTCCCTCTCTTTCTGCCGCTTCCCAATTACATGCGCTTTCTTTCTCTCTCAAAATAAGTAAATACACTTAAAAAAATCTTAAAAAAAAAAAAAAGAGCATGAGCTCTGAACTCACAATGTGAGGGTCTAAATTTTTGTTCCAATATTTAGTATCATTAATAAATATGGGCAACTTACATAACTCTCTGTGTTTAAGTTTTCTGATCTATAAAATGCACATAATAATGGTACCTATTGTATTAACTACACTCAAGACAAAATAAGATGGTACTTATGAAATACACAGAATACTATCTGCTATATACTAAATACATAATAAAATACAATCTCATTAGGATATTCTACTATGGGCATTTACTCTTATCAGTTAAAAATTTTTAAAAATGGGGTGCATGGGTGGCTCAGTCAGTTGAGCGTCCAACTTTGGCTCAGGTCATGATCTCATGGGTTCATGAGTTACAATCTCACATCGGACTCAGACTCACTGCTGTCAGCACAGAGCCTGCTTCGGATCCTCTGCCTCTCTGCCCTCTGCTTCTGTCCTTCCCCTGCTTGCACTTTCTCAAAAATAAATAAACATTAAAAAATTAAAAATAAAAATAATAAAAAACACTTGTAGGCAGGTGCAACTATAATTAGCACTTTAGAGATAAGAAAAGGAAGAGTCAGAGAAATCACGCAAATAGCCCAAAACTATACCACTGGCAAGTGGTTAACCAGGATTTGAACCCAGGCAGTCTTGGAGTCAGGACCCTCTAGTCTAAACCACTAAACTCTACCTGCCTGACGTCAAAACCCCTTTTTTTTCACCCTATTACATTACCTTAAATTGCTATACTGCTTTTACTTGTCCAAGTATTCCATGAGTCTCATTTCATCTTCAAGATGGCTCACTAATTATTATTTTTCTCCTCATCTTATAGATAAAGAAACTGAGATTTGGTTAAATTAAGTGCTTCCCCAGTCAACCTTGTTTGTTTAAAAGTAGCAGAACCCCAGTCTTTTGATACCTTACAGAATGACACCCGTGGCCTCATACCCTCAGGTTCAAGCATCAGCTGAGGTGTCACTTGCCTCCTAACATGGAAAACCTCTGGCTTTTTCCAGGGGAATCAGCCTGAGTGGGAAACAGATTGAAAGAGATGAAAACAGATTGACATGTAAAATAAGATGAGTGTGTGACTAAATTCAGGGTCTGTAATTCGCTCTGTCTTTCGAATGTCCCCTGGAATTTATGACATTGTAACATAATTGAGTTTTACACTAAATGGCTGGATTTTATAACTAAACAATCACACAAGAGGAAGAGTGTTGAAAAGGTTAAAAGAGAGAACACGTGACCAAAGATGTTTAAAAGAGAGAAAAGCCTTCCATCTCTTACGAGGTGAAAGTAAAATTATTTGACCTTAAAGTGTTTTTATTAGAATATTCTACAGTGGTAGTGATGTCTTCCATTTAGGAAAATATTAGTGCAGGTGGATGTTACCTAGACTCTCTTCGAGAATAGGACATAAAGATGAGACCTTTGTCCATCACTTTTATCTCTGTAAATGTTGATATTTTGAACAATTCCTACCACATAGTAGGCACCCAAACAATTATTCAATTAATAAGATAATTAATTAATTTGAAAGTTGTGTAGGCCTTCCCTGATTGTCCTGTTGTTAGTAAAAATTTCCAAACACTAATGCACCCCGTTGGGTTGGGAGACTGCAATTTGCTAATGGATTGTGTATTCTCTGCTAAATCAACATCATGTAAAAAAAATCCCTTACATGTCTATTTTCACTACTTTTTATAGTTATAAAATCTTGGTTAAATCACTTGAGCTTCCTGTGTCTCATTCCCCATTTGATAAGATATGAAGTACCTTTACTTATATTAAATATAAGAGTAAGCATATTATAAAGTGAAAATAATGAGAGCACCATTTCACAGCGTGACCCTGAGGATTAAACAAACGAATGCAGGTAGAAGCATTTAGAACATTGCCTGGCAGACAGGAGGCACTCAATCCGTGTTAATTATAATAATATGGCAATCACTATGCATTAAAATAATTATATCAGTTAAAATGAACTTTTAACATGCAAACACTTAAAACCATTAGGATCCAGATATGGATTTGGCAGTATAGATACTATTTTGTCTTATCCCATGTCCTACATGTGCCTTAGAATATATTCCATCAAAGATCCACATGCTTTTGCTATATTTTTACAACATTTAGCATGGTATCTTGTAAGTAGATATTCAGTACATATTCCTGTTTAGGCCCTTAACCAGAACATACATCTAAAATTAAGCTATCAAAAGACAACCTTTTTAATATCCTAAATGGTGGCTGGCACAATATTAGGCTCATGACAAGTTCTCAATATATTCTGGCTCACATTCTTGAACAATTATCTCTATTTGGATTTAATATGAATTGACTTAGTTGTATCAGAAAAAGAAAGGGGCCTAAAAGCATATTTATATTAAGTAGTGAAAGGACTCTAATTCACAATGAGGTCTGCTAAATGCCAGTGGCCATATAGTTGGAAGTACAAGGGGAAGGAAGGTAAGCAGCCAATGACACAGAACCATAACTGGTTACTGCTAATTTGAAATTAGCTTCCATGATCTCCTTGGTATTCAGAAGGAGAAGAAAAGAACATTAGGGCTGAGGGTGGCAAGGACCACCAGGCGGGTCCTGAAAGATTAAAGGTATAGTGGCCATTGTGTCTTTCTTCAACTTAGAATCCATAACACAAGGATTCCCATTACTCTATACCATGATGTCAATGAAAGTCAATAATGGTGAACCAAAAGCCCTGAAAATCCAGACTTTGAAACGCAAATAACTGGTAACCCACAGTTCAATGCAATTTATTCAGAAAAAGAGTTGGTAAAGAATACTAGGCTATGTTATAAGAGTCTGGCCAAAGAAAAGCTGTGTAAAGCCATAGACACCTGCACAGGTTTCATTCCAGCAAGTGCTGAACTTAACGCCTTGTGAGTTTCTGTATGTTTCAGGGTCTGTTAATATAGTGCAATCCAAACTATTTGTAGTGAAGAATTTTTTGTGTGTGCACACGTGTGCATGTGTGTGTGTATGTGTATATGTGTGTGTATGTGTTTCATTCCCAAACCATTACAGACTTATATATTCTCCAGTGTCCATAACTTCTTCACAGTTTGTACCAATGTAACTCATCACAAAATACCAAAACTAAATTATACCCAGCTCAGTGACACAGGGATAAATTTCATATATTTGGAAATCCAGGAAATACCAAATTGTTATAAAAGCTTTTATCTTTTAGCTCAGTTTCTGTAATCATTTCATCATGGAGCAGTAAGTAACATAGAATTTGTGAATCAACATTGATTTACAGAGCACATTTTCAGTGGCACTGTAGTAGAGGACCTCTAATCCCATAACCCACTGGAGAACTGTGAGACAAAAGTCAAAATGAGAAAGTCAGACATGTTTGTAGGTTACCACCAATGAAACAGTTGAAAACACACTATGATAGAAATTCTTGAGGGTAAAGGTGAGAATTTTAACTTCAGTCTTAAGGTATAGTTTGTTAAAGCAATGACAAAAAAAAGCTAATATTCAGGATTTAAGCTAAAAAATTATGCCACAAGTAAGTACACTTAGTCCATTTATTTATGCACAAACACATTTTGGGGATCCATCCTGTGGATAGCATTGATCGATCACTAAAAGAACTATAAAGAAGCATGATAATCAGTGGTGGTTCTCAAGGAGCTTAAAATAGAGATGGAAGACAGAAAACATACATAAATGAATGTTTAAGTAATAATATGAGTTAAATATTAATATAAAATTAATCAACATAAGAAAAGACTATTCCGCGTTACATTTGAGATTACTGTCTACTGGAACAATTAAGACATTTCAAGCAGAGATTGAAAAAGGAAACATAATCAAAGAAGTAGAAATGTGCACACAATGACAAGCAGGTGATACCAACAATCACAGTAATCATTATTTATTGTAATCATTATATATATATATATATATACATATATGTATGTATGTATGTATGTATATAGCATTCTTTCAATAAATAATGAAATCATTTCCATATTCCCTCCAATTTTATTCAACATTTATAATACAACATACCAAACTATTTCACTTGGTAAGCAGACTAAAAAACACATACCATTGAAGAAAAGAGCTACCAATTCCCATGGTATAGAGCATAAGTATGAGCCAGTCAGCATTTGCTCAGCCTTGATTGCTAGTGTGACAAATAACATATTGAGAAACTAGTATTACTTTTATCCTTAGTTTTGTTTTTCCTTCAGTATGATTGACACACAATGTTACATTAGTTTCAGGTATATGTTAATATATATTCTCATTAAGAATATTGCATTGGTATTGTTTTAAATGCTTTACAAGCATGATTTTATTTAATATTACAATAATCTAGAGAATTTAATGTTATTGGTCTCATTTTAAAATTGTTGCTGAGGGAAGTTAAGTAACTTGTTCAAGGTCATGCATATGGTAAATAGTACAGACAAGAATTGAACCCAGATCTGTTTGACTCCAGCTAAAACACTCCTACTAAATAACAGCTGATAGAATGTAGCATTTAGAAAGGTTAGCTTTAAACTATTATCATTAGCTCTTAGCTATCATCTCTTTGTCTGCTTTGTAGGGTGCTACACAAATGTTAGCTATTATTATCATAGCTTTGAAAAAACTGTAGAGGAATCAAATATATATTCTGGGGGTAAGAAAATTGAGTTGATAATTCTAGAAGCATTGATATTTTTGTGTTGATATGTGAATATGACAAGTTGTTTTTGCAAATTGAAATAAAAAGCAACCAATTATAAAATCATGCTATAGAAATTAACTCAAATTAAAGAAGAAAGTCCAAGCACTTAATCACACTTTCCCTTTCTTTTGATTTTCTATCAGTTAGAATCAGTCTTAAACATTATTCAAATGTTTATCTCTCACATAAGAGAAGTCTGGGAGCAGACAGCAGAGAGTGATATTATGACTGTATGGCTATTACCGATCTATTGATCCCCCAGTTCACTTCATTCTTCAAAATAGCTGCTAAAACTCCAGCCATCATGTACGAATTCCAAGAAGCACAAAGAAGCTTAGTCAGTTCTTTTCTGATGCTTTCCTCGAAGTCTTACCCTTTAGATTTACTTTTGTTTTATTTCACTGAGTTAGGAACACAGATTTGCATAGCTTCAAGGAGATGGAAAATGTCTTTCAGGTGAACATACTGCTGTTCTGAATAAAATCAAGATAACTAAGAAGAGGAAAATTGATACAGGTAAGCAACTAGCTTTTTTTGTTACATACATGCCTTATTCTCTATTTCATGGAGACAGGAATAACATTATTAAGTATCCAGGCTCATGTGGACACTATTGTATTACTTATCTACATATTTGTCAGGATTTGGGCAGCAATTTTGTTCTCTGATTTAAATATTGGGTGTAATACTAAGTGAAAATGTCAAATTTTAAAAATATGATATCCATAGAGATGTGATTCAATGTTCTAATTATGGTTATCCAAAAGTAAAAAATAAGATTCGTCCAGGTTTGTTATTCACTGAATGATTGAAAGTTGTCTGTCCTACCTTTCACCCCATGAGAAAAATAAACAAGATAATCTGATGTATTGAATCACATGCTTCCTTAAAAGAAATATCTGACTATTAATACTGCAACATTTTAGTTACATAGAAATATTTTTATTAAGAAAAGGAGAGGTATTTATCTGTAGGTTTAAGAAGATCAAAGAAGAGGTAGCTAATTTTCCAGTCAAAGACAGAGAGGAACTAGCTATTATTGTACATGTTGTGGATGTTGACATGATAGAAAAAAAGATTTGAAGCTTTGAAACTGCCTACAAGTTGTTAAAAAGCATTTTGGATTAAAAATGGTTGGAGACTTAAATCGTCCAAGATCTATGGCAAAGACTTTCTCTGAGCTGTCACAAACTAATACTAGAGAAGAAACAGCCATAGTGTATGATTATAAACATACTACAACATCAAAACAGTTCTATAGGGAACACTTTCCACAAACGACAGGTGATTTACATTGCTGTATATCAAAAGGAAAAGTAAAATTGTTGAACATAGTAAAGAATAATTCTATGAGAAAAAGATGATCTAGAAAGAACCTGCATTCTTTATTATTCATTATTATTCTTATTAAATGTTTAAGAAAATAGGGCACCTGGGTGGCTCAGTCAATTAAGCGGCAAACTCTTGGTTTTAGCTCAGGTCATGATCTTATGGTTTGTGGGTTCAAGTCCTGGGTCAGGCTCTGTGTCCTCTCTCTCCCCCTATCTGACCCTACCTCACACTCTCTCTAGCTCTCAAAAATAAATAAATAAACATTAAAAAATAATTAAAACAATATTTAGGAAATATAACTTTATTCCCTACTGCCATAAAAATCTAGGGAATTTATCTGTGGTTTTGGAAAAATATATATATATATATGAAAAGGAGTAAAATAATACATGAAAAGGATAAGAAATATTGAAGTATAAAAATTAGCAGGTTTCATAATGGAAAGTTGTAGATGAGAAAGAAGGTTGGGAGGTAGTGTGTTTATTTATTATTACTATTATTATTATTATTATTTTAGAGGAAGAGAGCAGAGGAGAGCAGCAGAGGGAGGGAAAGAAAGAATCTTAGGCAGCCTCCATGCTCAGTGTGGAGCTGGACTCAGGACTCCATCCCAGGACTCTGGGATCAAGACCTGAGCCAAAATCAAGTCTGACACTCAACTGACTGAGCCACCAAAGCACTGGGGAGGCAGTTTAAAAATAGTAACAGCAAATAATTATTCACTTTCTAAAGAACATTAGTGGGTCAATGAAAAAGAAATCTTAAATTTTAAGGTATGTCTCTATAATGGTTAAAATATTATTTATAAAAGACAAAATACATCCTCATTCAATATATTTAAAGTACAATACAAAGCATAATTATTTAGAGTTTCCTCCTCCTAGTAAATTACAAAACAAAGAAGCTGAGACTTTATAAATGGTATGCATTTTTTTTTCAAATGTTCATTTATTTATTTTGAGAGAGGGAGTGAGAGTGTGTTTGCAAGCAGAAGAGGGCCAGAGAGAGAGTATACATGGTATTTTTAATGAGCAAATTACCTAAAAGTGTTTCTAAATTTGTCACAATTATGTATAGATAAGAACATATTTAAAAATATCCACATGCCAAAATTTAACATGGATTAAGATCTATGTTTATAAACACAGTGTTAATTTTGGGGATGGGGAACTTCTTACAGAATAGGGATAAAACAGAAATATCATTCTAAACAGAACGGTACAAAGTCTAAACAGAAATACCATTAAGTTCATGCAATTTTAAAAGATGAAGCACATAAAGCCTGTAATGACTTGAAAACCACTGATAGGTGCAAAAAAGAAAAGTAAGAAGCAATTGAGGGAAGAGAAAGAGAACGACAAGTACCAGAGTTAAAACAATTGTGAAAGCAGAATAGTTATTAGGTAATGAAAGCAAGACATTGTACAGTGAAACCTGACAGACATTGGGAAACTAACAAGTGGTATTTTGAGCTATGGGTCCCATAATAGATTCTGAATTTGCTACAAAGCAAATAGCCACGGAGTTTCAATTCAACAATATGGTTGAAATTCAGCTTCCTGTGAGCATGATTCTGTCACATTTGTGACTCATATGGAAAAGTTACCCAGGCTAGGGTCCCACAATCACTGAAGAAAAAAATGACAGGTTGTTTTCTTCCCTGGTGGACAAGAGGAAGAATTTTCATTTGTTAGCTTGTCTCATTTAGTAATTCTGAATTTAAATCTTTGAGTTATCTCAAGAATAGTTCAGACACATTCATCATCAACTAAATATATTTTCTCCTGATTTATTAACACCAAAGTCTATGTTGCCCAAGTGAAAAACTAAATGATACAAACGTTTTAACATACATGCAAAATGTCTTGATCCTTGCTGACAATTTGACTTTACCCCTTACTTTTGATCTAGATACATGAAATCATGTATCAATAGCCTGTCCCTCTCAGACACCTAGCAGTGTCTAGAGGAAGTATTTAAAGTTTGATTCACCCCTTTTAGCCCTCCCATTCTGCTCTAATTCTTTTAAAGTTTGTTTATTTATTTTGAAAGGAGAGAGAGAGAGAGAGAGAGAGAGCAGGGAAAGGGCAGAAAGAGAGAAGAGAGAATACCAAGCAGATTCTGCACTGCTAGCATGGAGCCCAACGTGGGGCTTGAACCCACCAACCTTGAGATCAGGACCTGACCTAAAATTACAAGTTTGATGCTTAACTGACTGAGCCACCCGGGTGCTCCCAGTGCCACAGTGGTTGTAAGATTGTACTGAGGTGGAAGAATTTTCTCTTCTTCCTTTCTAGGTTCATGGGACTTGCCTGATAATAAAATTGACATAAGACAAATTAACAGGAGAAAAACAAATGTAATTACATATTATATGGGAGCCCCTAAACGACATCACACTCAAAGTTAGGCAATTGAGACTTAGCTACCAGGAAAAGGGGTAAGGGGTCTAGGACTTCAAAGGAGAGCAAGACAATTCCCTGGAAGATGAGAAGAGCAAATGTTTGGTAAACAAATGTTTGCCCTACCATGTAGGTAAATCTTTTTGATCTAGAAAGTTCTCTCTGGTAATAGCTATTTTTCCTCATACAGATTTCATATCTAAATTCTTTTATGTAGTTAAAGGAAAGTTAAAAGTTTTCTGAGTCTGTTGTGTCTTAATGCCTTCAGCTCAAAACAATCTACATGCTAAGGTGGCACATTTTGGAATGACACATTCTTCTCCCCTTCAACTGTGATTTCCAGGATGCAAGGAATTAAAACAAACAAACAAACAAACAAGTGACAATGGAGCTCCAAGAACTAGGCCCAATGTCTTTTAAAAGCCTAATGGAAATTGGGTGATTGTTATTTGCTACTTGAATCGCATACTCGGTAATAAATGGCTCCAAAGATTACATATGCAGAACTAAACAGCTAAATATATGAGGTCAAAGAGGAAAATGACAAAAGGGGAGAGATTAAGAACAATTGGACCAGACAGTATTTTTAATAGCTAAAAATTCAAGCTTATATTAAAAGTACTGAAAAAGAGTCAAGCTCTTGTTACATTATTTAACAGAAGTTAATAAAGGCTTCCAAATCCTTTGAGACAGGGAAGAAAAAAACAGCAGCCAAAAAATTATGTTATACAAATCCAGAAAATGCCCCTTGCATTTAGGTTAGATATCCCAAGACAGCTCAAAATCCAACTTTGCTTATCCAGCCTTGGTTCTGCTTCTGGTAGTTCCGCACCAGTTACTTGCAAGACACAGATTGTCAGTCTAATTTATGGCTAACGGGCTGCATTACCTCAGTTGAGCTTAAGTAATTTGTGGGCAGGAATTCTCCTGGACTGTAAGCACTTGCCTCCT
Organism: Prionailurus viverrinus; assembly: GCF_022837055.1. Lineage (NCBI taxonomy): Eukaryota > Metazoa > Chordata > Mammalia > Carnivora > Felidae > Prionailurus > Prionailurus viverrinus. The sequence continues at coordinate 86,635,383 of NC_062568.1, forward strand.
TGTCTTCAAGGTCATGGTCCTTCTAAAGGGATGGAGCAGACTGGCAAGGATGCTCTGAAGCAGATGCATAGGGGAAACTGACTTCTTTGAGGTTCACCTTGTTCCTCACCCCCCCTGCAGCTCCATATTCAAATATATTCAGTAGAGTGAATTTATTTTTCTAAGGTTGAAACTTACAAACTATGAGTCAGATAGGCAAATATAAAATATGTAACACATATATAATCTCTACTTTTTATTTTTTTAAGTTTATTTATTTTGGCAGAGGCGGACACAGGGGGAGTGGGGGAGGGTCAGCGACAGAGGGAAAGAGATTAATCCCAAGGAGGCTCCATGCTGCCAGCCCAGAGCCTGATGTGGGGCTCAAACCCACAAACCATGAGATCATGACCAGAGCCTAAACCAAGAGTCGGATGCTTAACCGACTGAGCCACCAAGGTGCTCCTACATCTCTACTTTTTAAAACTGAATTCAACTTTGCTCTCGTTGATACCCCTCTAAAAGTGCTTTCTTCCATTCCTGTCTACCCAGTCTAACCCAATTATGTTGAGAGTGTCCATGTGACTGTTTAGGCACGTCTAGAAAACAGTCTTGCAGAGGCTCTTCCCTTTCCCTCTCTGCTGGTGCTTCATTCTGGCAAAGATCAGAGATTTGGAAATGGTGGGGAGAGCAGCATTGCCCAAGCTCCAGGGAAGGATCACACATCTGGTCCTTCCTGGTGTCACTGAGGTGTCTTTCCCGGCTGGTCTGAGCCTGTTCACTGAACACCCTACACTGGTAGCTGCTGAGGTAAAGACTGCCCCGGGCTGCACTTTGGGTTATTGTACTGACACTTGCTACTGCTGAGAGAGGGGACTAACATAGTCTATAGTCTTGGGAGGTCCCTACACTGTACAGGCTTTTGTTTTTTAACTTCTTTGTGGAGATAGGTTATCAAGAATGACTGTTAATGTCTCAGGATGTTATTAATTGACATTTTTGAGAAATGATTGACTATTCACATACACTTGTAAAAAATAATTCAGAGAGATTATCTGTACACTTGTCCTAGTTTTCTCCAGGGGGTAACATTTTGCAAAACTATAGTTTAATATCATAACCAGAATACTGATAGGGATACAATCCACCAATATTATCCAAATTTACCCAGTTTTACTTGTATTCATATGTATGTATATCATGTTCTACACAATTTTAACATCTGCGTGGATTCATATGTCTGCCACCCATCAAGGCGTTGAATGGTTCCAGAATCATAAGGACTCTTGTGTTGTCCTTTTATACTGCACCCATTTTCCTTCTGTCCCCACATCCCTTTCTCTAATCCTGGGTAACCACTAACTTGTCCTCTATATCTAAAATTTATTACTTCAGAAATGTTATAAAAATGGAATCATATATTATGTAATATTTGGGGGTTTGGGGTTGTTTTGGTCTTAACGTCAACAATATTCCCCGGAGAGTGATTCAAATTGTTCCATGTATCAGTAGTTTGTTTCTTTTTACTGCTAAGTAGTATTCCATTGTAAGTGTGCAACATAGTTTTTTAAACCATTCACCAGTTGAAAGATAGCTGGGCTGATTGCAGCTTTCGATTATTGCAAATGAAATTGCAAACAACATTCACATAAAGTTTTTGTGTAAACGTAACTTTTCATTTTCCTGGGATTAATGCCAAGGATACGATTTCTGGGTCTTATAGTACTTCCGTGGTTATTTTTTTCTAAGAAACTGTGTTTTCAAAGTGACTGTACTATTTTTACATTTCCACCAGCAATGTGTGAGTAATCCCATTTTTCTGTTCTCTGCCAGCATTTGGACTTATAACTCTTTTATATTTTAGCCATTTGCTAGATCTGTAGACATAGCTCCCTGTGGTTTTAGTTTATATTTGCCTAATGACTAAGGATGACAGACATCTTTTCAAATGCTTATTTGCCAGCTATATAGCTTCTTCAGTGAAATTTCTGTCCATGTGTTTTGTCCATTTATAGCTGGATTGTTTGTTCTTTACTGTTTAGTTTCAAAAGTTTATATATTCGAGATACTAACCCTTTGTCAGACAGGTGGTTCTCCCATGCTTGCCATTCATTTTCTTCACAGGGGCTTCCACACAGCAGGGTTTTTTAAAATTTTGTTGAGGTCAACTTTACTGATTTTTCCTTTTATGGATCATAGCTGTTTCGGTGATATGTCTAAGAAGTTTTTACCAAGTCTTGAGTCTGAAGATTTTCTCCTAATTTCTAATTTTTTACTAAGAAAATTTTTCTAAATTTCTGCAGGCTTATATTTTTGCATTTAAGGCCACAGTCCATGTTGAGTTAATTTTGTATCACGTGTGAGGTTTTGGGTTTCTGGCCTGCAGATTTCCAGCATCATTTGTTGAAAAGCTGATCCTTTCTACCTACACTTACTAGTTTTTGCATGTGTATCAAATCAGACATATTTTAGTGATCAAGTTCTAGGATCTCTGTTCTGCTGCAGTGATCTATGAGTCTATCCTCCCATCAATGCTATACTATTTTGATTACTATAGCTATAGACGAAGTATTAATATCAGTGCAGTGACTGATCCCACCTTATTCTTTGTCAAGATTATTGTTTTAACTATCCTAGGGTCTGTACCTTTCCAACGTACATTGTAGAGTAAGTTTGTCTATGCCTAAAAAAAAAAAAAAAAATCTGGGATTTTGATAGGAACTGCATTGAACTTTGGTGAGACTGACGTATTGATATCCTTGCTATGGTCAGTGGTCCAATCCATTATTTCCATTTTTTTAGGTCTTCTTTGATTTCTTTTATAAGTACCTTATATTTTTGGCAAACCTATTCTGCACATGTTTTGTTAAGTTTTGTTCAGTCTCTCATACCTATAATAAATCTCATTTAGCTAAGGGATATAATTATTTTTATATAATGTGTGATTCAGTTTAATTATGTTTTACTGAGAACGTTTTTGCATTTCATTTCATGAGAGATATTTGTCCATAGTTCTATTTATTTATTTTTGTGCTGTTTTCGTTTGGTTGTGATGTCAAGGTAACACTGTCCTCATGCAGAGTTGAGAGATCTTCCCCCTTCTATTTTCCAGAAAACAGTGAGTAAATTGGTGTTATTTTTTTTCTTTAAATGTTTGGTAGAAATCTCCAGTGAAATAGTCTGACCTGGAAATTTGGGGGGGGGGGGCTTTCAAATATGAATACAATTTATTTTATGGCCATAACTATTCAGATTATATATTTCACCTTGGTTAATTTTAAAAGAATAGATCCATTTCTTCCATTGTCAAATATATGAGCATAAAGTTGTTCATAGTAGGCCATTATTACGTTTTCAATGGCAGCAGGATCTATAATGATATCTCCTATTTCCTTTCTGATATTAGTAATCTGTGTCTTCTCTCATTGTATATTTTTTCATTCTCTCAAATTTATTCTGTTAAGACCACCTTTTGTTTTATTCTTTCTTTTCCCATTTTAATTTCCTTGATTTCTGCTGTTATCTTTATTATTTCCTTTCTTCTTTTTGCTTGGGTTTCTTTTGCTGTTCTTTTTCTTGAGGTTGGAACGTAGGTTATCAATTTGAAATTTTTCCTTGTTTCTAAGTATTCAGTGCTATAAATTTCCTTCTTGGTACTGCTTTAGTTGTGTTCCATTTTGACATACTGTATTTTCATTTTTATTCGTGCTGAAGTCCTCAACTATATGATGTATTTTCCTCCTCTCTTTAGCTCTATCAGGTATTGTTTCACATATTTTGGGGAAAAAATTGTTGCGTGTATATTTTGTATGGTGTCGACAAATTTAGAATTATTATGTCTTGGTGGATAATTATGTAGTGTTATTCCAAATGTGTGTGTGTGTGTGTGTGTGTGTATATATATATATATATATATATATATATACATATATATTGCTTTAAAGTTTACTTTATCGGATATTAATATACCACTCATGCTTTTTTAAAATTAATGTGTGCATGGTATACTTTTTTTCCATTTTTTGGCTTTCAATCTACTTGTATCTTTATATTTGTAACGAGTTTCACGTAGATGGCATAGAGTTGGTCATTTGGGTCTACTTTGCTAATCTTAGTCTTTTGATTGTCTATTTACACTATTTCCACTTAAATACTTTACTTCTATGTTAACACTTAACATATTTTATGTTATTTTTTTGTTTTCTGTCCCTCCCCCAACCCCCACTCTGGTTCATGTTGCTGTCTCTCTTTTCTTGCCTTCCAGAAGATTATTAGAATTATTTTTAGCATCCCATCTTGATTTATTCTTAGTGTTCTGTATGGTTTTTGTAGTGGCAGTTCGGGGTATTACAATATACTTTTCTGACTTAAAACTGTCTGCCAGTATCAACATTTTACCACTTTGAGTGAAGTATGGAAATCATACTTGCTCTTTGCTCCCTTTTCCTTCTCCATTTTTATACATTGTTGCTCTAGGTGTTGGCTGATGTCATATTTACTTCAATAATCAAGTAGTATTTATTAAACTCATCAGAAAAAAGGTAGTCTATTCTATAATTTTTTTATTATTTATATTGAGAGAGACAGAGACAGCGTGAGGGAGGGAGGGTCAGAGAGAGAGGAGATAGAGAATCCCAAGCAGGTTCCACTCTGTCAGCACAGAGCCTGATATGGGCAGCTCCAGGTCATGAAAACATGAGATCAGGACCTGAACCAAAACCAAGAGTTGGATGCTTAACCAGTAGAGCCACCCAGGCACCCCTCTATTCTGTATTTTCATAATTTTGATCTTCATACAGGTTTCTTCTTCTTGGGCACTCCAAACTACTTCTTTTATTATTTCATTTCTATTTTTAAAATTTCCATTAGTCAGTCTTTGGGGCAAATCTGCTAGAGACAACTTCTTTTAATGTTACATAATTATAAAACATCTTTATTTTCTTTCATTTCTAAAGGACAGTTACATACATTGTAGAATTTGTTTTGACGTTTCTTTCAGTACTTGAAAAAATATTGTACCATTTCCTTCTGGCCTTCATTGTTTCAAATGAAAAATACACTGTCATTTGAATTAGTGTTTATAAGTAATGTACTATTTGATTCTGGTTGCTTCCAAGATTTTTTCCTTATCTTTAATTTTCAAAAGTTTATTGATGATGTGTCTTGACGTGGCTTTCTTTGGGCTTATCCTGTTTAAGATTCACTCAGTTTCCTGGACATGTGAGTTTGTGTGCTTTGCCATATTTGGGGAGTTGTTAGCGATATTTATTTAAATGCTCTTTCAATCCCATTCTGTTTCTCCTCTCCTTCTGAGACTCTGATGATATAACTGTTGGATTTTTGTTTCTGTCCCACAAATCTTTGAGTATCTCTTCAACTTTGTTGTTGTTGTTGTTGTTGTTGTTGTTTATTTATTTTGAGAGAGAGAGAGAGAGAGTGCACCTGTGTGAATTGGGGAGGGGCAGAGGGAGTGAGAGAATCCCAAGCAGGCACCTTGCTCAGCATGGAGCCTAATGCAGGGCTCGGTCTCACAACTGTGAGATCATGCATGACTGGAGCCAAAATTAAGAATTGAATGTTTAACTGACTGAGCCACCCAAGTGCCCCTGGTGGTTTTTTATTAATCTCCCATATTCTCTCTGGTGCTCATATTAGCTCACCTGTACTGTTTTGTCCTCACATTCATTCATCCTGCTGTATCCTTACCAGGTGGCCACCAATAAGAGCGATGTTCACTTATATCACTTTCTGAGGAGCTATGACCTGCTTGAGCAGGTGAAGTCCATCAGAGAGTAAATGGCCATCTCACTAGCATACACATGATAAGGGCCCCAGAAACTGGCATGGTAGAGTGTGTCTATGACAAGATCACTCAACCATGGCAAGCAGAAGGGAGCTTCAGGGGCACCTGCGGGGCTCAGTCGGTTGAGCATCTGACTTGAGCTCAGGTCATGATCTCAGGGCTCATGCGTTTGAGCCCCATATCTAGCATTCTGCTGTCAGTGCAGAGCCCACTTTGGGTCCTACATCTTCTGCTCTTTCTGCCCCTCCTTCTAATGCTTGCTCACTTGCTCTCAAAATTAAATGAATAAATAAATAAATAAATAAATAAAACTGAGCTTGGACCACCTTCTTTACAGCCACAAGACAACCCCCTGGTCATCGTGCTAGGCATGTATCTTGCAATATTACATTGCAAAATGTTTACTTATGTTTTCATTTTTCAATTTTACTATTTTTTCCCATTAAGTTCCTAGATTTAAAAAAGAAAAAAATGTCTCCTACCGAGCTCATCCAGTAAATTTTTTAGTTTCATTATTCCAATTTTCAGTTCTATCATTTTTATCTTCTGATATTTTTATAACTTTCATTACTTTTCCAAGATGTTAATTATTCATCATTCAAAGATGCAATTGATTGTTGAATCATTTTTATGTTATTTTAATATTTTGTTTTATTTTATTTTATTTTTTGAAAGAGAGAGAGGGAGAGTGCATGTACGTGTTAGCAAGAGAGGGGCAGAAGGAGAGGGAGACAGAGAATCTTAAGCAGGCTCCACACCCAGCACAGTGCCCAACATGGGGACTCGGGCTCAGGACTGTGAGATCGTGACCTGAGCCAAAATCAAGGGTCAGATGTTTAACCAACTGAGCCATCCAGGAGCCCCCGAGAAGCAATTTTATAATAGCTGCTTTATAATTCTTGTCAGATAATTCTAACATCTGATTCATCTCAGTGCTGCTGTCAGTTGATTCTCTTATTTGAGTTCTTGTTTTCTTCACTCTTATTATGCTAAGCGATTTTTATGGTATCCTGGATATAGTGTCAAATATGATATGAGACTCTATCTCCTATTAAAATAGTCACTCTGTTTAGCTTTATCATATGGGTCTCAAGGTCTTGACCTACTTATTGGTCCCTGCTGGTGCTGCATAATGGGGCAGAAAGGTTTTCCCAGGCCCGGCCACTGGTTGTCTGCCCCTGGGTGCAGAGTGTGCTGGAATGTGTGGATTCTGCCATGTTGAACATGGTGTCATGAGACCCCAAGTATTCTACCTTTTGCTGGAAAACTGAGGAGGAAGTGTCCTGCTCTTTCAGGCCCCTAAATTTACCTGTATTTTTCTGTCACCTAATCGTTGGTTAAAGCCTAGGAGATGAAATAGGGAATATAACAAAGATATTGCCATATGCTGTGCATTCCTGCCATTAATGACTCTTCCTGTCTATCTACCCCTTAGAGAGGTTCCTAGTTCTCCTTCCTTTTCTAGCAAGACTCATGATTATAATATATCTATCTCCTTTAACAGCTAATAGCAAAAAGTCCAAAAAATGAGGATTGACTCTATTTTTACCTTATTAAGTCTCAGATACGAGATTGTTTTATAAAACCTTTTCTCTCAGCAAAACCTCATTTTTGCAAACCTAAAGTTTCAGTCTTCATAGATGCTTAAATGTGGGAGGACTATTTTGTAACACAAAGGCAAATCTTGAATTTCTTGTTCCAGTCTATATCTTATCCTTTTCCTGGAATCGTAAAAACAAATGTATTTCAATGGGTGCAGAACTGGATGACAGGAATAATTAGTGGGTTACTGGAAATGAAAATACTTTGGGTTAATAAATTCCTATTATCTCTGTGACATACTACTGAGTCTTGTAGAAATATTTTCCATTCATCCTTATTTATTGAAATGCACAAGACAAACAAGAATGGAAGTTACGTTTAAACTTTGTTTATTTTTATGACACAAGCTAGATTTATCAGAAACTGTAGAACTGAATCACATTGATTTCTCATATAACTGAGTGAGATCTTGAACACAGACTATCCAGTGAAGCAAGGAAGCATTGATTGATTGCACATTTCTTTTAAGATAAATGGACAATGGAAGAAGCACCAGAAGCATGTCTTTTAGAGGACAGATAGGCAAACTTTCTATAAAGGGTCAGATAGTAAATATTTTAGAGTTGTGAGCTATAACACCTCTGTGGGAACTACTCAGCTCTGCCGCCGTGGCACAACACCAACCACAGACAATATATAAATGAGTGGTCAGGGATATGTGCCTATATAACTTTATTTATAGACACTGAAGTTTGAATTTTATATAATTTTCACATACTATGACATATACTTCTTCTTTTGATTTTTTTTCAGTGATTTAAAAAATCTTAAATCATCCTTAACTCCTGAGTTGCACAAAAATAGATGGTGGGCAGGATTTGACCCATAAGCCCTCTCTTGCCAACCCCTGGTCTAGATCCATATAGCACTGGCTTTGTGCTCTAGCTGCCTAAGAATCATCCAAGCTGTATTTCAAAGGAAGCAATATGTTGTTGCAAATGGCAAGATTTCATTCCTTTTGTGGCTAATAGGTATCACATCTTCTTTGTCCATTCATCTATCGATGGACACTTAGGTGCCTTCCTTATCCTGGTTATTGTAAATAATGCTTCAATAAGCATAAGGATGCATAGAATTTAAGAAAACACACAAACAAAAAGACATAAACAAAAAAAATACTCTTAAATCCAGAGAATTAGGGGTTGTCAGAGGGGAGATGGTTGGCAGATGGGTGAGACAGATAAAGGGGATTAAGACAATACTTATGTTAGTGAGCACTGAGTAATGCATAGAATTGATGAATCCCTGTATTACATACCTGAAACTAATATAACACTGTATGTTAATTATACTTGAATGCATTTTTAATTAAAAAAAAATAAAAACAATATTTTAAGATACATTCAAGGCAAATTTCCTTCTCTCTTCAGATAGTAGCACTGGTATTGTAGGGTGGTTATGAGGATGACTCTAAGACTACACCATCCCACATTCTAGTACAAGAAATCTCAGTACGGATAAAGGATTTAATTTAGAATGTAAAATTAAAAATATTAGTGTACACAGTTTCTGGGTTTCACTGGGATTCTGCATTTAAATTGAAGGTATTAAATTAACATAAGCTCTAGAACATAATGCAAAAATGAGGCATTGCATATAAATGTCCACTTAGACTTCAAAAATGACTAAAAAAGATATAAAGTATGGTCTTTGAAACTCTGAGCAGCAAAGAGAGTTATATGTTGCTTTAGTCAAAAAGAATATGATAAGAGAATTATGGGAGAAAAAAAACAATAGTTTTCTAGGAGCTAAGTTTATTCAAACAGCATGGTATGGATCAAATAAGAGCATGGTCTTTCCAATGAGACAAACCTGGGCTGGAAACCCAGCTCCACAACGTATTAAACATGGTAATCAATAAACACTATGGTTAGCTTTTTCTGTGCCTTAACGTTGTTATCTGTAAACACATTTACCTCATAAATTTGTACAATTTAAACGTGTTTATTGTGTTTATAAAATAATCAGCCCAGCACAAGCTTAATAAATGACATTTACTACCATTCAAATTCATAAAAATGTACATCCCAGAAAATCCAAGTATCAACTAGTTCTGAAGAAGAGCTCAGACTTACCCACCCCCACCACCTGAAGTCACTCAGGGCTGAACTGAACATAAGATATATTCTCAGTTCATTAGGAAGGTCTGTATTAAAACTATGATGGAGAATGGCTTTTTTTTAAGTTTAAATAACTATTTTTTTAATATGAAATTTATTGTCAAATTGGTTTCCATACAATATCCAATGCTCATCCCAAAAGGTGCCCTCCTCAATACCCATCATCCACCCTCCCCTCACTCCCACCCCCCATCAACCCTCAGTTTGTTCTCGGTTCTTAAGAGTCTGGAGCCTTGGCTCCCTCCCTCTCTAACCTCTTTTTTTTTTTTATTCTTCCCCTCCACCATGCACTTCTGTTAAGTTTCTCAGGATCCACATAAGAGTGAAAACATATGGTATCTGTCTTTCTCTGTATGACTTATTTCACTTAGCATAACACTCTCCAGTTCCATCCACGGCCATATTTCATTCTTCCTCATTGCCACGTAGTATTCCATTCTGTATATAAACCACAATTTAAAATAATAGTCATAAAATTAATCGCTGGGCTTGAAAAAAGTATAGAGGACAGCAGAGAATCTATTGCTACAGAGATCAAAGGACTAAGAAACAGTCAGGAGGCACTAAAAAATACTATAAATGAGATGCAAAATAAAATGGAGGTGACCACAGCTTGGATTGAAGAGGCAGAGGAGAGAATAGGTGAATTAGAAGATAAAATTATGGAAAAAGAGGAAGCTGAGAAAAAGAGAGATAAAAAAATCCAGGAGTATGAGGGGAGAATTAGAGAACTAAGTGATGCGATGAAACGTAATAATATCCATATAATAGGGATTCCAGAGGAGGAAGAGAGAGAGAAAGGGGCTGAAGGTGTACTTGAACAAATCATAGCTGAGAACTTCCCTGATCTGGGGAAGGAAAAAGGCATTGAAATCCAAGAAGCACAGAGAACTCCCTTCAGACATAACTTGAATTGATCTTCTGCATGACATATCATAGTAAAACTGGCAAAACACAAGGATAAAGAGAAAATTCTGAAAGCAGCTAGGGATAAACACACTCTAATATATAAAGGGGGACCGATAAGACTAGTGACGGATCTATCTACTGAAACTAGGCAGGCCAGAAAGGAATGGCAGAAAATCTTCAATGTGATGAACAGAAAAAATATGCAGCCAAGAATCCTTTATCCAGCAAGTTTGTCATTTAGAATAGAAGGAGAGATAAAGGTCTTCCCAAACAAAAACTGAAGGAATTCATCACCACTAAACCAGCCCTATAAGAGATCCTAAGGGGGATCCTGTGAGACAAAGTACCAGAGACATCGCTACAAGCATGAATCCCACAGACATCACAATGACTCTAAACCCATATCTTTCTATAATAACACTGAATGTAAATGGACTAAATGCTCCAACCAAAAGACATAGGGTATCAGAATGGATAAAAAAAAAAATAAGACCCATCTATTTTCTGTCTACAAGAGACTCATTTTAGACCTGAGGACACCTTCAGATTGAAAGTGAGGGGATGGAGAACTATCTATCATGCTACTGGAAGTCAACAGAAAGCTGGAGTAGCCATACTTATATCAGACAAACTAGACTTTAAATTAAAGGCTGTAACAAGAGATGAAGAAGGGCATTATATAATAATTACAGGGTCTATCCATCAGGAAGAGGTAACAATTATAAATGTCTAAGCACCTAATACAGGAGAATGGCTTTAAAAACCTTACAATGTTCCCCTACAACTTAAGATTACACAACATTCCAGAAAATGAGAGGGCCTTTCACATGATGTCCACACAGTTATGTCTTTGCTCTATTCCATGCTTTGCTGCTTCAAAGATGGAAAGGTTAAAGGCCTGACAGCACAGTCCAGACTGATGGCCAGCCCGGGGGCAGAAGTCTGACCTTTCAGAGACAAAGCTCTCACCTTCAGTTTGGAGACCCAACTCAAGTCTCAATGCCTTGGTTTAAAAAAGATCAATAGTACCTGAGAGGGAGGGAGGGGAATATATTTCTCCTCAAGACTCTCAAGACTCTCCATTCCCTCTTTGCAGAAATTTCATCTTGTATATATTTTCCAGTTACCAAACTGTTCATACAAAAGGCAAAGCAGGTGAGTAAAAGCAACCAACACCTGGAGATTTTTCCAGGGAGACAATCTCTGAAATAAGCTGCTCGTAGTTGAATAAAAGATTATTCAAACAATTCCATCTCTGCCTCTCAACAGTAACTGGAACTGTACAGGGGCCTGATGTGGGGTGTGGGCACAAGAACTGCCTAGATCAGGAAAGTCACATGTCTTCACTCTCAGGGAGGGTCAGATGACTGCTTCATTAATGTCTCAAAAAAATTCCAAAACCATTTTAAACGTCAACAGCCAACAACTATAAAATGTAGAGCCTAGAAGGGATAGTAATGCTTCTAAGTAAACAGAGAATGCTATCATCAGAGTCTAGTGGAAAGGGCTTTAGTCCACTTCTCAGCTTCACCAGCTAGAAGACCTTGACCAAACAAATGAAAGATTGAAGTATCAGTTTCCTTATCTGTAAAGTGCACAGACACCATGTTCCTCCAAAGTTAACACATGCTACAAACTATAAAAAAAATACTGTAATTGGCACTGACTCATGAAATATAAAGGGCAATAAAGCAAGAATTTGTACTAAGCAGAAAACCCATGTTTATTTCTTCATTGGAACACACAGACGCACCATACCAAATCAAGTGGCTGAGCGGCAAAGGAGTGAGTGCATGCATTCTACAACAGATGAAATCAGTTGTCTTTTTTTTTTCTTAAGTGATTCTTGTCACATCAGAATTTCTATCTACATGGCTAGTGGCAGGTATTTCTCACATCAGCTTGGAGTAAAACAATGAAAAATTCTAATGAACTGAAATGTTTCCTTGAACCGATAGGCTACCCAAAAGAAGTTGTGTCTGCATTATAATAAAATGCATGTAAATTAGAAATTAAAACTATTAATCATTTAGATTTTCCTTAAATGACAATTGATCTTTGAATAATACTATTGAAAAATATTCAAATTTTTTTCAGCTAGTTGTAGAGTGGAAAGGTACTGATACTAAAGAACATATCAACATCAGATAGCCATAAATGTGCAGACACGTTCCAAAATATTTAACTGAGTGGATAAGTGTGGTAACAATGCAACACTCTTGATCATTTAATAAAATCAACAGTGTCATGAGTTTGTCAAATAACCAGTTGGACAATTTATACTTTCCAGGTGTCCCCTGCATCTCTAGCATAAGATGTGAGATAAAGAATAAATATATTAGTTCTTGCTAACAAAATATATGCATTTCACAGGACAAAGAAATGTCTAGCATGTTTCATATGAAGTTAACAAAAAACTGAAGAGAAGTTGATAATTTTGATAACTACCATGTCACCAAAGTAAAATGAATATTGTGAAATATTTATCCAGACCTCTAGTGACAAATGCAGGCAAACAGGATGAACTCCCTTATTCGGGTCAACTTAGGGAAATTGTCTGATAGCCAAATAAACATGACCTAAAATGTATTATTCATATTTTCCCACAAAACAGCCATGGGAGGTTCCTGTGACCTTGTCAAAATTTCTTGGTTAAATTACCGGAATCATCCTTCCCAGTGAAAACCCTAGGACACTTGCTTGAGGGGGAAGAGAATCCTAATCTGCCAACTGCCTATCATGTCTCGTCCCGATGCTGAGTAAGCAAATGAAAGATAATGGCCCTTGGTGTCTCTGACACAAGTAACAAAGCTCAGACTCCACTGCCATGTCTGATTGCTTAAATTTATCCATCTCAAGCAGTGAGACGGAGTCAGTGTGAAAGCTTCATCTCCACGGTTAGACAAACATCCTAGTTTGTTAGACACCAGGGTGTGTTGGGGAGATAACTAGAGGCAAAGAGATGTCAGGAAGTTTTTGTTTTTGTGGGGAGGACAAAGAATGGTTATTATGCCCTGAGTGCCCTACAAATCATAAAAGTGCTTTCAAATCAAAAGATTACATATATAAACCCTAGATGGGGAATATAGAGGAGACTTAACAGAGGTACCAGAGGCAAGAGGCTCCGCTTTAATGAGAGACTATTTGCTGACAGGCGCATGCTTCAGGTTTCCCTTCAAAATGGAAATAGATCTATTAAATAGGCTGCCATTGTCAGGGTGGCAGAACTGTGTCCACCTTCCCCTTGCATTTTAAGTGCTGCTGTCAAACATGCCCAAACTAGACTTGTTAGCTTTTAATTTGCTTTAGAGACCATCGGATATCTTGACCACTTTAAAGACATGCTATATCACAAGCATGGTTTTCCAATTAGCTGGGATGCTAGAGTAGATTCAAGTCCCCCAAAAATCAATTTTACAACTGCCAAAGCCAATTGACAGAGGCGAGAAGAATCTGTATGATTTAAGAATTTTATAGTATTTGTAAACCCTGGAAAGTTTATAGCTCCCTTTTTTACTTTTTTATTTTTATTTTTTATTTTTGAGAGAGACAGAGACAGAGACAGAGACAGAGGCAGAGAGACAGAGTGAAAGCAGAGGAGGGGCAGAGAGAGAGGGAGACACAGAATCCGAAGCAGGCTCCAGGCTCTGAGCTGTCAGCACAGAGCCTGATGTGGGGCTCGAACCCATGAACTGTGAGATCATGATCTGAGCTGAAGTTGGACGCTTAATCAACTGAACCCCCAAGGTGCCCCAGGTGGCATAATTCTTAACCAGAAGGACTTTAACTTTTTCCTCTATTTTCTGACTCCAGTATTTCACTAAACTTTAGAGTGCCTTGACCACTACAACAATTTTCATTTTGACTCATGGAAACCCTACTGAATATCAATGCTCAGCTTGTGTTTTTTAATGTATTTTTTCATAAAGACTCTTACCAAAGTAACTACCATAGTTTTGCCCATGTGGTATAATTATTAATAACACCATTTTCCATTTTGAAAGGAAATTATAAATCTATAATATCAATGTAACATTTTCTTACTTTCTACAAGAGACTCCCTTTATTATTTTCTGTGTGTGAGGTTTACGATGTACATGTGATGATTTGATACACGTATATATTATGAAATGATTACCACATAGGATGAGTTAACACCTCCATTACTTCACATAATTACCTCTTTTTTTATAATGAGAACATTTAATATATAATTGTTAGCAATTCTTAAGTATACAATACTTAACTAAGTATTGTTAACTATAGACACCATGGTGGACATTATGTCCCCAAAATATATTCCTCTTGTAACTGGAAGTATGTACCCTTTGACCAACATCTCATTTCCTCCACCACCAGCTCCTGGAAACCATCATTGTACGCAGTCTCTAGGAGTTCAACTTTTTTGGATTCCACAAATAAGTGATAACATACAATATTTGTCTGTCTCTGCCTGGTTTCCTTCTTAAGATGCTCTCAAGTTCCATCTATATTATTGCAAATGGCAGGGTTTCTTTATTTCTCATGGATGAATAATATTCGATTATGTATATACATTTGATTGTTTAATTAAATGCATTTACATGTAAAGTAATTATTGACTGGTAAGAACTTACCAATGCCATTAATTGTTTTCTCAATGTTTTATAGTTCCTTTGTTCCTTTATTGCTGTTCCTTTATGAACTGACAATTTCTTGTGTGTGGTGATAGGCTTTGATTCTCTTTTCTTTATGTTTCATGAAATACTATTTGTTTTTGCTTTATGATTACTCTAAGGCTTACATAACACATCCAATAGGTATCAGTCTATTTTATATTGATAACAGCTTAACTTGATCACAAATTAAAACTATACTTTAAACCCCACTTTTATGTTTTTAGTACCATAATTTACCTATTTTTATATTATGTATTTATTTAAAAATTCTTATTACTATAATTATTTTTAACATTTTTGTCTTTTAACCTTTATACTAGACTTATGTGGTTAACATACTACCATATTACAGTATTAGAGTATTCTGAATTTGACTATATACTTTTACCAGTGTTCTGTATATTTTCATATGTTTTCATGTTACCTAACTAGCATCCTTTTCTTTCAGCTTGAAAAATTATTTTCAGTGTTTCTTGTAAGGCAGGTCTGGTAGTGATGAACTCCCTCACTTTTGAAGGGTACCTTTGCCAGGTAAAGTATTCTTGGTTGGCAGTTTTTTCCTTGTAGCACTTTGAATATATTATCCTATTCTCCCTTTACCTGCAGGGTTTCTGCTAAGAAATCCACTGAAATAGCCTTGGGGTAGTTCCCTTCTGTGATAGAAATCTTCTTTCTCTTACTGTGTTAAAAATTTGTCTTTCTCTTGGTTTTTAAGCAGTTTTATTATAATGTGTTTTGGAGAACAACTGCTTGAAATTTTTAAGGGAACCATTAACTTTGTGAATTTGGCTTTGCAAATCTCTCCCCAGATTTGGGACTTTCTCAAACATTATTTCTTTTTTTTTTTTTTAACGTTTATTTATTTTTGAGACAGGGAGAGACAGAGCACGAACGGGGAGGGTCAGAGAGAGAGGGAGACACAGAATCTGAAACAGGCTCCAGGCTCTGAGCTGTCAGCACAGAGCCCGACACGGGGCTCGAACTCATGGACCGCGAGATCATGACCTGAGCCGAAGTCAGATACCCAACAGACTGAGCCACCCAGGTGCCCCAAACATTATTTCTTTAACTAAACTTTCTGCCCATTTCTCCCCATCTTCTTCCTGAACTCCAGTAACTCACAGATTGTTTTTCTCATTGATATCCCATTGTTCGTGTAGGCTTTTTTTTGAACAAGTATTTTATCTTTTTTCTCCTCTAACTGATAATTTCAAAGATCCCACCTAGTATTTCACAGCTTCTTTCTTTTGCTAATCCATTCTGCTGTCCATACTCTCTACTATATTTTTCATTTCCTTCATTGTATTCTTCAGGTTCAGAATCTATTTGATGTTTTCTGAAGATTTCTACCTCTTAGTTAAACTTCTCATATTGTTCATATATTGTTTTCCTGATTTCATTGAATTATATTTCTGTGTTTGCTTGTAGCTCACTGAGCCACCTTAAAACAGTTACTTTGAATTCTTTATCAGGTAAATTGTAGGTCTCCATGATTTGGGGCTTGGTAATAGCAAAATTATTGTATTCCTTTGGTGGTGTCATATATACACATTCATATATACATACATATGTATGTATATATATTGGTTTTTCATGTTCCTTGAAGTCTTGCATTGCCGTCTTCATGTTTGACATAGCAGTCACCTCCTCCAGTTTTTACTAACTTTGTTAAAGCATCTAATCTTGGATTTTTTTTTTTTTTTGCTCCAACAGTGTTCTGGAAATTCCACCAGACTCCTGGATTTTCACAAAGGCTCTCTCATCCATGGTGATTGTCTAATTCTGTTTTCTCCAGGAGCTTCAGGACTGTGGCCAAGGGGGATTAAAGCCAGTTCATAGGCCACTTCAGCATCTACTATCAGGATGGAGGTCTGTATGCCTACTACTCAACATATGGTGCTGATGATAGACCAAAGCAAAATGGGACTATAGTAGAGTCCTCAGGGCTGTGGAGTTGTTTTCAGGTTCATAGCTGGGACAGTAGTTGGCAAGTTGGCAAGCCTGGAATGCAGATCTCCTCAAAACTGGTCTCCTCATTCTTGGATTCAGTCTCCTATCTGAATACAGGCACTTTTGTCTGTATGTGAATGCCAAATTATTGTGGCTAATGGGGGCATATGAGCAAGAGGTGTCTAATTCAGCCACCTTGCTGACATTCTTCCTTAAATGTAATGTTTTTAACTTCAACCTCCAATGATATAAAACTGAGTTAATATTATTCCCAGGGAGAAACCTGAGATATTAGTGATGGTCATGGGTAAAACCAAGTCAAAGGGCCCTTAGGGGTCACATGTTACTCCCCAGACTCCCCATTGGGTTATTCTGTGTAGTGTTTATAATATGAAATCGAGAGTATTGAAAACAGCACACTCTGGCACTGTCATAACTACTATCGTTACTTATTCTAGCTTAAGTCACCCTAGTTAAGTCTATAAATGTTCTGATCAAACTGAATCACTGCATATTGCCAGAGACATGACTGTGTAGATTGAGAAGAGTCATCATAGTTTTTGAATGACTAAATCAATCACCTGGCGAGTTAGGAAAAAATTGACTATGAAGTAATGCATCGTTTTTATGAAACATTGCAGAGCTTACATATACACCAGACAGCAGCCCTTCAAAAAGTAAACTTGTAAAGGATATTTTTACTCCAATGTAACTTTTATTGTTCAAAATACTTTACCAATTCTCCTTTTGGATTTGCCACCAAATCCAGTCCTATTATATTTTAATCACATCTAGATATCTAGTCACCTGGGTATTTCCCAACCTGATCTCACATTCTCTAAGACTGGATCTTTAGAGTTTTTGGCAGTTTGTTATAATCATAGTGACTCTTCCTCTTGGACATGATTCTGCATCACTGATCATGTGTAAATTGCTCTTTACTTTATATCTGTTCCCCTCCTGAAGGCATGTGAAGTTAAGGACTAACAGGATGGCCTAAGAAAGTTACATGACAATATATCGACTGAGCCTAAATGTGTAAGTTGGAATGCAAGAAAGAAAGACTTCAAGCAATTCTTATTTTGGTATTAGAGACAGTACCAAATGAAGCACCTTCTCTGACTTGTCATTCAGAAAATAAAAACCAGGAGGAATTCCCTTTCATCTCTCCCAGATCTATTGTGACCTTCTGCAATGAAAAGAGTCTGACTCAAAAACCCCTGGGGGAATGTTCTTCGGAATTCCCATGAATGCAGCAAATGCTTGTTCTACACCGTATTGAGGACTGAGAATGTCAATGACAGAGAGGGTCTTGGGCCTCTCCTGTTCTCTTTTATTATAGATAAGAGGGTTTAAGAACATACAACGATTCAGGGTGCCTGGGTGGCTCAGTCGGTTAAGCATCCGACTTCGACTCAGGTCATGATCTCATGGTTTGTGAGTTCGAGCCCTGCGTCGGGCTCTGTGCTGACCGCTCAGAGCCTGGAGCCTGTTTCAGATTCTGTGTCTCCCTCTCTCTCTGCCCCTCCCCTGTTCATGCTCTGTCTCTCTCTGTCTCAAAAATAAATAAACGTTAAAATTAAAAAAAAAAAAAGAACATACAACGATTCATAAATTCCAACACACATAGCTGCTGATTCTCTCTTACTGAGTAGGCCTTTTATCCCAAGCTAATCGGGGCTTCCTCAATGAGTGCAAATCGGTCCTTAATTATTTAGAAAAAAAAAAAAAAAGACTATTCAAACAGATGACTCCTCTAAACAGGACTTTTGAAGATTGTTCAAACTTAGCATGACATTTTTGTCTTACCACTGAACGTTTTCAGGCCAAAAAACAAAATCCCAACATCTTCAAGTACATAGTTATTTTAGAAGTAAAAACATCATGATGCAGGAATTTTGACAAATATATTCAATAGAGATATTTTCAAAATATTTAGAACAATAGAAGCCCCATGGGGCTAAATTAATTTATGAAGTGACTTTTAATGATAATGAGTAAATTGGGGAACAATTGCTAGAAGATACATCATATGACCTTATATTGTATCTTTAATAGCATTTATTGGTTAAAGACATTACTGGAATTTCACTCAGTGGCAGAGAATCATTTTGTGACTTCCTCTTTGGCAGCGAACATGGTCACAATGTGGATGAACATGGTCAGTGTCACTATCATCATTTGGGGGGACACAAAGCCAAAATAAATTACTTCTCATGCTATGTTTGCATAAAGTCATAACATTGAGATGTTAAAATTTCCTGAGGAGGTACAAAATAAATTTGGAAGGAGATGAGTTCTGGTCTCATATTTTCCCCCATAAGCAAAATAGATAGATAGATAGATAGGCACCCAGATAATCTAATCACACGAGCATTCCACTCTATTTGTATCACAAAATATTTCCAGATTGTCCCCACTCCATAACATTTTTTCCTCCCTCATCATTTACTAGCTGTTTATGACCCATGTACATGCTAGAAATAGTTTTATCGTATACAATATATAGAAGTGCATTAGACCAAGAATGTTATTGAACAATAATGTGAATGTGTACAAAATACTGACAAACACATGCATACGAGCTTGAGATTTAAAGCCAAGAGAATGATTGCAAAAGGCAAGTTTGCTCATAAGAAGGAGATGATTCCTTTGCAGCTGCCATTGTCCGGCTACAGAGGAATCATTACAGAAACTGGTACTGTCCTTTCCACTTTCATTTTAACTATCTCAATTTTGTATGTCCACAAGGACTGTCAGGATAGTGTCTTATCATTCAAACATCTTTATTGCCCCCCCCCACATTATCACTATTTACTAGACCTGCACCAAGCCCCAGTGACAGAGGTCAGAGTAGAATTTGGAAAGCTTGAGACACAGGATGGAGTCCCATGTCAGGCTCTGCACTGAGCAAGGAGGCTGCTGGGGATTCTCTCTCTCTCTCTCTCTCTCTCTCCCTCTGCCCCTCTTCCCTGCTCATTCTCACTCTCTTTCTCTCTCTCTCTAAAAAAAAAATTTGTTTTAAAAGATTCTCTCTCTCTCTCTCCCTCTGTCCCTCTCCCCTGCTCTTTCATGCTCTCTCTCTCTCTCTCTCTTTCCTACCCCTCTCCCCTGCTCACACTCTCTCTCTAACAAATAAAAAATAAAATAAAATAAAATAAAATAAAATAAAATAAAATAAAATAAAATAAAAACAGAGACACAAGCACAAAACCATCATGAATTTGCAGCACTGTACCCATTGCTAAATCTGGCTGACCATCCATTTCCTCCTCTGCAAAACAGAGGTAATATTATCTCAAGCCCGTGTTTGTGTTGGGGACTCAATACATGAATCTATTAGGGTACTTTGTGACATAGTGAGGACTCCAAATAGGATGAGGAAAGAGGAAAAGAGGAGGAAGATACCAACAGGCAGGGAAGAAGGAGGAGGAACAGATTACTGGCAAGTCTACTAGCAAAAAATAAAGCCATTTGTGTCTGCACGGGATCCCTCTCTGTCCCACTATTGAACATGTGTTTCTCTCCCTCGATTCTGACTCCTGAGATTCACAGCCTTCGCTGTACAGTAGAATCACCCGGGAGAGCTTAAACTCCTGGTGCCCAGGTTGCACTCCAAACCAGTTAAATCAGAAATGCTAAGAATGCCATCCAGGCCACAGGAGTTTGTGAATCTCTACAGGTGATTTCAACATGAGCTAAGGTTGGGAACAAGCACTCTGTTCATTCCTCATCCTTGTATTTCTAACCACTGCCAGCTGCATGTTTGCTGGCTCTAATATGGCACCTTAAGCCCAGTAAATCTAAAACATGATGGAAACGAGGCTTTAAAAATGAGTATATTCGTTCAGCAAAGGAGAAGAGGGTGTATTAAAATACATACGCTTGGACTTTTTGGGTTATCGTTAGGCTTATTGTTCTTTGTGTTAGGTTTATTTTTAAAAATAGGAGCGAAGTTATCCCGTAACATACTCACAAATAAAAATACCCTGCCCTACTTGGAGAAGAATATGTAGAGACCAATGCCAGCCTTTAAGGTTTATATGCATTTCCAGATGGAAAAGTTTCAAAGCCTGGACCAATAGGGGTTTTCCCTAATGCTACTTCAAAAAAGCCTTGCTCGGAATGACTTAAATGCTTGAATGGAAAGCGGCTGTTTATGGTAAAATTATGTGCCATAAAATGTACTTGTAAAATTACAGGACCAGGCAATAGTTCTCAGAAATTTCTCTCAGAAATACCATATGCAAATTTTTGTTTCGCTTGATGCTGATTTGAGTAAAATTTATTTCTCTCATCAATTAGAAAAATGCAAATAGATCTCAGTTTTGAGAGGATGTTAAAAAAGAGAAAAGAAAAAAATCACCTACCTGAACATGAAAGAAGAAAAAAAAGATTTATGTTTTCTTACCACAATGGGAAAATGGTTACAATTATGAACAAGCCATTTAAGGTAATAAATGAATTTTTCATAAGACGTCATTTTTCCTAGCCGTTATAATCATTTTCTCCTTATTGTGTTCTCCAACTTGCCAATAACATCATTTTAACATTCTTATGCAACAAGCCGCGCTCTACTATGTGGCCTAATATTTCACTTTAATATCCATTCATTTTCAACAGCTCAGGCTCTCCAAGGCCTTCCAGAAGCACTCTGTCTCTGGTGAGATGTCAGTTTAAGTGTGATGTATTATTCAGCTTGGTAAAGGAGGTGTAACCACTCAGTGGCAATCATGGGAATCACGGGAAAAAAGTGTACAAACATCTGGAACCCGAAAGTCATTTCACTGGCTAACAGTGTCTGGGCTTTGCTAATGGATCTTATTTAAAGTGCAGGACACTATTTATACATTTTTTAAAACCCTATATAGCACAACTAAAATGACATTCTATTTCAATTACAGTATTGTACATAGTGCAGAGAGCAAGGTCCCCAATGTGACCTACTGATATTTCTGAAGCTGGCATCACAGGGAGCTTGCCAACAGCCCCTGGCATGACACAATTCCCAGGGTCTGCTCGAATCATGATCAATATGTTCAGTTTGCATGCTAACAGACATAGGTGACTGCCCAGGCAGTTGTCCCCGCATAACAAGAAGACAGTATAGTAAGTAGAGGGTTAAAAACACAGGCTGTGGACTCAGAATGTCCAGGTCAAAATCTAACCATGTGACAGTGGGTGAATCCCTGAACTGTTCAGTGCCTCAGTTTCCTCATAGGGTACATGGCATTGTTGCTCAAAATATTTGCCACTCTACCCTGACAAAGAATTACACTCTCTTGCTTCGTTGTCTCAAGCTTGGATGTGTGTTTCGCTATAGCCAATGTCATTTGAGTCAAAGTGGCATGTGCCACTTAAAGGCACTAGCATTCTGAACCATGGCATAGGTCCATCACAATCTATTTTCTCTGTGCCGTGAGACTCCAAATGTCCTGGGTGGAGGCTTCTTCCTCTTTCTGGTTCTATGATGTGGGGCCACCATTTATCCCTAAAAGACACAGCTTGAGCAAAAAATAAGCCTCTGTGTATAGAAACCCAAACTAATTTATCTACCTCCTATATAATGAGGATAATAATAGTGCTTACCAACCTAGGTTGTGTGAGCATTAAATGACAGTATCCATACAATTATTATAGAGTGTCTGGAACATGGAGAACATTCAGTGTTAGCCATTGTTATTGTTAATATCACAAATATATCTAAGTCTAGGATGAGATGGTAATGATATCTGCCCTTTACAAATATGATACTTTTATCCCTTCTTCACAAAGTCACAAACACGGATTACATCTTCTTCTCCTACTGGTCTGTATGGAAATTGCAAATTCACTTATTGATTAAATTATCTTTGGGGACTAGGTAGCATTGCTATATTTAGCAAATTAAAATACAGGATCACTGTCTGTGTTTTAACTTCAGATAAACAAAGAACAATTTTTTTCGGATAAGTATGTTGTGGCCAAATATTACATGGGACATATTTTTTTTTTTAATTACTATTTATCTGAAACTTAGCACAACTGGCGTCCTGGATCATATTTGGCAACTATTAACTGGAAGAATGTGAATTCCTGGTTTGATAGTAACAATATGCCTTTTCACTCTTTTTCTTTAAACTTTCACATTTTTAGGGGCGCCTGGGTGGCTCAGTCGGTTAAGCGTCTGACTTCGGCTCAGGTCACCATCTCGCAGTATGTGAGTTCGAGCCCCGCGTCAGGCTCTGTGCTGACTGCTCAGAGCCTGGAGCTTGTTTCAGATTCTGTGTCTCCCTCTCTTTCTGACCCTCCCCCGTTCATGCTCTGTCTCTCTCTGTCGCAAAAATAAATAAACGTTAAAAAAAAAAAATTTAAACTTTCACATTTTTAAAGTATGTGGAAAGACTCTTTGAAGAGTTTTGAAGGCATATTTGTTTGTTAAAATTTAGTTGTATCAGAATGTACACTGAATGAAATACCGAATCAAGGATTAGAATATTTTGGTTGTAGTCCGAGTTCTGTGACTAAGTAGTTTTGTGTTCTTAGATAAATCGCCATACTTCTCAGGCTTCAGTTTCTCATTAGTATAGTAGCAAAGTTGGATTTTAAAATTTCTTAGACATCTTTTAATTTAAAATTTTAACAATCTTCAAAGGGATCTTTATAATGATAACTTTCTATTTAAATTATAGGAGTTCTTATTAGTTAGCCATATTAAAGGTCACATCAAATTGGAATTCTTATGAGGTTTTCTAAATAAAAAGATACACAATCATGACAATAAGTCTTAAATGACTCTGGTCTGTCCTCTTTACCCATTTATTATAATTAACAACTGCTTCCATGGGCTTTCTCCATGCCAGGCATTTCATAAATTTTAACTGATTTAAACTTCATAATAACTCTATGATGTAGATACTATTATTATCTCCATCTTCCAGATGAAACTGAAATCAGAGAAATTAAATAACGCGTCTGGGATCATACAGCATGTATGGGAACTCCAGAACTTGAATTTGAATGCAAGCCATCTTGCCTTTATCTTCTCTGTAGGATAATATCACACACCCTTCACTTAAGTGTAAAGCCAGACAAATAAATAATAGGGTCGAACCTTTGATAATAAGTAAGTTTGATAAAGAGAAGGGTGGGTACTTTTTAATTTGAACAACTGACCTTCAGTATAATTGAGTCACTTTGAGTTACAGAGAAGAGTCTGAAGTTGTCCTCTCTTCTGGGCATTAAATAAATGCTGACAGATGCACATTTCAATCAGTTAACAAGGAAGCTTATAACATGGGCTCATCTCTCCCTCAGAGTTTTTAATCTTTTGACTAAGTTGCATAGAAACCTTGAAATTCTGTAGAACGACTTTGCATGGCAATTATGGTGTATCACATGCAATGGTGGTAAAAAGGAGTTCTTGAAAATTCTCCAAGGGACACCTATTTAGACTCAGTGCCCATATTTAATTGCATTTGAGCCATGAGCATCTGAAAGAGTGGCCACTAGTGAATCATTTTGTTTTCTGCATTGGCCTATGAGACTAGCGATAGAGACATTTAGTATCATTGCTTAATTACACTAGCTAGCAAAAGGCCAAAGCATACGGTGAGACTGTGATATAACACACATATAAACATGAAGACAGGGGTGCCTGGGTGGCGCAGTCGGTTAAGCATCCGACTTCAGCCAGGTCACGATCTCGCGGTCCGTGAGTTCGAGCCCTGCGTCAGGCTCTGGGCTGATGGCTCAAAGCCTGGAGCCTGTTTCCGATTCTGTGTGTCTCTCTCTCTCTCTGCCCCTCCCCCATTCATGCTCTGTCTCTCTCTGTCCCAAAAATAAATAAACGTTGAAAAAAAAATTTTTTTTTAATAATAAAAAAAAAAACATGAGGACATTCTCAGAAACTGAAGCAGGATTATGGAATTTAGGGACACTGATGGAGGGTACGTGGTGGCAGCAAGCAAGGTTGCATTAGTGTGAGCCAACATTACTGTGGAAATGAAATTAAAGTTAAATTTCTCACAAATTCATCTCATGGGATGGGTATTACTCTCCAAGATGGTTCATATGTGCTTGCTGAGCCCTAAGGGTTCAGAGAGCCCCTGCAGAGTCTAAGGTCCATGTATTCATCATACATGACTAATGATATTCATATCCTGAGGCACGCCTGCGTGCCTCAGTCGGTTAAGTGTCCAACTGTGAATTTTGGCTCAGGTCACCATCTCACAGTTCGTGGGACTGAGCCACCCATGGGGCTCTGTGCTGACAGAGTGGAGCTGCGTGGGATTCTCTCTCTCCCTCTCCTCTCCCCTCCCTCACTGCATACACACTCTTTCCCTCTCTGTCTCTCTCCTTCTGTCTCTCAAAATAAATAGATAAACTTTAAAAAACATGACAATCTGTATCCTGAATATGTCACGTCTCATACACATTATTACAAATATTTGCCAAATTCATTTGCATGCCACTATGATTAATAAAAGAAAAAGGTAAACTATTTAGTGAGATTGGGGGTTATGTTCCATTCAGTTTGTTTTTTTTTTGTCCCTCAACCCATGAATACTAGTGTCATGTGGAGATCTGACAATCTTCTCTTTCCTAAAAAGACATAGAAGCAAGGCTCAAAAGCACTCGCTATTAAAGCTATTCTCTGCATGGTCTGTTGTGAGACCCTTCAAGTAGGACCGTTGTTCAAAGATGGTCCCCATACCAGGTGTTTAAAATGTCACCGTCAGAGAGGTACTTGGTGCTTTAAGCAATCTCTGACATTTTGGGCTCAGTCAGATTTAAGGGACCGCACGTTTTCATCAGAGGGTCAGGACACCCATATCCTAAAGTATAGATTTACCTGTTTTTCTAACAATTCAGGCTGTTAATTATATGACCCATTTTTACACCATTTTTGTTAAAGAACTCGTGTGAGTGGGCATGTGTGTGTGTTCATGTGTGTGCTATATTTCCCCAAAACACGAGCTTTCCAAACATCCTCGTCTTTACCAAGAACCTCACATTTGGTAAGAAATTAGAAAATGACACTTTCTCAAGTGTTTCCAAACCAGTTCCATCAAATCTTACTAAATTCCCTAACATCCTTGAAGGGGTAGATAAACCCCTTGAAGAGTAGATAAACGCCCTTGAAGGGGTAGATAAACACCCTCATTTTACAAAGGAAAAAAAACAGAAAACGAGTTGGGCCCAAGGCCTTTTTGGCTAATATTGACCCCAGAGCTCTGCACTGCTTCATCTTTCCACAACAATCTAAGGCAAAGTGGGCTGTAGGCCAAACTCAGCCCACCGTCTATTTGTAGTGACCTGCAATCTAAACACAATGTTTGCAATTTTATATGGTTGTACTTGAAATGGTTACAAAACTACATGCAAAATGTCTGCCATTCTTTTCTCTTGGTCCACAAAGTCTAAAGTGTTTGCTGGCTGGCTCCCTACAGACAGTTTGCCGACTCCTGATTTAAGGCCTCAAGAGCTTTGCACAGCACCACCCGTTAGAAATACAATGTGAGCCACATAAACAATGTGCAATTCTCGAGTAGCCACATGTGTAAAGGTAAAAAGAAGCAGATGAAACTAATTTTAATAATACATTTAATCCAATATTTCCAACATGTAACCAATATAAAAGAATAATTAATGAGATATTTTACAATTTTTTTCATGTAAATCTTTGAAATTCAAGCGCATGATTTACTCTCATAGCACAAGTCAGTTTGGACTAGCCACGCTTCAAGTGCTCTGTGTGCATGCCTGTCAGTGACGACTATCTTGGACAGAGGAGATCTAGATGTTATTACCATTTTTCCCTCATCACTCTTTTTACTATTAAGGATGTTTTATCAGTTTCACATAAAATTTTGGTACCAAATGGGGACCAAACTTAACATTAGCATTTCTCTGTTGTCATGCCATTGCCACATTCTCTCGAGTGGGAAATATTTTTGTTATTATTCCTTTTAGGTCAACTTTAATTGACAGTAAATGGACAAAAATGATTTTATTAATATGCTTTAAGTTGGTATTTCAGGTTTTTTTTTTTAATTTTTTAATGTTTATTTTTGAGAGAGAGACAGAGAGACAGAGTGTGAGCGGGTGAGAGGCAAAGAGGGAGACACAGAATCCCAGCAAGCTCCATGCTCTGAGCTGTCAACACAGAGCCTGACATGGGGCTCGAACCCACCAACCGTGAGATCATTACCTGAGCGGAAGTTGGGTGCTTAACCGACTGAGTCACTCAGGCACCCCAAAGTATTTCAGTTTTTAAATAATAAACCTGGATTATCTTCTGAATTTGGTTTTGGAGGCAAGATGTATAAAGCCCATTAGCCACCCTCCAGCCCTATACCCTGTTTTAATTTCTCCACAGCACCTACGACTTGGCCATATGTATGTGTATTATGAATCCTCTGAGTGCTGTTGTCTACTGGCCACTGGAGTGCAGCTCAACAGCAGGAATCTTTAAGGTCCTATATTTCTAGGACCTGAAAGAATGGTGGGCATGTGGTCCCTGTTAAAAAAATATATTTTCTTGACATATAAATGATAAAAGGCATCACATATACCAAGGAAGATAAGCAGAAAGTATCTCTGAAGTGAGCAACAGAGTAAGGCATTAACACCCTAGTGTAAATTGGTTTACTCGATCCATTTGTGTAAAACACTGGACTCACTGAGCAAGAAATGAGAGAATTTTAACAGGCAAAAAATTGACATTGACAGTAATTTGGGGTAAATTGATAATACGGCTTGGTAATTTTTTTCTAGAGCTAACTAGCAATTACGTTACAAAAGCAAAATATTCCAAAAATAACATTGGTCTTTCATTTTTATGGACTGTTGGCATCTACTTTTAATTAGATGAACAATATTTCTACCATCAGTTCCTTCAGTAGAACAGTGGGTGAGTGAGAAAAGAGCCCTATTTTTTTAGTTTATTACATTCGCCAGCTATTTCTCTTCCTAAAATTTCTGCCTGCACTACATGGTGAAGTTAGACTAGCAAAATGGAAGTTACATTTCAATACCCAGGAGACAAGCCTTGAGAAAACTTCACAAAACAAAAACTTTAGTTTTCATTATATCCACCAGGCCTGCAGGTTCACCTAAGATTCCCTAACATCCTTGGAGACCTTTTAAATGCAGTAAAATGCCTGCCTCAGGTAAAATTGGCAACACTTTAGAACAAAGGTTTCGTAAGTGGTGGTTTATAACGCATGTAGGATTTGGAAAGTACATTTTTCCTTGTCTTGAAGATATGTCTTATTAAGATGGCGTACCCCCTTGGAGGCAATATTACTTTTTCAATGGTTCAAGCTTGCAATAACACTATTTCTTGTGAGGAAGCTGGAGTATTTTTATCTAGAATGGAATGATGCTATTTGAACAAATATTATTTCAGGAGATTGCAGATTTGTAGGTAAAAATTGCTGGTCAGATTTTCAACACAGAGCCGTGCTAAAAAGTGGAGTAAGAGGAAGGAAATTGTCAGCCCACTGACAGCAGCAATCTGTCGTGAAAGCCAGTTAAAAATGGTGCCCATATCAAGCCCAAGCCTCCCTGATGGTCACAATGCCTTCAGGATTCTCCTCACTGCAGCCGTTAGGGGCATGTTTGAATTTTTCTAAAATTCAACTTCCATGAATCACATAATAAGCAAAAATTACCAACCCGTGTTGGCATTGCATTCAGCCTGCTAAAGACTCTAGCTAGATAAGCATAGCCATTTTTAAATCCAAATTTTATAAATCCAAATTTTATATATGTACCATATCATATATCTATAATAATATATAATGTATATCTTATTTTTTTAAGTTGATTTATTAAGGGGGGGGGGTCAGAGAGAGAGGGAGAGAGAGAATCCCAAGCAGGCTACACACTGCCAGCACAGAGCTCGACACAGGGCTCGATCCCACAAACTGTGAGATCATGACCTGAGCCAAAATCAAGAGTTGGATGTTTAACTGACTGAGCCACCCAGGTGCCCCATATCATGTATACTTTATAAAAATGAAAGTGTTTATGCATCTGATGCTTCTATCTTAAGGAAGTAAAACTTTGAATACTGAATCATAGTTAATTGCTATATATGTGTATATTTATATATTATATCTCCACTCTATTTCAGTGATCCCTTGGACCTTGTCAAGCACTGGAAATAACTCCATCTTAGAAACCTTAATTTCAAATTTTTAATATTGTAATAACATAATTAGGCTGTATATATTCCTTAGGAAACTGTGCAATCAATTTCTCTGTTTCATTACCACTAAATCTTTCAACAAAATTCTAGTTTTATTTTCTTCTTTCTCAAGTAAGGATCTTGTAGTAAACCTGTCTTGCCAGCACCTGCCATTCCTTTATACCCTTGTCCTTCCATTGATCCAGATCTAAAATCCTTAAATAACCATCAATCCACTCACCCTGCTTCTGTACCTATTCTTGTACTGCTGTGCATAGCTGGAGGAATGCACAGAAACTGAGCAATTTGCCCTCCAAAGATATTCTGATATTTAAGTCATCTGGGTTCATGTATTGTTTGCCAGTCCAAGTTGTCCATGACCAGTTCCATTAACCATTATCCCAAAAGTCATTCTAACCCTTGACCTCACTACTTTCAGTCACATACCTGCCATTCTTTCCCTTCACATGACGTTCCCTAATTTACAGAGAGACTAGAAACTATCGTATAAACACTCTCAACCTCCAGCCCCTATTTACAAATACATTAACATTTGAATGTCTGTTCACATCTTTACTCCTTTTTTTCTATGCAAAGTGAATTGTTTTGTCTCCGTGCTGGAACATCCTTTTTCCACTCTCCAGAACATGATTTTATTTCGTTTTCTTTTTTCATTCTTCTTTGGCTCCGTTTCTTTCAACTAATAAACATGATTATGTCTCTTTCATCACTTAATAACAATGTTGCCTTGATCTGCTCAGAGCTTAGGTACTCATTTGTTTCTTCAACAAACATTCATCGAGCACCTATTCTGTACTAAGCATTGGACTCCTACCAATCTTTCCCTCAGCCATGCTTTGAAAGTGGTTTATCTCCACCTTGTCTATCTTCTTTTGCATCTAGTCCTTCATACCACCTAAAACTATCCTTTGGCCCCCATCATGGTACCAAAATTGTTCAATACATTGAATACCTTTTAATTTGTTGAATTTGACACTATCAGTCACTCATTTGTCAACATGAAGAACAATCTCTCTTCTCTCTTCAAATTCTCTGTTCACTCCTCAAATTCCTTTCAAATCTCTTCTGCACTCCTTAGATGCCGTTACCCTGACACTTGTCTTCCATACTTTTTCTCTTCATTTTGCTGCTCATTATAGGCAAAATTTTCAAATACAATACCACGTGTGATGAGGATTTCCAAAGCCAAGGCTTCACCCAGGACCTATTTCCTGAGTTCTTGGTGTGTACTGCCCCGGGATGGCATTCAAACTTAAAACCAACATCTTCCACCTTTTTCCCCCTGTTTTGTTCAATGGAAACCTCACCCACTGAATGCCCAACCCAGAAATTTGGGACTTTCTTTTAATCCTGTATTTCCTCTATTTCCACCAAAAATTTGTCAGCAATTTATGGATTCTACTAACTAAACTGTCTCTTAAATTCTTCCTCTCATCTATATTCAAGTCCTTGCTTCAGACCTTCACATCATTTGGCTCCTGAGTTACTGAAACAGCCCCTTAATTGGTCTCTCTACCTCCCATTTAGCTCTTCTTTTTTTTTTTTTAAGTTTAATTTATTTATTTGGAGAGGGAGGGGAAGAGGGGCAGAGCGAGATAGAGAATCTGAAGCAGACTCCACGCTGTCAGCGCGCCTGGAGCAGGGGTCATTCTCATGAAATGTGAGATCACAACCTGAGCCGAAATCAAGAGTCCGACAGAATGTATAACCAATCGAGCCACCCAGGCACCCCCCATTTAGCTCCTCTTAATCCAACCTGTCTACTGGTACAAGTTAAATATTTTTAAAATGCAAATCTAAGTGTAATACTTCTCTATTCATAGACTTTCAAAACAAAATAAACATTTCTTATCTCTCTTTTATTCATTCAGCCACTAAATATGTATGAACAGTTATGAACCAGAAATTGAACAATGCACTGTGTATGCAGTAGTCATAAAATTGTACTGGTCCCCACCCCATAGAGTATACATACTAGACCCTGCAAAACTCTCCACTCTTCAGGCCTGACATTCTCTTCCACATAATCAACAATCTAACTATATATCAGTCAAAGCTCTTAATATATTTGTTTAAAAAATCTCTTAACATATTTTAGTGTGTGTGTGTCTGTCTGTCTTTCTCACAGACTAGTCTGTTTCTCAGTGAGAAGTTTGCTTATCTTACCTGTAATTATTCGTAAAGTAAGTCTTTCTTTAGTTTTCTGACTCCTAAAAGTTCTGTACTCTTAACTTATCTGAGGGACAACAGAAGCTATCATTAGCATGGTGCCTAAATAAATAAAAATATTCTTTAGTCCAAGTGATCTCTTTCAGCATTTTCTTTTAAAGTGTTTTCCCTATTAAGAGGAAGACTCACAGTTCTTATTTCATATATTGATGTTTCAGAGAAGGAATTCCTATATTTGGTTTCCTCAACCAGGTGCTATGAGGGAACCAAAGGAAGTATTAGACAGGTAACCAACAACAGGGAAATTGACAAGTGGGAAAAAAGAAAACCCAGTTTATCAGAAGGAACAGTGAGAGCAGTTTCATTGTTCTTTGATGGCCTTGATGTTTATGGCAATCAAGGAGATTTGATTCTTACTTCTGCCTTAGCTCTCAGTTCTACCTTGCAGGCAGAATCAACCATGCACATCCTCTCTCTTGAGTTCTAACCAGACCAATTAATTGGAGAAAAATATAGTAAAAGAAATAAGGAAAAGGACTAAAATGTACAACATTCAAAGATCTCTTATACATATAAGAACCTAAAATTTTACAAAAACAAAAAAATTAATCAAAGAAAGAAAAGGTAAATATTTGAATAAGCAATTAATTTAGAGGAGAGGATATCTAACATTGTTAGGGAAATTAATATTAGAACTGAAAGTGCAACTACTTTTTTTTTGATAGTCAAATGATTATTCTAATGTAATTAGCTCACTTTACAGCTGATAAACAGAGACCCTGGAGGGGCTACATGATTTCTATAAGGTTATGTAGTCAATGAAAACATCATAACTAGAAACCAAGTTTTTCTGTTTACAAACAACCTTATTCATATCTGTACATTAATTTATTTTTTCCAGTTTTACCCTTTATCTCTTTTTTCCAGTTTTATCCTTTATCTCATCATTAATTTATCTGACTCTAGGAGTAGTGGACATTACTTTTAAAAAATGATGTATGTCAGAGAGTTGTTTGGTTAAGAGTCAATGTTCTTCTCTTTGCAGCATTTGAAGATGCTGTCCTTCCTTCCTGAGCTCTTTTTGCTTTTATATTCCATGGGGTATATTTTCTTGAATCTTCTTCATTTGTGAGAAATACTTTTTTTTTTTTAAGTAGACTTTGCACTGAGCACAGGGCTCAAACTTACAACCTTGAGATCAAGACCTGAGCTGACATCAAGAGTTGGATGCTTAACCAACTGAGCCACCCAGGTGCTCCAAAAGTGCAACTACTCTTTACCATGGTAGTTTCATCCTTGGATTACCTATTCCATTATATAAAAGAGTAGATAAATAAAGATGTTTTTATAGAATGTTTATTATAGTATTGTTTTTAAAGATAAAAAATAGAAGCAAACAGTGCTCATTAATAGGAAAATGAATAAAGTATACATTCATTGAAAATAAAAGATAAATGTAAAAAATGAATGAATTAGCTCTCTCTCAGATGACACAGAATAGTTTCCTATACAGATATACCTTGGAAATACTGAGGATTCAGTTCCATACCGCTTCAATAAAGTGAATAGTGTAACAAGTGAACTTTTGGTTTTCCAAGGCACATAAAAGTTATTTTTGCAGTGTACTGTCATCTGTTGAGTGTGCACTAGCATTATGTCTTTTAAAAAAATGTACACATCTTAATTTAAAAATCCTTTTTTTACTAAAAAATGTTAACCATCATCTGAGCTTTCAGTGATTTGTAAACTTTTGCTGGTGAAGAGTCTTGCCTGGATGTTGATGGCTGCTGACTGATCAGGGTGGTGGTTGCTGAAGGCTGGGTGGCTGTGGCAATTTCCTAAAGGAAAACAGCACTGAATTTTGCCACATCCATTAATTCTTCATTTCACAAACAATTTCTCTGTAGCTGTTTGATAGATTTACCCACAGTAGAACTCTTTCAAAATTGGAGTCAGTCCTCTCACACCATACTGTTGCTTTGTCAACTAAGTTTATGTCATATTCTAAATCCTTTGCTGTCGTCTCAATAATCTTCACCAGGAGCATCTTCAGGAGGAGTAGATTCCATCTCAAGAAACTACTTTCCCTGCTCATATATAAGAAGCAACGCCTCATCCATTGAAGTTTTATCATGAGATTGCAGCAATTCAAATATAATAATAATGGAAATTTTTGAAATATTGCAAGAATTACCAAAATGTGACACAAAGACACAAAGTGAGCAAACGCTGTTGGAAAAATAGTGCTGATAGACGTGCTCAATGCAGGGCTGCCACCGACCTTCAATTTGTGCAAACACAGTATCTGCGAAGCACAATAAAGTGAAGTGTGATGAAATGAGATGTGCCTGTATTTACTGTTAAGTGAGAAAAGCAAGTTGCAGACAAATGTATAGAATGTGATCCAGTTTTTATAAACAAAACTAAATATAGAAAATGAGAACAAAATGGGAAAAGTATATGTATACACAAGTATGATTATATGTCTGATTGAGTCAGCCTAGAAACAAGTGAGAAAGGATACACATCAGGCAATCTCAGGTGTGAGTGGTAGTGAATACATCGAAGCCAGCGGGGGCTGGGGGGGGCAGGTGGAAGTATGGCAAACAACAGCCAGAGCAGAAGGGCCCACAAGAAAATCATGGTATAAACATAATCCCTTTAATATAAAAGTGTGTGTGTGCACAGAGAGAAATGTATGAAAGAGTGCTAAACAATATGTTCATGCTGGTATGTTTAGTTGATGAGATTTCAGAGAACTTTGACTTCTTGAAAATTTTCTGTATTGGCCTGCACTGGTCCTTTGTTTTCATTGTTGTTTTTGTTTTGTTTTTGTGTTTTTACATTAAACATGTATACAATCAAACAAACAAACCAAAACAGAATGTGGGTGAACCCATATATGGACACTTAAAAATCCTTACTGTCAGTCTATGTTTGGTGAATGAAAATAACATAACATATGAGAAGCATTCTCTTCATTGCCTAAAGATGGTCTGCTCTTGTTGATAGTGATAACAAGGTACAGAATGCTTTATAAATGCTGTGGTAGAAAATAAAGCAGTCTGGACCAGTACAGACAATCCAAACATGAGTTGAGCCATTGAATTTCATGGGATACAAACAAATATCCAGAGGAGTAAATTATATTTGCCAAGGGCAAAGGTAGAATGTTCACAAAAGAGATGGAATTAGTGTGAAGGTGAGGATACAAAGACCACATTCTGTGACTTTTTTTTCTATAATCTGCTAAGATTTGGAATTTCTGTCTGAATTTTTCAAAACTAATGGCATATTTTTGTATAAGAATGAATAATTGTACATACACTTTCAAGCCTAGAATGCAGATCACAAAATTAAACCCCACATATATATTACCATATATTTAATCATTCTTTATTCATAAGAGAAAAAAATCCTAACTTGAATAAAACATTAAACTGGTAAGTCTTTGAAGGAGCTCTTCATTTAAATCTTCTTTCAAAAACTACAGGACCTGGCTCACCATCACAAAATCCAAGATAGAACAAATAAATACCTAGGGAGCAATCTTTCCAGCCTTAAAAAACTATGTTGGTATCAATTACTGACATAAGTCACCTTCAACACTTCATTACAGGAAGTATTCATTTCTGTGCATACTGATCTCTGTCAAAGGGTTCAGTTCTTCCTTTAGGATAAAATACAAATGATACTGAATCTCTTGCAAGTCCCTAAGCTCATTCATTATGTCTGAAGGAGCAGGAGATTGGTCTAGGGGGAAAAAGCAGCCTTGGAAAGAAGTGCTGGCTGTTATGGCTGGAATACACTATATTCATCTTCCCCTTGTGGTGTATCCAGTGACAGGGAGCAGCCCCTTCTCTGGGATGTCCACATTAAAGGAAGAATACCATCTTTTATTATAGACAAAGAGAATGGCTAGATATATAGGCAGATGATAGATAGAAGATTAGATAGATAGATAATGGAAAGAAGGGAGGGAGGAAGAATGACAGGAGGATAGGAAGGAGGGAGGGAGGGAGGGAGGGAGGAAGAGTGAAATAAAAAATACCATTTTTTTTCTCCTGTGGGAGCTTATAATGGCATTATCACTTTTTGCAACATTGATTTACATATTCAAAGCAATCTTATAATTTTCAATAAGGCTATCAACTTCCTGCTCAGTTTTTCAAGTGTCTTTGGTTTTAAATGGGTCATTAAAAAGTTACTTTTGCTTTAATTAAATAAACAAAGTACTCATTTCATTCTTACATGAACCTCCAGGATTTTCAATTAGTTATTTTTGCATTAAGCTTGACTGAGTTGCTATGCTAATGTGCTTTTATCATTTTGCCAAAAATAAACATGTGACTGGTTTACAGGAGGACAAGATGCCTCCGACTTTCATATCTCCTGTCATTGGCATTCTGAATATAAGTACAAGTTCCACCGCTCAGTAAACACCATTAATCTGCAGCTTATGCAAATCAGAAACCTATTATTTTAACTGTTTTAATAAGCAATGAAATCAGAGCTATTGTTAACGCACTTATTTTGAAGAGAAGTGTTCTGTAACTGCAAAATATTATTCTACTATTATCATGGTATTGTTGTCATTATATTAATAAAATATTACATGATATAGAGAGATTTCTGTATGAAGTAAGATTACATCTAAGACAATGTTCTCTTTCGACAGCAAAGGTAAAGAGGTTACCTTTGTGATAATGCCACAAACATTTTGTTTGTTTATTTAAAGCCATACTGTTTGTGGCTTATAAAGACAATTTATTTGTCTTTCCTTTCCCCTCATTATTTCTGATTCATTTCATTGTTGGAGTGGACAGGAATTGAAAAATGGAAGGAAAAACTTAAGTTAATTGTTATGGAAAGGATGATAGAAGGAAAATATTGCTTACAATGAAATCGTTGGACCATCAAGAGATTTCAGCTGCTATATTGCAGCTGATTGGCTGCAATCGACTATTACCTGAACCCTACAATATCACTATCCTTTCATTATGAAAAATGTAACAGCTAGTGATATGCTGCAGATGTCCGTGTGGGGCTCATAGATCTACAGATCCTCAGTGGTATCATTGAAAACAAAACCACTGAATATTCTTACTTAGAATAACGTGGTGGATATTTGATTGATGAAACTCCACGAGTATGTGTGCTTCAGCCCAGGTTTTGCATAAGATATTCAATCTCACTGTGCTGGCATCTCTCCATGGTATCTACTGTGTCTGGCACAGTACCTGGAATGCAGGCACTCAACAAGAGTTGAATTTACTGAACCGCTTTACTGACCAGATTAACTTCAGGTCCTCTGAGTTGTGTGAGCCCCTTCCAAGGCTCTTACCTAACTGTACACTTACAATTGTACATTTCAAATGTTATGTTCTCAAGGGCTCCAAAATTGTATGTACTTTAGGCCCACAAAATCTGGGTCCACTTCTGGACTTGATAAATCTTCAGTGTCTAATTAAATTGATGGAGAATGAATCTGGAAGCCAAGCAATGAAGATAATATTTCATCTTTCCACTATCTCACTTGCTGATAATCATCACTTGCTGACAATCAAGCAATTTGGGATCATTTCTTTCTTCTGAAAATTTTGGATGTCTACAAGTTTTTAGTGCTAAACTTCTCTTGCTAATCTATAACTTCTTGGACATCACTTCCACCATTTTTTACTCAAACAGATAAATTCTCTTCCCCTTTATCTCCTGGAGAAGTGTAGGCTGAAAACTTTTCCTATGTTCCTAACTATCTGTTGTCTTTTTAATTCATTTCCTCCCTGCTCAGCCTGGTTCCCATGGTCAGCAATCTTAGAAACACAGAGACATTCTTGAGTCGACCTTAGGTTGCTAAGTCCTCCCGAAAAACTTAAATGATATTGAGAGTCTGTCTTAAATTTTAATATATCCTTTTATCTATAACTTGTTGACCCCGTAGTCAATCCCCCATGGTACTATTTTAAATCTTCTCCAAATGTTTGAGACTCTTAACTTTTCCACTGACCCCTCACTCTTAGCTATTGATTTCTTCTCTCACTTTACAATAAGTACCATAGCACTTTGAATAGACCTATATCTGCAGGTGAACTTGAAACTACTGAGTCTATTTCTACTTGATGGGAAAGCCTTCAATAAATTTTCAGATACCACAGGCTGTGAAAAAAAAAAGAAAAAAGAAAAAACAGAAATACTATTTTCATCTTATTAGGATTAATACCTTCCCCATGAAGAAAAGTCTTTAGTTAAATTAAAAAGAAATGTGAAGGAGACAGGTCACTGAAACATTATCAGAGATTACTTATTAAGAACTTAACATCAGTGAGGATTTAAATACCCTTCAAAGAAATACATAAATTACTACTAACTTCTATGATTTTTAATTTCAGAGGACATTCCATACAGTGTTGTTATTAGGTAAATTTATGTGTTCACGGCATTGCAACATATAAATTAAACTTCACAGTAAAAGGTTCAGTGCTGATGTCAGTAATAGTTTGGAAAGAGAATAAAACATAGGCATTAAAATTCTAATGGGAACTTTAATTTTAGAAAAATTGTGGAAGATTTTTTTATTTCATGTAAGTAGACAGGAACCTCATTAAAATTGTCATATGCTTCTTAGCTTCTCACAAATTGAAGGTATAAAAATGTTTTGCTATAAAAAATAGCACAGCTGCTAATGAGAAAGGACTTTAATTAACAGATCCACTTAGAAAAAGGTAAACACATTGCATTTCACAACTTTAAGAATTTTGTTGCCGTATTTGATGCATACTAAATATTTTGTCAATTATAGACTAACTGATGCAAGATATTTCCATATGGACCATTTGAATAATAATAGTTAACATGTATTAAGCTCCTTACTGAGTATCCGTATCTGGTACTATTCTAAATGCTCTATATGTATTTGCTAATTGATGTCACCAAAACTAATCAAGGAAACACTATTTGATCTTCATCTTGTGGATAAGCACACTAAGTTCAGAGAGGCTAAATAACTTATTCCTGGTCACACAGCGCTAGGTTTTGAACCACAGGAACCACAGACATATGATTCAAGAGTTAGTTCTCTTAACCACCTGTCTGAAGGCAACTTTGCAGAATTTATTCTGACGTGTGTATTGTCATAAGTGAGCAACGTCTTAGGAGTCCCTTATATTGTATCTGATATAGAAAAGACTCATTATGACCAGTGGCCTTATCATAGGCAGTCCAGTATTTGGACTGATTTTATTGGCAGCTACAAGACCTGGTGGAAAGCTCAGAATGTTTGGAATCAAACAGTTTCAGATTTCAAAGTTCTCCTGCCAGTCTATATTAGCTAAGTGGCTGTGGGCTGGTTTTTAGCTATTCGGAACCTCATTTTTCTTATTTGTGAAGTTAAATTTTTTTTAAGTTTATTTATTTTTGACAGAGACAGAGTGTGAGCATGAGCTGGAGAGGGGCAGACAGAGAGGGAGACCCAGAATCCGAAGCAGGCTCCAGGCTCCAGGCTGTCAACACAGAGCCTGACGCAGGGCTTGAACTCACAAGCAGTGAGATCATGACCTGGGCCAAAGTCGGACATTCAACCGACTGAGCCACGCAGGCGCCCCGCTTAGTTGTGAAGTTTAGTTCACAATGTCTAACTTTCAGGTTTTGCATAATTATAAAAGTAAGCTATGTGAATAAAATAAAGTTACTTGTTCCTTTATAACCTTAAAACAGATAAAGAATTATGTACCCATCATTGGAGGAAATGTTTAGAGTTTTAGAATGTACATGTTTAGAGTGTACATTGTATACTCAAAATTCACTTTCATGCTTCCAATTCACTCTATTAGAGATAGATTGAGAACGTCCTTCCTTTCTTTTTCTAGATGAGTATGGATCTTAGAAAAAAAATTAAAACAGTGATAAAAACATAAATATTAATTCAAGTTCTAGAACAAAAAAGAAAGGAAATCCCTTCATGTCAGAAGTGAAAGTCTCTGGAAAGTCAGGCCTCATCTTGATATATGGACTCTGATACCTTGCCTGCTTTGCTCAGGAAACTGGCAAGGAATTTCGATCTGAAATCTACACAATGGCCTGGAGTTCAATATTTCCTACCAACATGGAGAAAGATTCCGACGTTGAGAAATTAAGAAATTAGATTCATATGCCCTGAAATATAAAACACTGGGTCCCAGGGGAGAAGCAAGAGTTAAACTTGGCCGGGAGGGTTCTCTAAGGTGGAACACACAACATTCCCACAGAGGGGACCAGGCCCTGATGAATGTAGGTGCACAATCAAAATCTATAACGCAAGTAAGAAAAATCCCCCCCCCAAGGGAAAGACAGAAGATGCTAATTAGTATTTTCTGAGTCTTTATCTACAAAAATAAGTTTTTAAATAATGTATTATAATTTTTGGTAGTGATGCAGTATTCAGTCACATTAATATGTTTACACTAGTCAGAGCTTTTCAGATAAAGAGAATCAA
This sequence comes from Prionailurus viverrinus, assembly GCF_022837055.1. Classification (NCBI taxonomy): domain Eukaryota; kingdom Metazoa; phylum Chordata; class Mammalia; order Carnivora; family Felidae; genus Prionailurus; species Prionailurus viverrinus. The sequence continues at coordinate 86,675,239 of NC_062568.1, forward strand.
AAGGAGATTAACATCCCAGTTCAACAATTAGGCAGTAAGAAGGTGAGTCTTCCCTTCCTCCAACCTTTTGTTCAATTCAGACTCTCAGCAGATTGAATCATGCCCATGCACAATGGAGAGAACAATACACTCTGATCAGCCTACCAACTGAAATATTAATCTCCTGGAAACGCCCTCAGAAATGCACCCCAAAATTATGTTTAACCAGCTAGCTGGGCATCCCTTGATCCATTCAAGTTAATGTAAAATTATCTATCTAAGTATCCTAAGTATTTAAGCAATCTGAATCTTCCTTGATTCTCAGGACTAATGGTTTCTGTAAAAAGAAATTATTATTTCAAAGACATAACTAAAAATAAGACACCATACAGAAGAAATACTAAGGTTTTTTTGTGGTGAATGTAATTAATGACATCTATAAAATTTTCCAAATCATAGTGTTCAAATGATCATAATTCAGGTTTCTTTAAGTCACATTCACAAGAAAGTACAATTTAATTCTATATGAAAACATATATTTGTAAATAACTCATGTTTTTAAAACACAGTGCACATGCTACTACTGACATTTTAAAAAGCTAAAGCACTCTGATCTGTCTTAAATTCACAGTGTAGAATATTGTCACTTTCAGAGTTATCAGAATATTTAACCATGAATTGATGACCCAACATTTACCAAAATCTTACCTAGCACATGTGAATGGGATGGACTGTATATCATCTTGTAGTGTTCTATTTCTCTTTATATTGTGTTAACTCTGAAGAAAGCAGTGTCTTTAAGTTACAGAATGACTTTACAAAACCACTGATGACAGATTGCCAATTTTTACAATGTAACAATAATAGAAATGGTTACTTGGAGAAGAGCTGAATATTTTGAAAACTGATAGTTCGACATTTTGTTCTCTCGGTTGGCTAAAGTTTCTTATTTACTCATGAAGATACTCGTGAAGAAGCTAGAGAGACATGACAGGAAAGAGATCATCTCTTCAGACAAACCAAGGGGCTTGTTTTCTAAATTTGGATGTACTTTGTTTCCATTTTCCAGTTTTACTTTTTAAACTTTCACACCTAATTATTCTTAAGTCATAAATAATTATGAGTTGACTTAATGGCCTTCCCATTAAAGAGCTGGTAGAGATTGTATGTGCATGCCTCTGTCATCATTCTTTTCTACCAACAAGAGAATTAAGTTATTTCACAACAGAACAAGGAAGCACACCAGGTGTCATTAAATAAAATCAAGCTTTTTAGAAAAATAATTCCTCTTTGCCACTGGCATCCTGAATCTTAAAGTATCTATCTACATACTCCTTTTGCTGACATAAATTTGCATATGTGGTGTACAGCTAGAATGTGGAAATTCAAAACGTGGAACTCAAATCTTTCCAAACAGAAATAAAGTACAATGCATGAATGATGTCTACAGGTTTTCCTCCTCTTGTGTGTTGTCAGCATGCCAATATCTCTCATCAGTCTATGATTCAACGGAGATGCAGAAAGAGGCGGGCACAGATAGATTAAATCTTTGACAGTTCCCGTCCAGTGTTATATTCTTTTAATAGAGCTTCAAGAGGCAGCAGGCACACACAATGCATGCCATGTATGATTGATAGAAAGTGTAGTTTGCTTACTCTAATGCTTGACAATGCGGAGCAACACCTACTCTGGCATGACAAATTCGAGCACTGACAGCCAAAGCAGGTACAGCCTGCCCGCAGACCTTCCAGCCAAACACAGATTTAATTTACATCCATCAACGAAAACGTAGATTTCTCTGAAAAACCTTAATGTATCTCATTTTAGTAACAAATGATGAGCGTAATAGAATCTGGGGTTTTTCTTTTTCAAGTATAAAAGCTGATCGCCAATTTAATTCGACAACCACTTGTGCGTGCCTCTGATTTGTTAAACATTGTTTGGATCACTAAAGAAATACACTAATAGGTCTCTGATTCCAAAACTTGTAGTCAAGGGGTGGGTTGAAGGTGGAGTTAAACAAGTGTAAAATTATTAAAATACAGGACAGAACATATTCGTGTTTCAAAGGAATGTGGGTTCATCTCTTGTTGACACAGATAAAACCTTCATAGAGCTTTTCTTCATGTGTAGAAAGCATTGGCTTTACATCTAAAAAGTAGTAATCAGTTTACATTCTTATATATGCGTTCTTGAAAAAAAGTCACTCAAGGGAAGTAACAAACTCCATTTTACAAATGAGGAAATCCTCCCAAGAAATAAAACAAGAAACAAAGCTAGAAAGCTGCAAAACTTGGATGAAGGCTGTGACTCTAAATTTTGTATTGCTTGAAACAATGTCTTTGGTTAATGTAGCATGGATTTGGAAACCCTGATCTGGGTGTTGATGATAGAAACTAGAATATGGATGTGAGAGTGATGGGGGCTGGTTATTTAAATTTGGAGGTGGGTATAATACCAAAGGAGAGAACATAAAAAGGAAAGAGAAAGTAACAGAGAAAAGAAGCTCAAAAGAAAAGTCATATTTCAACAGAGTGAGAATTAGGGAGAAAAAATCATAAAAAACAAAGTGGTAGGAGAATACTGGGAAAGAAATAGAAAAGTGTCATGGTTCCTAATAAAGAAATATCAGGATGAAAATTTGTCATCTATAAATGAAAACTGCTGTATCCCCAAAGTCACCACAGTGTCTAACAATGAGTATATTCTCAATAATTATTAGTTAAATGAAAGAATAATCCTGATCTACATACAGTGGCTTTCTTTCCACTCACTCTTCCTATTTGGACTTAAGACCTTAAGTATGAAACACGGGGTTTGTCCTTAAATTTATCCCTTTAGCTCATGGTAACTGTATATTTTCTTTATGCACAAAACACCACTCATTCCAAATCATGATCTCAAGCATGTTAGTAGTTGTAACTATAATTTCATCACAGCACTGACTCTACTCCTAATCTTGACATATCTTGACCTTATTTGCCCTTATCCCACCTTATCCCAACAAATAGGAAGAACAAGTTATATTCAGCAAACAGATATATACTGCATATTTAGAAACAGAAATATTACAGAATTATAAACCCATATTTCCAACCCACATGTTGGAAAGAAAACTGTGAGCTACCTTACTTAGAGTCATTTAATAGCAAAACTGGAGTAGAAAAACATTTTAAAACAAATATATGAAATCCATTTTCTTTGCACATAGTCAAACCCAACCGTGTTTAATTTTTGACCTTCATTTTTTATTGGAAAGCACTTTTCTCATAGGCAATCCCATGTCAGTACTTGAAAAGAAAGAGAGACTTAGGCTCAAATCCTCCAGATTTCTCTTCTCTACAGTTTCATTTACTTTAGTTCCCTTTTCAACCAAAACATGTTACCTTATTTTATAGCTAAAAGTTCTACTGGGACAACTTAGAATGCATACATCACAGTTTGCGGTATTATGGACAGTAAAGATATTGAAAATTTAAGACAATACTAACTTTATTACATTTTCAGTTGTCTTTACCCACAAATCTAGAGGGGCTATTTGCTATTCTTAATGTCTATTCAATCATATCATAGTTTAATTCTATCAAGTTATTTATTGTTTCAACTCAAGAGGGGGCTGAAGTAAGTCAATTTTTGGTCACCTGGACTGAATGAACATCACACTTTTCAATCTAGCTTATGCTTGAAAACGATGATTTTTAGGGTACTTGTGGAAAATAGTCTTGCCTTTAAAGTGAAATAGACATGGTAGACAACTAAGAAGGCAACACAGAAGACAACCAGCAAGGTGAGAAGAAGAACATCTTCAGAACATGTGACAGAAATCCATATGAAATTAACAATCCGGATGCATTCTCAGAGGCAAACACAAGACAGGCTCTTATTGAATGTCGAGCTATTGAATATTGTAGAAGTGTCATGCAGTTGTCGCGGTGTGGTGGAAATATGGAAATCAGAGGTTGAGGGTCAACAAACAAGTTTAATAAATGGATACTGTGAGTTGCTTAATAAATAGAGGAGAAATTTGATTTTAGAAAATTTGTGTGGTATGACCAGTGGCATCCATATAGTGGAGAAAAGTAAACTATTAAGTCCAAACAAGTAAAAAACGTATTTTTAATCTTCTCCCAAGGATATGTGATTGTATCTCCAACAAATGCAGTGAGGTTTTTTTTTTTTAGCTTTATTGAGAAATAAGTGTGTATTAACCAAGCAATTTTCAGATTTCTTATTTGCTTTCCTGAGGGGATTCACTCCATCTTATGAATTATAGCTTCGAGAATCAAGTACTTTGATAACCCTCTCTCAATTAATAATTAGCTTTCCAGTCAGCATCATTTCCACACTAGGTTAGTAAGAACCCCTTGTCGACTGAATACTTACATGCCCCACAAATTCTCACGTTCAAACTGTAATGCTCAAGGTGACAGTATTAGGAGGTGAGGCCTTTGTGAGGTTTACATGAGGTCATCATAAAGGTGGGGCCTTCATGAATGAGATTAGTGCCTTTTACTTCAGAGCAGTTGTTTCCTCTCTCTCTTCCCCCGTGCCTCCCTCTCCCTCTTCCTCTCCCTCTCCGTGCCATGTGAAGACACAATGAGAAGATGGCTGTCTACAAACTAGGAAGAGGGTCCTCACCAGACACCAGATCTACCAGTTCCTTGATGTAGACTTCCCAGCCTCCAGAACTGCGAAAAATACATGTCTGTTGTTTAAGCCATCCAGCCTATGGTATTTTTGCTATGGCAGGCCAAACTAAACAGAGATTTGTTTGTTTGTTTGTTTGTTTGTTTTTCTTAAGACACATGAGCATCCCAAGATAAAACCACAGTCCAAAAATCACTCTTTCCTAGGAACCTTCCAAAGATCAGTTTATCCCATAAAGGACTTCATACCATTGTATATTTTGATGGTGCTCTTAAAAAAAACAGTGAACATTAGTAACATAATAGCAAATGTTAATATTTACTATGCTTATATTTTGAACCTATAAAATAAATTCCAAACTAAGATCCCAACACCTAACATCTCCCACTTTCTTACTACAAACTACACTTCTAGCATGGCCTTTACTCTTTATGCACAGTAAACCCTGAGCTTTCTTTCCTAAGTGTATTGATTTACAAAAATGCATCCCCAGTAGGGTGACCAACCTCTCAGGTATACCTGGGACTGAAGGTGTTCCCAGAATGTGGAAATTTTGGTGCGAAACAGAGAGTGCCAGGTAAACCAGGAGAGGTTGTTAACCCATCTTCAAGGATGATTTGCTTTTTTTTTTCTTTCTTGAGAGAGAAAAGTGGGGGTGGAGAGAGAATCCCAAGCAGGCTTCAGCATGGACCCCCCTTCATGGGGTTCCATCCCACAAACCACGAGATCATGACCTGAGCCAAAATCAAGAGTCAGATGCTTAACCAAGTGAGCCACCCAGGCACCCCAAGAATGATTTTAACTTTTTTTAATTTTATTTTTGTTTTTATTTGAGAGAGAGAGAGAGAGAGAGAGACAGAGAGAAAGCATGAACAGTGTAAAGGCAGAGACAGAGACAGAGACAGAGACAGAATCTGAAGCAGGATCCAGGCTCTGAGCTGTCAGCGCAGAGCCCAATGTAGGGCTCGAACTCACAAGCCGAAAGACTGTGACCTGAGCCGGAGACAGATACAACCGAATGAGCCACCCACTTGCCCCTCCCCAAAGATGGTTTTAAAGGCCACTTTCATGATGAGTCTTTTTGTGTCCTCACATTGTATCACCACCATCTCCTAACTTCCTCTAATGGCACAACATAAACTTTTGTGCTGCCATGTGGTTCTCCTTGCTACTACCTGAAAACCCTTCTTAACAACCTGGGTCCATTTATTTTCCAGAGCGGCTCTATGCTCAGCCCACAAACTATATTTTCCAGCATTCCTTGAAGCTATAGGTGAAACAGTAGTGACTAATGAGACAAAGGAATTATCAGATGGGATATCTACAAAAGCTCTTTAAAAAGGTATGTTTTGCCCTGTGCCATCCCCTCTCCTTCCTACCTGGGATAATGATGCGGTGAGGAACTGATACTAAGTGAGATTAAACGTGAAGGTAAAAGTCATATGATAGTAAGAGCTGAGCAGAAAAAATAGAAGGAGCCCGAGTCACTGCTGGCATCATAAATCCACCACACAAATCCTGAACAATCTGTCTCCGGACTTATTACATGTAACAAAATTACATGTCCTTTGATTAAGCCACTGTGATGAGATTCCTATTGTATGTATCAAATGCAAAGCACTACATGGGGTTGACAATTCTGAGAAGAAAACAGACTGGTTAAAATAAACCATTCAATACAGGAGTTTATGTAACAAATTGAATACAGTTAAATAGAAAAACAGTGAACAAAATAATGAACTGGACAATTTACTCAAAGATCTATCTCAAAATCCATCAAGAGAAGATAAAAGGAAAAAAAAGTATAAAAAAAAATCAAGAGCTACGAAAGCTAGAAATATATGTCAGAAGCTATACATCAGCAGTCCAAAAGGGAATGAGAAAAAAATAAATGAAGAAATATTTAAATGAATAATGACCAAGTTTTCCCAGAATTACAAATTTCAAAGACCTTAAGATTTAAAGTGCTTATTAAATAACAAAAAGGGTGAAGAAGACAATATATAAATGCATAGATAACATAGGACAGATAAATGATAGATAATTATAAAATTTAAAATTTTTTAATGTCTATTTTTGAGAGAGAGAGAGAGAGAAGCAGAGAGAGGGAAACACAGAATCAGAAGCAGGCTCCAGGCTCTGAACTGTCAGCACAGAACCATATGTGGGGCTCAAACTCATGAACCGTGAGATCATGACCTGAGCTGAAGTCAGATATTTAATCCACTGAGCCACCCAGGAGCTCCAGATAATAATAAAATTTAAGAGAATCAAAGATAGAAAAAATTCTAAGAGTCTTAAAGTATATTGAAAGGAAAAGCATAACACCAAAAAGGAATATGAACCAGACTGACATCAACATGCTTAAAGCAACTTGGTATATAAGAATAATGGAATTATCTTTGCAAATCTTGAAGGAAAATAACTTTTCAGGTATGCAAAATTTCAAAGACTTACCATATGAGAAATTTTTTAAAAAATATTCTTAGTGACGGTATCACAGCAAGAAGAAAGATAAATCTTGGAGGATTCTATAAGATATATATGGGGGTGCCTGGGTGGCTCAGTTGGTTGAGCATCCGACTTCAGCTCATGTCATGATCTTGTGGTCCGTGAGTTCCAGCCCCGCATTGGGCTCTTTGGGGACAGCTCAGAGCCTGGAGCCTGCTTCGGATTCTGTGTCTCCCTCTCTCTCTGCCCTTCCCCAGCTCATGCTCTGTCTCTCTCACTCTCAAAAATGAATAAATGTTTAAAAAAATTAAAAAGAAATATATGAAGTAGGGCTGTATAACTGACATAACGCATGCTGTTACCCGAATAAACAAGAAACTAGAGAAAACAAATCAAAGCAAACAAAAGGATATAATGGATTCAGAATGAAAATCTAGTCTCTGTTGGACCCCAATTAATACATGAGTTATTTCAAGCACCTATATCAGTTACTGATGTGTCAAGCAGAAAACAAATGAAAATATTTTACATGATCTAATGGGCATATATAAAACCCTACAGCTAACAATTAGAGAATATACATTTTTTGTCAAGTACACATGAACATTGTATGTACATTAGCTATATTTTAAGGCAAAAAAAACAAATTATGACACTTTTCAAAAAATTAACAAACATTCCATGTTTCAGATCACAAGGTAATTAATTTAGAAACCAATAGACAAGATAACATAAAAATACACATTTAGAAAATATATAATGAACCCAAAAATGGAATTAAACATGTTTTAGAAATTATCGAGACCTGAATGACCTTGAAAATGTCATCAACACTTGCTTATTAAAGCCAAAGTACTCCTCACATGGAATTTTAGAACCTTAAATTCATTCACCAAAAAGGAAGAAAAACTAAAAATGAGTTAAATGTCCCACACAGAAGATAAAAAAATTACCATGATGTAAACCCAAAGCAAGGAATGAAAAGGAAATACAAATGCTCAGATCTGAAAGTAATGAATTATAAAATAATGAGACAATGGAGAATAAAACATATCAAAAGCTGCCTCTTTAGTGTCTAATAGAATGAACAAAACTCAAGCCAAAGTGATCAGAAGAAAAATAAAAATACACATAGGTGCCATGGTTTCTCATAATTATGACAGGGCTATTTTTTAAAGCATAACACTATGAAAACAGAGGGGCAATACTGAAAGGAATATATCACATCCCTAAATAAAAACAGTTGGTTCCTAGAGCTTTAGTCTCCTTATATAGGGAGAGGAAAAAGATAAGCTATTCAACATTTTTGGAAAATAAAGGCCAAAATATTCACAATTTTCAGATGGCATACATTAAAAACTCAAGTCACTCAGCTAAAAAATATATTAAATATAAATTTAATAAAAGATCATTTACAAAGGAGAGGTGCCTGGGTGGCTCAGTTGGTTAAGCATCTGACTCTTGATCAGCTCATGTCATGATCTCATGGTTGTGAGTTCGAGCCCTGCGTCAGGCTCTGCCCTGGCAGAGCTTAAGATTCCCTCTCTCTCTCTTTCTCTCTCTCTCTCTTTTTACCCCTCCCTCTATTTCTCTCTCAAAATAAACAAATAAAAACTTATTTATAGTTTATCTATCTCAAAACAAATAAAAACTTAAAGAAAAAGATCATGTAGCAAATAATGTGAATAAAAGTTTTATTCATATACCAAAAAGAACGTTTTTTTTAATCCTATAAAGTATCTAGAAATAAATGTACAAGGATAATACATATAATTCAGTTTGGGGTCATCACAGCTATGCACAGAAAGTTTCATTAATGTCAATATGATAATTCTCTTTAATTTAATATACATAAATTTTATGCAATTCTAATCTCATGCAGTTCTAAATTAAATTCTGTAAAAGATGAGTAGCATGTGGCTTTTTGTGTCTGGCTTCTTTCACTTAGCACAATGAACACTTTGCATGATTTCTGGTGCTAAGTGTGTTAGGTGTATTTCATGAACCAGAATGTGTTCTATTTTGGTGAATGTTCCATGTAAGCTTGAGAAAAATATATATTCTGGGTGGAGTATTCTATAAAAATGTCAATCAGATCAAGTTGATTGACAGTACTATTCAAGTCATCTATATCCAGAACTTCTTCCTGCTTGATCTACCAACTATTGACACAGGGGTGCTGAGGTCTCTATCTACAATGAATTTGACTATTTTTTCAATTGTATGTATCAGGTTTTGCCACATGTATTTTGACACTATTGCTGAATGCATAACCCCTAAGACTGTTACATTCGAAGAGATTTGATCCCTTTATCATTATACAATGTCCTTTTTTTATCCTTGATAATCTCCCTTCTTCTGAAGTCTACTTTGGCTAGAGTTAATGTAGCTATACCAGCTTTCTTGATTATTATCGTCATGATATGTCTTTCTTCATCTGTTTACTTTTAATCTGAGTCTTTATATTTAAAGTGGGTTACTTTGACAACACCTAGTTGTGTCTTATTTGTATTGACTATGACAATGTATCTTTTAATTGGTGTATTGGTACCATTCATACTTTAAATCATTATTGATACAGTTGGATTAATATTACCATGTCTGTAACTGTTTTCTATTTATTGCATTTATTCTTTATCTCTTCCACTTTTTCTTCTACATTCTCTAACTTTAACACAGCATTTTACATTATTTGGTTTTATCTCCTCTCTTAGCAAATCCATTATACTTCTTTATTATTTTAGAGTTTACTCAAGAGTTTACAATATCCATTTTTAACTAACTTAAGTGAAATTTTAAATCAACTATACCTCAACATATATAGTGCAGGGACCTTATAACAGAGGAATCTTACTTCCTTTCTCTTGTCCCTTGTGGCATTGCTATTTATTTCATTTATCCATATATATTTACTATAGTCATGTAAAACATTGTAACTATTATTTGTTGGAAAAAGTCACTATATTTTAAATTAAGAATGAGAAATATGAAAACATTTATTTTACCTTTATTTACCCCTACACTGATGCCCTTCCTCTCTGTATGAAATCTTTGTCTCCTCAGAGTGGGCTTTTTCTTGGTTTTTAACATGTCTTATAATTTCTTGTTAGAAACTGGATACATTGACATTGCCTTTAGTGTGAAGAATCATGTTAATCTTTCTAGAAGTTAAACTATGTGAAACTAGCTTTTTTTCAGCTATAGGTATAAGAGACTTTAAGTTCCTGTAGTGTCCTCATTTTTGTCTCCCATATTGCTGCGGGATTACCTAAGAACTGCTCTTTAAATAGAGTCTGTACCTTGAAGTTCTTTAAACTGTAATCCACTGTTACTCTGGAGCCCTGTTGGCATGGTGCTTTCTATAATCTCCCAATTAAATGCCAGTCTTTTAACAAGCCTGTAGATCCGTGATGGAATCATCCTAAGTGTTTACTGGTATAGCTCTATCCCTACTCCTTTCCTTGGCTGCAGGATCAACAATCTATTCCCATGAAGTACTGTCCCTTATTGACTAATTTCCCCCTTTGGTGAGATAGGAAAACCAAAGGGGGCTGGAATAAGGAGAGATTCCCTTTCTCCAGCTGGAATAACATGCCAGAACTGAACTTGGGCAAAGAGAGTCTCTTTCTCTCTCTAGCTCTCTAGCTCTCTGGATGCATCTATCTCTCCAGTTTTCGGGGGGGGGGGGGAGGGGGGGCGGCGGACAGACTGTCCTGTGACCTCAGTTCTCACACGGGTCTTGATTTTTTGTTTGTCCACCTTTTCCTTGTAAGATTAAGCGTAACAACTTTCAAGCTCTTTAAGTCAGAGCTAAAGCTAGAAGTCCCAGTAGTAAGATTTTAATGATTCTGTTTTCATTTTTTTATAGTACTCTCTATTACTTTTATAATAAATTTTAAAAAATCATACTTGAAAATGGAATTGGTACTTGAGGAGGTAAGCAACAGTTGTCTAGAAAATTTATGTATACACAAATCCTTGTTCTGTAACAATGCTGAAATGAGTAACGAGGTGCTTAAAGTATAAAGATTTCAAGAATATAGCAGATTACCTTATCCAACATTATTTATCACCTGCACACTTAGGAGAGTCACTTCAATTGCAGAGTGCTTCTCTGGTCTCTTAACTTGCTGGTTTTACTCCTGCAATTAGAGTACACAAACAACTCTAATTTGCATCATAGTTCATGGTACTTGTTGCATCTATCTACCCCAGGAGATAGTCTGAAATTGCGTTTCTGTATTTCCTAGAGCGCCATACTTTGCACACAATAGGCATTTAAAATACAGTTTAAAATTTGAATAGAAGCCAAAGACAAAACTTAACATTTGTTTTCCACATAAGTAATATATTTTGCTGAATGTAACATAATTAGCATCTTTTTAACCCCCCCAAATTTCTTAGTATGTAGGATGAGCTATATAAATAACTTAAGGGCTCATTAGCCTGATTTTCAGAAATACCTAATAATTTTACCCCCATTTTGGTTCCACAGTGCTCAATTCAGCAATGACTAGAGATCCCACTATTTTGTCCTGGAACCGTTGAGACTGATGAAAACTTTGCTCATATCAGCTTTATTGTGATCTAACTTCTAATCACATGAAGCACTTGTGTTAACTCTGAGATAGATGAAGTAGCCTAGGCCTGGCTGTGGCCCTTGTCTACCCAGAAAGCGTATGTGCCAAAGTCTTTAACTTCACTAAAGAATCACCATTATTGTTCTAGAAGGTCTGAAATAACCCTCAGCCACTCCCATGTTATCATTTGTATCATGTGTCCACTGAGATACTAGAACAAAAACACCTCAACATATGAATTTTGGAGGGAGAGACACAAACATTCAGTCCATAACATAGATGAAATCTTATCTCAAAATTCTCTCTTAGAAGTGGTATTTTATGTTCTGCCAACTTTTTTTTCCTATACATCTTTTCTTTTTTTTTTTTAATTTTTTTTTCAGCGTTTTTTATTTATTTTTGGGACAGAGAGAGACAGAGCATGAACGGGGAGGGGCAGAGAGAGAGGGAGACACAGAATCGGAAATAGGCTCCAGGCTCTGAGCCATCAGCCCAGAGCCTGACGCAGGGCTCGAACTCACGGACCGCGAGATCGTGACCTGGATGAAGTCGGACGCTTAACCGACTGCGCCACCCAGGCGCCCCAACCTACACATCTTTTCTTAAGAGTACAAAAATTTAACAAGTTCTAATACATGAAAAATCCGATTCTTTATCTCTAAATCCTATACATAGACTCTTGTCTCTCAGTATCAAAATAAATCTGCATAACCATCTGCTTCAGAATCACCGAAGGTGCTTGTTAAAAATGTAGATTTTTCTGCCAAACTCTGACCCATTGGATCAGAACAGATGAGAATGAATCACAATCCCCGCCCAAAAAAGCATTTTCACCTACTTCTCCAGTCAGTTCTTTCTTACACTAAATTTTGTAAAGCACAACTTAGAATTTAGAAACAAGTACAACCAGGGGCACCTGGATGGCTCTGTCAGTTAAGCATAGGACTCGGCTTTCGGCTCAGGTCATGATCTCATGGCTTTGTGGGTTCAAACCCCACAGTGGGCAGTGGCGCCTGCTTGGACTCTCTCTCTCTCCTTCTCTCCACCCATCCCCCATTCACACTGTCTCACTCTCAAAATAAATAAATGAACTTTAAAAAAAAGAAATAAATACAGTCAATACGATTTTTAGAATATCATAACTTTTATCAATACTCTGATTTTATATTTCCACTTAATTTTAATTTTGTTTAATCCTTTCATACATGTACCTATCCTCATGAATTTCTAGCAGCTCTGAGCTCTGACTCCATTTATTTTAAATTCTATATACACTAAAGATGTTTTCACTGCTAAAGGCAGCATCCTCATGATGTGTCTAATTTGTCTTCAGCTCTTAGTGGCCTTTTTTCTCTCATTTTGTGTTAAAGATGACTTAAGTGGAGATTTTTGTCTCACTTCAAAAAATATGCAGCAGGTACTTACTAGGGACTATGCCAGGCACAGTTTCTTTACCATCATGGGCATGTCTTGAAAATAAATCTGAAAGGAGTTGTCATGCCTCACACTGGGTGGGGTTCAGAGCAACTAATTTCATCTCAAACAACTATGAAAAAATAAACATCAGTTTGAGATGTCATTTTTGTGGATTTACATACAACAGTATACTTTGGGAGTGTTCTGGCAATTTATGCACTTTCATATGCCGTAGAGTCACTCTAAGGTGCAATATGTTAGGTCCTAAAAGGCCAGTATTTTTTAATTTTTCTTTTTCTTTTATTTTAGAAAGAAAGAGAGAGAACACAAGCAGGGGAGAGGGGCAGAGAGAGAAAGAGAGAATCCTAAGCAGGCTCCAAGCTCAGCACAGAGCCTGATGTGAGGCTTGATCCCATGACCCTAGGATCACGACTTGAGCCAAAATCAAGAGTCAGACATTCAACTGACTAAACCCACCCAGGCGCCCCTAAAAGGCCCATATTTTTAAACAAATCTTCAGTGTAGTATTTTCCTAGTCTTATAAATTACCAACACTAGAATCATAACTTCACACTACTACTAACCACAGTAGTGAAAATACTGATATGCTTTTCAAGATGATTTGATATAGAGCCTACAATGTAATTTAGGTGTTTATCATTAAAGACAAATGTGATTATCTTGACATTTTTGCCAATGTCTAGCCCTATGCTCTGCTTACAGAAGCACTGAAAGCATATCCCCACTCTCTCCTCATGATCAGGACATACTTCAGGCTTCAATGGATTCCATTAAAATTGATATTAATCAAAACATAAAGTTTAAAACTATGTGAAAAAAGATCAGCCTTCAAAAAGTGTATTCGGAATAGAACTGAATACCCACTACCATTTTCCCAGGGGGTTGCACGTTCTCTATATCTCAGAGTAAAACTGAGTACCTGGTAAAATTTGGAAGACACTCAATTGTAGAGCATAGTATGTACATTTTTATATTTGGGCTAGAGAGCTACCTACCAGATTTAGCTGGGATCATGTTCTTTTTTCTAAACTTTATGCTTTCCAAAATAACTAGCATCCTTTGTTTAGTAAAAGAAGCAAGAATCATAGAATTACAAAGATACAATGGATTTTTGAGGAGACATTCAAGATTTTTCAAAATTTTTATAAAATTTGATAAAATTATTTATCTTTACTCTTTAAGTATCCTCTGAAATTGTTGATTCTCTGAAAATTAGAAGAAAAATTATTTCTCTCTATTTATGTTTTGTTTTTCACATCAAAAATATACTTTCATATTAATATAGTTCATGAACTATTTTCTCTAAAGGGATACATTTGATATCAACTGTAATCATATTACTCAAATGTTCACAAAGTGAGTGATGAAAGGAAATAAACAGTGAAAGCTTCAACTTATGAATATGGAAATTATATTACATATGTTTTATGCAAATAGAGGGTCAAAACATGAAAAACTAAATTATATAATAATGTCTATTACATTCATGCTGTACCTTGCTCACCAATACTTTATCATCATCATTTAATTTTATAAGCCATGTTATTTAAAATTCATCTTTGGCCAGAAATGTGTCTAATTCTATTCTTCACTCTTAACTTCCTGTTAGATTTTATTAGATTACGCAAATTATGCTTTCCCTAATATAACCACTTTGTTTTTTTTTTTTAATTTTTTTTTTCCAACGTTTTTTATTTATTTTGGGGACAGAGAGAGACAGAGCATGAACGGGGGAGGGGCAGAGAGAGAGGGAGACACAGAATCGGAAACAGGCTCCGAGCCATCAGCCCAGAGCCTGACGCGGGGCTTGAACTCCCGGACCGCGAGATCGTGACCTGGCTGAAGTCGGACGCTTAACCAACTGCGCCACCCAGGCGCCCCCTAACCACTTTGTTTTTTTAATTAAAAAACATTTCTTAAAAAATTAAAAAATTTAAATCCATTTTGTTTCCCTACTTACTAAGATATAGTGGACACAATTATATTAGGTTGCTGACCCAATATCCTTTTTCCCCCCTTCATCTTGTGTAATTAAATTCGCAGAGCCACCCGTCTCAACAAAGGCATACAACTCAGGGGAACATGATCTTATCTTAGGGATTCTATGTTGCTTAAGCTAATCATAATTCTATTCCCCTTGCTACTGACTGGTTTACAAATGAGCATGTGACCCACTGCTGGCTAATGAGGCATTTGGGCTAGTCTTCTTGGGGCGGAGGAGGTGTTTTCTAGGAAAATGGCACAGAAAGATGTAACTTCGTCTGGACAAGATATCTGGAAGTGCTACAGCAATCTATGAACCTTAGGATAAAGACATAGCACAGAGTATGCATAACCAAGAGAATCTGGAAGCCAGCCTACCTCCACACCAGCTTAAGACAGTGTAGGGGCTCCTGGGTGGCTCAGTTGGTTAAGCATCCTACTTCAGCTCAGGTCACTCAGTTGGTGAGTTCGAGCCCCATGTTGGGCTCTGTGCTGACAGCTCAGAGCCTGCAGCCTGCTTCAGATTCTGTGTCTCCTTCTCTCTCTGCTCCTCCCCTGCTATTCTCTCTCTCTCTCTCTCTCTCTCTCTCAAATATAATATATAAACATTTTAAAAAGTTAAAAATAATAAAAAATAAAAGACTGTAAAATAGGTTTCTTGTTGCTTAAATGGAACACAGCTAAAATACCAATCCTCCTTAAAAAATAATCAGACAACAATTGTGCAATATTTGAAGATGTCTAAATGAGATTCAGTCACTTTCAGAGATCAGGAACAATTTACTTAAAACAAATTCTTCCTGGTCTCTAGGCCAATCTTACCTAATGCTATAGGTCACTATCATTATTTTTGACAATCAGTTGGATAGAGATTAAAATTCTATTAGAAGTAATACTGTTTGATTTTCGAAACATGTTTATCAAGCAGCAAGCAAACAAAAATAAAAAGCCCAAGAGGCAGCTGCTTTTCTAAAGCTAGGCTTGAAAAAAATATAAGACTTAAAAACAAAAAGAAATGTCTAGTTCTTTGGGGAGCAAGCACTCTTGGGCAGATTCCTTTTGACTGTTTGCAGCTTATTGATACAAAGAATGCCTTAGTAGACTTACAGTACTTGAATTCAGTAATTTTTTAGAGAAGATATCATCACATTGATGTGTCAGAGTAAATGAAAGCACCTCAAAAAATATTGTTTTCAGTAGTAATCTTATAATCAAGATATTTTGCTTCCACAGACTGTGCTTATATTAAATGTTTTGTTGCAATGTGGAGAGATCAAATAAGGATCTTTGCTAAAAAAAAAAAAAGTTAAGATAATGGAAAGGCAAAATTAATAGTGGACAGGCCTAGCCTGCCCTTAAACTTCTGACAGAGAGAAGAAATATAGTCACATTTTTCCATACCTTATTTTTCTGCCACTCCCTTCTGCCATATTCTGGTACTTAACTTTCACCTTTTAAATACTGATTTCAAAGCCAGCCCCATACTTACAAATACCATGAAGTAACACACTGGATTATTAACAAAAGAAGAAAATCAATAAGAGGAGGACAAAACAACGGAGAGCCATTAACAGAACAGAAATCTGTTGAAGAATTGTTGAAAGATATAATCCATGAGGAAACAAACACACTAGAAAACCATGATTAAAATGTCTAAAAGTATTTTATGAAAGTAGGAGAGTCTCAGGGGCTTCTGTTCTCAGAGTATAGAAAATGAATACAAGAAGAAAGAGTTACTAAGGTATCCATCATGGTGATTAATTTGGGAACTGCATCAGGCCGGGTGGCATTTGCCCCTTTGCACGTGTGTTATGCAGCAGGCAGCACCAGCCTTTGCCCTTAGGCTGGACCAGTGAGAGTGGGGATGGAGAAGCCAGGTCATATCTATGGTAACCACTGCCCATAAAAAGGATGGGAAGTCCCCACACACTTTCATGAGCTGCTGGCCTCCCATTGACAATTGGCAGAGACACATTGCTGGAAACAGAACAGCTAGACCCACTGGAATCTGGCAATCAAAATAGATAGGTAGATAACAAGTATTCCAAAAGAATTACCTTGATATAGAAGGATCAAGCTTAACAAACAGAGTCTTCATTCCCCAGAGAAAAAGAAATACTATGGTAAAATCTCAAGGCCCAAAAGGTAAGAAGAAAGCCCACAAAGTTTTCAGAGATTAAATAAAGAAAATCAAATTGGTATCAAACTTTTTTATTACCAACACTGGGTGCTAGATCATAAGGGAGCAGCACCTTCAATTGCTAACAGAAACAAAATAAAATCTGCCCCAAACCAAAAAACCTCAAGTTCCAATTATATACCCAAGTTAAGGTAAAAATAGGAGGAAAAAATAAGAGTACTTAAGAAGATGTAAGGACTGTGTATGAAGAAACTGCATAAGGATATACACAAAATGTAAATTATGGATTCAAGATAGATAAAAATGTAAAATGTAAGCACCGTTAGTGGAAAAATTTAATCCTTGAAAACATTTATATTCAAATAATCATTTATAACTAATGTGAAGAAGTAATAACCGGGAAATAAAATTCCCTGTGACCAAAATAAGCAGTAGGGGAGATGAGGTGGAAAGATAAACAAATGACCAGGAAACCCTGTGGACTCTCCCCAGTGCTTTCGATTGCTGGCCCCAGGGGTCTACTGCAGGTGCTCACATATTTCCAAAACCTGATCAAATGTGTGATTTTCCAGAAAAATTAAAGTAGCCAAAATTGCCTAAAGAAAAGAAAGAAAATATGAATAAGTACAATACACCTAGAAGTAAATGGAGATCTGGATAAAAATCTATCCCTAAAATAGGCATCAAGCTGAATCCCTTTTATTGATTGTATCTAACAAAAAGATGATTCTTTTGTCATACAAACTACTTCAAAGAATAAGGAATACAAAGATGGAAAGCATTCCTGCACAATCTCTGATTCCATGATTCCAAAAGCAAACAACAATAGCACAGATGTATACTGTTTAATTCTAAAGAATATAAAAACTTAAACAAAATATTGGAAATCCTAGCAATGAAATTCCTAAGAATGTCAAGGCATATTTAACATTAAAAAAATGAACAAATTAACTCATTGCATTATGATAGTAAGAGGAAAAAAAATCATTAACTTCATAGATGCAAAATAGCTAATCCTAACAAAATAAACACACCAAGATGGAAATAAATGGGAACATCCTTAAAGTTATTTAATAAACATCTACAAAAACTATGGTAAATATCAACCCTAACATTGGCATATTAGAAACATAACAATTAAAAAAGGAAAAGTATAAGAACATTATTATTAAAAACAAAACAAGTGTAGAATATGTTAAGTACTATTACTATTCATTATTTCCCCTACCTTTAGTGTGCTAAATAAATGAAAGAGAATAAGAAGTATCAATGTTGAAAAAAGACAAGGATCTTACTATTTTGGGTGCTATTAACTTCTATGAAAATCTAAGAAAGAAATTGAATGCAGTTTAAGATAAAGGAGAGACTATATGACTATAAAGGATACACTATTTACTATGTGGTTTTGTGCAAATGGCATGCATTTTGAAAAATAAAATGACTAGACCTCTACTTCACATTTGTTGTCACAAAGGGTATCATGAAGTGGCAAATTGAAAAAACATATTTAGAAAATAGTTAACACTACATAAAAAGCACACCAAGAGTAATTTTAAAAATAGAAAAAAGCTAGGGGCACCCTTGCATGGCTCAGTCAGTTAAGTGTCCAACTCTTGATTTTGGTTTGGTCATGATCTCAAGGTTCATGAGTTTGAACCCCATGTTAGACTCTGTGCTGAGAGTATGGATTCTCTCCTCTTTCTCTCTCTGCTCCTTCCCTGCTCACACGTGCTCTCTCTCTCAAAAATAAATAAACATTTAATAAAATAGAAAAAAGTTGGCAGAGGAAAATGGATAGAGGATACAAGTAGGTAATTCAAAGACAAAAATTTAGGGGCACCTGGGTGGCTCAGTCATTTGGGTGTCAGACCGGCTTAGGTCATGATCTCGCGGTTTGTGGGTTTGAGCCCTGCGTCGGGCTCTGTGCTGACAGCTCAGAGTCTGGAGCCTGTGCTTCAGATTCTGTGTCTCCCTCTCTCTCTGCCCCTCCCCTGCTTGTGCGCTGTCTCTGTCTCTCAAAAATGAATAAATGTAAAAAAAAAAACATTTTTTTAAAAAGAAAAATTTATAACAGCCAACAAATACGCAACAGAATGGCAAATATAACTTTTCTGTCTCAAAGTTTCCAGAGAAACTCATTAAACTGTGATGAAATAGTAGGCATTAGGTAGCTTCCATTCTAAACAGATTGCTATGAAGAGATGTGCAAAGGCATCAGGCAAAAATGCTTTCCTCCATGGTAGCCATGTGCCTTTCTCCAGTCTATTGAGAGGTGGATTTGAAGAGGACTGGGGAGAAATTTCTCTGGAGAGAGTGGTTAGAGCAGCCTGAGTAGCTTTTCAGTGGGTTAAGAAAGGGTGCCTCTTCTTTACCTAAAATGGGGGGGGGGGCGTTCTTCCAGAATTCAGGAGAAATAGATCACAGGAAGGAGAATTAGACTGGGATTATCACAAAAAGAAACCTATAAACTTTCACTTAGGATAGTTTAGCCTGAATTAGACCACTGGACTCATCAAAAATAACTAAAAAAGCTAAATAAAATACAAAAATCACCTGATTAAGGGCATCAGAGAAATATAAAGGCAGCATAAATGTGAGAGGCTGAGTGAGGTTCCATATAGAAAGGAAACTCCCTGAGGCCAACCATACATCCCATAATTTTCACTGTAATAACAGTGAAGGTAAAAATACTAAGAAGAGAGAGAGAGAGAGACAAAGAGAGAAGAGCTGGTGTAGGGTAGGAAAACTTTGCGGAGCTTTTAAGAATGTGATAGAGCAGGAGAAACAAACAAAAAAAAAAGAATTCAGGGATATGAATAAGTCAGGACTTTATGTCCATGATCCAGTAGTGAAGTGACATGCAGAGGAAGAATCCGACAACTGATCCTCTTTCTCCTTGGGGCATCACAGATTCTTAGACAACTCAGGAAGAGGGAGAGAAGCTGAAAAAGCAACTCCTAAGAGGCTAAGAAAGAAAGCAGATTTATGGGCAGTCTTATCTGATGGAAGAGAATAAAACTGAATAAGGATTCACCAAGATAGAGAGACCCTTGTGAAAATCTCAGGTTGTTAGTTAAGATGACTTAAGGATGACCCTCTAAGAATAAAAGCAACCTTGAAATAGAAAAATGTTCACAGACATTGAAAATTAACTTCAAATATAATATTGAACACTGCTTGTATTAATGACATCTGACTGTGGTCCAACTACTTAGCAGAAAATAAAGAAAATATTCTATGATGGAATAAAGCATAATTTAGACCTTTTACAGTTAATTTGTAATGCTTGATATTCAAGCAAAAAACAGCAAGTATATCAAAAGACAGGGGACACCTGGGTGGCTCAGTTGGTTAAGCATCCAACTTTGGCTCAGATCATGATTTCATGGTTCACAAGTTCAAGCCCTGATTCAGGTTCCGCACTAATAGTACAGAGCCTGCCTGGGATTCTCTCTCTCCCTCTCTCTGCCTCTCTCCCACTTGAGTGTGCACGCTCTCTCTCTCTCTCTCTCTCTCTCTCAAAATAAATTAGTAAACTTGAAAAAAAAGACAGTCTGAGACAAAAACAGAAAATAGAGATCTCCAGGTGATTCAGATATCTCAGCAGATAGGGACTTCAAGAACAGTTGCAGTGTTGAAGGAAAGAAATAGTAATTTAGAGAATTTCTCAAAGGAAATGCAAACTGTAAAAAAGACTTGAAGTTAACCTTAGAAGTGAAAAATACTTGACTGAAATTAAGAATGCAATTGATGGGATTAGTTTAAAGCTATAAAGAGGATTCATGTTCCAAGGATAGACCAATGGAAGATATCCAGACTGAAGTACAAAGAGGAGAAAACCTGGAATATAGAAAAGGGTTAAAGATCTCAAAGTCACATAAGACAAGATGAAACAATCTTACATAGGTATCATTTGAGTCTCAGAAAAATTTGAGACAGAATGGCACAGAATTAATATTGGAAAATATAATAGCTAAGAATTTGCGGAACTGATGAAACATATCAAGCTACAGATTAAAGAAGTATCATTTACTCCAAAGAGGATACAAGCAAATAAACAAACAAACAAACAAACAAAAAACTATACTAAGCATAACATAGTAAAACTACACAAAACCAAGGAAAAATAGAAGAAAAACATTTGCCTTAAAGGGTGCAATTTTGCAACTCAAAGTTTACTTCTTAAAAGGAATGACAGAAGGTAGAAAATAATAAAATTATTTTGCTAAAAGCTAGTTGGGAGCCAAATACCAAATAAAAACATTCCCAGATGATAATAAGATATGAATAAATTATCTTGCCAATCACAGTAAAGAAGATGAAAGAGGGATTTCTTCAGGCAGAAGGAATAGGATGCTTGGCAGAGCGTAGAAATTCAGGAAAGAATGATGTAACTATGTAATAAAAATACTGACTATATGTGTAACTGAACGTGAATATAAATTTTAAAATAATAATAGACTGAGGGATTTGAAATTGAAATAAAATACATGAAGCCAAAAACACAAACTCGGGGGGGGGGGGGCTTGACAGGAATTAAAGTTTTTTGAGAATTAAGAGTTCTGCATTACTCAGAATGTGTAAAAGGTAGTAATTCGTGAAGCACTTGAAGAAGCTTATGGCTGTTATAATCTCAAAAGTGACCAATTAAAACATAGTAGTAGAAGAATATGAAACTAACAGCATAACAGAAGAAGGAAATGGAATAACAAATATTCTTGAGTGACTGAAAAGAGAAAACAGAAAAAAAGAGAGACATAAAAGAGGTGGGATAATTTTAAAGAAATAATGACAAATTTAAACTCAATATATGAACGGTAAAATTACAAAATAATATTCTGAGCAATTGAAAGAAATGGCAAGACTATTAAAAATATGACCATGTGCTATTTTGGAAAAGGGCACAGAGGTTGAAAGTTCAAGGGTACAGAAAGGTGGGTGATGCAAACACTAATGCAAGGAGAGCTGCTGATCCCATACTAAATGAGATAATGTAGACTCTAAGATCGGAAGCATTATTAGATATAAACAGGTAAAGCAATTCACAAGCCAAGGCAGTGATTACTTTGATTACTTTCCCACTGGCCATCAGTGGGAAAGGGCACAAAGAGGTCTTCTCATTCATCTGGCAAGCTTTTATTTCTTGGTCTGAGCACTGAATACATGGATATATTCACTTAGGGAAAAAATCCTAAAGTTGTGCATGTAAGTATATTCTTTCCTGTATGGCTGACGTATTTTGATAAAATGTTACTTTAGATTTTTTAAATTTTTTTTAACATTTATTCGTTTTTGAAAGACAGAGTATGAGTGGGGGAGGGACAGAGAGAGAGGGAGACACAGAATCCAAAGCAGGCTCCAGGCTCTGAGCTGTCAGCATAGAGCCTGATGTGGGGCTCGAACTCATGGACTATGAGGTCAATGACCTGAGTCAAAGTCAGATGCTTAACTGACTGAGCCACCCAGGTGCCCCAATAAAATGTTACTTTAAAAGGAGGATCCTTCTTCTCGAAAATGACCTGAAGATGCAAAAGGGAAATAGACCACTGGAGACCAGAGCATGGAGAAGAGGTGTCACTGGGATTCACGAAACTAGAGCAAGTTTCTCTCACAGGGAAATACCAAGGATATGAAAAGAGCTTCCTACAGAGGAAAATAAAATATTGATTATTTTATTTTAATTTAATTTAATTTAATTTTAATTTTAATTTATTTTTATTTTTATTTTTATTTTTATTTTTATTTTTATTTTAGAGAGAGAGAGCATGAGCAGGGGAGAGGGGCAGAGGAAGAGAGAGAATCTTAAGCATGCTCCACACTCAGCATAGAGCTCTATACGGGGCAGTGAGGGGCTTGATCCCACAACCCTGGGATCATGACCTGAGCTGAAATCAAGAGTCAGAGGCTTAACTGACAAAACCACCCAGGCGCCCCAAAGCAAGGATGATTTTATACCAGTTGCCAAGAGAATACTAACCAGAGATTATAAATGTACCAGGATGATAGGACTGTGTCCTTCTTTCCTAATACTTGGTCACACTAAGCTCCACCTTCAAAGGGCTAGAAAAATAGATTGAGAATGGGGAAGACAGAAGAATGAAAAGGTGAGTTAACAAAATATGCCCTCTTCACCACTGAATATTTCCAGCTGGGAGAGGGGAAGAGTTTTAAAATGAATAAGCATTGGTGTTGATCTTGTAGGACACAGAATTTCTGAAACTACTGAGATGAGAATGTTCTGAAGGAATAACCAAGAAAATCTATGAAACCTATTCCAGATATCATCCAGGAGCAGAAAAGAATGATTCCAAGGAGTAGTTTTGAAGGGTTGGCAGCAGAGAAAAATATATATAATTGGTTCTGGAGTGCATCATCTTGACTGCAGTTCATCCAATAAATGTCTTATGCTTGAAAAAATAAAGTTGTATATGAAGGAATCAGGGAAATGTAAATTAATGCATTGACATCATGTTTCATACTTTAGATTGGCAAATTTTAAAAGACTGATAAATCCATTTTTGTAAGGAGGAGAGGAAATGAGAACTCTCCCACAATGTTGATGTCAACTGGTAAAATATTTTTAGAAGGCAATTTGGCACTTTTCTGTACATTTTAAATGCAAACCATTTGACTCCATACTTTCAGTCCTAAGAGTTTATCTTAAAAACCTCTCACATATGTGTAAAAAATATTTACACAGGGTTATTTAAAAGCTGCACCCTGGAATCAATCTAAACTTTCATCAGTAATTATATAAATTATAGTATGTGTATTTACTAAATATTATCGAGCCATTAAACAGAATACAGTATGCACAAAGATGAAGCTCGAAAGAGACATAAAAGGCAGAATCAGATTCAGAGACATAGATATAGAGATAAGAACAGAAACAGACAGGACAAAGTCTCCAAAACAAGTTTTACTAACTTATAAACAAGATAAAAATGCAAGTTTATAACAACACCAGAATGTTCCATCCATGAAATCAGAGATATCCTAAAAGAGTGTTTGGAACATGGTAGGCAGTCTATAAATATTTGTTGAATGAATAATAATGTACTATTTATGTAAAAAGTGAAAATAGAGGGGTCTGTAGATATTTCACTTTTTTACAGTTCTATATTGTGTAAATTTTTCAAATGAAAAGTTTAATCATGTAGTACTCTAAGTAAAATACAATAAAATGTTCAAATTATAAATATGTGCTTCATGTATGCCAGTTCTGACATTCCCTAGTTTACTGACCTTGGACAAGTGTATTAACCTACTAATTTACTGACATCCCCGGACATCTTTAAAACAAAGATAATAAAATACAACTAATGGGATTTTGTGAGAATAAACAACATGTGAATAACAATTAACCAACTGTTTGATGCATCGTGCATTGTCATTAAATGGCAGCAGGGTATTATTCATCACTCTCCTCACCTCCAATGTAACCTGCTGTACTATGCTGACCTTTTTTTAATCTAAGTTTCTCAAAGGTGGACCCCACCCAGGTCTCACATAACCAGCTATTGCAGCACTTTAAAATATCCTCTTATGAATTAGAGCTATTTATTTAAAGCTTGTTTTAAAGAGAAAACAAAAACAAAAACATGTAGATGCTTACCTAAAGCTATACAACAAAATGTATTATAGTGGATCAAAAGCTAAATGTAAATAGTTTAATAATAGGAATAAAGAAAAATATAGGCAATGATACTATGAACTCTAGATCTGCAGACATTTTTTTTTAAAGTTTATTTATTTTTGAGAGAGAGAGGGACAGAGAGACAGAGTGCAAGCAGGGGAGGGGCAATGGGATAGGGAGACACAGAATCCAAAGCAGGCTCCAGGCTCTGAGCTGTCAGCACAGAGCCTGATGTGGGGCTTGAACCTATAAGCCATGAGATCATGACCTGAGCTGAAGTCAGAAGCTTAATTGACTGAACCACCCAGGCATCCTGATCTGCAGACATTTTTTAAAGTTAACCACAGTTAGATCAATAAACAAACAGTTAACGGATTTGAGTGTACAAAAATGGAAAACAGCATTAATGCCATAAATAAAATTCAAAGCAAACATCAGGCCTAAACATTTTTCAACAAAGATGGCAATCACAGTTATAATATGCTAATTTTAAATGGTCTTTTATACCTATTATAAAACAAAGAACCTTTTAAAATATTTGCACAAAATACAATAAAATTCACTTATCCCTCAAATTCAGTCTGATACTTAGTTTTTAAAAAAGTATTAACTGCTTTTTTATTGAAATAATTTTATCTACTTTATATTTTCCCAGTGAGATTAGCCAATATATTAAAATGAAAATACTCAATATACCCTCATTGATTGTTGGTATTTTGTTACAATCTTTCTGATAAAAATTTGGCAATGTGTGTCAAGATCATTACAAAATCACACATACAAATGTGTGATTTTATCATTTCACCTTTAGGAACTTATTGTAGAGAAATAATCTTAAGGTCATCAAAGGATTCACGAAAAATATGAAATATTACTTGTAACAGTGAAAACAGAATTTCAACTACTAGTAGACTAGTAAAATAATTTTGCAAAGCCATTATTAAAGATGTAGGGAAATATGACATAACCTTCAGAAAATAAAAAGGCTGAAATATTGAATACATAGTATAACTGAAATATTTATTACAAATGCAGATATCTATTACATATGTATAATAAAAGATTAGAGAGAAGTCAATCACAATATTTATAATATTTATCACTGAGCTAGAACTAAGACTGACGGACTGATGTGAGAATGTATTCTGTGTATTCTAGAGTGAGAAAGCATGAACTTTGGAGACAGATTTATGGGCCTTGAATCCCAGTTCTGATACTTTGAGAAAGTTACTTAATATTTCTGAATCTCAATCTTATAGTCTGTTTAAAAGAGTACATATATATGCAATTTGTAATATGTAGTTCAAATATGTAAATATGTGAGTATTTAAAATGTAAACGAATGTAGTCTAATGTAAAATATGGAAAAGAATCTAGTCTAATTCCTGGCATGTGGAAGAAACTGAATAAATATTAAAACATTTACTTTATACATTTTTATGTTTTCCAAGTTTCCTACCAGTGAGTTTGTAATCATTTTTTGGAATTAGAACTTTTTGAATGCTCATTGACCTTCTCCCCTCTACTTTTCCATTGCACCTAACCTATAACAAGCTTTTAAAACTCTTATGTCTTGGGGCACCTGGGTGGCCCAGTTGGTTAGGCGTCTGACTTCAGCTCAGGTCATAATCTCACAGTCTGTGAGTTTGAGCCCTGTGTCGGACTCTGTGCTGGCAGCCTGGAGCCTGCTTCCGATTCTGTGTCTCTCTCTCTCTCTGCCCTTCCCCTGCTCATACTGTCTCTCTCTGTCTGAAAAATAAATAAAAACATTAAAAAAATTGTTTCAAACTCCTATATCTTGATTCTATTAATATTAGTTAACAACCCAGTAAAGGGAAAAAAAAGTCACATAAACTCAGCCTATATTAGTGCTTATGTGTTGGCTAAATCTATTTACTCTCTGGAAATATATAATTTAAAAGACACTGTTTATAAAAGTCTGCCCTGTAAGCCTCACAGAATAAACACTAACTCTATTTTACTTCCCAGCCACAATATGGAAACCACACCTAGATATTTATAAAAATCTACTAAATTAAATGGGTCTGCAGATATGAAATTCTAAGCACTCAGATAATGGAATAATGGATTCCATAACAGATAATGGAAAACATTTCAAGGTCAAGGGTCCTTCTGGTATGCTATATTTTAAAAAAATTAATGTTTATTCATTTTTGAAAGAGGGAGACAAGGTGCTAGCAAGGGAGGGGCACAGAAAGAGGGAGAGACAGAATCTAAAGCTGTCTCCAGGCTATGAGATGTCAGCACAGAGCCTAGCAGAGGGCTCAAACCCATGAACTGTGAGATCATGACCTGAGCCTAAGTCAGCCGCTTAACCGACTGAGCCACCCAGGTGCCCCTAGAATGCTATATTTCAAATCAAGCAGGAAGCCACTTATTTAGTCAACTGTATGGGTCAGGATCCAATCAGGAGACAAAACAAACAGACAAACAAACAAACAAAAACAAAACAGTAATATAATCAGAGGAGGTTTAATGAAAACATTAATAACTTTAAAAAGAGAATGTTCTCTCAAAGGATTTCAATAATAATAAATAAGGAAAACTCTAAAAAACACAAGAACAGCATAAATAAAGAGAATATCCAAGGATGGGGCACACACATACCCCCACCAACACCATCAGGGCTTACGATACAGATTGTAACATTCACTAGCTAACATGTTCTCAGAAGCTGAAATGTCAGGGAAAGTCTCCCACATGGAAAAATTGGTCAAAGGTGTCCAAGAGGAAACAACTTGCTAGACACTAATGGTCACAGTGTGCAGGAGGACCCAGGTCTTTGAGAAAACACCTCTGATGTGCTGGATCAACCCACAGTTCAAGAGCATGCTGATAGAAAATCATGCCCACTTCTGGAGCCTGCCAAGAGAAGCACATCAGAAGCACACTTTCTGCCCCAGTGTCCACCTACTGACATGCCCTCTCATGGTAACTAACAAATTAAAAGTATTTACAGGACCCATCCTCATTATCACAGAGTAAATACGGAAGTGAATTAGGAACTGAAAGACAATAAATTGGTAACTGGCACACTTCACAATTTGTCTACTGAGCTTCCATATTCACACTTCTACACATATTTGTACTTCTCTGCAATAACAGACAACTCTATATTTTCTAACAAGATAAAGCTATTCGTTTTACAAGTGAAGAGGCTCTCACTTGCTCCCCAAAATGAGGAGATGCATAGTTTCAACAGTCATTATATCTATTACAGTCTTTAAATACTTCCCAAATTCTATCACAGTTCCAGGAAATATTCTGGTGTTTAAGACTATATTTTAAGGTTAAGTTCCAACAACTTTTACATAAAATTAAAATTAAAAAGAAATGAGAGAACAATATTAACATATACCAATAAACACATATATATAACAATCAAAAATATATGTACAAATCTAGTATATTCCCCATGTCTGTAATTGCTCACAAGGATATAATCCATATATATTACTTCCTTCTTTCACTACTAGTTTTATATTTCCCCTTCTTCCAGCCAGAACCTCAGTTGGTCAAAGTTCTTTACCTTGTGGAGTGATACAAATCCTTTTTTCCTGAAAGGGCTGATTTTTCAATCATGCGGCCATTTGGGGAGGGGGGGTGCGGGGTGGGGATGGTTACTGTAGTTTCTCACTAATCTTTGTGGCATGGAAGTACTGAGAAACACCTTAAAAGATCCTTAGAAGATCCTCTGGATTTCAGATTTAGTCTTGCTTATCCCCATTGTGTGACAACAACCCAATTTCTCTTTGGTAACTGGGATAAAACATTCCATCAAATAGAATAATCTTTTTTTCTGCCTATTGGTTCTGTGGCATAAAGAGCCCAAATTGGCCAGATAGCAGTCTCATCTTCCAATTCAATAGAACTAACATTATGTCCCCCCCTGAAGCAAGACCAACTTACGGACTAAGATTTCCAAGCTAGCAGAGTTCAATGTTGTTGGGTCAGGAAGCAAATATTCTGCAGGGGGATTACTGGATATATAATGATACAAAAAACACTGTCATTTTCATCCCTTGATTCCCAGGTCAAGTGAGAAAAGATAAAGGACCTGTTTTTATTTATTTTATTATACTTATTTTATTTTATTTTTGTAAGTACTCAAGAACACTCAAAAAGATCCAACTTATACCACAATTCTTACAGACATTATTACTGTAATTATGATGATAATTGGCACAATTGGCCCAAAACAAAACAAAACAAAACAAAATTCAGTATCTCTATTTTGTCCCAATAGGTAAATCTCCACTGTTAAACCTCAAAGCATTCTTTCAAAGTCAGCCCTTGATTTAACCCAGCTTTATATTTTTGATAAGACTTAAATCAATTTAAAATGATCAGGGTGCCCTTGGCACTTTGATGTGGATTAAATATCAGTTAGGTCCATGAGTTATGATTTTATAACATCCCACTTTTAGATCATAGGTTTGATAGAACGTGGATCCCAATGGCTATTATAGTATTTGTACTTCAAAAGCACTAGAGACCTAGAAGCCCAGGTGTGTTTTCAAAATGTTAGGAAAGTATTTGTTCTCAAATTCTGAATAGAAAAGAGAAAATTATTTATTACAATACCCCTGGTGCCCTTGCTTCTGTTCTTGGGAAGTATTTCATCACTCCGTGATTGTGTAGATATTTCTCTCAGCTCCTAACAATCTAATAAGGCAGGGTGATTGGCTTTACTCTGGACTAACATAATCCACAAAGAAAATATTTCTTTTCCTTCCTCTACTCTTTAGATGAAAACAAAAATACTTCTATTTGACAGAGATAAATTGGGGCATAGGATGAAGGTGAGACACTGTTACCAGTTTGAGGACAGATATATCCATTTTTACTCATCTTCTCGCTGAAGTGAAGATCTACAGGAAGAAAATGATTATAACTCTATCTGGGCCACTGAGGAAATAGAATCATTAATAACTAGGCAATGTAGCAGGAGGCTCAGCTCTAAACCTGACTCCTGGGATGCACCACAGGAAGAGGAAAACTATTGGAATTAAGAGGAATCTCTTCTCTTTATCTGTCTTTATGGTATTTTAAAATAAAATACTCAATGTAGCTTCATCTTACAACAACAAAAAAAGCTCTTAAGTGTCATCCCCTCTAATATAACATGCTCCTATGCTGACACAAGTATTCATGAAATGTTTCTCTTTACCTCAGTAACATTTCCTTTTGTGTAGGTTAAAAAAAATGTTTGAACTCTCCTACCTTTCTATATCCAAAGCAAGAGGCTGTGAGTAATCTATGCTATCACTAACCCTGAGTCAAAAGAAACTTCAAAAGCAAAACCAACCCAGGTCACACCACAACAGCTTCTAGTTGAAATAGCTATGTAACTCAGAATCACACCAGGAAGAGGTAGCTTAATAATGAGAAAAGCAAGTCAATGGTGAAAATTTAAACATGATCATCTTTTATGACTACTATTTATCAGGCAGTCATAAAAACTGATTACTTAATGAGAGTTTACATTTGCATTCATTTTCCTCCAAAAAGTTAGGAAATTATTGTAGCCAAGCATTATTTAGTAAATGTTGCAAATGAGCCGATTTGAACATAACCACTCTTAGAAAAAATAAAAATGTTAGACAACTGAAGACAACACAAACAAATGGAAAGATATTCCATGTTCATGGATTGGAAGAACAAATATTGTTAGAATATCCATACTACCCAGAGCAATCTTCAGATTTAATGCAATTCCTATCAAAATACCAACAGCATTTTTCACAGAACCAGAACAAATAATCCTGAAATTTGTATGGAACCACAAAATACCCTGCATAGCCAAAGCAATCTTGAAAAAGATAAATCTGGAGATATCACAATTCCAGATTTCAAGTTATATTAAAAACTGTAGTAATCAAAACAGTATAGCACTGGCACAAAAATGGACACATAGATCAATGGAACAGGATAGAAAGTCCAGAAACAAACCCATGATTATATGGTCAATTAATCTTTGACAAAAGAGCCAAGAATATGTGAAAAAACAGTCTCGTAAACAAATGGTGTTGGGAAAATTGTACAGCTACATGCAAAATAATGAAACTGCACTTTCTTACACCATACACAAAATAAACTCAAAATGGATTAAAGACCTAAATGTGAGACCGTTTTAAAACCATTAAAGTCCTAGAAGAGAGCACAGGCAGTAATTTCTCTGACATTGTCCATAGTAACATTATTTTATTTATGTCTTTTGAGGAAATGGAAATAAAGGTAAAAATAAACTATTGACATTACATCAAAATAAGAAGCTTCTGCACAGCAAAGGAAGCAGTAAACAAAACTAAAAGAAAACCTACTGAATGGGAGAAGATATTTTCAAATGAGACATCTGATAAAGGGTTAGCATCCAAAATATATGAAGAAGTTACACAACTCAACACCCAAAATATAAATAATCCGGGGCGCCTGGGTGGCGCAGTCGGTTGAGCGTCCGACTTCAGCCAGGTCATGATCTCGCGGTCCGTGAGTTCGAGCCCCGCGTCGGGCTCTGGGCTGATGGCTCAGAGCCTGGAGCCTGTTTCCGATTCTGTGTCTCCCTCTCTCTCTGCCCCTCCCCCGTTCATTCTGTGTCTCTCTCTGTCCCAAAAATAAATAAACATTGAAAAAAAATTAAAAAATATATATATAAATAATCCAATTAAAAATGGGCAGACGATATATGTGGACAATTTTCCAAAGAAGACATCCAGATGGCCAACAGACATATGAAAAGATGCTGAATATCACTCATCATCAGGGAAATGCAAATCAAAGCTACAAAGACCTGTCACCTCCCACCTGTCAGAATGGCTAAAATCAAAAACACAAAAAACAAGTATTGGTGAGAATGTACAGAAAAAGGTACACTCTTCCCCTGTTTGTGGGAATGCAAATTGGTTCAGCCACTCTGGAAAACAGTATGGAGACTCATCAAAAAATTAAAAGTAGAGGGGCACATGGGTAGCTCAGTCGGTTGAGCATCCAACTTCAGCTCAGATCATGATCTCACAGTTTGTGAATTTGAGTCCCACGTCGGGCTGTGCGCTGACAGCATGGAGCCTGGAGCCCACTTCCAGTTCTTTGTCTCCCTCTCTCTGCCCCTCCCTTGCTCATGCTCTGTCTCTCTCTCTCAAAAACAAACAAACATTAAATTAAAAATAAAATGACTCTACAGTCCAGTAATTGCATTACTAAGTATTTACCCAAAAAATACAAAAACGTTAATTTAAAGGGACACATGTATCCTTATTTTATTTCAGCATTATTTAACATTAAATAGCCAAGATATGGAAGCAGCCCAAGTGTCCATCAATAAATGAATAGATAAAGAAGATATGGTGTAGATAGATAGATAGATAGACAGATAGATAGATAGATACACAATGGAATATTATTCAGCCATTAAAAATAATAAAATCTTGCTATTTGTAGCAACATGGGTGGATCTAGAGAGTATTGTACTAAGAAAAATAAGCCAGTCATAGAAAGGTAAGCACCATATGATTTCACTCTTATATGGAATTTAAGAAACAAAACAAAGCAAGAGAGAGAGAGAGAGAGAGAGAGAAATCAAGAAACAGACTCTTAACTATAAAGAACAAACTGATGATTATCAGAGAGGATGGGGTTGGGGGATGGGCAAAATAGGTGAAGGGGATTAAGACTACACTTATCATGATGAGCACTGAGTAATGTACAGAATTGTTAAATCACTATATTATACACCTGAAACTAATATAACAAGGTATGCTAATTATACTGGAATTAAAATAAAAAACTTCAAACAAGTAGAGACAACCCAAATGTCCATCAATGGAATATTATTCAGCAATAAAAATAAGTGAATTGCCAATATATGTTACAATATGGATGAGCCCTGAAAATTCACACTAAGTGAAAGATGCCAAAAGACCACACATTATACGATTTTATTTAACTTATATGAAATATCCACAGCAGACAAATCCATAAAGACAGAAAACAGATTAGTATTTGCCTAAGACTAGGAGTGTGTTGAGAAGAAATGAAGAATGATCATTAACAAGTATAAGGTTTCTTTTTGGGGTGATGAAAATGTTCTAAAATTGATTGTGGTGATGGTTGTACAACTGTGTGACTATAGTAAAAACCATTGCATTGTATACTTTAAATACATGAACTGTAAGTATGTCACTTATATCTCAATAAAGCTGTTATGAAAGACAGGGAGAGAGACTTATCAACCAATTGCAATGTATGGACTTTCCTTAGATCCTGATTTGAACAAAGTATAAATGAGGGATATTTGATTCTAATATTTAATAATATTAAAAAATGATTAGTAAATATTTTTAGTGGGAAGAAAAAATCCTACAAGAACCATCACTTGCCCTATAATTAATTGGAACTCCACGAGATGGCTTCCAGACCCCTAACCACTGAGCCCTTCATCTCTCTGCAGCCATTTCCCATCACTGTACACTCCTAAGCCCTCCTTATTAGCCTCAGCCCAAAACCTTATTTCAGCCACAGTGATCTTTTTAGAAATTCTTTGCAAGTGTCGTGCTATTTTAATTCTTCAAGCCAATAGAGATACAAAGTAGGTCAATCAGTGATTATATCCAAGAAGGCTAAGGTCCCCAGGTCATGCTGTTGGATAGGGACAGAGCTAGACTATCTTCAGGGCAGCTTAGTCTCAGTACAACTCCATTTCTATTGTCTGCTTACTTAAGCTCAAATACCACATAATTCAGAGAAATATTAACTTGATCTTTACTACCATGAATTTTCTCAAAAAATGTAATCACTTTAGAGACTATTTGAAATCATTTACTTTCAGGTACCAGCAACCTGATGTTGTAAGATGAATATGTAAAAAACCAGAGTCAGACAGAACTGGGGGGAAAAAAAAGTTTAGACAACCTCATGCAGAAAAATGAATATAACCAAAGGTCAAGTAAAGTTTCAGTTTGTTTGCTCATATAAGCTCTAATCTAATTTAAAAGCAGAATCTCACATTGGAGGAAATGAAACAGAACAGAAAGCATAAGATATACGTTTGTTTTGTTTTTAAGAGGGTTTGGGGGAAAAGAAAATATTGTGGTAGAATTGGATTTACCTTAATTTGATTGTGTCAAGATAATAAAAAATAGAAAGAACAAATCACCTTTACGACTCAGAGTTTAAATTACATGCTGAGTGTAGACATGTGTACCCTTAATAATTTCTGTTAATCTCCACAGTTGGCCATCCTATTTCTGAATTTCACATACAAGTCCTCAGCATTAGTGTGCCTAGTTCTCAATACCAGCCACAGAGACCTCTTGTCTGACATGGTATATTCCCTCACTCCAGAAGACTGACAATTTCAAAAATCATTCTTATGTCTATTAAAATGTCCTTTGTTCTTTTTCTTCTTAATGCTTCTATCTTTTTCTCTCCTTTCTTGTTATACATATAAAAGTCATTTTTTTCCAGGGATGACGTCACTGAAAATTACAGAGTAGGAAACTTTAAACTGTGCCTTTCCACCAAAGCAAGAGTAAACTCATAAAAACCATCAAGATCAAATATTTTAGGATCCTCAAACCTAATAAAAAAACTTAAAGGAACCCAGAGAGTGCTTAATAAAGAAAGAAACTGATGAAATTATGTAAGAAAGCACTTAAATTTACCTACCTACCATCCTTCACTTCTTACCTGGTTGGTGGGAATCAGGTGGCAAGTCACATTTCTCATACAGCTTGTTGATGCCAGAGGGAACAATATAGAACTTGCTCTCAAAGAATTATTGTTGTATATTTTGACCTGTCTAATGGCTCCCTAAGGTCTCAGCTCAGGAATATGCCTTTGTCTTGGTCACCTCAGAGCTTACTCAAGGATAAAGGGTACTCCTGGGTGGGGTTTATTGAAAGCATGGAAAAACCAATATACTAACTTCACAGATCCAGGGAGCAAGGGATAAAAGTCAGAGAAAACAGTAAACAAACAAAAAATGATAGGAAAGAAAAGGTTAGGAAAGAGAATTAAGGGAATGAGACCTTTAAAAAATTATTGCATACACTAGGAAATCCAGAAAGCCATATCCACATCCAGGACAGACACATGTTCACAAGAGACCTGAGAAGATGCTAAGTTTTTATCTCTGACTGATGTTTAGGCAGCATGTAAGCAGGAAGTGAAAGCTAAAGCAGAGCAGATAAACAGCCTGCATAAGTGTTGAAGGAATGCCCTAATGGGGAGCCAATCTACAGAGACCAGAAGAATTAGTGTTGTAGTTGTTGTTGTTGCTGCTGTTGTTTTGACTGCAAGCATTTAAAGAAATCTCCATGTAACTAGCTAACTACTATGCTAACAGAAAAGAAAATTGAGCGGCTACACATGATAAAGAAGTCAGTCTTTGTAAATAGTTTAGAAAAGTCACTAAACTAACTAAAACCCATAACAAGTAGTAACAACAAACTCTTGCAGAAGGGGGGAGTTGAGTTCTAGAGTTACCACATTAAAATATTCAAAATCACCAATTCTCAAAAAAAAAGCATGCAATGAAACAAGAAAGTATGGCCCATTCATGTACATGCACATGCATACAAATTAATTAACAGAAACTTTTGAAGGGAGCCCACACAGCTGACTTACTAGACGAAGACGATAAATCAACTTCTTAACTATGTTCAAAGAACTAGAGAAAATCATGAACATAGAACTAAAGGAAACAAGGAGACTAATGTGTCATCAAATAGAAAATATTAGTAAAGTGGTAGAAAGTATAAAAAGGGACCAAAAAGAAATTCTGGAGCTAAGAAGTATAAGAACTGATATAAAAAAAAAAAAATTGCTAGAGAAGTTCAATACCAGATTGGAGCAGGCAGAAGAAAGAACTAATGAACTAAAAACAGATTAATTTAAAATATCCAGTTGGAAGAATGAGAGAAAATTAAAAATAAAAAATGATCAGAGCCTGAGAAAAACTCTGGGACACTACTGAGTGTACCAACATATACATAATGAAAGGTCAGAAAGAAAGGAGAGACAGTAACTAGAAGTTATATGAAGAAATAAAGATCTCTGGTAAAGGTAAATACTTGAGTAAATATAAAAACCATACTATTGTATTTTTGGTTGGTAACTCCAATTTTATTTCCCACATAATTTTAAGGAATATGCCTAAAAATAATTACAAGTCTATATTACTGGGCAAACAATGTATAATGATGTAGTTTGTGACAATAATAATTTAAAGAGGAAACAGAGCTTTTGTATACTATTGAAATAAAGTTTTCATCATTCAAATTAAACTCTTATAAATTTAAGATGTTAAATACAATCCCTATTGGCTCATAAAACAAAACAAAACAACACACACATACATACATACACACACAAAAACAAACACCTAAGCAAAAAAGAAGGCAGTAATGGAGGAAATGAAGAACAAAAAAGCTATAAAACATAGAGAAAACAGAAAAAGGACAGAAGTGTTTCCTTATCAATAATACTTTAAATGTAAATGGATTAAACTATCCTATCAAAAATATAGATTGGCCGAATGGATTAAAAAACAAAACAAAACATGATCCAACTATGTGCTGCCTACAAGATACTTGCTTGAAATATAAAGGCAAAAATGGTGAAAAGATGTAAAAAGATATTCCGTGCAAAAATTAATAAATAAATAAAATAAAAGATATTCATTGCAAATAGTAACCAAAAGAGAACTGAGATGGCTACACTAATATCAGACAAAATAGTTGTTATGTCAAAAACTGTTACAAGGGGAGCATCTGGCTGGTTCAGTTGGTGGAGTGTGTGACTCTTGGTCTCAGGGATGAGTTCAAGTCCCATGTTGGGTGTGGAGATTACTTAAATGCATACATTAATTAATATAATTAAATTAAATTAAAACTTATACAAGGGACAAAGACATTGATATTTAAATTAAGTTCACCAAGATGGCATAACAATTATAAGCATGAATATATTGATAAAAGGGTCAATGCATAAAGAAGATATAATAATTATACATGCACCTAACAACACAGACCCAAAGTATATGAAGATAAAATTGACAGAACTGAAGAGAGAAATAAACAGTTCTGTAATAATAGTTGGGTATTTCAATACACCATTATCAGTAATGGATAGTATAATGACACAGAGCACCAATAAAGAAATCGAGGACTTGAACAACATAATTAACCAATTAGACCTCACAGATACATATACAAGCGAATACACATTCATCTCAAGTACACATGGAACATTCCCCAGGACAGACCATATGTTTATTGATAAAATAATCATAATAAATTTTAAAATGTGAAATCATACAAACTATCTTCTTCAATCGCAATGGAATGAAGCTAAATATCAATGATAAAAAGAAAACTGGAAAATTCACAAATACATGGAAATTAAATAATATACTTTTATTTTTTTTAATGTTGATTTATTTTGAGAGACAGAGAGAGAGAGAGAGTAAGCAGGGGAGAGGCAAAAAGAAAGGAAGAGAGAGAATCCCAAACAGGCTCTGCACTGTCTGCACAGAGCCCAATGCAGGGCTCGATCTCATGACCGACCTGAGATCACGACCTGAACCAAAGCCAGGAGCTGGATGCTCAACCGAGTGAGCCACCCAGGCAGTCACAAACAATACACTCTCAAGCAACAAATGGGTCAAAGAAGAAATCACAAGGGAAATAGGAAATACATAGAGGTAAATGAAAATGAAAACACAACATACCAAAGCTCCTGGGATATAGTAAAGGCAGTGCTCAAAGGAAAATTTATAGCTACAATGCTTACCTCTAAAACAAGCAAACAAAAAAAAAAGTTCTCCAATCAATAACGTAACTTTCAACCTAACTTTCAAAATTGTTTTGCAGTTCCTAAATACATTGAGCATGTATTACCATATTAGTCAGCAATTCTCTTCTTGGATATTTACCCCCAAAGAAGTGAAAATGGGTTATCAAACAAAAATGTGTACATAAAGGCTTACAGCAACGCTATTCATAATAGTCAAAAGCTGGAAATAACGTAAATGTCCATCAATAACTGAATGGATAAACAAAATGCATTATATCTATTCAATGCAATGTTATTCCAACATAAAAATGAATGAACTACTGATACATGCTACAGTATAAATGAATCTTGGAAGCAGTGCCAAGTGAATGAAGTCACACACAGAAGGTTACATATTGCATGATTCCATTCATATGAAATATCTAGAATAGAGAAATCCATAGAGAAAAAAAATGGTCTAGGGAGGGGGCATATCAGGAGAGACTATTTAATGGATACAAGGTTTCCTTGGGAACTAGACAGTGGAGTGCAGTAAATGCCACTGAATTGTATACTCTAAAATAGTTTAAATGGTAAATTTTATGTTATGTGAATTTCACCACAATAAAAAGTGCACATTTCTTCATTAAACAGAACCTTTTATATTTTGTAGTTTAATTTTTACAGATATACTTCAACTTGCCTTATCTTCTACTAATTCCATGACCCTTCTCTACTTTCAATCATTTTCTCTCTAACATCATTTCCATTTTCCAGGGTAGCTCTCTTAAATCAAAGTTCTTTATCTATAGGAGGCATATTATGACAGGAGAAAAATGTTTGATTGTTACATATCCAGGAAAAATTAAACCAAGGTCAGTGTCATTTTCTATAGTTGTATTGTTCTGGTTCCTATCTCTAAAATCTTTTATCAAACCCCAATTTGAGTTTACCCCTGAAAAAAGAAACATTCCTTCTTAATGGAATAATTCTTCAAATTGAATTCTCTGCTTACAAATGGGAAGTCAATGAATTGTTTATTTATGAGAACAACATTATATGATGACAGCTAATTCCAAGGAATCACTATTCTCTATGTTTTGTGAGTGTGGACAGATGCAGTATGATTTGTGTACATCCTACTGACCTTTACAAACCATAGAAAGAGGACACATGAAAAATTCATGATTGGATTACCCGACTTGGAAGGTTGTGAAGAATCTTCACAAATTCCAGTTTCTAGGCACATGGCAATGCCCCAACTCTAATCTCAGGACATACCATTTAGGTAAAACAAAAACCATGCACTGTCACCAGAGGGGAAAAGCCAGAGGCAACTATAAAGTGTATTTGCCTCTGGAGGTAGAAATCTGCAATTTTGTCCATGTAGAACACATCCCCATTTCTGAGAATGTCATCCCTCACATAATCCCCCCACCCCACCTCTTATCCTTGAGACTCAGAAAGCATCCATCTGATGCCAACCATAGGAGTGGGTACAAGACAGAGGCCTATCAAAGCACAATGCACAAAGATGTGGCTCCAAATGGAGACACATGACATAAGATAGAACAGAAGTATTGGAACCAGGTACTGAAAGAAGTTTGTATTTTACCAGGTAAAAATCTCAGTCAAGGTAAAGAAAATAAAAGGATCACTAAAGTCTTCAAAGCAGAAAAGTATATGCTAGTGGCAAGAATTTGTTCCCAGAGAGGACAGTTAAAGTCAGCAATGTGAGACAGTCTAGAATTTTGAGGCTTTGGGGAATCTGGTGGAGAAAAATCCCAAAGTTGTTGTGAAGTAACAACTCTAGAGATGTTGAAACCGAAGTTTAAAATCGCTTCTAATATTTCATGTATTTTGTATTGCAATGACTTTGGGGCGCGTATTCCTAGTCACCAGGGATATGAA
The DNA here is from genome assembly GCF_022837055.1 of Prionailurus viverrinus. Lineage (NCBI taxonomy): Eukaryota > Metazoa > Chordata > Mammalia > Carnivora > Felidae > Prionailurus > Prionailurus viverrinus. Next base: position 86,714,795 of record NC_062568.1, read on the forward strand.
AGTTTGGAGAGTCAAAGCAAAAGTCATTTACTGCCTTAGGGATGTTTAGGTCTACGCTCAGCTCGGTTAATTTAAGTGCTTAACTTTTACTGGTTCACTTAGTAGAAGTTGCTGTTTAAAAAAAAAAAAAACACTGAATCTCAATTATTATATGACCTTTTGGAGATTTAAAAGACAATCTTGTCACTGGGTTCAAAAGCATCCCTTGCCCTTTTAGGAAACTTTTTCTTCATAGAAGGAAAGGCTTCCCTCTCTTTATTCACAGTTGTGTGTTCTCTAATAAGTGCGCCTTTTCCTTTAGGGCTGACCTGCTTTCACTTCAGTGCATGTTGTTTTCAAAGAGCCATTTGATGTACAAGAAACCTTTTGCTTAAAAATAAAAAAGGAAGCCGGAAGAGTGAAATAGAAAGAAAGGGGTAAGGGAAAGAAAAAAAATCATTTTGTTGTGTTTGTTTTTGCATATGGGGGTGGGTGGAGAGATAAATATGATGCAAAATTTTCCACTAAACTGTTCCAACTTCCAATTAAGTTGTAAACCTTAGATACATATTATTTCATTCTTCCTTAATTTGTGCCTCACTTTGACCAAACCAGAAGGGCATAAACAGACAACTTCCAGAGAAGCAACTTTTCTTTTGAAATGGAATAAAAGAGGGAGAGAAATTATATCTTCATTATCTATCTATAGAATTCAAACCTGTTTATATGACTTTTGGAATTCTTCAGGTATGTCTATGCCCCACCCAAATATATTTCCTTTGTCATGCCCTCTGAATCTCAACAACCTTAATTTCTGGGAACTCTGCTCCAGTAGAGTTGATATTCATGTTGTATATAAATGACTTGCTTTTGGTCTTATCATGGCTATTGTATAAATCATTCTCAACTTCAAAAATATTCTTTCATTTCTTTCTGTCCGTCCATCCACCAAATTCATTTATTCAAGAACTATTTTGTTCATTATTTTACTGTATCCCTATAAACTAATTTTTATTTTCCTCCCTAGCAGAATTTATGGGCTCCAGGTTTTATATTCTATGTGCTATAAAACATATTAATTATTTTTAACTTGAACTTTTGTTTTATTTGTTCAATTAGATAATAAGTTCTTCAGGAGTAGGAACAATATTATATCCCCTCCCATCTCCCTTTTTTTAGCCCCTATTAGTTAGAGAAACCAGTTAATACATTTTTTAAAAAGCCTTAGAATCAACCAGACATAATTCACAGACACCCACACACACACAAAGACCACTGAGCCTATGACAAATCCCTATTTCCTATGTGTTTTCAAATTCCGAATATAGTATATGAGTTTCATACATTTTTCCTTTTCAAAATCATAATCAGGCCTCACTTATATAGACATTAGTATCCCCTCCTAAGGATGGCAAATAAATCACTCCTTCCACCATTCTGCCTATTGCTGATCAATTGCTTTGTGTGTTTCATTCACTGTATCAGCAAGGATTGTATTTGGCTGCATATAAGAGAAACTGACAAGAGAGACTTAAGCAAAGAGAAGCTTATTCTTCTCAGACAACAGATAACCTAGAAGAAAGTAACAAGAAATAGTCCAGTTACCCAAGGAAGTGATGGAGGATCCAAGCTCCTTCCATCTGTCTACTAAACTCTCTTTGCCTTTTATCCTGATGACATAATATGGTTGCTAATAGTTCAGGCACTGCATATCAGTTCTAGGCAGGAAAGTAGAGAAAAGACAAAGAACAAAGGCATGGCCACCTAAATATAAGCCTGTAAGCAAAAAAACTGATAATTTCCCTAGACGATCCATCCTAAAGACATTCACTTCCACTCTGTTGGCCAAAACTATTATCATGCAGCCATCTCTAGTTGCTATAAATCCTAAGATTTTGTTTGTTTTGTTTTTATCCAAACACGTTACCCTAAACAAGTTCAGTTTTCTGCTGTAAAAAAAAAAAAAAAAAAAAAAAAAAAAAAAAGGAAATAATCTATACTGAGTTGGTAACCAATAGTCTATTCCACAGCCGAACTTTTAGAGCAGAGAACAGTGCCTGTTGCACAGTACAATAACATACTTACTAAGTTAGTGAATGAAATATTGAACACTTACATGGATTGTATCTAACAATGAGCTTTAAAATTTTTTTTAATGTTTATTTATTATTGAGAGACAGAGACAGTGCATGAGTCGGGGAGGGACAGAGAAAGAGGGAGGCAGAGAATCCGAAGCAGGCTCCAGGCTCTGCACCATCAGCACAGAGCCCAACATGGGGCTCAAACCCACAGACCACGAGATCATAACCTGAGCCGAAGTCAGACACTTAACTGACTGAGCCACGCAGGTGCCCCTCTAACAATGAGCTTTTAAATATCTTCATCTATGGTATCTCATAGACCAGTCAAAATATCCCAAATGACAAGTACTTAAAAAGTTGTTTAAGACTTTATTTTCAGTGCACATAGTGTAGCACTACATGTAATTAAGCACTTAATAAAAGTTTTCTACATGATAATAATGGTGAAAATTCCAAAAAACATTATTTGTTTTATCTTCAAACTTACCTCGCTAGCTATAGATCACATGTACGAGGAAAAGCACACTTATTTATTCTGTCCTATATCATGTCCTTTTAACTGGAAAATAGTGATAGCAATAGTACCTACATGCAGGACCATATGGAATAAATGAGATAATATATGTAATCACTTCAAATGGTGCCTGGTGACATATGTACATCACTTGAAATTGTGCATTTGAATGTGACAGAGAATTCTTTGAGACCCATAAAACCCAGTGACCTCTGTAGTCATTAGTTGTCCTTTTTTCCTCCAGCTAAAAGGACATGCTTCATTCTTCACAGAAGTATTTCAATCTATGTAATGATTGCTTGTGTCTCAGGAAAGGACACTTCCTATGTAAATGTGAAAGCATTATTTGCTCTTGCTTAGAGTAGGCAGTTACACATCTACTTGTTGATATGACATATCACAATTCTTTAGTCTTGAACACTTACATAAGTTTATTTAATCTTTTTGCAACTAGGAATCTTTCCCATTGAAGGAAGCTATATATCTACTAGTGATTATTCTTTTTAAAAATCTTTTAAAGAAGAAAAGGAATTTAAATAATAATTTTTGTTTTAAATAGAGAAAACATAAACACATACACACAACACATGCCCACAACAAAGGAAGTTAGAGTCAGTAATAAAGCATGAGAAAAGTCATGGGACCGGTCCAGAAAGATAAGCCCAAATCACTTGTATTTGTATAACAGTAGGAATAGGTAAAGTGTATAAGATTTACTGGGTAAGATAAAATATAAGATAAAATATAAAAGATAAGATGAAGTCACTTCCTGTGTCTCTCCACACTGAAGCTTTCTAGCAGGACCTCCAAGACACAAGTAATGTTGTATATCTTCAGTTTATCATTTTCTCATGTCAATCTACTAATGACTGTAGAGCTCACTGGGTTTCATGAGTCTCAAAGAATTCTCTGTCACATTCAAATGCAGTTTCAAGTGATTTACATACATCACCAGGTACCATTTCAAGTGATTACATATATTACCTCATTTAATCCATATGGTCCCGCATGCAGATACTATCATTATCATTATTTTCCAGTTGAAGAGCTGAACTTTATATCGCTTGCCAAATGACAATCTTGAATGCAAACCCAGGTGTCTAGCTATAGAATCAGGGCTCCCAACCACTGTTTGCACTGCCTTAACATGCCCCAATGATGCAATGCTTTGAGACACCAAATTTGAGAAGAGTCACATCTTCTGAATAATTGTTGATACTTGATAAGATGAACAAGACTAAGTGAGAGAAAAAGCAAATCAAAGGTAATAACATTAGATGCTAGAAGCAGACTGTTTCCAAGAGAGACACATAAAGGACATCCTGTCCCCCAGGAAGTAGGGGCATCTAAAAATTATCTTAATGATTTTTTAAGTATGTGCTATCTACATTTCTATCAAGTGGCCACAAAATTGATTTATTGCATAATGGTCCCCCTGCTGGAGGATAAGTTCATAAAGCTTGAAAATGAATTCTAAGATGATTCTAAGATTATCTTTGAATTCTAAGATGATATAATAGATATTAGAAAGTTTAAAATGAATAATCTACAACAGAATTCAGAGTGTGAATACTGGTATTATAAAAGAACAATAGAGAAGTGTCTTTAGCAATCACATCCCAGCTCTGAAGCTCTCAGCACAGTTATTCCACCCCAGATAAAAAAGCAAGAAAAGTCTCTTTACCAGCCTACCAAGTGTTTAGCCTCTACTGTTTTTTAGTGTTGACAGGTATGTTGGTACATCAAGTGAAGAGTCTACTCCAATTAATTAAATAGTGACAGAGGAAAGTCTAATGACAGAAAAATTCAGGCATACCTTCCTGGGCATTAATGGTGAGGTGCTAGCATGGATTGAACAATGTCTTCTCTACCACCTTAGTGTTAAAGAACTGAATTGGTAGAATTAGTAGATTGATTAACACCTGCCCTGGGTGGAAGTGATGAGCAAGAACTATTGTTGTTCTTGTGAACTCTGATGAGTCAGGGGTGAACACTCTGCTGTACAGCAGCCTGTTAGGCACCTAATATAGCTCCATCATTAGGTTCACACTTCTAGATACTCGTGGACAGCCTCCCTTCTCTTTGACAAATACTCTGGAATAAATTGTGATTTGGGTTCCAAATATGGCAATCTTTTATACTGGCTAAGGTCTTTGGAGTACAGTCAAAAGAAATGAATTTCAGGATCAGAGGAATCCAAGTTAGTTTGGGAATTGCCTGGGAATCAGGAATTACAAGTCTCCTAGGAATAACAGTCTGGTCAAAAAACCACCAGGGAGAAAACATGAAATTGTAGCTATGAGGAGTCTTTGTTTCTCTCTTCAATTACATAAATGGGACATTTAATATTCTAGTGGAGAATGTGTTAAGAGCCTATGTTCACTTCTACTAGACCATGCCAATGTGAAAAGGAATTCCCACAAGGGTAAATCTGGCTGTGTATAAGGAAGAGAAATGGTTGTAAGCTAGTTAGGGAAATCAACTTGTGCCGGTTTACCTGGGATTTTTCTGGTTTTAACACAGAATATCCCACATGCTAGGAAACCCAGGCAAACTGGGATGGTTGGTCATCAGAAGGCTAACTTATACACACTAACACATGCACACACTACACACATGCACACACACCAGAATCTTCCTTGATTTCCCACCCTTTTTCAGTGGTCACTATCCTATTACATAAGGTTTCTTTTTAAGCCATATTCTCTTTTCCTTTCACAACAAATCCTGATGGATGATTAAACCAAAAGCCTGAATCACTAGCAGTCCTCCACACCCACCAAAAAAGGGGGGGGGGCTTTCTTTCCTCAAGAATAAAATAATAAGAGGATATTTCTTCAAATATTCCCAGATTAAGTACTTTTCACAAGCAGGAGAGAATAAAATAAGTTTGCATGTTGAAGCAGATTAAAAGTCGCTGTCCTATTATACACAATGTAGGATTTCCAGGAAGATAGAGACATACACACATACACACACATCCTCACCCCACAGCTATATCATTAGGTGACTTCCTATTAAAAAGTATGAAGTTGGCCATATGAAAACTTACGCTGCCAATCATAAAATACACCATTGCTCTCCAATGTACATCCAAAAGTCGACAGAGAATCGAGACCCGTGAAACGCAGTGACCTCCATATTTATTAGTTAATTCAGAGAAAATGACAAAGTAAAGATACATTGGCAGCCAGTCTGGTGTTTTAGAGGTCCTGCTATAAAGCTCCAGTGTGAAAGGACATAGGAAGCTATTCTATCTTATTTTCCAAATAAATATTTTAATTTTTAAAAATTAAGACATGAAAAATCTTTTCAGTGATCACGCAATAAGATCAAATGGAACATAGTTTCTGTTGTCAAATTATGGACAATACTGCCTAGTCATGTTAGGAAACACCTAGAAAACAGAAGCCCTGGGTCTACTCTTGGCAGAGGTTGATGTCCTCTTGCAAGTTGCCTAACTCTAAGCCAGGGACTTAAAGCCAAAAAGACTACAGGGACCAAGAGGGCAGTAAAAATACACTAAGTTCAAGGCCCACTGATAGCTCTATGACACATCTAAAAAGAACAGTTTGTATATAGCCCCTGATCACTGCCATGGTCCAGAGTCAGATTGTTGCCATATTTCCAGGGCAGATAAAAATCCAGCAATTATGTGAAATATCTGATTTGTTAAGTTTAGCAACCAATTCAACACTTTAAAAATATCATCAGTATCAAAACACACCTACAGGCTGGTTCTGACCCACAAATCACACCTTTGCTCTTTCTAGGGCTTTGTTTTATTAACTTTGATTAATTAGAACTAGAGAAAAAAGGGATGTAACAGAGCATCTAGGAGTATGCAGGAGTCTCAGGGACTCATGGAAAGTGGTGAGGAAGCTAAAAAGATCAATTCTACAATCAGCATTCTCATCCAGATTGTCTGAGACAATTCCAGTGATTTACATCTAGTGGTCACACATAACTTTTGATTATTATACAATAGCTATACAACTTAAAACAAATTTAAGTGCTGATCAATTTCAACACAATACTTTATTTTTCTGTTAAAACAAAGACTCAAAGCTAAACACTTTAGGTTATAATCAAGACCTCTTGTCTTTCATTCCAGTACAGTTTCCAATAAACTCCACAAAATTGGGATCATTACCTTTCAATAGTAAAGCCTTGTTTGAGGAATATTGAAAATATTTATACGCTGTTAAGTGTTATGCAAATATAACTTGCTGTGATAGCATGAAAACCAGGAAGAATGTGGCTTGGTAGCTGGAGCATTCTGATGGAAAACTTACACTAAAACCTTAGAAGAAAAAGTCCTCGGAAAAAGCTGTGAAATCTGGCGCTAACCTAGCCAAGAGGTATAGCTTAAAAAGAACCACTTTGTATGTCTCTGCAAATATAGACAATGCCAATTTTTTTAAAAACACATAAATCTTAAAGTAGAAGTAACAAAAGGAAATTTTAGTAAGAAAGAGGATAATTAAAAATCAGTGTCATTAGAAGGCAGCCATACTGAAATTAAATTATTCAGACTTAAATAAGAGACAAGGACTCTCATAGGTTCATTTAATTCTCTGTTACATCTCCTTTCATCCCAAGGACAAAACAAGACATTCGAACTTACTGCTGCATATCAGCTTGAAGGAGGAAACAATGGAGGAAAGGAGAGTGCTCTTAAACAAAACCAGCATTGTCAAACCACATTGCAGATGAACTATTTTCTTAAAACACACACTTCTAATTCAATGACACCATAAAGGCTTTTTTTTTCCATTTCTTGTTTTTCTTATACGGCTTCACACTTTCTAAAACACAGGTGCAGCCCAAGACAAAACAAATACTCGAATTTTATTTCTTTTGGTGAATTTCAGACACAGGGGTAAATCATTTTCTCACAATTTACAGCTAAATAATTATCATGATTTTTTTTCCAAGCTGGACCATGCATCTGGATTTAATTAGATAAGCAAGAAAACAACATCTGGAGAGGATCAGGCCAGGCTGTTTTTAAAAATTTTAGAGACATTAGGAGTGAAAATTCCCTCTACACCAATACCTCACTTCGGAAACAAGACCTTCTAAATGAAGTTATAAAATGTTCCACTCTGGCTAATTTTACATTAATATCTTCCATGATGGGTATTATAACCCATAAATGCCTCTATTATGAGTTTTCACAATTCTGTCTCAATGTTCAGAAATTTGTTCCTTAGACATTCAAGCCTATAATCATGACAGAGCCAAATGTCACTGGCCCATGTACCGAAATCAATATGTTCCTCCCTCTGTCCAAGCCTAATGCAGCCACTGTTTCACCTTTTCTCCATCTCTTGGATTCCTTTTCATCTTTTCATCCTTTTCATCTTTTTCCTTCTATCACACCCTTTTCATCCTGATATTTTTTAAACACAGTATATAATTATTTTCGAATTCTGGCCATTTAAGAACATCTTCATTACCCTTTCTCCTTGCTTGCATGAGAAAACTTTAAGAAGGACCAGTCAATACTTAATGTTTCTACTTCCTCACCTCCTGTCCTCAACCTACCTATCTGGCTTCTGCTATTACCAAGCTACAAAGCTTCTCCCCTAACATGCTAATGACCTATGTATTTATCAAAATCAATAGTTTTCTGACTTCTTTTCAGTCTTGGTGCCATTTGACGCTTTTTTTTTTGTAATCCTGATAGAGATAACACTATTCTGATTTCCCTCCCCCTTTGTCTTGCTATATTTTCTTTTTTATACCAACCCTGAAATGTTGATATTCCCTAATGTTCCATCTTTAGCCTTCTGTTCTCTCACTTTACATATCTTCCGGAGTCACACCTATATTTTCACTATTTACTCTGTACACTTTTCTCTAAATCAGATCTCAACTTCTAACTATATCTTCACTTAAAGCCATTTAAAGCATATCCAAAATTTCCATTAAAATCAGATCCTCTTTTCCCTTCCTTACTCCATTTTTTTGGGTGGAGGGGACCCACCCAAACCAGCTGAGGGGATAACCAGCTGAGGGGATAAGATGGGACAGTATCATTACACAGGAATCAAATATCGGCATTATTATGGATTTTCTACTTTCCTCACATTTACTCGTTTACCCATTGATACCAATTTATTTTCTACCTATCTATTGTTTCTGTCCCTTCTCCAATTAATTATATTCATAAAGCCAATCATGTACATTGAAACATGCCACTGCCTACATTAAAACCTTTCAATGCATCACTTTATTTGAAGGATGAAGTCCATACTCCTTGTCATTACATAAAAGGTTCTTCATAATCAGACACCTGCTTACTTTGCCAAGTAAATACACATCAGTTTCCTACATACAAACTAAAGTCTAACCATACGAAGCTACTTGAGGGCTCCGGCCATAGCTTGATCCTTCATAACTTTAGGCATAAGTGCTCATTCTTATTCATTCCTCCCTTTTGCTCTTACCCCTTCTCCATCTGTGTATCTCTCCCCAGACTCAATTCAAAGCTCACTGCCTCGTAGAAGTACGCTCTGAGGCTCATTTACTTTCCTCAGTGCTCTCTTGGCAACTTCTAGTAGAAGAGCTGCCCACAATCATTCTGACAGCAGTTATAAGAAGTGTTTTCGTGAATCTCTGCTACTGACATTCCCCAAACTGGCCTATGTGCTCTCCATATAGACTCCTGGCTGTCCACCTCTTTCTTTGAATAGATGAGCTACCTGGTCTCTTGCAATAAAATTATCTGTGCTTAGGATAGATGAATAGCAAAGGCTGGGTGGTATGAATACATTATTGCCCTCATGTGATTGCATGATCTTGAGCAGGTTATTCAATCTCTTTAAGATTTAAGTACAAGATAATTAGCCCACATGACTCCTGGTCTAAGTCATGTGCCTAAGACACGAGGTGCCTGTTTTTCTCCTGATAGAGCACTTAGCACACTGACACAGTACATCTCATCATAGGTTTTGCTGACTGCCTTCTCTGTGGCCTATGTTCCTAGTTGCTCGTGTACTATGTGGCAAACACATAGTACATACTCAGCAAATGTTTGATGAAAGAACTTAATGAAAAAAAAAAAGAAGACTTTCTTAGTGCTTATCTGTGCTCAGTTCTCCTGTATCTATTTCTCTGTCTTTATTGAAAAGTTTTGGGGAGCCTGGGTGACTCAGTCAGTTAAGCATCTGACTGCAGCTCAGGTCATGATCTCACAGTTCATGGGTTTGAGCCCCATGTGGGGCTTTTTGCTGATAGCTCAGAGCCTGGAACCTGCTTTGGATTCTGTTTCTCCCTCTCCCGCTGCCCCTCCCCTGCTTGTACTCTGTCTGTCTATCTGTCTGTCTGTCTGTCTGTCTCTCTTTCTCTCTCAAAAACAAATAAACATTAAAATTAAAAAAAAAAGAAGAAGAAAGAAAAGTTTCCCGAAATTTTTTAGACAATCATCCTTCCCTAATTCTTAGTTATTGTGGCTTGATCCCACACCCCAGACCCTAGGGATAGGCTTTGATTGGATTTATCAGGTCCCTTGCTTTCCTGATCACAATGGTTGACTCATAGAGCAACGCATAACTAAAATAAAGCAAATAAAATGAGAAGAGACATTTATCAGGGAATTCTGGAATAATTCACTTCCATAATGCTACCATTTATCTCTGGATCTTTTGGTATGAAATATGAAATTTATAATTCAAAATTCATTGTGTTAACATCAGAGTATCATTAGCTGCCACGGTCATTCACGATCCAGGAAAGAGATAAAGAAAAAACAGATCATTTCTGGAATCCTCAAAGCCGTAAGATCAAGTCTTGCCTTAAACCAGACCAACTTACGAACTTTCAGTTATGTGAGCTGATGAATTTCTTTTTTTATTGAAGCCACATTGAATTCTTCCTCTTATTGGCAATACAGAAAGATTTAACTGATATAACTTATTTCACTCATTTTACTAGCTCTGTATTTTCTGGTAGAATCATTTTCTCTAGTAAATATTTCTGCCTTTGGCAAGTCACTAAACTCTGATTCCCACTTTCCACATTAATTTGCTCAGTGGCCTGTATTTGACACTTTAGCAAAAACTCCATTATATGGGTATTGAGAGGTACATTGCCACTCTCATATGGTCTTACTTGGATGCAATTTTTTTCTGTTTATAGAACGATATTTTCAAAGCTGAAAATTTTCTTAGAGATTACCTTATTCAGGGACCTCATTTACTACAAAAGGAAGCTGAAGCCAAGAAGGTTAAATATTTTTTCCCAAGCCAGGCAAAATACATAGTTAAGATAAATCTATGTCTATATTTATGCTAATTAATCTACCGTTTGACTTGAGTAAACTGGTCATTTCCTACAAACAGCTAATTTATTTTCTCTACACAGATACAAATATTATGATGACACATTTTCTATCCATAAGTCTCTTACTCCTTTAAAGAAGGTAAAATAGCATTTTACATTTGTGACCACATGGGTATGAACAAATACCATAAATTTTGGAAGGGTTGAGAATCCCTTCTAGATCTTCATTCACTCATTCATCAATTTATCCAGCACATATTTGTTGAAAATTACATATTTTCCATGTTTTCCAGTTACTAAAGAATGCCCGTGGACCAGGTTAAAATTTAACTGAATCTTTGAAAACATGTTTAATTTATATTTAAGCAAATAGGAATAAAAGGCATTCTTAGGAAATACAACTTCTGTTAGCAAAGACTCCAGATTAGGGGAAAAATAATCAGTCATATTAACAGAAAAGAAAGCAAGATTATTTATCTGGAACTTATAGTTGGAAAGGAAACTGACTGAGTCAGGTGATGAAATCTAGAATAGGTAACTGGGTGGTTCAAGCTTTCAGTAGGTGTTTCCAACATGTATAGAACAGAAGCATCATACCTGGATGTCTTAGGCTTTATCTTGACCATGAACAATGAGCGCTTAGTGAGTGTGTGCCGTGTGCCACTTAGCTAAGTTCCGGTTTTTCTTTCCGTTTTTTTAATGCTTATTTATTTTTGAGAGAGAGAGAGAAAGACAGAATGCATGTGGGGGAGCGGTAGAGAGAGATGGAGACACAGGATCCAAAGCAGGTTCCAGGCTCTGAGCAGTCAGCACAGTGCCCAGTGCGGGGCTTAAACTCATGAGCCGGGAGATCATGACCTGAGCCCAAGTTGGGTGCTTAACCAGCTGAGCCACCCAGGCACCTCTGCTAGGTTCCTTTTCATGTCATATATCATAAATTTTCACAGATGTATTGTAAAATAAGCATAAATTCAACATATAAGCAAATCCCAGATGGGAAAAGGGAAGTATCCAAGCACATTTGAACTGTGATATATTCTAAAAGCTCAAACCCTTTGACTACACCTAGATATGACAAAGAAAAACTAGATACTGATAAGCTCTTCCTAATCAAAAGGTAGAGAATGAGGCCTCCCACCATTAGAGAGGAAGAGCACTTTCCTGTGACCTAAAGTTGACTTGAATTGACAATATTGATGGGTTGATGTCCTCATGCACATTAAACTGAACATACCAAACAGATTTTGCCACTGTGACAAGTTTTGGCCCATTCAATAGTAGTGTCTATATTTCTCCTGACTGTCATTCACACAGAGTGCTGGCTAATATTTTTCCAAGGAATATTGAACATTATATCAAGGGTGCCACCAATTACAGCCATAATCAATTATACAAGACTCTGCTTATATTTCAGAGACTGTTTCATATTTATTGCCTTTTCGTGAAGGCAGTGCTAAAATGACATCCTGATGCCCTATCTGCAGGGAACACTGGCAAAGATACAGCAGACTGGAGGAAAGCAAGGCACACTGTGCCTAAAGTTGAATGAAAATTACAAGATAAGATTTCCTATCATTTAAAGCTGTAAAAATAAGTGGGGCCTATAGATAGAAAAATATCAACTTGCAATGATAGTTGCCAGTTGCTATCATATACCAAATTCATATCCCTGCTGTTTTCAAAACTAGTTAAAAGACATGTACTGCAAGAGCTCAGAAAGTGTATACATGAAACCTTGGGGAATGTGACCAACAGATTGTGCTGACACATGCAGAAATTCACACCAACCTCCTTCACGACAAGCCACAGACGTGGCTCTCTCCACCCTGATGAATTAATAGTGGCTTCCACTCTCTCCACTACCCCTTCTTCATTTTCCAATCCAGTGCCGCTTATAATTTCAACAAAATAATATTAACTTCAACATTTTGAAAGACAAAATTCTTTTAAATCAAAGAAAGACCTAAAGATGGCATGAAAATTTTTGATAGAGTTTGGGTTCTAAATTTGGATCTCAATTACACAGCAAAGATCTTGTCTCCTAGCAAAACAAATGTATCTCAAGACTTAAAGAGAAGTAATGACAATCTTTTCTATTTGCCCGCTACACAACAGGCTTTTCAAGCAGAAGGCTCTATAATTGCTGCGAAAATTAAAAACATACAAATACCAAGCTGCTGAAAGATTATCTAAGTCCAGTAATTTGCTATTCTACTTAGCAGACAGGCTGCTTAAGGGCACATCACAAGAACCTACAATTTGTTGCATAACGGTAGTGATATTTTCAACCATCATTATTGCTGCAGATAAAAGTCAACCAAATGTGTTATGTCAAACACTAAGGTGGTGATGGTCTGAATTTTAAAAGCATATTTAAATAAGAACTCGTGAAATGATCATGAAAAAAATCCAATTTTGCCCCTATTTTAATAGCACCACATCTGAGTTAACAAGCCAAGGTTAGCATTTCACAGGTACTAACCTGTGAGTTTATTTCCCATTGACAGTTAATATAAAATGTTTTCATTTCACATTTATAGAACATCCATATTATTATACTATATTCTAAGCTTTCAGAGGATATGAAAAATAACTTTTAACATAACAGGCTCAGTCATTCTCCAAGTTCATGGTGGTAAAATTTTAGAAATCTTCATGATTTTTCCTATCATCTTTGTTAATGTCAAAGTCTTGGGGCCTACTGCCTAATAGAGGTTTGTATTAGCACAATAAAATATCTTTGGATAAGACTGCATTTATCATGATATCATCCATAGGATTCAAGGTATATTATCAATGTCTCTTCATCAATAAGTGGAGCAATAATAGCTAGCATCAGTTAAGACTTTTTCATAAGTCACACACTATACTGAGTTGAGGACTTTGTGTTAACTACCTCACTTACATCAACACAACCATAGGAGGTAATAAGATTATTATCTTATTTTATGGGTGAGTTAACTTAGACACAGAAATGTTAGTGACACAGGTGCCAAATGGAGAGACCTAATCTAGACCAAGTTAACTCAATTACACTATGGTAAAGGTAACACAGACGTATTCATTCATCCAACAAATGTTAATGGAACAACTTCTAGTTCTGCACAGAAACTTTGGTGTCACTGTACTGGGGAAAAACATTTTAAACAAGACAACTTCTGCTCTCACAGAGCTTATAATCAACGGGTAGAGAGATGGATAACTAGGTGATGCCGACACAAACCACGCTCTCATTACTTGTACTTGCACTTGGAAGAGTTAGTTGATACTGTCTGGCTTTCACATTTAAAGATCCTGTGGCAAAAATCAGACCTTATAAGCTCCCTTTTTAATATGCTTTGGAATATTTAGGGAGACTCTGTAATGATATAACTTTTGGTCTGCATTAACTTTGGCTCTGACCTCAAAAATTTTGAAGAAATAAAGAGGGCTAAATGAAAAAAAAAACAAAACAAAACATGTAGGAACTTAGAATCTGGGAATCCTTACAGATCACTCCTGTTCTGCCTCTCCAAAAGCAATGATTACTATTAGGGCCATTTATTTCTATGTTAAATCTGTAGACATAAATTTGTTCTGTCACAGGGGCGCCTGGGTGGCGCAGTCGGTTAAGCGTCCGACTTCAGCCAGGTCACGATCTCGCGGTCCGGGAGTTCGAGCCCCGAGTCAGGCTCTGGGCTGATGGCTCAGAGCCTGGAGCCTGTTTCCGTATCTGTGTCTCCCTCTCTCTCTGCCCCTCCCCTGTTCATGCTGTGTCTCTCTCTGTCCCAAAAATAAATAAATGTTGAAAAAAAAAAAAAAAAAATTTGTTCTGTCACATGATTGGTGAACCAAAGGGACTATCCAGAATTAATGTTGATTTGCCTTATTGAAAGTATGTGAAGAAGGGTTTTATTTTTATTTTTTTATTTTAATTTATTTTAATTTATTTATTTTATTATTTTTATTTATTTTATTATTATTATTTATTTTTTATTTTTATGTGAAGAAGCATGATTGGTTCAAGTTGAAGTTCAGAAATAAAAATGGCCTCCCACGTTTATAGTAAAACATTTTAGAATTCTGAGTTTTGAGCATGACTCCGATGCTGGTTCTCTATCAGTGTGTGCCCTCCATAAGCAGTAGCACATGTGTCACAAACATTCTATCATTTTTCACCACCCTATCAATAATCTGTATATTCCATTCACTTGGAAATAGGTTCAATAACTATCAGTTATTTCACCAGGACAACCCATTTACATATTATCATGGACATCCAAAGCTTTAAGGCCAAGAGCAAGAAACATTATGAATTTTGGCTAAAGAAGTAACTTGGAAGATAATCTGAAGCAAATAAACCTGTCAGTCATCCTCAAATCATATTTTATGGATGTAGGCAGTGGTATGTGGCTGGCAGCTCATACCTACACATAGAAGCCAACACTTAAATTTTCAGGAATGTTGTAAGCCTGCTCTTAAACACATCTGTTATTAAAAGTAAATAAAAGCAAATTACATAAGCTCATAATTCTATAATTTTTAAAGAACAAAGTTAATAAATACTCAAAACTCAGACTTCCTAAGAATTTTACTATTATTTATACTCTTGAGGTTATTTACATCTATTGTAACTACCTGGTATACATCCTATATATCATCATGCTACCATTCACTTCTTCCCAACAATGCTAGTCTGAAATTGACCACGGTAGAAGGGAGTATTTATACCATAAAAATGGAAAATACTAAAAATGAGAACTTTTCATTTATTCGTTTCCACACACAATCTGTTGTTAAGCTTTCACCATCACACCACTGAATGAATACAGGTTTTCTTCACCTAGACAGACACTTATTTGAGGGTCTGAAATCAAGTGCTAGAGGAACAAAAGTCCTTAAAACAGATGTTTTGATGCAACTGGTTTTTAATCACAAGCAACAGAACAGTCACTCTACCAGTTACGCAAATACAAGTGAGGAATGTTTTAGACACCATGCAGTAAGTTTAGCACCATATTGAATACTGCCTTCGAAATCCTTCCCTTGTGTCAACATTGCACATCCCCCATATCTGAATACTTTCTTCCTTTTTTTCTTTTGGCAAACAAGAACGCTCCCATTTTACACATTATTTTGAATTGTATTAAAAGATCCTTTTCTTGTTCCACAGAAGTTGAAGTGTGGAACACTTGAGTCTGTTCTCATCATGCATTTGCCATGGAACATGACGTAGAATATTGTCCCATTTCCCCCAATCAAGTACATTTCACAAAGCATTAATTCGTGTTACAGATTCAAAAGAAAAAAATCTGGGAGGAGAAAAAGGAGAATATTACAATGTATGCCACATAACAAATTAATCATTCAATATTTCTGTCCCTCCCAAATCCTAGTTTCATTGTAAATCAGAGTCTTAATTGCTTTTTTTTTTATTTTTTTTTTAATGTTTATTTTTGAGACAGAGAGAGACAGAGCATGAGCAGGGAAGGGGCAGAGAGAGAGGGAGACACAGAATGTGAAGCAGGCTCCAAGCTCTGAGCTGTCTGCACAGAGCCCGACGCAGGGCTTGAACTCGCGAACCGTGAGATCATGACCTGAGCCTAAGTCGGACGCTTAACCGACTGAGCCACCCAGGTGCCCCCTTAATTGCTTTTTTAATTGACCCTTATTTTTTCCAGTCATTAGGTCCTTCTACGCCAATGCCCTTCCGTATCCATCCTAAATTATACAGAAATTTTAACTAAAACTCCATTTCCAAAGAGAAAAAAAAAACTGTTTATGTCAGCTGCTAAGAAAATATTTCCTCTACAGTTTAACACAATATGACCTAGATCAGAGTTCCCAAAATGTCTTGTGAGATATAACTAAGGACCAAACTTATTCTATGGCTAATTCAGTTTGGGAAATAATGGATCCAAAAAGTTTTTAAAGATAAGCTTGTTATTTTTTACTGTGCACTTCTCAGAGTCTTCACTACGCTAATATACATATTGAATCTCTAAGATAGGAAATTTTCAAACAAATTTGACTTTGAAAGCCTGGTTTTTGTTTTCAAAGAACATATTTTGTGATACTTCTCTTGCACTAAATGCACTTTAAGAAATGCATGACTAAGATTTCTAGGCTGAACAGACAGCAAGGGAGCTCTGTGGACTCAGGTGCTGTCTTTGATACTGGAAATAATGATTTCACTAACATTTCCCTTAACTGAATTATACCTCTGACCTCTTTCATAGCAGTGAAATTCATGTGGAAAATCTAACTTCCAGGCAGGAGAAAGAGTTATGTGGCCCAAGAAAGGGGAGGGAGATGTGAGGGAAGAAGTGGGCAGGGAAACTAGCATGTTGATGAGAAAATCAAGGAGCAGGTGGACAAAAGGGATAGAAAGAGAGAGAGAGAATGTTCAGAATTATCTTTATGGCAAAAATCTGAGACTTTCAGCATGATACACTATAAAAATGAATATTGAAAAATATAACTTTAGACTAGTTTATTTAAGAAAACTTATAGTAAAGAATTACCTTATCCTTTATGGTTTCTGGAAGACAATTTGAATTTCATTTTGCTTATGATTCATACAAAGAGCAAGGTAGGACAATGCTTTCATTTAGACTATTTAAAAATTTTTTTGAGTCTGTGTGACAGCAAGCATTGATGAGTATGCTTGTTTTTAGTATATCACATTCAATTATTGAAATAAAAAGTTTCATGAAGCTGATATCATTATTCAAATTTTAATTGAAGTAACTGAGAATCAGTTGCCTGGTTCACATAGCTATGAAAGAGCAGGATCAAGATTCTGCCTGGCAGCACCAATAGGAATTCGAAAGTTCTGGTGCTAAATAACCTGAAAGCAAGAGTATATAAAACAGGCAACACTGTTTTAATTTCTAGGAAATTTCCCAAGTATTATTTTTGAGTATGTGACTGCTGTTGGTGTTTCCTGGCTTATAGTTCCCATGTTAAAAATACATATAATAAAAAACACTAAGCTGAATTTATTAAAAGCATTAATATTTTTAGAGATTTTAATTTTAAGTAATCTCTACACCAAGGTGGGGCTTGAACTTACCAACCCCAAGACCTAGGGTCGCGTGTTCTACTGACTAAGCCAGCCAGACGTCCCTACAAGCATTAATTTTTAAGGGCACTGGAGACACAAAGAAATCATCTGTATCCAGACAAAAAGGATATATACATAATTTTCTAAAGTCCCGAAAAAAATATAGTAATGTGTCAAATGAACAGTAAAGGAAATAAATACTACAGGACACAGGCCAAAATAAAACTCAGCATTGGAAGACACTGGACATGCATTGAGCCTGAATAATGTATAAAGGAAACAAATGGAAAAAAGAAAGGAAAACATGTAAAAAAAATAGAGAGAGAGAATAATGTTAATTAGGCACAAACTCAGGCTTAATTAAAAAATTCATTTATAGCCATAAAGCTAATAAACCATTATATTAGAGGGATGCCAAAGAAAGGAAACAATGATAGATGTGCCTGCATGAGGCTATCTGGCTATCTGTGTCCAGCTACAATACAAATCCTTATAATTGTCTTGTCCTCTTCTTTCTCTCCATGCTGCCTATTTTCTGTTTTTTCCTCTTTATTTATTTTCCACCTTTCTTCATCCTGCTCTGTAGCAGGAAAGTCTGACCTCAGGAGACAATATAAACCAGGCTCTTGTGTCTTCTGGCTTCTGGTTGAATTCAACCAACGGAAGGTCGTAGAAGGCACTGGAAGGTGTGATGAGAGAGAGGTCAAGGTGTTTACCCCCAGCTCCTCCCTTGAATCTCTGGTTTGGCAGTGACTGAGTTCTTCTACCTAAGCCTGCCGCTACCAGAGTTGGCTGGGTTCTTGTAGGAAAAGGAAATCCATCAAGAAAACTTATGAACTTCTCTTAGATCAATCCCTCCCCGCCCCCACCTTTTTGCAATTGCCTCTCTCGTATACCCTTGAGTATAAATAGATCTAGACTTAGTAGAAAGTGAGGGTGAGAGAAAAAACAGATGAAGAAAAATGGCATAGAAAAAATGGATAATGGAAATAAATGAAAGTAGAATTGGAAACTAAAAGCACAGTGCCATTGACTGACAAATGAGGGAGAGAAAACAGAAAAAGATTTCCTATTTGGTAGCTTCTTTCCAACCTTGCCCTCTTGGCTTACTAAAGGGAATAATCAAGGCAAGAATGAATTTCAAAAACCTGAGCAAGGTGCCCCCATTGAGTGCCAATCTGGATGTCCATTTGTCTTTAATAGAAGACCTATCACTCGTCTTGAAATTGGGGTTATCAGACTGATGAGAGCCAGAAGAGTGATCAGGCCAACTGAAGCTCAGCATGCCCAGGAGGAAAAGGAAAAGGAAAGACTGATACATGTGACAGACAGGTTAAAGAGAGGCAGTATAATTTTATGTCAAAGCCAGCCAGCGTCTCAAGCCTCCTTCACCCTCAACTGGCCTGACAATTACTCCTGTCCCTCTAAGCAAGAACGCATGTTTGACCTACAAACGGAATTCAGCAACTTCACTCCCAATTTAGCTCCTTTCCCTTTTGTCCTCACACCGTCAACTTATAATATTTTGTAGACATTTTTAAAGCTCACTACCATTTAAAATTATCAAAGAGACCTTGTTAAAATAACGAAACTTGAAATACTTCACATTTATCTCTTTTTTTAAAAGCTAATGTCAAGTGCAGACTTGCCATATGCCAATGGAAAGAAGTTTTATTTACTTTTTGTTTCTTGATCATTAACCTACTTTTTTTTCCCAAATGGATGTCTTCCATCCTCAAAATCTCAAACAATCCCAAGTCATAAAAATAAAAGAGAATTAGGCTAAAGGGGGGAGTCTAATGTTGGAGAGAAGTCTGGCAAAAAGAGGACAAAATTGATCCAATCCCCCAAAATAAAAGAGAATGAAGGAGAGCTCTTCAAATAACCCAGAGAAGGCAAAGACAAAGCATACCTAAGAAAGCTCTGATATTCAAGAAAAAAAAATCAGCAATCCAAAATAGTGGTAAAATATTACAGACCTGTTTTAAAAATCATCAGCACTATTTGTTCCAAGTATTCATTTGTGTCCAATTTTCCATAAATCTGCATAATGTGTTGATAAGCCCCTAAGTCCAAGTATGAAATATCAAATCAAGTGCATTAATTAGTGTGGCTGACTAGAGCTGAATCCAAAATCAATATGGTTAGCTCTCAATTACCTGCTTTATTGGAGAGAAACAGCACTGTGGGGGATAATCCCCTAAGCATTTCTTTTTGGCTCTGGCATGTATTATAACGCTGGATTTTTGTTGGATGATTTCTTGTTTGTTTTTAACAATGTTTTCTCCCCAGCTTTTTTTTTTTTTACTTAAGTATAACAAAGTAATTCATCTTCCCAAAGCACAAGTTGGCTGACTGTTAGCAAGCACATTGAAGCAGAGCCATGCTTAGAATTGGGTAGTGAGAACATCTGATCAGTTACCTCTACCCCTTTCTGGTGCTGCATTCTCCGGATGGTGAAACTGAATCTCCAGGTTCTCCAAAGGACACGCTGCTACATTCTAGATGAATGAACCCAATTCCCAGCCTATCCAATGATTCCTAACTTTTATGAACTGTCAAGGCAAGCATTTTTATAACTCCAGTCATAGAACTTATTTTTTTAGTAAATTTGGGTCCAATTTAATTCTTCTTTAACTCTTCTATTTTTGACCTTTATTATCCTTGAAGAATGCTGATAGAATATGATATACATTAAGATTTTGCTGATCTAAGCTAGATGTCTTTACAATATGTGAATCCTTGAACCTGATACCCATGAAAAGTTGTCTGTCCCATATTCTGTTTTGTAAAGAATCAATAAATAGCATGGTCTATGATAATAAACAGCACTTTCTATGTAGCGTATCAACATTTTAATATAGTAACAGGAACTTGCACAGACCAAGCCTTAACCCAAAGGGTGATAGATTATATAACCTTATAGAAAAAATGATTGAAGCCAGTTAAAAAAGGATAAAATAGGTTTCTTATATTATTTTTATGTTTTTACTTTGTGTATATGGCTCTTTGCTCCTCAGGAAACTCTCATGTAGCGCCCTGTTCATCCAGGTGATGGTCCAGACAAGGGAAAAGGGGGGAAACTGGCCTGGACTGGAATGTGGATCTGCATTCCTCAAGAATGGAGCACAAATAAGGCCTGATATTAAACAAAGGGTGGGAGAAGCCATGTGATAAACATGATGAATCTTTCTAGGGAACTGTTGTTATTTAAAGATTTTAGAGGTGAAGTAATCGGTAACTGGAAAATCATTTAAAATATTATTTATACATTAAAATGCACACAAATGATACAGATAAAACCTTAGAGTTATATAACATAAATGTAATAATGACTTTGCTCTGCTTAAAACCTTCAGCAGCTTACAGATATTCTAAGGACAACAGCCAGTGTGCTTAACATAGCCCAGAAACCCCTGAATGCCATCTATACCTCTTTATCAGCTCCGGAATCTTCCTCATGCCATGTTTATTCCTAATTCTTAATTTCTTAACACCTTCACACATGCAGTTTCTTTTGCCTGGAATGATCTTCAGCTTCATGGTAAACTCATTTAGATCATTCAGATCTCAGGTCAAATATCACCTATTTGGGAAAGTGTGTCATCCAAAGCCAGGTTAGATCTTCCTATTACCTCTGTCAAAGTATTCTGAGCTCTTACTTTACCATATTTATCCCAGTTATAATAATAGGAATAAGGATAAATTTGCATGCATATGTGTATATGTGTGTTTTAACATCTTTAATATCTATACCCTCCACTAGACAGAAAGCTCCTTGAAGGCAGTTGCCACATTTATTTAGATTGTCATTTTAATCTTGTAGACCTACACTTGGTAAACAAATAATCATTGAATGAATAAATGCACAGATACCATAGTGCACACCAATTCCTATTTCCCAGAAAACAAATCAAAATACATGCCTTACTGCTGAATGCTCAGAAGGATCATTCTCTCATATAAGTAATATATAGGCCATACATTTCATGTCAGTGTAATACTGACAGAGTCCCACAAGTCTACCGTGTTTCTATGCTAAGGTTGCCATAATAAAGTACCACAAACTCAGTGGCTTAAACGACATAAATATCTTGTCTCACAGTCCCAGAGGCTAGAAGTTGGAGACCAAGATGTCAGAAGGGCCATGCTCCATCTGATGGCTCTAGAAAAGGATCTGTTCCAGGTTTCTCTCCTGACTTTGGGTAGGTCCTTGACTTATAGCACATAACTCCAATCTTCATATGGTCTTCTTCCTGCATACATGCCTTTTTATTCATAGGGCATTTTTTTAAATCTTTATTCATTTTTGAGAAAGAGAGAACTAGAGTATGAGTGGGGGAGGGACAGAGAGAGAGGGAGAGAAAGAATTTGAAGCAGACTCCAGGCTCTGAGCTTGTCAGCACAGAGCCCGACATGGGGCTCAAACTCATGAACTGTGAGACCAGGACCTGAGCTGAAGTCAGACCCTTAACCGACTGAGCTACCCAGGCACCCCAGGGCATTCTTTTTATAAGGACATCAGTCACATTGAATTAGAGGTCTGTCTTATTCCATTATGAC
The DNA here is from genome assembly GCF_022837055.1 of Prionailurus viverrinus. NCBI lineage: Eukaryota > Metazoa > Chordata > Mammalia > Carnivora > Felidae > Prionailurus > Prionailurus viverrinus. Next base: position 86,737,266 of record NC_062568.1, read on the forward strand.
ATTGTCTTAATTAATTACATCCACAATAACCTTTTTTTTTCAAATAAACTCACATTATGAAGTACTGGGGGTTAGGACTTCAACATAGTTTTAGTGAGACACAATTCAGCCATACCATCCAGTGAATGCCATTACAGTCAGAACTTATCACAATGCTGAATATAAGGAAGTCAGTCTACTTTCTTTTTTTTTTTAATTCTTCACTATCTCCGGTGAAAACAAACGTTATTTTAGAATGAATCATCAAAAAACAAATAAAAGTCATCCCTGAATGCATTGCTGAGGACTATAACCCCAGATTCACATCCATTCATCCATTTTCTATCAGTTCTTGAAAGGAAAATTTCCACAAGTGGAATTTAAGCTAATATAAGCTTGGATAGAAGTAATTGTGGCATTGTTGCTTCATTTCCAAACTCAGGGGAATGATTTCAATATTTTATCCATAAGAGAGATGTTTTTGTAGTTGTTTTATGCAATTCAACAAGTTGATGTAGTGTAACATCGGCAGAATAAGAGATCTCACCACTTTGCTCTTTAATACTCTCTCTGAAATGATTTTATGATGTTTCATTGCTACCTAAGATCTAAAGTTTGTACTTAAGTTCCTCAGTGTACATTTTGGTTCATACCAACTGATTAACACAATAGTCTCTCAATATTTAAGAAGGTTGGATAAGATATTTTAGGTATTTTTAGACTACATTTTCTAGACTTGATGTACAAATTAGAAATATCCAAAATGACATGCCAAGGTTATACCATTTATTATAGAACAGATCTTATTCCCTTTATGCAGCAATAGTTGTAGAGCAACCCCTCTCTCCAAAACTTAGCAACAAAATCCAGCAATAATCATTTATGTTGATCTGCATCCCAAAATAATATGGGCAGAGCTCAGGGGACACAGCTTGCCCCTGCTTCCCATGGCATCATCTGGGGCAGCTCAAAGACTCTTCCACAGCATGTCTGGTGGTTGACACTGGCTGATACAGCTGGAGCTGTTGGCTAGAACACATACATGTGTCCCCTCCATATGGCTGACTGGCTTCCTTACTGCATGGTGGCTGAGTTTCTAAAGAAAGCAACTCAAGAGAACCAGGTGGGAACTATACTGTCTTTCATAACCTGGCTTTAGATATCACATAACTTCATTATTGCTATTATTACAAGTCTGCCCTAATTTAAGTGGAAAAAAATCATATATCCCAATCTTCTTATAGGAAGCGTATCAAGATTATATTGTAAAAGGTGTTTGGGGGATGTGATACAATAGTTGTTCCCATTTTTTTTAATATTTGTTTTTGAGAGGGAGAGACAGAGATAAAGACAGAGAGTGTGAGTGGGGGAGGGGAATAAAGAGAAAGGGAGACACAGAATCCAAAGCAGGCTCCAGGCTCTGAGCTGGCAGCTCAGAGCCCTATGTAGGGCACCGACCGCGAGATCATGACCTAAGCTGAAGTCAGACACTTAACCAACTGAATCACCCAGGCACCCAGATAGGTTCTCCCATTTTTAAAAAAAAATACAGCCTGCCACAGATCTTTTCTTGAAAATTTATCAATAGGGCAACTTTCTGAAAATAGTTCATATCTGAAGACTAATAATGTATGTGTTAACTTTTTAAAAGGCTCTAATAAAAACCTCGAATTCATGCATAAATTCCCATAGAACAAACCAATGGCTACTTTCCCTATTTTATAGAAAAAGGGCTTCTAATATTTAACCTGGTTAAAACTTATATATATGTTTCTTATCCCTGAGATAATTTAAATTTTTTTAATTAAAAAAATTTTTTAATATTTATTTACTTTTGAGAGAGAAAGACAGACAGACAGAACGTGAGCAGGGAGGGACAGAGAGAGACGGAGACACAGAATCAGAAGCAGGCTCCAGGCTCCAAGCTGTCAGCACAGAGCCCGATGCAGGGCTCGAACTCACGAGCCTTCGAGCTGTGAGATCATGACCTGAGCTGAAGTCAGCCACTCAACTGACTGAGCCACCCAGGCGCCCCTGTTATACATTTTAATATTGTACGTTTAGTCATATATTAGTTGTATTCTTTTCTAACTATTTTTTTCTTAAGTGATATAAATTATTTTGATGAAAGCTGTCATTGGCACTGTGTCAAGAGCATTGCTAACCTGCTTCAGGTATCCTATGTGATTTGGATTTTTCTGAGTATATCTACCACATGAACACTGTATTTACTCTCAGGGTCCAAGATGTACATGTAAGACGCCTCATGGAACATCTCCAAGTTCAAAAATATCATCTGGGCAATTGTTCTTTTTTTACAGTCTCTCAAAAGTGCTTACTAATACCTTCAAAAAAAAACATTTGAGAGGAGAGAAATTTTCTAAATCTAAACATAGGACTATCAGACAACTCCACAAAAGACTCACATAACAGTCACAGTGCCTTATATGACAGAAATATGAAGGGTCAACACAATCTTCAGGCCATGGCATACCCTGGTTTCCTTCACAAGATGGAGAATGTCTGGCAAAAGGAGCATTGCTGTTTTCTTCCATTACCTTATATTCCCCAAATTCTAAGACCCTACGCCGTGCTAACAAGAAAAATTATAGTCACCTCTACACCTCTTGATTGATACTATGTGAGACTAGCTAGCAGTGTGTGGTCTCTTCCCCTCTCCCCCAACTCTAGCAATTATATTAGCTATATTTCTGATAAGGCTTCAACTCTTATAAATATTATGAGGCAGAACAGGGAAGCTGATTGGTTGTAGCAGAGTCCACTGAGGAAAATAGTCAAGACCTGTATTTTAAGTGGAGATCAAAATGGAAAAAACCCTAGAACATGATGAAAACTGTAAATTTCATTCATCAGTTGGGGGTAGGAAAGTAATGCCCCCTCAGTAGATATAGATCAGGGGTACACCAGAAAGACCTTTGAGTGGCTGACTGAACAAGAAACATCTTCAAACATAGCATTTAACTAAATTACAGAGAGTTGAAACAAATATACTAATTACCATAAACTATAGCCCAGCTCCTCTATCTCCATTTATAAATAAAAAGTTCATGAAGAGTAATTAAACATCCTGAATAATTCATGAGCCAAAGTAGAATGTACAACTGCAATTACAGGTTAAGAAAATGTACCTGCCATGAGAAAACTACATGGAAAGTCACTAAAATTGTAATCAGACGAGTAAAAATCTTAAATTACCTTTAAACAAACGATGAATAAATATTAAAATTTCAATCACAAATCTAGAAAAATAATTAAAGGTAAGTAGGAAGAATAAAATAATAAAGTAATAAATATTAATGCATTAGAAAAAATTTAAATCGAAGAGCTAGTTTATTGAAGGTTTTCATAAAATAAAATTCTGTCAGATTTAAATAAGTAATTGCAATTAGAAATAAAATGGATGCTTTTCTAAGAAAAATATGTTATATAACTATACATTAATAAAATATGTGATATTCATATACTACATATATATATATATAATTCAAGAGAAAGATGGATAAGAATATAAATATTAGGATGGATGAATGGAGAGAAAGAGCATCTAGAAAGATCTCCATCAAATTGTCAGCAATTATCTCCTATGAGTGATAAGATTAGAGTTGAATTTTATTTTCTTGAAAAGTAATAGTAATAAATTCACTGAAAATACAAAAGCATCCAAATTAGAAAAGAAGTAACTTATCTCTATTCACCGATGATTAAATTCTACATTAGAAAATACAGAAGAGGGGTGCCTGGGTGGCTCAGTTGGTTAAGGGTCCAACTTTTGATCTCAGCTCACATCATGATCTCAGGCTCATGAAATGGAGCCTCTTGTCAGGTTCAGCAAGGAGTGTGGAGCCTATTTGGGATTCTCTCTCTCTGCCCCTCCCTCACTCGTGTTTTTGCTCTCTCTCTAAATAAATAAATAGATAAATAAACAAAAAAGGAAATACAGAAGAATACAAGAAAATACTAAAACTAATAAATGAATTTAACAAAGTTGTATGGTACAAGATCAACACACAAATATCAGCTAAGCTTCTGTACATAGAAATTGTAATAAGCAATTCAAAAGGAAATTAAGAGAGCAATTACATATACAATGTCATCTAAAATACTATAATACCAGGAATAATTTAACCAAAGGATGAGACTTGTACACCGAAAACTACAAAATATTGCTGAAAGTAATTGAAGAAGGACTGAATAAATGGAAAGATACTCAATGTTCATGGATTGGATGACTCAATATTCTTAAGATGTCGATACCACCCAAAGTAACCTATATATTCAATGCAATTTCTACCAAAATCCCAATAGCCCTTTTGCAGAAATGGAAAAGTCAAATTCACATGTTATTTCAAGGAATCTTGAATAGCTACAACAATCTTGAAAATAAAGTTGAAGGACTCACACTTCCCATTTCAAAACTTTCTATGAATCTACAGTAATCAAAACAGTATGGTACTGGCATAAGAATAAACATATAGACCAATGGAATTAAATTGAGAGGCCATAAATACCCCCATATATTTATAACTACCTAATTTTTCAACAGGGGTGTCTTGTCTGTTCAGTGGGAAAGAATAGTATCTTTCCACAAATGGTGCTGGATTTCCACATGCAAAAGAATAAAGTTCTACCTCACACCATACGTAAAAATCAACTCAAAATTGACCAATGGTCTATAAAAGAAAAACGTGAAAACCATAAACCAGAAGAAAATATAAGACAAAATCTTTATAACATTAGATTTGGCAATGGATTCTTAGATATGACACCAAAAGCATAAACAACAAAAGAGAAAAAAATAGATAAATTGAATTTAAATAAAATGTAAAACTTTTGTTTTGCATCAAAGGATATTACCAAGATAGTAAAAATATAAGCTACAGAATGGGAGAAAGTATTTGCAAATTATATAAATAATAAGAATTTATTAGCCAAAATATATAAAGAACCCCTACAATTAAATAAAAATAGAAATATCTAGATAAATAATGGGCAAAGGACATTTCTCCAAATAGACATTTCTCCAAAGAGGATATACAAATGGCCACTAAGCACGCAAAACAATGCTCAATATCATTAGTCATTAGGAAAACATAAATCAAAACACAATGAGATACCATTTCCCATCTACTAAGATGGCTACAATCCAAAAAAATAAAAAATAGCAAGTGTTGGCAAAGATGTAGATAAATTGGAGTCCCCTGCATTTCTGGTAGAAAAATAAAATGATGTAGCTACTGAGGAAATATTAAAGTGTTTCCTCAAGAAACTAAACATATAATTACTGTATAACCCAGCAATTCTACTCCTGTATATATACCCAAAAGAATTAAAAGCAGGTACACAAACAACAAATATTATACTGATGTTCATACCAGCATTATTTACAATAGCCAAAATGTGAAAACATCCCAAGCATCTGTCAAGAGATGAATAGATAAATAAAACATAATATATATACATATACATATATATGTATATATATATATATATACATACACACACAGACACAATGGAATATTATATGGAATGGAATATTATTCAGCAATAAAAAGAATGAGGGTCTGTTAAATGCTACAATGTGGATAAATATGTAAAACATTATGCTAAGTGAAATAAGCCAGACACAAGAGAATAAATATTAGATGATTCCACTTATATAAACTACATACAATAAGCAAAATCATAGATATAGAAAATACATTAGTATTATCAAGGGCTGGGGGAAAGAGATATGGGAAGTTATTGCTTAATGGTTATAGAGTTTCTCTTCGAGGTTATGAAAAGATTTCAGACATACATAGTGCTGGTGCTTGCACAAAGTTGTGAATGTTACTAACATCACTGAATTGTACACTTAAAAATTATTAAAATGGCAAATTTCATGTTAAATATATTTTATTATATTACATATATATTATTTTGTGATATATGTAAAAATTATGTATTTTTATTTTAAATACTTTATTATATATTACAAAATAATACATACTTATTTTATATGTAACATGTGCTATATATAACATATGCTGTGTTTGTTACATATATTATGTATAGTATCCTATGTATAATACATGTTTATTTTATAGCATGGTATATATAATATTACATTTAATACACTATATAATATATAACATAACATACAATATAAAACCACAATTAAATAAAATGGTTTCTCAGTTCAGATTGGTCTGCATTTACATTTTACCTCTACTACCTTTTGTGTAATCTTGAACAAGTTTTTTAATACCTTTAAGTATGAATTTCCTTCTCTTTAAAATATGAATCATAACAATAGCACCACACCTCCCTCATAAGTCTCTGGTGGTGACTAGCAAAATTCAGTGTATTTGATATCCTCCACACACGCTTTGAATCCTCTATTCTGAGATGTATTTTTGCACTCATTCTAAAAGCAGACTGTATTTTACGACTGACAGACACACATAACAAAATATCAGGAAAACCGGGAAAATGGTTTTAAATTGAAATTGGTGTTAATTTTAATTATTAGCTTATAACTGAGAAAATACTGAATATTTATGTACATCTGAAATTTTTTTCAATGAGCATATATTCTCTGCATAATCAGAATACCATTAGAATTTTGGAAACATGTAAATAAAATATGGAGACTAAAATATAGATTAATAGCCTAGAGATTTTTATAGGTAACCTATAAATTGCTTTCTATAAACAATATGAAAGTACTATTCAGTGGATAAAAGTTTTTGCAAGCACGTTTAATGTCATGAAAATAGATTCATGGAAAAAAAAGGTTAGCAAATACTATGTATTAGTATCACTCAAAACCAAAATATTAATGATGATGAGTTGCGTTTTGCTTTCCTCTTTTGCTTCTCTGTTTTTTCTACAATCAATATTTTTTACTGTTTTTTACTCTTTTTGCTCTTTCGCTAAAAAATATTTATTGTTTGTCTGTTATATGCGAATCACACAGATATTAAGGTAATCATTACTTTGGTAATGTTAAAATGAATGAATAAATGGATGAAAGTGAACTAAAAAAAAAAAAGAGTGGGTTTTCTGGATGTGAGCCATTTCATCCATAAAATATAACCCTAATATTTAGTACGTTGGTTGATAAATTTGTCCCACCTGCCCCCACCTGGTGTCCTGGTCCTATCTTTGAAAGACCCTATCTTTGACAGATCCTTTATAGAACCCACTTACTTGCTCTAGTTCCAATTTGAAATTATTAGCTGAACTCAAAATTTTAAAATTCATTTCTCAATGTCTGCAATGTGTGAAGAAAGGATCAGCCTTCTCAGTACTTCTTCCTGATTCTAAATATGTGGTGCTCACAACATTCTCCCTTCACCTCGTGTCTGTCTCAGCTGCTCCCCAACTGGCCAGTAGAAAGTCAGTAGTGCTAACATCTTTAAAAAACAAGCAAAAATAAATAAGTTTTCTAACCTGCACTTCAAATAATATTATTCTGACTTCACTGTAAGCTGAAATCTTCTGGATTGAAACATTTTCCTGGTTTTTCCATTGTTTCATACAACAGATGCGGGTACTCCATTGTAGGAAATTCTGTTTGTGGAGCCAAAGGTTGGCAAGAAACGTCCTTGTCTAGCAGACAACATATAGACATGCAAGTTTGCATCCTTTATGAATTTCAATCTATGTGCCTCTAGCATGCCATGCCTAAGATAATTCTCTGAAATCTGTTACATCTAAAACATATGTTCTCACTTATGGAAAGTATAATTTGAGATGGCAAGGATCCTTTGCTTCATCTTTGCATACGGTTTCTTTTCCAAAGACATCGTAGCATTTACTTCAAAGTAATTATGGTAGAGAACTTCTAAGAAATTTAGAGTTCAATTTAAATAAAACAAAGTTTCCCAGGTAATGAATGTTCCCTGATCCTAGGCCTCTGGTGTTTTCAGTTATAGTTTCTACACAGCTTATTCATTTACATGCTCATTTATCAGTGTCTTTTCTCCTGGGACAAATAAATAGATATCCTTCATCATCTTGGTCCCCAAAATGTTGGGTCTTTTAATTAAGCAACTTGTTTTGGTTGTTTCATTGCCGACCCGAGACTGTTTTGATCCACGAATATTTTCAGAGGGATTATGTAAAACTTTTTTCCACCTAATCGTTTTATCTCTCAAATCCGCACCACCCCAGATTTATATCTATGCTCCCCTGATAATGATAAACATAGAACTAAGAGAGAACTAAAATTACCCTTACTGAGGAATTTCCACCTCAAATGCCTTTAGAGCGAGGTAGAGAATATAAATGTGTGAAGCAGCAAGTTAAAAGACTAGAATAACAGGCCTGTGGAAACTTGAAGAAAAGCATTCTCATAAAGCATTTAAAAGATTAATTAAGACTATTCTGGCCCCAATAAATCCACATTTGTTAGCTAGATTAGTCCCCAAAGCTAATAAGTTTTCAATTAATGCAGTCTCTCATTGTACAGTTGCAGAAAGTAATACCCAATGATAAATGACAAAACCACCATGAATTTTGTAAAAAAGCTATAAAACGAGAAGGATTCACTAAGTGATTTTTTTTTTAAAGACCAGCAAGACCCATACTTTCTGGCCTCACCCTAACTCTCCAGGCTCATCCCTGCCATAGCCACCTCTCACCCCCGATCTCATTTGGGCCACCCTGGCCTTATTCCACCCCATATTCTGTCCCTGTCCCTGTCACCTGCCTCAGAGTCATGCTCAATGCTTGGGTGATATAGATATATAGTAGATAGATAGATAGATAGATAGATATCATTCATACATATATATATCTATATATATATATACACACACATATATACATATATATGCATATATTTTTTTTCTAAATTTTCTAAATTTTTCTAAATTTCTCTAAATTTTTCTAAATTACTTGAGTTTGGAAATTTATGCTATCTATGGTAATCTGATCACACTGATGACAGAATTTTTTACCTCAGACTCCACACCGTTTGCAATATGACTTTGCAGATCCTCTTACTAACTAAAACAACAGTCTTTTTACCCCACTCCTTTGGATTTGGACTGGTACCATGACTTCTTTCAGCCAATGGGGCATTCCTCCAGATGACTCGGGCCTGAGCTAGAAATCTTATGGCATATCTGCGCTATCTTGCCCTCTGCTGTTCTCATAACATGCTCAGGCCAGCCTACAAGAGGAAAGGTAAGGGACATTTCAGTTTTCCCAAGGGAAATCATCTTAGTTCATCCCACAGCCTGCTGCCATGTTAACAAGTCCAGCCAACTTTAACGGCTCTGCCTTGCAGGGGTGCAGCAGGCCATAGACAGGAGCAAGCACATATCAGATCCCGAACAGCAGACTAGATCAGATGAATCCACAGACTCAGGAGCTAAATGATATTTTTCTTGTTGCATGCCACTGGGATTTTGTGATTATTTGTTACCCAATATTATTATGTAAATATATAATTGATGCTCTCACTTCGTAATCTCCAAACACTCCATCTATGACTACCTTGAGTTGAGTTATATTGACAAAGAGGCATTCAGATAGGTCTGGAACCAGTGAGATGCAGGTAGCAGAGACAGCCAGGTGAGCACTTGCTTAGGTTGGGAATAATTTGGGGGCTCAGATGGCAAGTTTAATTAATTCAGAAATGGTGTCTAATTGATAATTATATTAGATCAGAAAGCAAGCAGACTCAAGGCCCAGAACCAGCTTGGAATATGGTCAGACTAATGCCAACCAAATGATGAGAAATCCTGCTTAAAGGCAGCCAGATAAATAAGATAGGTAAAATGTGTTTTACCTGCAAGTAATGTGAGTTATTTCCAACAATAACTGGCTATACCTATAATAAGCTAGAACAATAAACTCATTTTTAACCAGATGAACTCAGGATAGATTTTCCAGATAAAATATGGGATGCCATATTTAATATGATTTTTAGATACACAACAATAAGCAACATGAGTATGTCTCATATATTACATGGGATATAGTTATACAAAAATTTATCATTCATCTGAAATTTCAATTAACTGGGCATGATGTATTTTATTTGCTAAATCTGACAGCTCTAACTGGAGGTCCTCCTAGATAATACTCAAGTTAAAGACTACTAGATCTCACATGACTAGGCTTTCTACCTGTTTCCTCAAAAAAACTGGCAGAGGCAGAGCCCCCCTCTGCCATAAATCAGCAGATAACTTAATATATTCCAGATGAGGGAGTCAAATCTAGGTGTGTGTCAACACAATACTGTTGTAGTGGTAATCTCATGTTTGTTTCCAGGTTATTTCCTTCTATCCTTGTGTTCTTTCCTTCACTCAGTATCTTGGGCAGTCTTTGCAGCAAGGAAGTGATGACAGCAGAAATGATGAAGGAAAACAGACAGTCAAGGGCATCGAAAGGTACACAGTACAAAAGCAAAAGATTGAAGATTGAAGAAATGTTCTCTGCCACCAGGAGTGAATAAAGATCCCTCTTGTTTGAGATAATGGGGACTGTGGGATGGGACATGGGCAAGTGAGAAATTAGTTAGTAGGTCCAGCAATGAGAGGAGAAGACCTGAGCAGAGTCCTAGAGGAGCAGAAGCAGACCCTGTAGACCACCGGGGTCCCATGCCTCCAAAAGGTACATGGGAGGTAACAGTGCTTACCAGCTGCCTGAACTCTCACTGTGGTCGGAGTGTATCACCTGCACCCAGCAGCTATGGGAGCTTTACTTGTTGGCTTTAGGGAGAATCTTCCTTTAAAATCATCACTGCTCATCAGGCAGACAGGCTACCAAGCTGTGTGTGCCCTGAGATTCTGCTTGGTCCACAACCAGCCTGCTCCATATAGATGATTCCCTGAATTTATGATGTCTGTCTCCAGATTACAGCTGGGGCCTCTGAACCTGGAGTGGGGCTGGTGATTTGGAAAGTAAAGTCTACCATCACCTGTCTTAGGAGGAACTAAACAGAATTTAACAAAACTAGCTTGGGGGGTGGGGAGGAGATTGTCATCCACTGAGGTGAGGGCAGTAGCAAAACATATCCAAGTTATACATGGGTACCCTTTTGAGATGTTTCAGTTCTTCTAGGACTCTGAAACAATCCTGGAACTACAATTCAGTTCCTAAGAATGTGGGTTCTAATGTTCCACAGACCTGGATTTAAATCCTAGCCACTTATTAGTTTAGGAATATGGATAAGTTTATTAGCCTCTCGAATCTTTTTATTCTCATCTATAAAATGTGTATAATAACCTTATTGAAATGTTAAATAAGATAATGCATCTGCCACAATTCACAGTTCCAGAAATACCCAGCATATTATAAGTGCTCAAGAAGTGACAGCTAAAAATAAAAACAAAACAAGAGAGAAAGGGAGAGAGGTTGAGAACTAAGATCCTAATACTGTGACCAGAATTGCAGCCCTGGTTAACTTCACTCTTTTATGCCAAAATAACACCTCATGTAGGTAAATCTTAATTTTCTCCATGGCATTTTCTTTCTCTAAATGTAACTGGGTAGAATCTGAGCTTAGCACAACTTATATAATTCTAAGAAAGCCTCTTGCCTTGATGTTGTTTTTAAGTATTACTACTCAGTAACCATTCAAGAAACATTCATTAAATGCCTTTTGTGTATATAAGATATTTAAAAGGCACAAAATGCATAACACATGGCCACTGCCTCTGAAGTGTTCACAGGCCTGTGGGGGAAACAGATGGGCCCACACATAATAGGTCCTTGGTCTTGCTGGTCCACATGAACCATGGTGGGTAACAGGTCCCTCCCCACTGCCACGCCCTGCAAGTCTGAAGTCTGGTAGGAGTCGTGAGGGTAAACACTTTGCAAGACCTGGAATATCTCCAAATTAGCAAGGATCATACCCTAAACGTCAGTGTTGCTCCCTGTGAGGATCACTGAGACAGCAAGCATTTCAGGAGGCCAGTAGAGTGTAGTGGAATAAGTACTGTCTTAGGACTCAGGCAAGCATAACTGTACATCCAGCTGTGTGATCTAGACCACCTTACTTTAACCTCCCTGAGCTCTGTCTCTTGATTTGCACCATGGAAATAATTATGTCTATCTTCTAGGGATGATGTGAGAAATTAATAAGACAATCTATATCAACTATTTTGCAAAATTATCAGTGAGTACTTTGAAGAGTCAGTAAATGATAGCTATTCTTAATATTTTCATGATCATAAAGATATATGTAATAAACTAAGGAAAAAACATAATCTATGTAAGTGAAAATTTTCTCAGAAGAGAAAAATTAGAAGGAAGCAGGAAAAACAGCTTGTTAATTGGAAAGCACAAAGTCAATATAAGATTACATATTGTAATTGTGAGAGAGACATTAACAGAAATACTGGGTACATATTAAACTCTGCCTTTAACTCTTCTCTCAACCAGAATTGTTGAGAGAAAAACATTGATAAAGGTCTTTGCATTTGTTTGGGGAAGCATCTAAATTCTATGAATGTAAACATAACAGAAATTCCTATTATCTCCCTTTTTTAAACCTTCTCCATCCATCCTTTTGGAGACATGTTTATGGATTTCAATTTCATTTGTCAGCTAATGAAATAGTCTATTCTATATTTTTGGTCTTCCTATAATAACAAATTCTTTCAGGACCCTCGAGAAAAAAAACAAAACATGTAAAATAGATTCCAAAAACATTCTGACTGTCAGTTATGTACTGAGAAAGGACAGATTAATCCCCGCAGACCTCACAGTTGACAAAGTCCTCATTTAATGTGTTTAGCTATAGTGCTAAGAGGAATTTGATAACAAGACTCTGGGTGCCTCGTTGCTGTTACATGAAATAATTACCACCCTGGGGTACTGAAGGTGATCAGATACACCGGGTTCTCAAACCTTAGGGAGAAGGAAAAGGACAGGGGTGATTATCTATCTATAATACTAACACCTTTATGTGTCATTTCTTAAATTCATTTCAGTGAAATGACACTGTTTTTGTTTTCCTTAAGTGATAGTATTTCCCTAGTATCTACTTTTTTGTTTTATTTTGTTTTCAAGATGAAGAAAGCCAATTTGCTATTCACAAACTTTACTGGAAAAAGGAAGTCATGGTGAGGACGTGGGACAAGAGGAATTCTCCTGCATTGCCAGTGGGAGTACCATGGGTTAAAAAAAAAAAAAATACACGTTGGAAACATTTTAGGGTTATCTAGTATTAAAAAAGAAACAACAAGTCCAAAATGGAGTCACTTTTGCTAGGCCCACCAAGACTGAATACTGAACCTGATTGTAAGTGTCAACCTCTCCCAGGAATGGAATTTTAAATCAATCTGTCTAAACTTTCCTGATCAGCACCAGTGAAGTAATGGTGAGATCCCTTGCTGTTCTCTCAAAGGTAAGGTGACCTGGGTAAAGCAATCCTTTTTTTCTTTTGCTAATAATCTCCTTGTCTTGCCCTGTTTCTGCCTATAAAATCCTATTATTTTGTAATAGCTCCTCAGAGCTCTCTTCTATTTGCCAGATGGGATGTGCCCAATTCATGAATCCTTGAAAAAAGCCAATTAGATCTTTAAACATACTCAGTTGAATTTTTTTTGATATAGTAAATTTTATGATATGCATATCCAATCATAAGGATATACCCTAAAAGGTGGGAGGTCGGGGGGAGGAATGCACATGTGTTCCAAGAGACAAACGTAAGAATAAGGACAGTTATATTATTCATAACATCACTGCATTAGGGTAAAACGGCCATCAAGAATAGACCCCTTAGGGGCACCTGGTTGGCTCAGTCGGATAAGTGTCCAACTTCAAGCCTCATGTCAGGCTCTGTGCTGACAGCTGGGAGCCTGGAGCCTGATTCAGATTCTGCGTCTCTGCCTTGCTCTCTGCCCCTCCTCTGCTTGTGCTCTGTCTCTCTCTTTCAAAAATAAACATTAAAAAAAATACAAAAAAAAAAAAAAAGAATAGAGCCTATAACTTGGAATTATATTCATCATTTAGGATGCTAAATTGCAACTAAAAGGAGTAAGTGCAGACATATGCAATAATGTGGATAAACTTTCAAATATATAATTTTGAGTATAAGAAATCAAACACTAAAGAATACATATGATCTGATTCCATTTTACAATATTCAAAAATATACAAAGTAAACTATAGTGTTGGAGGCTTGCATTCTTAGGCTTTAAACTCTAAGAAGAGGAAAGGTTTAAGATTACCATGGAAGTCAAAGTATGATAGGGAAAAACAGGATAAAATAGGCAGAGAGGGAAAGGATTAGGACCTGAGGTCCCTGGGTGGAAAAAGACACATATTTTGGAACAATGAGGGTCTGACTATAGCAAACCGCCTCAGGTGTAAGGTCCCTCCTAAGAATGTAACACTATGTACATTGTAATAGACCTCACGTACTCCCCCTCGGGTTCCCCTCAGGAATTTGACAATCAAAGTACCTAGCTGAACTGTACAACTTACCTTATTTGAGGGACAGTATGAACACTCTGACTCCTCACACAACAGAATGGAGCCAGTCAGAAATGGACAACCCAGCACTTAGAGTTGCCAGGCCAATAAGGGTGGGGCCTGAGAAGGAGCAAGAGGGAAGGGAAGTGGGGAATGACCAGAACCTTATAAAACAAGGATCCTTGCCTATAGTCATGGGCATTCACTTTTGAGTGTCCCCTCTCTGTAAAGAGAGCTTTCATACTATTCTTACTTTCTAATCTTATGCTCTAATAAACTTTTGTCTGCTACTCATTTTATTTTGTATCCACCTCTTTGTGCTTCGAAGCGATGAGGCAACAAACTCCAGGTATTGAGGTAAAAAGTCCTGCAACAAAAGTCGTGCTGACTGTTTTGAGAAAGAAGTGACTGTGAATGAGATCTGCCAGGGAAGGTTGGGGGGTGTCAGTGATGTTTAATTCTGGACCTGGTAGTCAATGCATTAGCTTGTTGGTCAATACATAATTCATTAAACTGCATGGTTTTGTCTTATGTGCTTCTCCATGTGTGTTTTATATTTCACAATAAAGATGCTTAAAAAGAAATCTTTTGGGGAGCACCTTGGTTAACCATCCAATTCTTAGTTTCAGCTCAGGTCATGATCCCACGGTTTGTGACTTCAAGTCCCATGTCAGGCTCTACACTGACAGTGTGGAGCCTGCTTGGGATTCTCTCTCTCTCTCTCTCTCTCTCTCTCTCTCTCTGCCCCTCCCATGCTCACACACTTTCTCTCTCTCAAAATAACTAAATAAACTCAAAAAATTAAAAAAAAAAAGAAATCTTTTTACTTGTCTTTGTTAAGCAATTTTCCCTAAACAGAAGGAAAGGGACTGACAGTTACTGGATTCTAACAGATCTTTCCTGTGCACAATCTCTTCTAATTCTAATGACAACTCCCAGGAAGGGAGTTATCTTCTTTCTCACTAGACAAATAGGAAAAGCAGCTCATGGAGGTTCAGCATTTGCCCAGGGACACATAACTGGTGACACCACATCAGTAACTGAACTCAAAGGTTTGACCCAAAGTCCATGCTTGTTTTACTCCATCATGCGTAGCTTTAGGGTAAAAATTTCAGATTTACTAAACAGGAGCCTAATTCAACACTCTCAGGATCTGAGTACTGATGAACAAAAATTTTCAAATATTTTAAAATAATATCTAAGAGATAATTATTTTAAAGTGTATGTAGCTAATTCTGCTGTAAAGCCAGGCTATTCAGTTGAGCAAATGTGTTATTTATTAGGCTAAATTACGTATATGTTGTTCCTGTCAAAATGGTGGAACAATTTTGTGAATCTATGGCTCATACAAAGAGGGTTTAGGAAAGAAGAGAGCAACATCAAAATCTCAACTTCTATTCCATCATCTTTGTCTTTATAATCACTGGTCACAGAAATGAATGAAACAAAGACAAA
Source organism: Prionailurus viverrinus (assembly GCF_022837055.1). Taxonomy (NCBI): domain Eukaryota; kingdom Metazoa; phylum Chordata; class Mammalia; order Carnivora; family Felidae; genus Prionailurus; species Prionailurus viverrinus. The sequence continues at coordinate 86,753,139 of NC_062568.1, forward strand.
AGAAAAGCTGAAATCATGAAAACCTTCTCATGCTAAGAGGGGATCCTGAAGACTTCCTTCATTTATTCCATGCATATTTTACTGAGTGCTTACTGTCACAATTAGTTCTAGGCCCTAAGGATACAACGATGAACACAAGGTGCAGGAGATTATGTTCTGTGGGAGAAACTGAGAATAAGCAAATAAACAGATGAGGTATCTTCAGAGAGTGCTACAGGGATGTTCCAAAGCAAAAAAGAAGCAAAGGATGGAGAGAAATTGGAGTCACGATGGTCAGTAACATAAGCCAAGTCCTCTTTCAAGAGGTAACATAAGAGCGAAGGCTGGGAAAAGTACTACAGGGAGCCACACGGCCACTCTGAAATGGAAGGGAAATACTTCAGGTGATGGTTATAGCAAGTACAAATTCCTGAGTTCAAATTATACTTGATGGTTTCAAAAACAAAGGAGTACACGGTGTGACTGGAACATAGAGTGAGGATGTATCAGGATTTGATGCAACTTCAAATAACGAAAGTTCTAATGTAACAATAGCTTACACGAAGATCATTGGTATAGAATTAGAAGGGCAGGTTCACAAAGCCATCAGGAACTCAGTTTCTTTCTATACTGTGGCTTCATCCCCTTACTTGTGATCTAAAATAGCCAACTGAGCCCCAATCCTCACAACTGATTTCCAGCAATGGGCAGATGGGAAGGATGATAAAGAATGTACTCTCTCCTTTTAAGGATACTTCCTGGAAGCCAACACAACACTTTCATATTTATACCCTTGACCAGGAAAAAAAAAAAAAGTCAAATGGCTAATTTAACTGCAAGAGAAATTGGGAAATCCCAGCAGGAAGCTAAAATGTTTCTCTTTCTCTCTTTCTTTTTCTCTTTCTTTCTTTCTCTTTCTTTCTTCTTTTTTTTTTTTTAAAGCAGAGCCACAAAGAGAGCTCAGTAAGCTGACTTCTTTTATTTATTTTTTTTTTTTTAATTTTTTTTTTAACGTTTTATTTATTTTTGAGACAGAGAGAGACAGAGCATGAACGGGGAAGGGGCAGAGAGAGAGGGAGACACAGAATTGGAAGCAGGCTCCAGGCTCTGAGCCATCAGCCCAGAGCCCGACGCGGGGCTCGAACTCACGGACTGCGAGATCGTGACCTGAGCTGAAGTCGGCTGCCCAACCGACGGAGCCACCCAGGCGCCCCATCTCTTTCTTTCTTCTTTCTTTCCTACCAAAGAAGAACAAGGAGATGTATAGTTTATATGACAAGATATCTCACAGAATGAAAAACATAGGAAGTGAGTATGGAGAGGTCGGTAGGGGTAACTCATTTAGATACTTGTAGAATATAGTAATTGGAAAAAGGACAACAGGACCACATAGTCCTAGAATAACGCCTTCCTTGAATGGAGGCTCACCAGGTAGAGTACCTCAGTTATGTGCCCTGCATGTAATCACTTCTTCAAGCCTATCACCAAGGATTGGTGGATTTTTGAGGTGGTTACCGTAACTTGAAGTCATGTGACTCTTCATTTCTTATCTCCACCTTTTTCTTTTTCTGTTTTTTTTTTAATTTTTTTTTCAACGTTTATTTATTTTTTGGGACAGAGAGAGACAGAGCATGAACGGGGGAGGGGCAGAGAGAGAGGGAGACACAGAATCGGAAACAGGCTCCAGGCTCTGAGCCATCAGCCCAGAGCCTGACGCGGGGCTCGAACTCCCGGACCGCGAGATCGTGACCTGGCTGAAGTCGGATGCTTAACCGACTGCACCACCCAGGCGCCCCTCTCCACCTTTTTCAAATTAGTTACCATGTCCTGTCAATTCTACCACACAGAATGGAAAAGCTTGAGAGAAAAGTAAAATTTTGAGTCCAACAACCACTTCCTTCAAGCATGAGAGAAAAGGGACAAAAAGAGAACTGCTTGTTGTGGGTGTAAGAAGTGACACTGGCGTTCTAACCCTAGCTGCTGTGATGGAGATCTATTTGGAAATAGGATTTTTAAAGATGTAATAAAGTTAAGAGGAGGTCATCCTGGATTAGGGTGGGCCCTACATCCAATGAGTATTGTTCTTACAAGAAGATCAGAAGAAGACACAGGTACACAGAGACACACAGAAGAATGCCATGTGATGACAGACACAGAGTCTGGAGCAGTAATGCAGCTGAAGGCCAAGGATCGATAATCACCACCAGAAGATCAGAAGAAACAAAGATTCTCCCTCAGAGCCTCCAGAAGGAACCAACCTTGCTGACACCTTCATGTTAGACTTTCAGCCTCTGGAACTGTGAGAATACAAAATTCTATTGTTTAAGCCTCCACGCCGGTGGTACTTTGTTATGCCAGCCCTGGCAAAGTAATACAGAATTTGATTGAATTCTAGGCTGAGAATTGGATTCTATATCCTACGTTGTTATTCGCTAAGACCTTCCAGGTTATCTTTTGGATCTAATGAAAGGACCTAGCAATGCAGAGGAATCATCTGTGTTCATAAGCTTGAGGTCTCAGTGGGTTTTGAGTGGATTGTGTCCCACATCACAAAGGTACATCCTTGTCACATTAGTTTCTGGTCAGATTCTGCTCAGCAGGGGCGCCTGGGTGGTGCAGTCGGTTAAGCGCCGACTTCAGCCAGGTCACGATCTCGCGGTTCGTGAGTTCGAGCCCTGCGTCAGGCTCTGGGCTGATGGCTCAGAGCCTGGAGCCTGTTTCCGATTCTGTGTCTCCCTCTCTCTCTGCCCCTCCCCCGTTCATGCTCTGTCTCTCTCTGTCCCAAAAATAAATAAACGTTGAAAAAAAAATTAAAAAAAAAAAAAGATTCTGCTCAGCAGTGGCTTTGGAGGGAAAATTATACAGTAAATTCAGTCTGAGTTGTCCATTCAAAGCCCGCCAGGTTTGAAAAACACCACCACCATAAACTGTCTATGACAGAGAAATCGCGAGCAACTGAAAAGGACACCGGGCAAACATGCAGGTCCTCCTCAGGCCCTTAAGAAGGCTGGTTTATTGCCTTAGCATTTAAAATCTTGATGGTACCGTTCACACTTCACTCAGGTAGCTTAACCTTCATCATAAAGATCTTTGGGAACATTTGACCAACTACAGAGAGTTTTCCAAAACTGGTCCTCCAAAATTAGCCTGATTCACTTGGGGTTTTTTTTTTTAATTTTTTTTTTCAACGTTTATTTATTTTTGGGACAGAGAGAGACAGAGCATGAACGGGGGAGGGGCAGAGAGAGAGGGAGACACAGAATCGGAAACAGGCTCCAGGCTCTGAGCCATCAGCCCAGAGCCTGACGCGGGGCTCGAACTCCCAGACCGCGAGATCGTGACATGGCTGAAGTCGGCGCTTAACCGACTGCGCCACCCAGGCGCCCCTCACTTGGGTTTTAAATGTTGTGAAACACCCACCCTTGCTTCACATTTTTTAAAAAATTTTTATTTATTGATTTTGAGAGAGAGACAGAGACAGCATGAGCAGGGGAGGTGCAGAGAGAGGAGAGAGAATCCCAAACAGCACAGAGCCCAATGCGGGGCTCCAACTCACGAATTGTGAGATCACGACCTGAGCTGAAATCAAGAGTCAGATGCTTAACTGACTGAGCCACGGAGGCTCCCGATGCTTCACATTTTAATTGGAAGATAAAACTCACCCTATGTTCACTTACAACCGTTATTGGAATCATACCCTCTAGGTGCATACAAGATACATAGTATCTCTCACACATGAAAAACCCAGGATCGCTGATGGAAGCAAGAGAAGTTAATGATTCGCTGAAACCCGGCATTGTCTTTGTTCTCACTTCAACCACCCTTCACAATGTATAAAGTGTGTTGTCAGGTGCAGTCATCTGGTTTCATCATTATGCCTCTAGAACCTGCTGTTTCCATTTCATCCCCTAACAACTTTCATCCAAGCCCTCATCACACTGCATCTAAAATTATGATTCTGATCTAATTGCTTTTGAAAAACTACTACTCTCTCAAATGCCCTTTTATTCATTTTTCTTATTGCTTTCCATCCATCATCTGAGTTTTTGAAGACTCTATCTCCCCACAACATTTCCAATAACAAAGTCAATACATCATATATTTGGAAAATGATGCCATGTTGTTCTTTCAGTTACTGACATATTTTATCCATAATGCCTCTGATGACTAGAATAGAATTGAATAAATGACACCTCGGTGGTTGGTGGCTGGAGCCAATGTTCTTAGGTCCCAGTAAGAATGTTTGTGAGAGTTAACCTTTATTGAGTATTAGTTTGTGCCAGCTGCTATGCTCAGCATTTCGCATATATTCGCTTGTATTTTTTTATAAGAAATCTATGAACTACATCCTACCTTTTTATTTTACAGATCAGGAAATCAATATGCAGAGAAAATAATCACAAAATACCCTCAAACTCAAGCCCAAGAGTTAAACCTTATTCTGTCTGCTTCGAAAGTTAAAACTCTCATAGGCAAACAATGGTGCAGGAATTTTCCAGGTAAATTTCTTACGTCCTTATAAATCCTTAAGAGCACGTGGTGAGCTACGTGGTTAGCTACGCAGGAAAAAACAGATAAAAACCCTGGTCTAAGAATGAGCAAATGCGTTCTGGTTAAAAATCTGTTGCTGTTATTATGGGCAAGTTACTTCTCCTTGTTTCGCGTCAGTGTTCTTATCTGTGAAATTAGGTTTTAAACTATATATATTATTGCTAAGGCACTTTTCAGTGATTCAATGATTCTTATTCTCCCCTCCTTCAGTGAATATATACTCTCTGCTACTGTTAAATCCATATTTGTGTGTGTGTGTGTGTGTGTGTGTGTGTGACAGAGAGAGATTTTCAGAGAAAGGAAATGTTTTGTCATGAGAAGCAGAGAGCTGGACTAACAATAAATAAAAATGTATTTTTCCTTTTTCCTCTCATAATGGTGGGCAATTATTAGTGTGACTTACTACCTTAAGGGTTTTGAGGAGCTGAGTCAACATGTCTACAATGAACTTCTACACCTAGCCATGGTCCCAAGATGGATGTAGCAGTAAGTAGGGGTAGGAGGGAAACACTTTCTCAGGAGTCCCCTAGCAAGATTTCAGCAAACATCTTGGGTACAACTAGGTTGTATGCTTACTCCTAAACCTGGGGTTGAGTCTGGCTTCCTTGTAAACAAGGAATTTTTGAACAATCCTGGAATAAAAGTAGTAGGGCAATGGCTTTCAGTGTAGCCAAATAAATGTATGCCCTAATCTACATTCTCACATACATAGCTGCCAGAGAAATATTTCTCCAACACATACTTGGGAAGGTCACTTCACATTCTAAAACCCTTCTACAGTTGCCATTAAAGAGTTAACTCTTAGAGGTGCCTGGGTGGCTCGGTGGGTTGAGCTTCTGGCTCAGGTCATGGTCTCCCTGGTTTGTGAATTTGAGCCCTGTGTCAGGCTCTGTTCTGACAGCTCAGAGCCTGGAGACTGCTTCAGATTCTGTTTCCCCACTCTCTCTGTTCCTCCCCTGCTCATGCACTCGCTTTCTCTCTCCTCTCTCTCTCTCTCTCTCTCTCAAAAATAAATAAACCGTAAAAATTTTTTTTTTAAAGAGTTAACTCTTAGAGAAACACTAAGCACTTTTTAAAATATAGCTCCCCTTTTTCCAGTTTTAGCAGACTATTCCCCCTTAATAAGCATCTTGAGAAGCCAGTGTTTTCTAAATATCACATGTGAATTCCAATCTCTATTCCTTTTCTCACCCCAATCAATGGATTGCTCAACATTCTCATTTAACAAACTTCTACTTGGGCATGTTTGAGGCTCCAGGTACATGGTAGGTATTATAGGAGATGGGCATATCAATGGGGGAAAAAAATGGTTTCTTTCTTCAAATTCCAAGTCTAGTTGCAGAAGCATGCATATACATAATTAGTTACAAAAAAGTAGCTTATAACATTCTGGTAGAATAAACATAGTTTCCTCTAAAGCCACCTTACTCCTATGCATACATCTGATGCAGCTCAAGTCCCAACTTCTCTAAGAAGCTACTACTGATCTCAGGTTAGAGTGATTTTCTTTTTCTGATGCACTCTGTAGTACATTTGTTGATTAGAACTCTTGTGACACTTCATGTACACAAAAATAGCTTTTCATATTTAAAAAATATAGGCTGTGCATCTCTTCTAAAATTTATCTTTTTAAAATATAGTGATCTTATCCTACATTTCTTGATTTTTCTAGAAATCGAGTTATTCATTCTTTATTCATTCATGATTTATTATTAATTCATTCAGTCGTTTCAGCATCATGTCATGTACTAGAAAGAGGAGCAGGAAGTAAAACACAAAAGCAACTAAAACACAATCAACCCCTAGTCTTATGACTTTATAATTCAGCAGAGAAGATGTGTCAAATAACAATAACACAAGACAATCTTTAATAAATACAGGAAGAGAAATAGTCAAGAGTTACCATCAAAGTGTGCCCTGAAGAACAAATAAATAGGAGATCGACAGATGCAGAAATGGATGAGGAAAGTAATGAATGTTGTCCTCGATGGAAAAAAGAGAATGAATAATAAAGTGGATATAGGAATTTAGGATATGCTCCAAAAGCAACCAATTTTTTTTACTTTAGTTTGAATTTCAAGCAGAAACTGTAAAAACAAGCTAGGAGTGGGCTTAACATAGACAAGTTGGTACCAGAAAGTGGAGGGATGCGGAAATTTGGATTGTAATCAATTGGCTTTGAATTGGGGGAAGGGGAGTGGGGAAGGGTGATCAAAAAGGTTTTCAGCCAGGCGGTAACATTGTCAGAATTTTGGTTAAAATGATGAATCCGGATGTTCTGGAACACAGTAGAACTGGAATGGGGAGAGACAACCAACAGAGAGGGGGTTAGGAAGCTGGTTTAGCAAATGGAAGGAGAAAGAGAAAGATATTCAGTTCTCTGGCCAAGCCTTCTCTGATACCTGAAACACAGATGGTGTGTATTATTTTTCACTGAGCACAGAGGCAGAAGTTACAGAAAGGAATAGGTGTGAATACTGGATGCAATAGCTGGACACGGGCAACATGAAGAGAATCCAAGATGAATTCCATCTCTTACTTTAGCTATGAAAACTTGCGTCAAAATATTTCCCTACATCTGTTCTCTCTGTTCCCGAAAAATACACAATTTGCTCTTTCTTCTTTGCTTCTTTTGTTCTGCTATTAACTTTTTCCTACTTTTCTGGATCCTACATAAAAATGTAAAGCAATTGCTCTTTTCCCATATTATTAGTGGGGATCTTATCGCTTAATCATTCTAAACTATGTTCTGAGGTAAAAATCTTCTTAGGAATTAACATTGTCACATAGTAGAGACCACAGCAAGGGAATATCATGTTCCCAGCAGTGATGGCCAAGAAGCTACACAGCAAAGGGAAATTTTATTCAAAACCCAGAAAACAAAAGTTTCATAATAAGGCCAGTGATTTCAATTAAGAGTTCATTAAAGATCTGACTCCCCAGCACACACCTTGATTACCTTAATTACCTTTATTCTTTGATTCTTTGCTCTGAAAATTGGCCTAAACCACAGCCCTTGTCATTCCCTGGACACAGAGGTTTGAAAGCTCTCAACTCCATTACAGCTTCATCTCAGATCAATGAGGTGACCTTGAAAGAAACCCACTTTCCAGTGCTTCAGTTTCCTTGCAAACAACATGGGAACACTACCAAGTTTTCATACTTGACTAGAAGCACAAGGGCAAAGCCCTCTGAGGACACAGGGTGCTAAGTAACAAACAAGATGGAATATGTAATTCAATCAATCATGCCCCGACACTGGCTGTGCCCATTTATTATTACTTTTCAATTTCTAAAGTGATGGCAAAATGGAATTTCCACTAATTTTTCAAGAACCTGAATCTGATTCTTATAATCCCAGGCTTTATGTTGCTGATATATTGTAGATATAATTTTTGTGTGTTCCAAGAGGCTTTCTGCTCACAGGGCATTGCTGTAAGTTGTGGATAATTTATTTTCCCGTGCTATTATATTGTGTAAATTACCATGTTGGCAATATTTTAGCCTTTCACACTTTGAATCAGTGCCCAGAATAATTCTAACAAGATTTTGATTCTCCGGAAGCAACCTCAAGGAAGAAAGCCCTTCAAAATGCCTGTGTATTCATTTAAACTTCAGCTGAGAGAAACATCTCCGCCAGGTCAAGTAGAAGGGGCACCTGAAGGGTAAGTGATACTTATCTCATCTCCCTGCTGATATCTATTTCCTCCTCTGCTGCCAGGAACAATTGTAGGACCTTGTCAGATGAACACACATTCCTTGGCATTTCCACCTCAGGATACAAGTTCTAGAATTGGAACACAGTTTGAAGCCTGCCAGAAACCTCAAAGAAGAATTTGATTCCAGAGATCCAGCCACATAACCAAGTCCGTGGTTTAGTTTTATCACCCAAATGAGATATTTTGGTTTTCAGCCAGGAAGTGCCTCATTTCTTAATACTAGAAGTAATCAGGAAAGGTAGAAAATGGAAATCAGACTGCCGACCATGGGCAGTCCGGGGGCTTGTGACAGAAGGCTGAAAAAGGACAGGGATTCCGCACAACTTTTTCTTTGATTGAATAAAGATATAGCCTCATATAACAATAGGAAAAGGGGAAACAAAAATTTTCCATGTTGTCTTACCTCCCCTCATCCCACTTCTACCCAAACTTAATGGGAAAAAGTTTCTAGAACTCATTACTGGGACCCCAGGGACCTAAATCTGCCTCCACCAACCTCTCCAAGCCCAGGCACATAGCCGAAAAGTATGCCCTCCTTAGACCATCTGCTGCGTTCTTAACTATGTGAGTGTTCTGGGGAGGTATTCTTTCTTAATAGTCTTGATCATAATAATGTGGGATATTGTTAATAATGTGCTAACTTCGTAAGGGTGATGTGAGAATTGAGTGAGCAAATGCCTGTATGCCTTGTCCATCGTATGACACAATAAAAGCTATCAACTGCTATCATTCACAATAATATGTCCAGGAACTCATGTTTCTAATATCCAAAGCTATTCTCATTGATATAACATTAATAATAAGGATATTCTAGCAATAGAAGGAAAGAGGTTACATCTCAATATAGATGACTGCTTTTTTCCTTAAGAACCTCCCACTCCAAGTCAGGATTGATTATGAACACCAGGGAGGGGTGGGCCCAGCTATAGGGAAATAAATAGTCTCATTTCCCCTTCACATATTCCTCAGAAACACATATCAACTTTTATTTGTTTTAGCTAAGCTCTTCTTTTATCTATTCATGCTCCTATCTAAAAATGCAGAAGTCGTTTGAGAAAGGAAACAAAAGGTCTTTAGAAGTACTTTTAAATTTCTTCAAGTTTTCTAATGAACTTAATAAGCTCCCCAGATACATCTTACAAAGTAAAGAAACCTTCGAAAATATTAAAGTAATTTTGTTTTCTCCAGTGGTATAGAGCATTCTAGGTGACTAGTAAGATACATCATCATCAATTTTACAAGTGTTCAGTTAACAGTGAAAGGAAAATCACAAGAGAAAACACTTTCTCTTTGATGTCTTTTAATATATCTGGATGGAGCTCTGTTGCAGGATTTTTCATTGGAGCAATTTCTCTGAGTTTTCACCTCAAATTCCAGTTCAATGATGATAATTCCAAATGTTTCTCCTCTAACTGCGTGGCAGGCCAAGTGATTTTTGACATTGCCAGGAACTTGCCAAGATTTTGATCAAAGGAATAATACACTAAACTGAAATCACTGTCACTCTTTTTGCTATCTTTACTCATTCAATGAATGTTACTATGAGAAGGTACTGCTGTGGGCACCGAGGCTGGAAGAAACAAGTGAAATAGCTTGAGTTTTGCCATCAATGTCATAAATCTCCCCCAAATGGCAAAAGGCACATCAGAGTCCAGGACACAAGAAGCATGAAGCCTGACCCACAGATCCATAGTCAGAAGCAGTATCTGAGAGGGAGTGCACCTTGCTGGTGATCAAGTTCTCATGACCATTCTTAATGTCTCATTGGCTTTCTGCAGACCAGATTTCAAGAATTCCTTGCCCAAAGCTCTGAACAGGCAGAAATGTGCTTTATTCCCCCCAACTGTTTACGTAGGGCATAGTTTTATTTACTTGGCAGCATTTCTCTAATTGCCATCCATGGGCCACTTATATCAGTCTCACCCCAGCTGCTTGATTAAAATCCAGATTCTGGGTCACCTGGAGGGCTCAGACTGACTTCGGCTCAGGTCATGATCTCACAGTTCCTGGGTCTGAGCTCCGTGTTGGGCTCTGTGCTGACAGCTCAGACAGAGCCTGGAGTCTGCTTCATTCGGATTCTGTCTCCCTTTCTCTCTGCCCCACTCGTGCTCTCTCTCTCTCGTGCGCGCGCTCTCAAAAATAAATAAACATTAAAAATTTTTTTAATCCAGATTCTTGGGCTGTCCTTCTAAACTTCCTCAACCAGAGTCCCTTGAAATAAGTCCTGATAATCTGAATATTTAATAAACTATCTAGGTTAATTGTAAGAAATCATGCATTTGGAATGAGAACAGACAATATGACTCAGTAATATCAAATCTACATGTATTCCTAACATACAGAATCATTTCCAAGGTGATACTGCGGGATTCCAAGAAAAAGAAGTCATGCCCAACTGCCCTCAAGCAACTGAAATGCAGCCTGATATGAGTATGTATAAAATAATAAGACTTCTTAGCTCTGAAAGGGATGAGAGCAAAATCAGCATCTTCATTAGGGAAGTAGCCAGCCGCCAGGTCACAGAGTTGTGTCACTGTTCTCTGCTAAAACTGTTTCCTGCTTTGCCTTTAGACCGGAATTGAAAAGTCGTGACTCTGGCCTCTGTATACAGTGCAGGTCTGCAAAACTGAGGGTGTTTTCTTCTTGGTTATCCAGGAACTCATGTTTCTAATATCCACTAAGGAAGGTATGAGGATTGGATTCTTTGGAATGTTAAAACTTCAACAAGGAGGTGAGGCTGTGTGTCTGTATTCTGTCCACACTGCTCTGCAAGCCTGCCCCAAGTCTCTAGGGTCTGGAGCAGTCACACCTACAGCTGCAAGGTCTACTTGCTCTGAGAATACAATCGAGGTGGAATAAGGCTGGATAAAACAAGTCTATCAAATGGATTCTGTTGACTATCAGCCACTCTAATCAGTTTCTAAGCTGTTCTATATTAATGAACTAAATAGATATCATCTCTTAGAGCTTACCTTCTGTGAAAAAGTTACAGCCTTTAAATTATGACTAATTCATAAAACTACAACTTCCTAGGGCAGGAAAGGAGTATAGGAACTTGTGCATGGCTTCAAATATAGGCTTTAAACCAGACTTAGATCACCATCTCATACACATTAGATGCTCCCAAAAATTGGGGTTGATTTCTTTGATTTTGTTTGGATTGGTGGATTTATTATGGAGGCAAGAAATTCAAAGCCCATTTGGACTCCAGGAATGAAGGCTACTTGCCCACAAAAGTCAATAATAAAGCAGTACTCCAAGCAGGTGTTTTCCTACATCATCCATCATTGAGACTAGATAGGGAGAAAAATGAGTTCCTTCTTCCTGGAACATAGAGAGGGACCTATGGGTAATATTTTTGGTTCCTGGATTTTTAAAGGGGATGTCAATAAATGTTTAGATATGTCTCTGATTCGGCTTTCTGTAACTAACACAACAGTTAATGTAGGTTTGTCCTCCCTGTGTGGGACTTCTTATCTATAGATCAGAAAGCAGAAGCCTACGCTGGCATCCGAGAGAGCAGGGGGAGCTGCAGGGGCAGTGTGACTGCTGAGATGAGCTCTCTGTCCCTGTCAGAGCAGTTTCTCACTGAGCCAAGCTCCTGTCATCGTGTGCCATCATCTGTAGGAGATGAGGCAACAATTCTGTAGAAAGGGGATATTTTGAACTATGCCTACAAAAGTGTAAAACATAAAGATGAATACCTTCCAGATAAATAGATCTTCAACATAAGCAAAAATAGTAAACAATGAGACTGATTCTGGAATAAATACTTAGAGAAAATGAGAAAGGTCTGGACCCTACTGGGGACCCCTTCTGCAGGATTAAGCAGGCGAACCAGAACACTTTTTTTCCTACCTTTCTCAACAGTGGTTTCCATGACATCCACTGCACCTAGGAGCATAAATTCTACCCAGAAAGACATGATCATAAGGATGCTACCTGAAGCTACTACTAGTACTGCATTTTCCAATTAGCTTGAATAATAAATAGAAAACAGCATGGTGTAGAATACTTAGACTAATCAGTATGCCACAACACTTGACACAACCCAAACCTTGAAATTATTTGAAAGTCCAGTTCATGGAAGCCCACTTTTCTTCATGAGACTTAGACTATGATTGTCTTCCATTTCTCCAAATCCCAAGAGCACTTAGTGTCGAGGAGTCCGATATCTCATAGAGTCTTTACATTAGGATACAAGCACTCACAGAAAGATGCTATTGCTTTTAATGAAAGAATTTGGGAAAACTATTCTAAAGCAAAGAGTCAAAGTCTGGTCCGTGGACTCGTAGGGGTTCCTGAGACTTTTGTGGGGAGGAGTGCTCGTAGGATTAAAACTATTGTCGGGGCACCTGGGTGGCTCAGTCAGTTAAACGTCTGACTTTGGCTCAGGTCATGATCTCGCAGTTCGTGGTTCGAGTCCTACATTGGACTCTGTGCCGATAGCTCAGAGCCTGGAACCTGCTTCAGATTCTGTATCTCCATCTCTCTCTCTGCCCCTACCCCGATCACACCCTGTGTCTGTCTATCAAAAATAAATAAACATCAAAAAAATAAAAAATAAAATAAAACTATTGTCATAATAATACTAAGAAGTTATTTGCATTTTCATTGCGGTGGCTATGCACTGATGGGTACAATTGCCATAGCCCTAGTAAGAGTAAAGTTGGTGGTGGCCACTTTGTAGTAGTAGCCATGGTATTTTCACCACCAAACAGTTGCAGAAATCAAAAAAAATCAATTAAAAAGAACAAATGCTAGCTTCACTGAATAACATCCATTATCAAACAGTAACAATTAATTTCATCCAATCCTGACCCTTGAATACATCTCTTTGTGATATTTTGTGTCATGAAATAAGAAGCACATATAAAGTACTTATGCTGCTTACCAAAGTAAAAAGATTTTCTCAAGTAAAAGCACCGGTGTGATTGAGTCGTGAGCTGTTGTAGCTCATTATTTCATGTAAAATCATTTCTACTTGAAAAACAATTGACAGGTAACTATAGTTCTCATTTGGGCATTTGGCAACGTAGATTACTGAAGTCAAATTTCAAACCAGGGGAAAACAAATGACAGTATGTGTTTTTAATGAGACAATTTTCAAGTGAACATGAGAACTTTGGAAAACTTATAGCCACAGTGTGAGCTTGACTGCTTCCCAATACTTAAAGGCTTTTCTGCTGAGAGCAGTGGTATTATTAACAATGTTTTTATAGATCATATCATGAAATGTGTCAATGCCTAGAAGAAATGATCAATGCATGATGCTACCAAATAATGCATGAATACATGATCCAGTCAAAGTGAAAGATAGACTAGTGGGTCATGATAGAACAGAAGATTAAAAGGTTTATTCTTAGCATTTCAGGTTCTAGGTTTCAACTAGCCTATAAGAAATTACCACTTGAAAAGTTTCAGTGTCACATCAAAGAATATTTACAATGATCTGAAAATATATTAAATATTCCTCCTTTCCAAATATATATCTGTATGAGATCAACTTTTCTTCATACAGTTTACCCAACTGACAATATTGTAATAAATGCAGAAGTAGATTTGAGAATCCAGTCGTCTTCTATTAAGTCAGTCATTAAGCATATTCAAAAAATGCAAAATATGCCATGTTTCTCACTATTGTTTAAAAAATATACTTAATTTTTCATTAAAAATATGATATTATAGGGGCGCCTGGGTGGCGCAGTCGGTTAAGCGTCCGACTTCAGCCAGGTCATGATCTCGCGGTCCGTGAGTTCGAGCCCCGCGTCAGGCTCTGGGCTGATGGCTCAGAGCCTGGAGCCTGTTTCCCATTCTGTGTCTCCCTCTCTCTCTGCCCCTCCCCCGTTCATGCTCTGTCTCTCTCTGTCCCAAAAATAAATAAACGTTGAAAAAACAAAAAAAAATTTTTAAAAAATGATATTATACTAATATGTAATAAGCTTATTACTATTTTTAAATAGAATAATAAGGAAATGTTTTAGAATTCTTTTTAGCTTTAATTTCTAATGTGGTAAGTGTCGATTGTTATAACCCACATTAAAAAAAAAAACAAAAAAAAAAAAAAACAAAGAACAACAACAAACAAAACCGCTCTAGAGCTCTCTGTAGCCCTCAGTAATTTTTAAGAGTGGAAAGACTTTCTGAAACCAAGCAGTATGAGAACCACTGCCCTAAGTCAAGGGAGAAACAGTGGGTCTATTCCTCATTCCAAGAAAATCAAAAAGAGGAAAGGAGAGTAACCAGAATAGCAAAGAGCAATGCAAACAATTTAAGAATCACTCTCGGTTTATACTCTCTAACTGGATAAATCATGAAAGAGCTAGACCACCTTTTAGTGGCCCAGAGAGCAGCAAATGCCTAGAGGTCAAGTAATTCTGGGAGAGCATGAAGGTGTTATTCTACAGAACTAAAGGGTGAGACCTCCTTCCTCTTAGACTATAAAATCCATCACCTTTGATGGGAATCAGAGAAGAGGGCAATGATTTCTAAGGAAAGAAGTAAACAGGGTCTCCAAAGCAGGGATGACAAAGGCAGGAAAGGCTGTCAAGTGTTTGAGTGGGAAAGGACAGGCATCCCAAAGATTGGCAAGAAAAGGGAACAAAAGGCGACCCATTAGCATTTGAGGGACACTTGTCAGGTGTAGAACACGAGATCTGCCCTTCAAAAAAAATTTTTTTAAGGTTTATTTTGGAGACAGAGTGTGAGCAGGGAGGGGCGGGGGGACGCAGAATCTGAAGCAGACTCCAGGCTCTGAGCTGTCAGCACAGAGCCCGATGTGGGACTGAAACTCACAAGCTGTGAGATCATGATGGGAGCTTGTCGGATGCCTAACCGACTGAGCCACCTAGGTGCCCAGGCACTCTACCCTTCACATGCACCGTCTTATTTAATATAAAGGTCAAGACCAAAATGTAGATATTGTTACCACAGAAGCAGTAACCAAGTAACCTTCTTGCAGATATCTTCTTCATAAACTCTTCCCAGAGTTCTTGAACACATGTGAAGACACTATGCTACCTAAACTTCTCTGAACTCTTGGCACAGGGCTGAGAAATAAATAGAATTAAGCATTCATGTTTATTTTCTTAAATATATAGCTACTTATGAAAATACTTTTATATTTTTTCTTTGATATTTTGGATATATATTAGGTAGTATCATTACACTTGCAAACTGTGGGTACTTAAGAACACATGCAGAGCATGCTACATTTGCAGAAGGCATAGTGAACAAAACAACAAAATGCAAAACATAATGAGTTATGTCACAAGGGAATAGCACACATATGAATACCTCTTATTAAGGATCATATCTGCAGCATTAAGCCTCTCAGAATCCACTTTTGGAAATTCATGGTTTGATGCAAATGGGATGGATTCATGAATGTCCTGTATTGAGAACATTGAGCTGTTTCATGCACCAGTGACTTATCATCATTTATTATAAATATAGGTTATCCTTCCTGTCTGAAGGTCCTAATAGCCCAAGCACCCCTACACTTGGATCTAGGATTGTTTCCATAGTAGGAAGGTGAATTTGCCTGTAGCTCTTTCTCACCAATAGCAGGACTAAGAGAACTGATTGCTAGTATTAAATAGCATGCCCTCTGGCTATGGAACAAAGCTTACCTAAGTGGTCAATGCAGGGATCAAACATGCAAATGAGTTCTTGCTTAGTACTGGGTTGACACAACTAAAATAAGCAGCCAGCATAATCAAAGAATCCTATGAAAAGCATGTTAGTGTATTAAAATCCAACATCGTTATTAAATACCTACTTGCAGAGGCCATCATGCTGCTCATTGTCAAGTAATTAAACAGGCACCAACATTACGGGTGATTTTAGCTAATGTCAGAGGCATTCCTCTCATTAAAGTCTGCCTAATCACTACATCATGATTGCCCAAGAAAGTAAAATTCAAAATTGCTGAAGGCATAAAAAAAATCTATTTTCATATTGCCTAATTATCTAAGGTGTGAATATATATGATTTCACAATTTGGGGAGCAGAATCTCCATGGTGATTATATGCGGCAAATTTCTTTTATAACTGTGAAGGAAAACTTTCCCAAATCTAGGGGAAAAGTGTTTGTTAACATCTGTATTCAATATGTTGGGAATCCATTTATGCAAGGTTTGTACATAAGTCCTAAGCACATTTTGCTGCTTTATTACAACCAAAGACTACTCAAATTTTTATCTTTCATTTCCTCCAAGATTCTTCAGTTTTCTTGGTTAAAAAAAAAAATGGTTCCTGCATGTAAAGTTTCTTAAAGCTCAATTTCACTGCATGTGGCAAGCAGAATACATATTTCCGAAGCTTATAAATTTTCCCAAATAGCAAGTTAGTTCAACACACTCAGTTTGATGTTTAGTTCTGCATAACTTTTTGTTATGTTAAGAAACATAATAGAAGATAAGTAAGTCCCATTACAAAATGTGCATTTTTCTAGTAATTTAGCAATAAGCTGCATTTATTGAACCACCAATGTGTAAACAACAGTCAGTCCTTTAGCAAGAATTTAACAAATCCCTACTACTTGTGTATCATGGTCCTGAGCATTACAGGAGATATAAAAATATAAAATCGGCCCTTCTTTAAGGAACTTATTGGGTATCAAGAGGAGTAAACAGGAATGTGTCAGAATATTTTTGGCATGCTAAACTATAAAGATTCTTATATACTTGTGAGTGTTTTTCTACATATTTTCTACCATCTCTCCTCTTTCCCCAACCATGCCCTCCATATTTAAATATTTAGCTAGGCAAAAATGCTTCTGATTTTCACTTTACATATGAAATGTGACACCATCAAGTAGAGGAAAAATATATTTCTTCCTATTATTTTGATTTTTCAAAAGGTTAGTACTTAAGAGAAAGTAAAAGATTCATAAGTAGATGAAAGATTTTGCAAAACACAAATAACAGTAAGCCTGTACTGTTCCCAGTCCTCATCCACCCAGGTTACACTAGAATCCCTAGGACTAGGATGGGGAGGAAGGGAACTGACAAAGGCAGACATATTGAGGCATCCCAAAGATGAGGATCACATACCCTGGATGAAAAATAGCAACATTCTAGAAAGGCTTGTGGGAACAGAAAGCAAGAGGCCTGTACCTCACATCTCAGGTAAAGACACAGAGAGACATTAGGACTCCTTCCCAGGTGAAGACATGGGAGAGGAATGACCACGTGTCGCACACTGGCAGACACTGCCTTCTGCAGCCTCACTGGGATTTCTTCCCCTTTCATGGTGCAGGAACACAGAATGGTGTGGCCACATGACCAATGATGACATCAGGGCAGCAGAGAGAGCAATAGACCTGTGAGAGCCATATTGGTAGAGTACAAGTGCATCTCCAAAGCACCCTAATTAGAGGTGAAGACAAGCAGAAAATGCCACCCCATAATATGACTGTTGGAGCTCAGGACTTTCCAACCCAAAACATGTGGCTGTCATATATTGATTGGTTTAACCATAGGTGCTTGGAAAACAGCAAATGCAGGGAGAGGCTTTCTCTGAACTCTCCTTATTACCTAAAGACAGATCTTCCAAAAGAAGTTCAATTGTCACAAATACCTTCCCCAGGAGTTTCAACAACCAGGTAAAATTGACTCTTACCATGGGAGAAGAGACTAGAAGTCAACACCACACCCAGACAAACTTTGTGTCACAAACTATAATACTTCACACCTATTCTTCTAAAAGCCCATTCATCTTTCCTAAAATTCATGTACTGTCCCCTAAGAGACCTTTATCCTCCATCACCTTTCCCTATCAAAATGGTATTTAAACTTTGAATTCTGAGCTACTTCAGAAACTTAATCATTTTCCCTGGGTATCTCTCTTGTGTACATGAGGTATACATGTCAATAAACTTCTTTTGTTTTTGTTTTTCTTTTGTTAGTCATTTTTATCATAGGAGTCTCAGCCACAAACTCAGAAGGGTAGAAAGAAGATTATTTCTTCTCCTCTATCATTGAATGGCCAAGGACTTGATGGGCCAATACACGCTTACTGTACTTGAGTTTTGATGCGTAACATTGAAGATCTAATGGCCCAACATTCACCAAAGTATTTCCCAAGTCTCTAGCCTCAGGTTCTATAGAGTTTAGACAATACTGTGGGGAAAAGGACAGTATAACTTTTCACTGGGGTTGTAGGTTGACCACCCCAATGAGAGAGTCAAAAGGTAAATTCACTAATTATAAGAAATGAAGAAAGTTGTACTTTTCCTATATTTTAAAATTGCGAGTTGATATTTATAGCCAGCATTCTAGAGTAAAATCATTAGTACATAATTAGATCCTATCTTACAGATAGCAAGAGCTCTGACTTCTCACATTTTTGAAGGCCTTCAAAATGAACATAAATCACTCTAAAATTTATCTGGGAGGGTTTCACAAGAGAGAATAAACCAGAGCTGGACATTTGAAGACAGGTCATGTTCAGGGAAGCTGGTTATCAGGAAGAGAAATTTATTGAGAGGAAAAGAAAGACCAGAGAAAAAAGGAGAAAATGGGATCAGCATTACATGTCACAGAGTACAGACAGTGGCCAGCTAGAATAGAACATGTCTGGATGTAGAATTAAATGAAGTATTTAACTAAAGATAGTAAGATCAGATGAGCTTGAACAACAGTGCGTTCTGCATGACCACACATGATAAGCAGTGAAAAGCCCAGTCTACATTAGGATTCTCTTAAATATGATCATTTCCAACCTTTATAAGCAATCTTAAAGAGGTTTTCTGAAACTAATTGACACACCAGATCATTCTTCTCTCTCTGCCAAGTGTTTGTGTGGCTGGAGGTACAGATAATAAACTGCAGAGCAAAACAGTGTAATAGGCAAGGAGGGAGACTTTGAAGAAGGGTCTTTCATCACCAGCACTAGAACAGAATGGCATTTACATGAAATTGATTTTCAGTGGTAAAATTATGCTTGTGATGTTCCATTGTAAATATTGACAGCATTAAAAGGAATGTCTAAAAGACGGGCACTAAAATGTCACCAGAAAAAGGCTGACTAGTATTTATGCTAAATTCCTCAAATTGCATCCCCTTTTTTACATAAGTAGTGATGCCTCAAGAAACAAAACGGATAATTCTCTAGAGCTATGAAGTGAAAGGAAATGAATGTGCCTACATTCATATAGGAAGACACCCACTGCCTCTCGTCATAATGACACAGGGTTTTTTTTCCCCATCTTTGAGGATTCTCAGATAAGAAAGCTTACATCTTTCCCATATTGAGCTCAGAGGATGAATAGACAAAATAAAATCATCGTAAACATAAAGGCCCCTTTCAAACATTAAAGGATTTCTAGTTATTGAGCAGAGAATCAGTTATTGATGGGACTTTGACATTTGAACTTAGAAACATGTTTATCAATTTAATGAGGAATTAGACTAGCAACTTGTTAATGATGGGAGGGGAAAAAATCAGACACTGCTGCTTCTCTATTAGTTGTAATAAAACAAAGGCTAAAAGGCACAATCTGAGGATTTCACTCAGCCGAATTTCTAAAAGCTTTTAGTTTGTCCTGTATCATTTTTCCATGTCGACATCTAGCAGTTTCATTATGAATGATCAGTAGCTTGTGTACTGTCTAATTCAAGAAAATAGGAGGCAGTCTTGTGATCTCCGATATAATATTTAGAATTATATGCAATTATTCTGAAAGAAGAACCTGAAGAACTATCCTGGAATTCATTTTAAGAATATTATTACTCACATAGTACATTTATTAAGTAATTTAGAGCAAAATATTTTATTGGGTTTCTAATTATATTACAGAACATTATATTTTTGAGTTTGTGCTAAAATATCCTTGGAATGAATCATAATTCTAGGATTAATAGACTTACAGGTTTTGAAAAAAAGAAAGGTTCCCTTTGAAATATTGCAATTAGTGCTTTGCATTGCTACTGAATAATGCTTTCTTTCTCAAATTATTCTGAGGAATGTAATTTAGAGTGATTTGTGCAGAATTTTATTATAAATTTGAATTTTGACAATGACATTTTACATCAAGAGACAAATTTGTTGAGAAACACCAAATGCAGTCATTCTAAAACTGTTATAGAAGTTAAATACCTTCTGCTATGATCAATAACAAGCATATGGATAAAGGTACAGTTGCCATCTCATAAGAAAGTCTATGGATCTCAGGAAGAATCACAATCGGCCATTTATTTGGGGTCAGCTAAATAGTAAGGCTACTTTTTTAAGTTGAGTGTCTGTGCCAAAGTGATGGTAAAGCTTATTAAAACAGAATAATTGGCAGAAAATAGGCCTGCTCTTCAAATGCCCTCAGAAAACTTTGAGCTATGAAAAGGTTCAGTGTTCATTTCCTGAGTATCTATTAGACTGTGGCTTTCTAACATGAAGATAGTAGATGAAATCAATAAAGAGCCAATGAACTAAGTTGCTAGCCTAAGGGAGAAAGTTGGCATGACTTGGCCAAGGTCACCTGGGGCAAAACTGAATTCTGAGCACAAGCTTCCTAACTGCAAAATCAGGTCTACACATTATAATTCTACTGATTGATTTTCTCAGGAAAGGAAATAGTGGATATTGTCCATTTATATCTTTGTTTAGTTATGTCCATACTTGCATGTATGCCATGATTGAAGGCTAGGGGTGTATAAACTGGCTACCTTTGGGGAAAGAGGCACAGGCTGGAATCTCAGAGTTAGAGCCTAAGTTGGAGCCTAAAGCCTGAGGTTTAAAATCTGATGGCAGGGTTGTTTTAACGATCAATGAAAACAGTTTGAAATAGTGAAAAGTACACTAGAAAGGAAATAGAGATATGCAGGCTTTAGTTGCAAAAACAATTAAGTCTGAATGATTAGCTGTCTGTGGGCAAATAATTTAACCCCTGGATCCTGAACCTGTAAAATAAAGAAACTGGACTAAGAGCACATAAGATCTTTTACATTTTGGGGGGGAAAAAACAAAACACAATTTCAAATTTTCTTCATTTTTTCATCAGTTAAAAACTTCAGATGTTTGGATTCATCCTTAGTCTAATCAAGGTATTGTGCCTCATAAATACTAAGCTCACAATATACACTCCGTTCAATGAATAAAATTATTTTTGAAAAGAGGAATAAGGGAAAGATTTTATAACATAGGATATTATTTTGTAATTAAAAATAAAATCAACAATAATCAAATTGGTTTCTCATGCTCACCACTGTTTCTTTATAACTGTATCTTACAGATCTGTCTGAATGTAAATACAGTATCTCGATTCTTCCCAACCTCCATCCAATCCTGAATTTCCTCTTCCCATTTTGAACACCATTGTGTTCTGGGGCTGCAAACTGTTTGTACCATTGATAAAGTCAGGGCCTCCAACCTTTGTCACCTTCTAAAAGGCAGGGAATACATCTGTCTAGGTATCCCATAAGCAAGTATCCATAAATTATATTATTTGAGAAGTAGGTAATTGGTACGTTTGCTGAAGAGTTCCAAATATGATCCTTAAAATTACTAACCTAACAAGGCTGAAAGTTTGATGTCCAAATATCCTTGTCATTTTGAGTACTAAATCATACTGCCTAAAAATGTTTCTAACTCATTGCTATAAGATTATCTGAAAAGTACTTAAATTGACAGGATTTATCCCCAACGTGTGGTGAAGACACCACTTGCTCATGGTCAGCATTCCTCCACCTTACCTCATTCTCTGGACCCAGCTCCCAGGCCCCACCACTTAAACCTAGAAGAGGTTAGAGGAGAGAAAAATCACTATCCAGCTAGAAAAAAAATAACTAGGAGTCCATCATCTTGTTTGAATTATTAGTAGGATCCTAGGGAAACCAGGCCACCTTGGTAGCACCTGAAGACCAGAAAGCTGGGTACAAAGACCAGACATGGAAATTCTGATGGGAGAGTAGAGGAATGTTGAAGACAGTCTTTTCCCATTTTAAATTTCTCCAAGGATCAGCCCAATTCACTAAATTTGAATATGATTTTACATTGGATGAGAACTCTAAGGTAATATCATAAGGAAGAGAGACAAGGTGTGCAAGGTTGTTTGAGGATTAAATTGGAAAATAAAAGCCAATCATCTATTATCGACCTTAATTTGTCTAGTTACCTTTTTTTAGACATAGGTTTTAAGCCAATTCTAAATGAGGGTTTGGATTCTAAATCAGGTTGGAATCATGTCATAGATCATTGGGCACAGATTTGGAAGTCCCCGACAGTCTAAACATTGAGATCTTGAGAGAAAACTGAGTTTGTTTTCCCCATAAGATATCCCTAATATGTTTTGACAACCCAGACCTATACATTTTAGTGTATGTATGAAAGGTATGTGAAGACAATTTTAGCATTGGAGCTGGGTTAGCAGCCATTCTGCTAAAGCCCAACCATTCAGCATTTATGCTACTTACTTACCAACTGCCAAATACCTATAAAGGTAATGAGTTTAACTGGATTCATCTAAAGCA
Organism: Prionailurus viverrinus; assembly: GCF_022837055.1. Taxonomy (NCBI): domain Eukaryota; kingdom Metazoa; phylum Chordata; class Mammalia; order Carnivora; family Felidae; genus Prionailurus; species Prionailurus viverrinus. The sequence goes on from NC_062568.1 coordinate 86,775,856, forward strand.
ATGGTGCTTTAAGCCAGTGTCTAACAAAAACTCATTTGGAAGAGAGAAAGAAATCTCCACTTAATTGGGGACAAAACAATAATATATTTCCATCCTCAGCTGAGCTAAGTAATGAAGTGATGAAGGTGCAGTAAAGCAACACCCTGGCCGGAAGGGGTAACATACAACCAGAAGCTCTGTGTGATAGGACCTGCCTGTGGCCAAGGGTCTGAGAGGGGTTGTGTTTGGAATGGGTTGAGCCAGGGAATTAGTCATGGATACCAGGAAGATGAGGAAGAAAGGAGAGCAGAAAGAGAGGAGAGAACAGGGGAAAGGTCAGGGGGGCAACAAGCAGGAGAATAAGGCGGGAAGCCAGTATTGGCTGGAGGGGGGGCGGCAAATCCTCAATTACACTCCCACAAGTAGGCTATTTTTATGTCTCAAGTTTCCTTTAATAGACCTGCACTATCTGCCAAGTGTAAACCATTTTTCTATTTGTCCACTCTTCCGTTTCTTATTTTAAGGGCCTAATGAAATGAAAATTATGGAGGAAGAAAGGAGGTCTTAATAATAAAGTTATTTCAGGAATAAAGACCACAGCCATGCATCCCCTCAGTGTTGATCCAGCACTCTGCTTCGAACTCAAGAGTTCTATGAAAAGCCTGAAATACATTAAAAAAAAATAGGATAAGATGCAGAATACTCTGAAGACCCCCGTAACTGCTAGTCACCGTGGGTGTTTTCAAAGTTTATGATCATCTTACTTAATTACATTTTCTCCTGAGAAGCATGGAATGTTAAGAAGTTGAAAATGAAATAGACTTATCTATATACCTTGTATTATGCCAGAAGAAACTGAGCCCCAAAGCCATTGAATGAATTGTCCTAAAACACACACAAGTTTGGTGATGATAACAGGGTAATGCCCAATTTTGCTAACATTGCCACAATATTAAGATGGTATCTATGCACACTTATATGAATATCTGTACCTCAATACACTATTCACTTTTGCCTATTCACACAACAACAACAAAAAAAGCTTTAGGAAAAAAAACTATTATGTTTTCTTTTCCGTAATCCATGCTTTGATCTCCTGAGACTGATTTAGAGTGAATAAAGTCCTTATAAATAAGTCTTAGAAATGTGATTTCTTTAATGTTTGTAGTATTATAATGCAGTGTGTATTAAAATGTAATTGCCAATAATCTTCAGTTGGTCACACAATGAAGAATTCACTTTTATGGTTCTTTCTGTCTCAATCAGTAGGTTGAATCTTCAAGAGATTTCTCAAATGAAAATAAATGGCCAGTTAAGAGTTGGAAAATGTGTTTGAACTTTTTAATATAATCATCTATATATTGTTTCAAAGAATTTTCAGTATTCATTGAAAATATATTCCACGTAGAAAGTCTTCAGTGACAACCCAAAAGAATAAATACCAGATAAAAGGATAACATTAGTATGTCACATCAATATGAAGAAGAGTGTGAAAAAAATAGCCATTACTCCTTTGGCTGAGGAAATAAATGTAACTTCTCTAAAGTTTAGTTCTGTCGTTACAAAAAAACAAACAGAAAACAAACAAAAAATAGTATAATTCTTTTAAATTTTCACTGATGAAATGTATGTGTGCTCTTTAAAAGGGTAAGTAAAATGTCAAGTATAGGGACTTACTGCCATCTTGTGGAATGTTTGTTATTGTATTCTGAAGTATCTTTTCCCGTGCATTTTTTAGAATGTCATTTTGTGTTGCTATTAGTTAGAAAATGACTCAATAGTTCCCCAGCAACTAACCAGAACTAATATTATTTACAAAACAAGACATGAGAAAATGGATGCATTTTTCTTGATGAAGATTTTGATTCCTTAGTTGGAGATTTAATTTTCTCAGTGCCCCTTGTTTTTAGTCATTTACTTATCTACTTCCCCTGTTAAGTGGATTTCGCACATAATTTAATATTTTTGATTGTCAAGAACTCAGAGTGGAAGAAAAGAAATGTTAACAGAGGGTTAACAGGCAAAGAAAAAAGCAAAGAGCACATTTTGTCCTGGGAAGTTAGGGCAGTCCAAACATCTAGAGCAATTGTTGCAGAGTCAGTTGGTACTACACAAAGCTTGGTCCTGGGATTGGCATCACCTGGGAGCTGTTAGAAATGCAGAAACTTGGGCCCTATTCCAGACCTGCTGAATCAGAATTTGCATTTTTATGAGATCCCCAACTGATTCACGTACACAGTAAAATTTCAGAAGCACAAGCAAAGTCCTCCATATTTCACTCCACTTACTTAGAGCAGAATATGCATGCATGTACACACACACACACACACACACACATACAATGTTACCTGGAGTTATGACAAGAGGCAAGCATCAAAACACCTGGCTTCAAGTCTATGTTATTTAATTTTGTGCATCTGAGTTCAAGCCCCAATAATTTAATTTTTGTGGATCTGAGATTTTTTCTTCTGTAATGTGCAAAAGGGTGTTTATAAGATGATTCTAAAATTGTTAGATTTATTATTTATGCATCAGTTGCTCATTGGGTTAAAGATCCATGCATGAGCAAATTGATCATCCCAATACTGATTTTGACCTGATGATTAAATTTCAAATTCATAGCTTGCAAACTATCTTTAATCCCAGCAGAAATGTTTTATCTGGTACGCAAGGTATTTTAAATTTTTGAAATTATTTACTAAGATTTTTTTAATTATGATTTTACCACAAACCTTTTGGATTTTCTTCTTCTCTTGGAAAATCAGAAAACCTACCAATGCTTAGCTCACGTTTCCACATGGAAGCAATTACCTACGGTGGAACTCCACTCTGCCCCAGTCCCCACTCAGCCCTATTCTTCACATTGATGCCTGGTCCTTGTGGGCCTTGAGGTCAGTGACCTCTGGCTTCGATGGTGTTCTCAGTCAAGTGTTTAAACATGTCCAAAATCTATAATGGACTAAATGAAAACTTCCCCACCTTTGTAAACTCTAATCTTCAAAGCTGAATGGTGTCTTTCTTTGTAGCAGTAATACTCTTACTTAAAGGTAACCACTAAGTACATTTAAACAAGTAGAAGCCACATCACTGCCTTTTCCAGAGGTGGAAAATACCTTTGATCATGGGGGTTTTCATGAAGCAAATATTTACTGAACAAGGTGCAAGGTGGTAAAATAATTTTGCACAAGACAGAATAACTCTGCCCTCATAGAACTGACGGTTTTACAGGGGAGAGACATAATTGAATAAGTAATTCCAATAACATGTGATGGTGGTCCTGATAGAGGATGTGAGCTGGTCTAGAAGTGTTCATACCAGGCTTTAAGCTGAGACCTCAAAGGTAATAGTAGCTATCCAGTGACAGGGATGTGAAGAAGAATGTTCCAGAGAGGGAAGAGCATGAACAAAGCCCCAGGGGAAAGGGAGCATGGCCAAAAATGAAAAGATAAACAATGTTGCTGGAATGAAAAGAAAGAAGCAGAAATCTGACATGAAATAAGCTTCAAGATACAGGACAGTTTCTAGACGTTGGATGTTCTCCTAGGAGCTGGGGGAAGCCCCTCATGGGGCTTAAGTGAATAGCCAACTTCGAGCTTTTAAAGTATCACTCTGATTTAAGTATATGTCTATGAGCATGTGTATTCACAGAAACTTTGGGCATCAAATACATTCATGTATGTATCACCATCAAATTCACAATGTACTTTGCCAAATTGATTACAAATATTAATTCATCATGCCCTAGATGCACCGTGGCCTAGTAAGGACGTATGTTTCATAGTTTACAACATATTTTTTTATGTTGTTGAATCTCTGTTGATGAGTCTCTGAGATAGTACATATAACTTCATTTGGGGGTAATGCTAAAACGTCTAAGTTTGCACCCTGTTGATGGTGAGGCAGGCAGAGCCCAATGGTCTCCCAGCTCCACTAACACAGACCCTTGCTATGTAGGGGAGCCAGCGTTACAGCCCATGACCTTTACTCAGGGGTGCACATGAGGCTGAATGTATTATCCCTTGACCTCCTGGCTGAAAGCCAGTCTTGTCTGGATGATCCTACTGTTTCTAAGCAGTCCACAGCTGGGGGACTTATTTAGGATGGCATTTCAGTGTTTTTAAGGCATTCCTTCTGTTTGACCTGCTTATTTTATCCCGCTTAATGCAACAGCCAAGCACTGCCTGGGCCCCCTGCTGTTGGACATTGATGGCACATTTCAGTCTGAACGGAGTTAGATTCTGATTGCAAATAACAGAGGAAGGTGAAGTCTCCAAAATTAATTTGGATTTACTTATTTTTTAAAAGCTGCACAAATTTTTCCCACCCTCCTCCACCCCCCAAATTTTCTTTCATTACCCTATTTTATGGCCACTTTAAAGTGTACAGTCGCTTTCCTTTTTTCATATCATTATTACCATGTACAACCAGTTTTCATGCCAATTACCTGTCATAAGAGCCTTACCCCAGTCAAATTGTGAAAGGGATGTTTCTTCAACTACAAAAATACTTTTCTCTGTTTAGCTCCAGACATCTGAACCAGAAAAAAATCACCTTAAGTGATGAAAAGCATGGTGTGCAAATCAACTCTCTGGGTGCCTGTGGAGAGATTCACATCCAGGTAAATAACTCTTCAGGCCCCCTGGTCAGGACTTATCAGCAGAGACCCTTCCGGGCAAGTAGGAGTTGAGATGCAGGCGAGAGCATCTGTGTGCAGTGTAGCTTCAAAAGGCAGGCAGATAACTAGACAGATCTGCCTCCAGGCAGGTCCTCGACAAGAGAAAGCCTATCAGACAGGCAACAGTTCTTGCCTGCCTAGAAAATAAACTGGAAGCCACAGGGGCCGGGGTTCCGAGTCAGGAAACTCCCTCAGCATGTCCTAGAAGGCAGGTCAGCATGAGGCAGGCAGGGCCACTGGGCACAGAACTACAGAAGCCCAGCCTTAGGCTCCTTTCAACATTCTTCCTTTCAGTGGAACAATGTCTCTGGAAAAAAAAATAATTTCTTTTAATGAAGTACTCACTTAGACTGAGGCAATGCTGAACTGTCTTGCTCTCGAAAGATAAAGGGGAGAGTGTAAGTGCTCGTGTGTGTTTGTTGTGTGAGGTATAAGCGCAGCTGATATATTTGTGCGTGTATTTACAAGTGTTCTATTCACACACAGTTGTAGCATTGATATGCAGCCCAGGTAATGATTCTTATTATCTTATCTTGAGTTCACAGCCTATGATTTCAGGAGAATTTATTTTTAAGGTGAATACAGAAATCAAATATGAGAAAGGAAACATAGCTGGCAGATTATTTAAAACAGCCACAGCAATAACAACAACTTATATAGGCTTGAATTTTCCCAGGTATAGTGTATCAGAGATAATGGTGATTATAAGTGATTCTAAGTCTGTCTTACACACCCCGCCTAGGACTGCCTGTTGGTTAGTTTTCTCTGTGAAATCAAGTTACAAATTTGGAAGTCTCAAAAAACAGACCATGAAAGAACTGAGCAGATAATTGTGAGTGACTTAATACCCAGGGATATAGACACAATGAAGTCTAAATCAATGGTTTGATAACATGTGGCTCTAAATTTCCTGTCTTTAAAACAAATTAGAGCATGTAAATTTGGTTTCATTGCACTGTGTATTTGATAGAAGTTTTTGGCTACCCAGACTTATCCAAGGCTAGTAGAATCCCAACCCCTAAATGCTAGCAATATTCCATATCTGGACCTATCTCCACTTCCCCTGCTAGCATCCACCATTTCTAAGAACTTGTCTGTGACTATCAGTTCAGAAGGTGACCGCTTCTCATAGAGAAAGAGGAGGAGAAAGGTCAGAGAAATAAGAATAATGTGATCTTAGATAAAGGCCCTGGATAGAGCTAGGGAAGACATGTGAGTAGGACGTTTAAACACTCAGGAGAAAGTGAAATATGAAAAGCAAAGAGTATAAAGAGATCAACACAGATGGGGATTTTTTCCTAGCCTAACTGTGTTAACAGCAACTTCTCCAAATGTGTGTGTGTATATAATAAAGCATTATATAACCAAGCAGTGTTAGAAAGAAGCCAGATCACTGGGTGTCTAAGTATGAAACTGGAGAAAAGATTACAAATGTATATATCCAGATAATTAAAGTCTGAATTATAGAGACAATAACACGGAAAGAGACCTTGAATCAAAAGACATACACACTACATAGCTCCTATCACATTCCAAAAGCATTATTAATTCATCAATCCACCCATCCAAGAAATGTTCACTGAGCGTCACTTCAGTGTGTTAGACTCCATGCTCAGCCCTGGGGAATACAATGAACAAAACAGAATCCATTGTCTTATAAGGCACACACATTCTAGAAAACAAGACAGAGAAAAAACATATAGACAAATATGTGACACGAGAGAAGATTGTGATAGGACTTTTGAGGCAAAATGAATCAGGTTAAGCATTAGGCAGAATATGAACAGGGGACTGTGGTAGATAGTAGCTCTTCTACATGGGGGTTTGGGGAAGTCCTTTCTGAGTAACACAACAGAGCTGGGTCAGTGAATATCTGGAGAAAGGTGGTCACATGAGGCAAGAACAATGAGGGTCCAGCTCAAAGACAGTGACAAGCTTGGGATGTCCAGGGAACAGGAATAAGCCAGAGTCAGCAAAGGGAGAGTGGCAGGAGCTGAAATGAGACTGACGGACAGGGCAACCCAAGTGGGGCTTTGGAGGCCATGGTAGGAAGTTTGGATTTTTTTCTAAGTGCATTATTAGAAAACATTGTGGGGGTGTGGATCAGGGGAGTGGGGAGTGGCATGATGTGATCTTTTCTTTGAAAAGATTTCCATCTCCTGTATGGTAAACAAATTATATCCCCAACATAATGGAAGCAGGGAGACCTGCTAATAGGATGCTATTGTGGTAACCCTGAAAGAAGATGACAGTGAATCAGAATACAGTGATAAAGGAGGTGATAGGATGTGGACTATGACTTGAGTTTCTCCACACCTGACAAAGCTCGCAGAATCATTCTACTTCAGAAATTGCTATAGAGGTCATCTCAACCCAGGCCTCTATATTCCATCAATTACTTTTTTTGAATAACATCTACCTTGATGATGAGTTCCTCAAACTTGCCTAATCATAGGGACTGGTTAAATACACCGTCTGGGCCCCCCCGCCCCCTCCCTGAAGTTTCTGACTGTGTAACTTGGTGGGGTCCACAAATCTGTTTAACAAGTTCTCTAGGAGATTTTAACAACAGGGCAAGTTGGGGAGCACCGACTTTAATAACTGAATTTTGTTATTCTCCGCATTGATAGACAAGTCCACCTCCCAGTGAAAAATGTAGTCCTCATGACTAAAGGTACTGAGGATATCACCAAAGACATTGCTTCCAATTCTAGATGCAGTTCAGAATCACACAATGGCCTTGATAAAAATGTTTTTGATCAACAGACCAGAGTGAGCATGTAGTCTCACTTATCCTACAAATTTCTTCTATTTCCACTTGCTACTGTGCTGGTTCAAATTCTCATTATTTGTACTTATTTTCATTTTCAAAAATTCTATCAGGAATTCCATTGCTAGCTCAATCTTCCTAGTACATTTCATTGAAAAATACTTCTCCCCTGCTTAGAAAGTTTACTTGGATCACTTTTTCTATAATTTCCCAAACTTTGGTTCAACTTTCAACAAAACCTGCTATGTATGACTGGTCCTATGCATAACTTTGTAGTCTTCTCTGTTCCTATTCCCTTAAGAATCCCCCTGTTCTGACCTTTTAGGTCAACAGTGACAAGGACTTCACAATTCTTGTAGTTGGTTCATGTCATTCTTTCCTTCTTTCAAGAATTGTGCCTATCTAAACTTTACCCCTCCAGGGGGCGCCTGGGTGGCTCGGTTGGTTGAGCATTGGACTTCATCTCAAGTCATAATCTCATGGCTCATGAGTTCGAGCCCAGCGTAGGTCTCTGTGCTGACAGCTCAGAGCCTGGAGCCTGCTTCACATTCTGTGTCTCCCTCTCTCTCTGCCCATCCCCAACTCGTGCTCTGTCTCTCTCTCAAAAATAAACTAAAACAAAACAAAACAAAACAAAACAAAACAAAACAAAACAAAACAACAACTTTACTCCTCCTTCAAGGCCAGGAGTGGGCTGCTGTACCCATTTTCACCTGTGTCTCCCTCTCTCTCTAATCTTCCCCTGCACATACTCTGACACTCTCCCTCTCTCTCTCTCTCTCTCTCCCTCTCTCTGAAAAATTTAAAAAAAAAAAACATTAAAAGAAATTAAAAAAATAAGTGAGTCACTTTATAAACATGCATTCAGTGAAATACATTATTATGAAAGAATAAATGTATTGACAATGTTTTCTGAGTTTATTTATATCATTCTTATCCTCCGGGTGATTCTGATGTGCACTCAGGGGCAGCAAGGCCTCAGACCACATGTCATTGGCACTAAGTAAAGCTCAACTGAATTCCCTGGGCTGGACAACACAGACCACCAGTTCTAGTGAAAAGCAAAAATGTCTAAACTGTAAAGCTTAGTCAGAACTAATGTTCAGGATTGAAGCAAATTTGTTAATAATCTAGAGGTGTAAAACCTTCCAAAACAAAGTCGTCTGCCTTGAATTGTCCCTGTGCTCTCTATAGATAGATCTAACTCACTGAAAAATTAATCTCATTTTTACTTCGTCTAGCCCCAGTAGGACACAGCTGCACTCATGTTCATCTCAATTGATGGAGTGAAGAAGCCTCATCTTTATTCAGTGTGAAGCAGCTGCCAAGAGAAATAGCCTCTGAGAGATGTAATAAGTTCATGAGGATCACCTGTGTCGTGCAAAACAATATTTGATTTTTTTGAAAGTTTAAACCGATTGGAAAGAACATATGAATTAAGCATCTAGCTTGTGGGTGAAAAGTTTTGCTGCAGGGTGATGGAGTGCACCAAGGTGATACATTTCAGACATTGCCTTCCTATGACACAAGGGGATCACGGAACAAATGGAACAGAGGAAATTATGACCCACTGACCAGCACGGATTCACAACACAGGAATGCTACACAAATATGCTCTATTCTTATCGTGGAGAATAAGACTTTGGACAAATAAAACAAATGCCAAAGTACAGGTTTTCTCTGTGTCTGAACATACGCTACGAAACAAGGCCACAATGGAAATTGGTGATATATTTGGGAAACTATTCTCTGCTCCTCCACAAATGTTTCACCTTCCCTTTTTATCTTCAAATTCTAAATTTCTCCCTTTCTTCCTATTCTATTTGATGCAAAAGCTTTTTGTTTGACTGCTAACAAAACCTTAGTGTTATGCTCCAGAGGAGATTGTCTCTGCTCTTGTCTGTCAAACAGACATATGCTCAGTTTAACAAAATTGCTACCAAGGGAAGGCACACACTCTCTAAGAATTACGAAGCCATTCTCCTAGACTCATCAAGGTTTGACCTTTTAATAGGAGACAGTGTTTACTTTGAGGTGCTATAATATTGAAATTGGGAAGAAAATATTGAGTTCTTTTACCTGGAAAGAAATGTGGAATGAAAATAAACACTGGCAAATTTCCCAATACCTGTCATGGGCAGTTATAAGTAATTTACATTTACCTGTTAATTTACCTTTTATCACAACTCTTTAAAATCCCATTGTATAGATGAGGAAATTAAACAGAAATCACAAACCTGGGTCATCAGCTAATAAGTGACAGAGCCAGGATTTGAACTTGGGCAGTGTGGCTTTGTAGCCTTGATTTAGCCTCTTAAATACATTATGTTAAACTTCTACAATAGATTTTGGTTGGGCAGTGTAAGGATTCATAGACCTTTGAAAAATTCTAGCTGAAGTGGTAATTTTTCTGGTATAAAGAATCTAAAGAAAATGGTATATGACTATCTTTCTGGGATAATTATAAAGTAGTCTGTCTTCTCAGCAAGTTATCATACTGCTTTTTTCTTTGTGTCCTTTCTGTAACATTGCAACAAGCAATAGCAAAATCTACAATATTCTTTCAGCTCCACCTCTGGCTTGTGGTTGACTTTCATCTCCTATGTGTTTATCTTCATTCATAAACTTGAACCCTTCTTGTTATTGTCTCCCATTCTGAGCACAACCCAGGTAAAATCTCTATATAAATTTTGTGTTTTCTAGTTCAGAGTGAGTTAAGTATTCACTTACTCAGGTAACCAGAATAATCAAACCTTTTAGATTCTTTTCATTAAATAATTATATAATACATATTATTATGAATATATTCATAGTATATATTCATATTATTTTCATATAGATTACTTCATTATTACTTTTTTAAGTGTATTTATTTATTTATTTTGAAAAACAGAGAGACAGAATGAGCAGAGAGGGACAGAAAAAGAGGAAGAGAAAGTATCCCAAGCAGGCTCTGTGTTGGGCTCAAACTCACGAAACTGTGAGATCATAACTTGAGTTGAAGCCAAGAGTCAGATGCTTAACCAACTGAGCCACCCAGGAACCCCTCGTTGTTACTTTCAATAAAAGCTATATTCATCTATAAAGGGAATCCTGGGCAGGTTGGTCTAAGAGATCTGAGCACAATGAAAAAGATACTAGACAAAGAGGTTGAATACATTCCTATTAAAGATGGTTCATTAATGTATTTGCAAAGGACCAAAAACTGTTATACCAGAACCAAAAATTATTCTCTCAATCTTGGGTAAATTTCCCGTAAATACATGTCTTGGTCACTAGGCAAGTAAGTATAAAAGGATAAGCACAATGTTGTCCTCACTAGTAATAGAAAAGCAGTTCACAGAGCATGTCTTTTGTGCCAGGTTATATAACACACATAAGAACTCTAGGAGTGGCTTAAAATAAAAGCAAATGCAATTCAATTGATAAGGTGGATCCAAGAGAAATACATTGAAGAATAAAGTGGTACAAAAAAAGAGGCCTTAAGGATATATGTGACATATACGGAATGACTGACCTTCCTTCTCAGACTCATGCCTCATATGAGGAGGAGAAAGCCAGGCATTGAAAAGAAACATGGTGCCATTTAATGTCAAGTAAATAAAAGGGAACTTCTTTATGTAAACCATGGCCTGAAGATCAGAGACTAGAAAATGGTTGGTGCAAAGTGATTATAAGAAGCCCACTCCTCTAGCCTATGAAATGTCTCTGGGGAACACCTGTAAAACAGAGCAATGGAGCCTGTGCACATGGGATAAGATACTACATGAGGCACAAGGGTACCTACATAAGGTATACTACATGAGGTACACTACTCAGAGCACATGGTTTGACATTGCTTCTATATATTTACAAACTGGATGTATCATGAGAGAACTTAATCAGAAGTCTGCTCAAATTTATTTGCAATCTTGGTGATTGCAACCTCAGAGAGAATAATGGAAAAGTTAACACGTGGAATCAAAGTGCAATCACTTTCTGCTGCTCTCCCATCTCTGTCTTAAACACCTCAATAGCAGACAAAGAGGATGCCTTTCCTGTGAGACACAAGGTAGAAGATGTAACTCACTGGCAGGTGTCAATTTTACCACTTCCCCAGAAAATAGAGATGGACACATTCTGTGGCCCAAGAATAAGTAACCTGTCACAGGAGTTACAATTAAATACTTTAAAGTTTAAGGCCAGTGTAAACATACATAAATGATGGAACTTCTTTGCTCAAGATCTCCTAGGTGCTCATGGCCCGCTTCTCATATCCCCAAATTGTTTAGCTTCCATTTACTTCCTCACTTCCAGATATTTAATTCCATGCATTGATTTTGTGACCAACTTTGAATACCTTACTTTGGCTCTCCATAAGTAATGCTATTCAGTACTGAAATAGCCAATTCCTTTCCTGAACTTCCCTCCGGGGAATCACAATTAAATCTTTTCCTCCATTAAATAAGAGATGCCTCTAGGCAGTTCACATTGTTTGCTCTAAGAGTTATATAGTCAAAAACAAGAAGCAAATCCTTACAAAGAGTTATCAGGTCTGTGTGGTCAGAAAAAAATCAAGTCCCTTCCCTCACGAGTCTATAAGTCTTATTCTTCTAGGTCACAATCAGCCAGAGAATACAATAAATGTATACCAACATTTTCCAACCCAAAATGCAAGTTAAATAGCTATAGTAAAATACTTAATATGCTACATGACATCAACTATTTCTTCTTTTGTGGTTCCCCCAAATACTTAGTAACTTACATTTTTTATTATGCTTCAATAATTGCTCCACAGAAGTGGAGACCATGCCCTTGGCTTACACTCTTAATACACTATAAACCACAAAATCAACTCTTTTGTACTCCGATCTTATTGCAATATCTCCAGTTATCCTACACATAATTTCGACAATTCTGATTTAATCAGTTTCCTATCCCATCCCTCTGGGTTTCACACCCTGGAGTTTGCCTAGAAGACCCCTCAAAGACCATTCTAGTGCCTTTTCTCTCCTTTTCCTAGGAGCCCTAGTAGATGTCTACTCACTAAGCCTTTTCATGTAAACTCTTTCCTTCCTCAAGAGGACACTGCTTCTTCACCAGATACTGCCATAGGTAACTGTGCATGGAGAAATTCTTTCTCTAAATAGAAACTTTGGGGACCATTACAAATAAGCCTCAATACTTTGAGTTCTTAAACTGCATGGGCATCCTATTTGTCGTTAGAATGTGGGAGATCTCTTGCTCTTGTGCTCTCATTATCTTACAGTTTCAAAAGCCTAAGGGACTTCCAGTCTCCCAATATCACAATCCATTTCAGCCTTTTCTTTGTACCTAATGTCCACGTTCCAATAAAAAAATTACAGTATATGTAAAGAAGCAGGAAAATGTGATCCTGATCAAAAATCAAGAGAAAAATCAGTTAATAAAAATAGGCAAACTCGGGGCGCCTGGGTGGCGCAGTCGGTTAAGCGTCCGACTTCAGCCAGGTCACGATCTCGCGGTCTGCGAGTTCGAGCCCCGCGTCAGGCTCTGGGCTGATGGCTCAGAGCCTGGAGCCTGCTTCTAATTCTGTGTCTCCCTCTCTCTCTGCCCCTCTCCCGTTCATGCTCTGTCTCTCTCTGTCCCAAAAATAAATAAACGTTGAAAAAAAAAAAAAAAAAAAAAAAAAAAAAAAAAAAAAAAAAAAAAAAAAAATAGGCAAACTCAAATTTCCAGCCAAAATGCTGGAATTATAAAATAGGAACATAAAAATATTACTGATAAATTTGTATAAGAACCTACAGGATATTATAAATATAATGACCAAAGACAAGTGAAACTTCAGGAAAGATTTTAAAACTATAAAAGAAAACCAAAATAGAAATCCTGAAACTAAGATGTAAGTATTTCAAATAAAATATTCACGGGATGTATTTCAGAAACATATTGGACACAACAAAGAATCAATACACTTGAAGACAGCATTTAGAAATCACTCAAACTAAACCACAAATAGAAATAAAAAGATTTAAAATAATGATTGGAATGTAACAGTATTGAGCAGTCAAACATATACTCTTGGGGCATCCTACAAAGAAAGAAAGAAGGGGGAAAATGACACAGATAAAATATTAGGCAAGGTAATAGCTGAAAACTTTCCAACATAGGTTATAAACATCAAGTCAGAGATCCAGGAAGGCTAGTAACACCAAATATAATAAATACAAAGATAACCACACCCAAGAATATCATAGTCAAATGACATAAACCAAAATAAAGAGAAAAATCATATGGGGAAGGGATCCAAGATGGCAGTGCAGGAAGATCCTGAACTCACCCCCTCCCAAGGACACACCAAAACTACAATTGCATATGGATCATTTCCCTCTGAAAAAGACCTGAAAACTAGGTGAACAGCTTCTCCACAGTTAAGAACAAAAGAACCACATCGAGAGGTGTAGGAGAGGCAGAGACGTGGTCTTGGCAAAAAACCTCACCCCCAGCCCAATGGTACATAACAGGGAGGGATCTCACCAGCCCAGTTCTTCTCCCAGAGGAGTAAGGGGTTCGTTCCCCACATCAGGCACCCTGGTCCCTGGTAGAGGACATGAGAGACGAGCTCCCAGAAGGGCCTGGCTTAGAAAACCAAGGGAAATAAAGTGCTATAGGAAACGGAGATTCTCCTTTTAAGGGGCTCACATGCAATCTCACTTGACCCAGTGCAAAAGCACCAGTTTGAAAAATGCCTTGACTGTATGTGAAGGAAATTCATTTTCTGGTCTGGAGGCATCTGCTAGAGGGCCATAGGACAGTTGGGGCTCTCTCCAAAGATGCAGGCACTAGCAGATGTCATGTCTATACTCCCTATCTACCCCTCTGGCACAGTTGGGCACACTTGATGTAGCACCCTCTTGGTGCCTCATTGGGACAAGCAGAAGCAAGGGGTTGTGGCGCTGTCCCACTGCCTTGCTGAGGCCAGAACACATGGGTGTTGCAGTGATCCCGGCTCCTTGGCCGGCACAGGTGAGTGCCAGTGGTCATGAACTTCTCTTGCCCTCAACCTGGGGCCTGCATGTGTGCAAACGGGGCACTCTCTCACAGCATTGCTGGAGCCTGAGTGCACTCATTCTCACAGTCAAGACATTTCCCCACTGCCTTTCTGAGGCCAGTGAGTATGTCCCACTGCTACACTCACTGGCTGCACTGCTAAAGCCAGTGGATACACACAAACTGCATGGGGTGGCCATGGGGACTGGTGTTCCTGAACTGATTTCAGGACTTACTCTAAAGCTATAGTAATTAAAACATGTGATAGAGGCAAATGATAGAAAAACAGATCAACGAGCTAGAATTGACTCTAGAACTGGAGCCACATACATATGGCTAATTGATTTCAACAAAACTTCCAAGATACTGAGACAAAAATGTCTTTCCAACAAATGGTGCTAAAACAACTGGGTCTGCATATGGAAAAAAATAAGAAAAGCCCCACCCCTACCTCATACTATAACAAAATTAATTTTAAATGATCAGAGACCAAAAGTGGGGACTAAAAAATGTCAAGTATCCAGAAGAAAACACAGAAAGTAATCTTTGTCAAGAAATTGCAAAGATTGCTTAGGCAAAAACTAACCATATTGATAAAATAAACTTTATCAAAATGTAAAACTTTTGCTCTTCAAAAGGCAAAACACAGATTGGGATAAAACATTCTCAATACATATGTATGGCAAAGAACTTGTATCCAAAATATTTTTTGAAAAACTCCTAGAATTCAATAATGAAAACGAAGAGCTCATTTAAAAAATGAGCAAAAGATTTGAACAGATACTGCACAAAAAAATATTCTAATGGCCAATACGCATATTGAAAGATGCTCAAAATCCTTAGTCATTAGAGATAGGGAAATTCAAACAGCAGTGAGAAAAAGCTCCCATCATACTAAAATGGCTAAAAATAAAATGACTGACAATACCACATGCTAGGGCAGAGGTGGTATGTTCCTGGTCTGTGAAAAGGTATAATCACTTTGGAAAACAGAATTAAAAGATAAACTGAGGCATATCAAAATTTTTAGCTGTTTAAGCGAAGATCAATTCAAATTTGTCAGTGCCAAAGCAGAAGTGGTGAGGAGTGCTCTACAAAAGGAGCTCCTAGAGAGATTTTACAGAGAAAAGGCGGAAGCAAAGTAAGACAATTACTAATTGGCTATAGCTCAAAGCCTAGTTAGCTATTTGTGATTGCTTGTCCCTGGGTTTCAATTTTGTACACTTGAGGCATTTACAGGTTTATATTTTGATTAGTCACCACAGCATTAGAGCCACCTCAGTCTAATCATCTTACTAATTTCTCTTAATGTTTTATTTATTTTTGAGACGAGAGAGACAGAGTGCTAATGGGGGAGGGACAGAGAGAGAGGGGGAGACACAGAATCCAAACCAGGCTCCAGGGCTCTGAGCTGTCAGCACAGAGCCCGTTGGCAGGGCTTGAAACCACCAACCATGAGATCATGACCCGAGATGAAGTTGGGACGCTTAACCGACTGAGCCACCCAGGCACCCCTCCTTATTAATTATTTTAACAATTGTTAGCCATTTTTTTAGAAAATGAAACATACGTTTGCCACATAACCCAGCATCAACTGGTGAATGGCCAAACAAAACTAATAACAAATAAAAAGGGATAACTTATTGATACACATAACAGCAAAGATATATCTCCAAAATATTACATATAATAAATAAAGATTGACATAAAAGAACATACTATATGACTTAATTCTTATAAAGATGTAGAGCAGGCAACACTAAGCTATGAAAATAGTAATCAGATACGCTCACAATAAGGATTGAGAGTATTGGAATGGCCTACAAAGGACGGGATCAGGGAGTTTTGGGGAAGATGGAAATATTGTATCTTGAGTTAAGGTGCTAGTAACATGGGCATATTCATTTGTCAAAAGTCATCCAACTGTGCTTTTACACTATGTGCATTTTATGTGAGCAAATTATACTTTAATAAAGTGATTGAAAATTAGAGAGGAAAATAGAGAGAAGGGGAGAGAGAGAAGGAGAGAGAGAATGATAACTAGATATCGTTTGCACAAATAGATCCCGGGTTGATTTCCAGATGTGCGTATCTAAACTCTATGGTCCTTTTGTCTAGGGTCCTTGTTATTCTCCAGTGCCTTGGAAAGGCAATTTCCCTTCTAAGAGTGAACTGGGGAAAACCACTCTAACTGATTTGATCAACAAACCCAAACCCACCTCTATTTAAAGAGAAGCCAATTTGAACATCCTATAACTGCGTGCAGACCCTGCCTTGCTTGAAGGGGTCTGCCTAGCAATGCCATAACACATAACTCTGCTCCAAATGAGATTGTGCTTACTGAGGCAGAGCAGAAACATTTGCTATGCTTATTTGCATTAACCAATAGTCAGACTGGCCTTGGGGCTCAAAGCTATTTGTGGAAGGCTCTGTGGTCTACTGAGCTGATGAAATGCAGAGGTACGGGCAAAGGGAAGGTATAAAAAAGAAAATCAGCATACATAAGGCAGGTTTTTCCTTTCTAGGTTTTTTCCTTTTTATTCTTTGTTTTTCATTATATTCACATTGTTACTGAAAGCGTGCATAGGATGAAAATTATAAAAATAAATCAACGGTACAGAAGACTATATAGAGAAGAGTAAGTATCCCTCCTACCTAGTCCTTCTCTATCTAGAGGCAAAATCTATTACTGTTTTCATATATGACATTTCAGAAATAGTCGATGTATCTGTAACTACATTTGCTTAAAAATGAAGCAAGCATCATGAAAAGCATGAATTCCTGGGCCAGGCTGCCTTAATAAGCATCCTAGTCCCATTGTTTCCTATTTAGTGATCTTACTCGAGGTGTGGTCTCATTTCCCTTATTTGTGAAATGTGTGAAATGATCATACCTACTTGATGGGGTGTTGTGAGTACTCAACAAGTCAACCAACTGTAAACTGTCACCTAGAATAATGCATATTCTGTGCCTTGTTTTTGCCTTTAATGATGTGCTGTGGACACTTAGCAGGTCAAGCTATATAAAGGCATCTCAGTGTTTCTGACTTGTTTATTTTGTTTCCATTTCACAGTTCCTTTTCACATGTTTTTTCCCCCTCCAAAACGACCACAATAGTTTGAGTCGATCTGTCAGCCTTTTTACCTCATATTTCCAATAGTTTAATCTTTCCCATTGTACAGCCTTTTATTTTCTTTTGCTGGTATTTGCCCTGGCTTCTCTCACTGATATTTTCATATTCTAAATATCCAAAGATCTTTTCTTGCACTTGCCAGAATGCTACTAGAGAGCTATCTTGCAACCAGGCTCAGACTGCATGTCAGTATTCAGTTTTTTTCCTCAATCTACCTTCCGCTTCTCTCAGATTTGTTATGTCTGTGCTCTTGACGCACATATGATGAGGGTTAAATAAGCAGCCTATCATATGTGCACTTTTGCCTATACATCTGTTAAGTGTAGGATTCTGGTAATGCAATATTACTCTCAACAGTAGTAGCAGATACTACATTAGAGCTTATAATATGACTAGTTTTGATCCAGCCATTTTGAAATCAGGTATGGCCAGAAGAACCATGTTTAGTGTTGCACAGATAGACCAGGGCTCTCTGAGGACCCAAGGCTGAGACTGGAGATTCTTGGAGATACAGTTGTTCATTTAAGAAAAAGAGACACGCCATTTTTATGGATTTATTATTATTCTTCAGGTGGGAAGAAGATGCCATCATGAAAAAAAGCACATGGTCTTTGTTAACATAGGGCCAAAAAGGGTAGGCTCACTGTTAATAATCCCCACCCTTCACAATAAAAAATGAAGTCAGAATCCTAGTGGTGCTTCCATATTAACCTCTTACTCAGGAAATTGGGAAATAAAGGCTAAACACTTCAGCCTAAACTTTGCAACATTACCATAAAACTCTATTTTCTTGTAAGTAAAATGGAGAGAGTAACAGTATCTATCCTCATAGGATTACTGTGAAAAGCAAAAGTTAGAGAAGCCAATCACATGGGAAGAATTCACTAAGTATTAGCTGCAATCATAAATGTTTCTCAACAAAATCTTCCAGTGATGAGGATTTATCTGTTGGTCGCCTGGGAAAGGAACAAAACGGAGACCTCAGTGTACAGTGTCTAGGTAACACTTGAGAAAAGAGGCCCTTTTAAGGCAGACTGGATGTGAGGCAAACGGGCCAAGCAGTAAGTCAGCTGTAATGAAATGCAGACCAAGGGAGCAGGTTTGGGCCTGAGGAGGGTGTCCATATTTAGGAGTGGAGCAACCTGGACTGGGTTTCTGGATTATAACTCAATCAAATAGGTTGAATACAGATTGCACATCTTGAGATTAAGTGAAATGCTCAGATTTATACAGCAGATCAGTGGCTAAACAGGATGAGGATTCAGCCCTGCTTTGTGAAGACCAGATCCGTTTATCAATCCCAGTAGGATTAAGAGAGTGGAGGCACAGTGGAGGCAATGCTCTTTATCCAGAAGAATGCCAAGATTCAATCTCTCTTAATAATGGAGTGAGGGGAAAATGCATTGAGTTGATCCTCTTTCAGGGCTGGCCCTGTATTCCCCTGCTTGGCAGGCAACCAGCCTCACAGGGCCTGGGTAGGAGAGGGGTAATAAAGCCACCCCTTGGGGACACTCCATCCAGTCCCTGAGCAATGATATGTGGAAAAGAGGATGATGGCAGAAGAGTTTACACTGTTCTCATACACCTGCACAAACCCCTGCTTATAATTTTAGCAACTGATCCAATTCTTTTTTCTTTAATTCTCTTTACGTATTTTTTTAAGTATTAAGTAACAAGCTCCTGTTTTGAAAATAATAACCCTATACTACTCTTACCATGCTTTGATACTCACATGTCTATACACTGTACATTATATTTACTTAAAAACATTATTATTTCTGTAAACTGGAGGTAGTGAAAGACCAATGCAGTTCCTGTCTGTCACTGTGGTTTCCCCTCATCTCTGCTGCTTCTAGTCTGTTCTTGATTCCTGCACTTCAGAGCCATCTGCCCTTCCTGACTGCCTGCCCTCAGACTTGAGGATCCTGACACAGAAGAAATAGATTCCCATGGCTGTTTAGCCAGTCCCTATGGTTTTTCGAGGTCAAAGCCCTATAATAAATCCAGAGATAGAGAGATGGAGAGAGAGAGAGAGAAATACATAGATGATAGAGGGATAGAATTCTTTGATTCTGCTTCTTCTCCCCTCATCAAATCCTAAACACCTTTGTGTCTTTTTATTTTGTATGTTATTGTCCACTGTATCAAATTCAGCTAAGCTTTTTGAGGACAAAAGTTTGCATAGAATATTGCTGAATACCTAGGATACTTACTAACACAATGCTGGCACATAGTTAACTCTGAACAAACCTGTCCTACTATTAACTGTGTGATGTTTTTTTCTTGATACATTTACGTGCACCGACTCCCAGTCAGGTCTTCCTAACCTTGTAGAACATTTCATCTTTTAAAAACAGGAGGTGCCGGGGCACCTGGGTTGCTCAGTCAGTTGGGCATCTGACTTCGGTTCAGGTAATGATCTCACGGTTTGTGAGTTTGAGCCCTGCATTGGGCTCTCTGCTGTCAGCACAGAGCCTGTTTCGGATCCTCTGCCTCCTTCTCTCTCTGCCCCTCCTCTGCTCATACTCTCTCTTTCTCAAAAATAAATAAAAATATTTTTTAAAACTTATCAAATTGTACCCTTAAAATATTAAAAAAAAATAGTAGGTGTAGTAATAGTAGTAACTTGTACTATTAGTACTCACTAAAGGCCAGACACTCACATACATTACCTAACTGAAGCTTCCCCACAAGGTGACGCAAGTCACAACTGGGCAAGTTAGCTTTCAAGTCTGTGCTATTAACCACTATGCTATCCTGTCTTTCAATGCAATGATTTATTATATATAGATTTTACACTGTCTAAGATTACACTAACCAAAATTTCTAGTGAATGAAACTTCTATTTGTAGGATTTATCTTTTTGAGTAATATATGTGTCAGGGTCCCAACAGGAAACAGATGGCACACTCAAAATAGGATAACTGCAGAGGATGTTATTTACAAAGGGAGTGTTGACATAATGAAGGTGTCACAAGGGAACAAGGAATGATGCAATAACCAGTGAGTCCTTATCACCCCCTGGATCTGTAGGAACTAGGGGAGAACAGTTTCTGGAGGTAAGAGGGAGAAAGAATTGCAAAGTGAGCCACAGTGAGAGGTCAAGGGCACAGTCAGTTCAGGGCGATTTTGAGGCAAGGAACTAGAAAAAGAAATACTATGCCTTCTCTTTCTGCTTTCCAATCCCTTCTTGGGGCTTCTCCACTGGTGAAACCCAGCTGAAAGTCAGACAAGTGACAGGAGTCCATTGATGTGCGCTGTACAGAGCACCCTGGTAGAATCAGAGAGCAGGGTGGAAAAGGGTAAGGGGATTGAGGGCATACTGAAATCTTCTGGCATGGGTCCATTCTGAAATGTTACCAAATAAAAGGCATGGGGCAGCTCACATGCCCATCACCATCTTCCTCCCTGGGATATGAAATGTTTGCTTCCAAAGAAGACAAATTAAAACCTACAAATTGGGTAGCAGTACAGATTCTCTCTCTGCCAAACAATTAAGCTATGTCTAATGTATATAAACTTAAGTTTAACATTTCTCCTTGATCACAGATGAATCTCTGGATAATTTCCAAGACACTAGCACATGCTTGTGGTTCAGTTCTGCTCCGAGTTCATCCTGATGACAGCTGGTTTTTCCTATGGCTTAACTGTGTCTTTAAAAGCAAATCTCCAGATAACCATGTCACACAGAATAAAGAAAGCATTCCCTTTTTTTCCCTCACACTGCAACCCTTTGCTTTCTGACATTGGACACATGCCATGTATTTTGCATTAGCTCTGTGGCAAATGTCTAGTGTTACAATCCAAGCACCAGTGCTCATTAGCCTTTTTAGGAGCTTGGAGACCAGAGTTGGAAAGGTACACCTTGGAGAAATAATTTTCAGTGAGCAAGTAGCAATTTGCCAAGCAGACAAAAAAAAAAAAAAAAGAAAGAAAGAAAAAAAGAAACTGAGGAGGGGGGAGGAGGAAACCCAGACAAAGTTGTCTGAGTTAATGAACCAGAGTCTGAACCCATGACAGCAAAGGAAAAATAAAAATAGTCAAAGAACTCCTGCACAGCACTTATTGTAAAGAATAAAAAAGGATGCAATGAGTGGGGTTCTGTGAGCTGTTTCTTGTAAATTCACTGATGCTTAGCACCTATGTGGAAAGCAAAAGCACTAAGTGGCTGGGGAGTGAACCTGGACCATCCTGACAGATGGAGGGGAGGGCAGATCATCGGGAGTTCATGTCATGTTGAGAGAGGGCTGGGCGCCCAGCCTGGACACCAAAGCCTCTGCCCACTCTGGGCAGAAATACCTCCAACTGGAAGGATATGACACAGCTAATGCCAGTCTTTGTTGAAAGACCAGCCCATACCTGCTGTTTTCTCACCCTCATTCAACACACACACACACGCACACACGCGCGCACACACACACACACACATATATATATATATATATATATACACAAAACCATGAATATCCCAGGCACATACACTTCATCCTCTATGACTTTACTTATGCCTTCCATGCAGGCACAAACATTATAAAAGTTTCATTCTAGCAGAAGCCAAATTCTGCAGAATATTATATGAATGAAGGAATAACCAAGTCTGCTGGGGTTCTTTGTGTTTATCTGGCATGATAGAGCCTGAGGAATATTTAGGAAGAGTCTTGCCAAGGATCCGCTACGGTTCTAGTCACAAATGCCAATGTGTGGGTAATTTTTTTTCACACCACCAAGCAATAGTCAGACACCAGCAGAGTGTCCTAAAACTCAATTCAATTCTAACACTGTCTACCTGTAGATAGCATCAGATCCCAAAGGTTGGGGGCTCAGTCAGATTTATTGTTATAAACTGCAATGTTACATCCACAAAAGCAAGAAATAGCATTTTAATCACAGAGGGCTAAAGACAAACTGGAAACTTGTCTTATTCACTATTGGAGTTTTTCGTATTTTTTTAAAATGTTTATTTATTTTTGAAGGAGAGAGAAACAGAGTGTGAGCGGGGGTGGAGCAGAGAAAGACACAGAGACATAAAATTCGAAGCAGGCTCCAGGCTCTGAGCTGCCAGCAGAGAGCCTGATGCGGGGCTCAAACTCACAAACCGCGAGATCATGACCTAAACCAACTGAGCCACCCAGGCACCCCGAGTTTTTCCTATTCTTAAAAAGATATGCAATTCCAAAGTTTGCCCAATCTATTTAAGGAAACAAAAGGTTGATATAACAGTAAACTAGATGTGTCTGTCAGTATGAATAGTCTTTATGGGAATTATTAAAAAAAGAAAAAGATAATAAGTGTAGTCCCATGAACCAAGAAAGTGGATCTTTGCAGTTCTATAAATGAGAAACCTCATCAAAAATCTATGCGTGTTCTAAAAAAAATTTTTGTTTTGAATTAAAAATGAAAAGTCATGTATCCTCCCCCCTTCCTCCTCCCAGGGGCAGGGAAAGGAATTGTGAGCAGCATCAAGTTCTACAGTAACTTTAACAGATACTGCTGTCATTGTCTCCCTACTTGCCCTCTTATCAGATAGTGGCTAGCATGGTGCCAAGGTTTCACGTACAAACATTTCCTGACCTGTACACCATTCCCTAGGAGCTTTACTCTCTGATAAATAATCTAATAAACACATTTTGTGGAAAGGAGTTGAAATACATACATTTCAATTCAGATTTGCTTAATAGCTAACTTTGTTTTTTCTAAAACTAACTTACTCTGGATTGATCATTACAAATTGTGGTGGCTCCATACTGGGTTCTTTTTAGCTGAGGAGGCCCTGTGTTTGCCAGGAGATTCTTGCCTATGTGGTTCTGGGTTGTGGTTGCTCACAGAAAAACATTCATCAGAGTTGGAAGGTAGGGTTGAAGGGGTAGCCATTTTTACAGCTGGGAGGTTGGCTACTGTGGCAATAGCTTCTAGTGTCATCCCTGATCTTCAGCTCACCTTTTTGGGGAAGAAGGGGGACAAGCCAGGCTTCAGCTCCTCCCTCTTCCACCACTTACCCTCTCTGACTTCAAGACCTGGGCTGGATACGTGTGCACTTTCATGGCAAAGGCACTGGCTTGCCCTGCAGTCATCCATGTGATGAATATTAGAGATGGTGATGTTCAGATGTGGGTTCCACTTTGTCCTCAGGGGTTCTAGCTTGGTCCTTGCAGATAGGAGTTTGTCATTGCTCTTCCTAACTTCATGTTCGACGTCCTTCTCCATTGCTGCCCAGCTGATGCATAGTCACTTCAGGCCCAGCACCTGGCATGAAGGGAATAGCCTTGCAGAGGCTACTCCCACCATTTCATAAGGCTTGATCAACCCTGACTGAGACACTAAGACACACTTAGATTTGATTATTAAAGGTATCATGATTCCTTCCAGTTTAAAAATAAACTCTGGGAAAATACTCAGTTCAAAGTTCACATTTGTTTCTTGACTGTCAAGGTACCTCTTTCCCATCAAAGTGAAAGCAGAATGCAAGGGGCAGGTCATGTGCCCACACTGGCACCTTGCTGGTGCAAATTACAAGTATTGATAGTACACTGGGCCTCTTAGCATCAACATATCTACCCACACTAGAGCATAAGGGATATTTGGATAAGCACACAGAGCCCTTAGGCAACTGGGCATATGGCCCACAACCCTCTCTAGACCCTTCCTGCTGTCAGTTTTACTTTCTCTTCTTGTGCTATGTTGGTCTCAACAGCTTGCCAGTAAAGAGGTCTTCTCTGGGGAACAGGAGCTCTGTTGTTCTCAGGGTGTGCCTAACTTACCTGGTCTTCCGCCTTATCCTTATTTTAGGGGAATTGGCATAAGAAGGGAGCTGGAGCACTCAATTCTACATTCACTCATTTCCCTCCATCTCTGCAGATCCTTCTACAAGCACAAGAAGCTTATGACCTTCCTTTTATTAGTGGAGAAAAGAACACTTCCATTTCATTATATACTTCTCCTTCCCCTCTTACATTCTATGACTTCTATAAAAGCCCTATTATCTGAGTCAGCCAGCCTTGGTTCTTGTTAGAAGAAGGATGCTTTTGGAATTTAGAAAAACCCCTTCCCTCTCAATAAAGCCTTGCTCTGAAGACACTGTCTCATTGGAATATATAAAATGCCAATTTGTAACTAGAGTTGAACAATAACGCCTTTGTTCTAGGCTTCCCTGAAGCAAATAAATAAATAATTGCCTCTGAATCAATGTCATCTAGGTACTGGGGACAATATAGAAAAAAACTACATCAGTGTAATATCTCAATATTATTTTTCTTAACATTTATTTATTTTTGAGACAGGTAGAGACAGAGCGTGAACAGGGGAGGGTCAGAGAGAGGGAGACACAGAATCTGAAACAGGCTCCAGGCTCTGAGCT
Source organism: Prionailurus viverrinus (assembly GCF_022837055.1). Lineage (NCBI taxonomy): Eukaryota > Metazoa > Chordata > Mammalia > Carnivora > Felidae > Prionailurus > Prionailurus viverrinus. The sequence continues at coordinate 86,800,775 of NC_062568.1, forward strand.
GTCAGTACAGAGCCCAACGTGGGGCTAGAACTCACGGACTGCGAGATCATGACCTGAGCCAAAGTCGGCTGCTTAACTGACTGAGCCACCCAGGTGCCCCAATATTTATATTTCAATATTATTCTAGCATTATACCTTTCAAAATTGTAATTGCTATATGTAATATCTAATAGTTTATAAAGATTATAGGTGAAAGTGAGGTAATGAATGCTTATATCCATAGATGCTTAAAATTGAAAAAGACCACAAGGTTGGTCTATACATGTTTCTGGTAGGCATTGTATTTGGTTATTCATGAAAGAGACTGGAAATGGAAAAGGATATAAAAAGATGGAAGTTTTATTTTGTTTTTTTTTTCAGGTTATAAACAAAAGGAGGTAGATAGTCCAGGCTGATAAGGCCCTAGGAACTGAGCCTGTTTCTATCTTTTTTTTGCTACCATAGTAAATGTGTCTCCTTCATCCTCAAGGTCATACCATCATTCTAAATACAGCTGGAGCTACCGCCAACACATCTGCATTTCAGGCAGGAAGCCAGAAGAGAGACAGGAAGGACAAAAAGACTTTGTCAAAAGTTCCATCCAATGATTGCTCCTTATCGATCACAGCTATCTGCAAGGGAAGCGGGGAAATGTAATTTTTCATCGCAAACAATAATCCCAGATCCTGTTAGTAAGAAAGAAGAGAAAGGATACTGGTTAAGCCTTGAGCTGTCACTGCCATAACACACTTCTACCAAATTGTCATCCAGCTTCTGGACGATCTTCTCCAGTGACAGAAAAATCTGGCACAACCAAAAGCAAACCAATTTAATAGCAGACTGACTTTTTCCTATGTCTACCTGAAATCTGCCTTCGTGATACTCCTACCCAGTCACTAGTTCTGCCCTATGGCATTGATGAGAACAAATAGTCTTCCTCCTCTACATTTGCCCTTCAGATACCTAAAAACATATTTTTCCAAAACTTCCTATTGTTGCCTTGTTATTTTGTGTTGTTGTATTTGTTCTAACAGACTTCATCTGAAATAGTCTGGATTAATTCTGTTTCTGGATTTACCTCCCTTTGCAAGTTCCTCTTAAGGTAGGATCTCAAGGGTGAACACGATATGTTCAACCTATCAACCTATCAATAACTCCAGGTTATCTGGTTGTACCAGATCTAAGGAAGTGATTGGAATGATCACTTTCTTAGTTAATATATTGAGTGGCAATTAGATAGTCTGTATGGAAATAGTGGCATTAATCCAGAAGAATTTCCATAGAATTGGGATACATTTACTCTATCTTTACCTTTTAACATAAGTGGTCATTTAGTCTACTGAGCACAGAGCTAGCTACAAATACACAGACACGTACAAATGAACCATGCTCCACAGCTACAGCCCAGTTACATTACCAAGAATATAATTCCAGAGCTTAGAATGATAGTAATTTGAATAGGAAGGCCAGAAAAAACTCTCAGTCAGACTATTTTTACCTCCCACTCTGGCTTAGTCCTCCCTTCCCTAAGCCTGGACCAGACTCTCATTTTGCCATATGCTGCCTGGAGTTTGAGCAGTATGCTTATTTCTATATGACATGGGAATGGCACTCAAGAGGAACTAAGTGCCTTTGACTTACATGACTGAGTGAAAATTTGGAGAGAAAGAGCCCCCAGATGCAGATGGAAGAGGCACCATGTGGCTCAGCTGTAACTGCTGGGAGACTGGGTTTGCTGAGGAAGAAAGATGCTGACAATAGATGTCCACATAAAAACCAGGAATGTTGAACCTACCAATCTTTAGGTCCCACTGAGGTGGTAAAGTGGGATAATAGCCTCTACCATATGGCTGCCATTGATCATTCTTCCAGAAAAACCCAGCCAGTCCCACAAATCCAAGTCACCAGAGAGAACGGCAACTCCATCCACCTAAGCTCAGCTGTAGTCCCCTGGCCACCTGAGGGAGGCATTGGCATTGCTTGTTCACATTATATGGAAAGTGAAGTGTTCATCAAACCACTCAGAGACTTCATGAAGAAGGCCTCACCTATCAGGAAGCCAAACCCCAAATCCATGTGTTCAAAGTGTTGTACATTTAGCATGCCCCAGATGCTCAGAAGACATTCGAGTATGCCTGTCAAAGACATCTGCCTGTTGAGGCTATAATGCCTAATATGAGTTATCACTGGTTTCCCTGGTAGTTTTGCCCACAAAATCTTGGAATTTTGTATTGATCCCAAACCATTAAGTTCACTGCAAACAACATGAGCAAATTTGCATGCTAGACTCCACACTAAGCACTTGGAATAAAATAAATAAGACATGGTCTCTGTCCTCAAGAAATTCACAGTTTAGTGGCAGTGAAAAGACAAGGAAGTAAAATTTGAATATGATAATGTTATTTTAATTTCAAATCAGAAAAGTACCTTAAGCCAAAAAAAAAAATTGTGTGTGCTGGGAGGGGGACAGAATTTACTGACAAGAAAACTAGATGTGCCTGGTTTCTGCCACAGATGGATGAATACAGGTGCTTAAACAATAATGTTCTGGATCCATTCTCCTGTTTTGCCTTTATTCTCATACTTGATCTCTTCCCAAAATGTCAGTAATGACCCATCCACAGCTCCTGATTACCCCAGTCTTAGTACCCTCAGCCTTTGAAGGAGGAAAGGCTTCTTTACAAAAGATTCCAACAAATGTCCCGGGAAAGGGTTGTCATTGACTAGCTTAGTTCCATTCCCTGACCCTCTTCCACAAATGGGAAGGGGAGAGACTGCGCCACATGGTGGGGAGGAGTCCCTAAAGGAGAAGAGCTGTTCCATGACCAGAAAAAGAAATAGAAAACTTGACAGATTAAGGCAAGAGAGGATCTTCACACATGCAATCATATGGAATAAGAATCATGCAAGATAGAAACACAATCTTATGAGAAAAAACTGGAGTGCAGAGTATATGAGCCCTGGGATCAATGAGGCTGGATTCACACTATCAGTGCTGAGACCTAAGAAATGTTACATCAACTCTCAGCTTCAGTTTTCTCTGCTATAAAATGAGGATAATAAGCCTATCTGAATTACAGGGTCATCTGACCTTTAAATAGGCAATACTATTTATTGACTTTAAATAGGCAATACACATAAAATCCTTAGCTTACAGCCTGCACAGAATAAGTGCTCAATACATCTCTATCATCATCACCATTGTTATTATTATTATTATTATTATTATGGTCATTATTTTAAGAGAATGGAAGAGACTAAGGACAGGGGAGGAGTAAGAGTTTAGGATAGGCCTGACATTTTGTGTTGATTAGGATTGGTATTGGAATTAATGGATTTAGGCTGGAACCAGGCTTTGTGCTACGGTTAGGGGATTCTAACTTACTGCGTGCCTCACACTTCGATAACCTAGAGAACCATGAAATGTTCCCAATACAAGAGGCTGCATCAGAAAAGGCTTCAGGACCTCACCATGAGGCCAAAGGAGAGGGCCCTGTGGTCTAGTGGCTGCTGGTACACGGTGGTCCCCTGGCCCAACAGTCCACTTCCCACTCCATCCAAAATCTGCACATTTTTCTGTCTCTGTTGTGAGAGGCTGGGTTCTGCCTATCTTAGTAAACTATTTACCTGCCACTCACCTCTACTTACCTACCATCACCGGCACTAAATTTAATGGTCACTGTTGGATTCCTTTACTTATTCCACGTGCCCCTTACCAGTTCTGGTGACCTTTTTTATTCCTACTGCCAGCACTTCTGGCTCTTCAGCGTACTGTCTCAAGCCACTGACACTGCTTTGTGCTTTCTTACAGAGAGCAGAAATTGCTCAGGAATTCATATTTCCCAGGGAAGCCCTTAGGTAGTGATAATGACAACTGGAACTACATTCCAGAGTCCCCTGTAGGTGGAGCTGGAGCCACCCATCTCAGTACTGTACCTTCCCTTTCCTGCTCCCCCTATTTGCCCACAGCATTCTTCTGGACTTGGCTGCCTTAATCAATCAGGGTCTACTTTGGGGAACTCAACCTAAGAAAATTGCTGACCATCCTACCCCTGGGTAGTGTTCAACAATTTGGACAGCTTTATATTCTGCCCTCTGTCACAGGGGTTTCTTAAGTAACCATAACCAAGAATTTATTGGAAGCTATAGATTCTGCCCACAGAGGGGAAAAAAATACACAAAATATTCCCCATTATTTCATAGGGTTCCTGAGCTCCCTAAAAGCCACCTATGGGTCTCAGTTTTTAAACATTTGGCGTTGACACACAATTTAAGAGAGGGAACAAAATGTAAACTACCAAAATGCCAGACAGATTAAGAAAACACAAACTTAGTGTTTTTTACTCTTCTCAGGGCCACATTAATTGTGTATTTTTTTAAAGCTTATTTATTTTGACAGAGAGAGTGAGGGAAGGGCAGAGGGACACAGGAAGAGACAGGATCCTAAGCAGACTCCCTGCTGTCAGTGCAGAGCCTGATGTGGGGCTTGATCCCCGAGATCAAGAGTCAGATGCTCAACCAACTGAGCCACCCGGACACCCCTACATTAATTTTATATTCTATCTCTTGTTTTGCTTTATTTTCCCTTAACAAGTTCATAATTGTACTGGATGCGTTTAATTTGACCCTCAGAGCACCTTTCCCCACCTTGTCTGTGCTTTAGGAACTGACTAGGTGGGCTGCCTTGCCCGCTGGCACTCCATTTGGCTAATAGGAATAACCATCAGGAGATTAGAGGGAAAAGGGAGAAGGAGGTCTGAGGTTTCCTTTCTGTTTCCTCCTGCACAGTAACCTCAGACAGGCAGTCTCCTCTGACCCAAGCACAGAGCTCCACATCCTATGGCCCTCTTCACAGGACTTTCCTGCTCCACATTCTGGAAACTACTCCCTTCCCTGTACCTTTAGGCTTAGAGTGGCAAAGGCTTACTAATTTTAAATTCCTGCGGTACCACACTATCCCATGTGGTTTCTCTCCACTAACACAACTTTGTAAATAACTTTTTATTAAATTCAGCTTAATTTACTCAATTTGAGTGCCAGCTGTTTCCTGATAATGGCCTTAATTGATGCATAATAAATCACCAAAAGGCAGTGACCACTTTTCCTTTGTGAGGCTGGACAGAAGTTAGAACTGGGATAGAGCTGGGGCACCTGGGTGGCTCAGTGGGTTGAGGATCCGACTTCAGCTCAGGTCATAATCTCACAGTCTGTGATTTCAAACCCCACATCTCATGGTTTGTGAGTTCAAACCATGGTCTGTGAGTTCAAAGCCTGCTTCAGATTCTATGTCCCCCTCTCTCTCTGCCCTTCCCCCACTCTCACTCTTTCTGTCTCTCTCTCAAAAACAAATAAACATTTTTAAAAAACTGGGCTAGAGCTCAATTAAAATTAGGATTGGGGGGCACCTGGGTGGCTTAGTCGATTAAGCATCTGACTCGATTTTGGCTCAGGTCATGGTCTCATGGGTTCATGGAATCAAGCCCCATGTTGGGCTCTGCACTGACAGTGTGGAGTCTGCTTGGGATTCTCTCTCTCCCTCTCTCTCTGCCCTTCCCCTGCTCCGTCTCTCTCTCTAAATAAATCAATGAATAAGCCTCTAAAAAAAAACGATTAGCGTTTGAAAAGGTGACACTGCATGATACATAGAAAAGTTAAGAGAGTAAATCTGGAGCATTCTTATCATAAAGAAAAACATTTTCCCCTTTTTTCCTGTCTTTTCCTCTTTTTAAAATGTTTATTTATTTATTTTGAGAGAGAGACAGACAGAGAGTGTGAGTGGGTCAGGGGAAGATTGAGAGGGAGAGAGAGAATCCCATGCAGACACCATGCGGTCAGCACATAGATCCCGAGGCAGGGCTCGATCTCACAAACCGTGATGAGATCATGACCTGAGCCGAAATCAAGAGTCAGTGCTTAAAGGCTGAGCCACCCAGGCACCCCTTTCATTTCTTTTAATTGTATCTTTATGAGAAGATGGATGTCAGCTGAACCTGTTATGGTCATCATTTCATAATGTATATAAATCAAATCATCAGAATGTATGCCTTAGATTATACAGTGATATATGCCAATTATTTCTCAGTAAAACTGGGGGAAAGAAGATTAGAGTTGAAGAGACAACAGCTATAAAGGTGTGCCATCTTGCTCTTTGTTCTCAGCTGGAAATTTAAAGTTCAGACATCAGCCGGGGTGAATTTTGTCTTCTCCTGTTAGCTACTAGAGTCACAAGAATATTGCATGCTTAACACATGAGTAGTTATTTGTTGAAACCTAAAAATACACGCCAGACGTTGACAACCAAATATTAAAATGAAGAATGTGAAATAGCTCCATAATTTTTATATTGACTTCATGTTGAAAGAGTAACATTTTGGATATATTAGGTTTAGTATAATATATTATTAAAATTAATTTCAGTTATTTAATTTTACTGTTTTGGGGTTTTTTTGTTTTCATTTTTTTTTTTTACTTATGTATTTTGTTTGAGAGAGAGAGAGCAAGTGGGGGAGGGACAGAGAGAGAAAGTGAGAGAGAAAATCCCAAGCAGGCTCCATGCTGACAGACACGGGGCTTGATCCCATGACCCTGGGATCATGACCTGAGCCGAAATAGAGTCGAATGCTTAACTGACTGAGTCACCCAGAAGCACCTATTTTTACTCTTCTTAACCTGACTACTAGAAAATCTTAAGTGATGTATGTGTCTCATACTGTATTTCTACCCGACAATACTGCTATACTGTTATCACCTAGTTATATTTCTCTCTCTCTCTCTCTCTCTCTCTCTCTCTCTCTCTCTCTCTCATTGCATAAATTTTAGTTCCTTACATTTGGTTACACTTCATAATGTCCTTCCCTAAGTTCCCTACTACATGTTCACCACTCCACAAGTCTCCTTCTGTAATATTCTCTGTCACTCTTAGTGTCCTCTACTTTAATATCACTGCTTTGATGCAAAATATATGGTCCATTGAAAATACAGAAAGCCTGGGGCGCCTGGGTGGCGCAGTCGGTTAAGCGTCCGACTTCAGCCAGGTCATGATCTCGCGGTCCGTGAGTTCGAGCCCCGCGTCAGGCTCTGGGCTGATGGCTCAGAGCCTGGAGCCTGTTTCCGATTCTGTGTCTCCCTCTCTCTCTGCCCCTCCCCCGTTCATGCTCTGTCTCTCTCTGTCCCAAAAATAAATAAACGTTGAAAAAAAAAATTAAAAAAAAAAAAAAAGAAAATACAGAAAGCCATAAGTATTATGACACCCAGTGTATAATCACTCCTGTTTGGAACACACACTCTGCTTCTAATTTACATTTTTCATATTCTCTTGCAGCACTGAGAAAGTAAGAAATGCTAATTCTTTTAAAGTGCATGTAGCCATTCAAAGTGATAGGAATTTTCACAGGCATTCTATTGAAGGGTGAGCAGATTTTGGCAAGATGGCTACACTCACAAATTATGTTCATGTAAAAATATCTCATTTTTAGTGAGAAAACGACATACTGATTTCATACTCTTTTATAATGTAAGAAATGTATTCATGGTATCTTGATAATAAAACTGAGCATCAAATAATTGTTACACACGTTGCGGCAGTTATCTTAGTGCTAGAAATACTAACCCTAACACACAGCCTTGCTAAAACTATGCCATATGATGTGACACGAACTTCCAAGCAGAAGGTCTGCCCTAGCCCCTGTAGCTCAGCAGGGTGAATCTGTTACCTTCAACATGATGGGAAAAAATACATACAACCACACTAGGCTATTTTTACGAGAATACTAAATTTTCTTTTGATACCAATGAATTACACAGAACTCTCAGTGGCAAATAACCCAAATCTAATAGGCCTTGGTGGAAAAAGGGACTTTATTACTTATAATGAAAAAGCATTCCAATGAAGTCATATAAAATCTGTTTCTTGCTATCTCTCAGTTCTTTCTTTGGTATTACCTTAGCTTTCAGAAAACCTCTTTCCATGTGTTGACAAAGATGGTGACAAGTCAATCAACACATATAGTCTACAGCTTAGCAACACAATCCGAAAGGAGTCATCTCTTTCTGGAAAGCTCCAAGGAGAGGCCTCAGACCAGACTCTCATTGGGCAGAGCCCTACCCTTGAGCTAATCAATCACTGTGACCCTGGTTGACCAGGCTGGGATCACGAGTCTGACTCTCGAAAAGGAAGGAAAAATTATTCTTGAGAATGTGGAAGTAACATTTCCCAAGTAACAAGGGGGACTGTATCAGCAGAGTAAGGGATATCAGACCTGCCAAATTATCAGATGTGCATAACAACAAGGAGATAAGCAAATGAGAAGCTAACATGAAAAATAAAGCCCTCTTTCTTTTAACCCAAATTGCTTATGATACTTCATAGGCCAAAATTCTTCAATTCTGTTTAGCCATTGTTACTGAGAGAGAGAGAGAGAGAGAGAGAGAGAGGGAGAGAGGGAGAGAGAGATTTTATCAGTGAAAGTTTGAGAAAGGGTGTTCTTTCCTTAACCATTAAGACTAGACTTGATTCTGAATAAGCAATGGGTGGGGGGATCGAAAGAGGTGCTCTAAATGTATCCTGGAGAATCCTCATGAGTAGGAATAGAGGATGTTAACATTTTCAAATCTAAAATTTTAGGTTCAACCCAGTTGTGTCACTCAACCTGATTTCTGTTTGATACTTTGCTAACTTGATGATCTATCTTTGTCTAGCAGCACAGAAGCAATCCTGGACCCGGAATGCTGACTGTGTTCAGATTTTTGTCAATCCACAAATAGGCTCTTAATGTTTGCTGTGGGACTGACACAATGCTCAATGCTCTGAGCGGTGCTAAAAATGTCTTAGACATGATCCTTACTTTTAAAGAGCTCACCTTCTGGGGCGCCTGGGTGGCTCAGTTGGTTGAGTCTGACTTCGGCTCAGGTCATGATCTTGTGGTTCGTGAATTTGAGCTCCGTGTCAAGGTCTCTGCTGTCAGCACAGAGCCTGCTTCGGATCCTCTGTCCCCTATCTTTCTGCCCCTCCACCTCATCTCTCAAAAATAAATAAACATTTAAAAAGCACACCTTTAAAGTGCAGAAATAAAGCTAACGTGCTTGAAACAAAACTGGATAGTCTTGAGCGATGACAAAACAGGGCTAAGTGTAACTGCCACAGGCCACTGCTCTGGAAACTCAGGGCAGAAGAAAATCAGTGGTAGTTATAACATGAGAGTTAAGAGGCCACTACTTTCTGCACTTGATCAGGAAAGAGTGAAGAGGAATGGCTAAATTATTAAATTCTGACTTCCTATCATTTAGCACTTTATTTCCTAATTGTTTACAAGACGTGCATAAACACTTTTCTAAGCATTCTCTTTGTTTTTAGATTATTTCTATGCCCTTGAGCCTGTTAAACATTTGTAAATACAAGATAAAGTGAGGTGCAAAGAAACAAAGAATCAAAGATAAAAATCTTCAAGCAGATTGTTGACATGGTGTAAACAAATTTTTTTCTTAGAGTCATAGTCAATTCACTAATTTTCATTTAAAAAAAATTACATCTGCAGTAGCTGATGTAAGCAAAGGGTGGGCTTTGGTATATATTTATTGCATACAAAATTTCAAAAAGTCGTTCTGTAAGAAGTCATCACACCGGTTAGAATTTGGTGGGTATATTGTGTATGTCATCTCTTTCATTGGCTGAAGCATGCATCTGTTAGGGTTGCTCCTAGGTCAGGTCATTTGTCTCTGGTCTCTGGAGCTGCGGAAGGTCCAACCTGTTATTGATCCATGTACTAGGCTGGTATTCTCTACAATGATTGGCAGTCTGGAAATCTTCAGTGGGATGTAAATAATGTGTAAAGCTTATAAAGGTAATTTGCTAACTAGCAAAACTGTATTACTCTTTTGAAGACAATAATTGTGAAGAATCACAAAAGCTACTCTTTACCCTTAATTGCATTTCTACCTGATTGCTGAAGATGATAAGGAACCTCGGAATGTGCTAATTAATATGTCATAGACATATTAACAGCCAGAAATATGAGTCTTGATGTTCTTTTACTTTTAACCTGTCATAATAACTTTTTTAAAGTCCTTTCTTAATTTATTATATCAAATGCAAATAAATGTTGCTCAAGGTTAAAATAATTTTATGCTGACAGAAATCAGATACTATGCATTATTTGATATAGAGCCTAATATTATATAGTATACAGCAGCTTGCACTTATTTCTATTTAAAGCAGCACTAAGTGACTAGTAATATCATATGATTTATATTTTCGTATGTATAGTAGAAAACCTACAATTTTATATACTTAAGCCTTAAGTATGGGTTACAAACTACAAATGTTCTCCATTAAGAATCATATTTTATTAACAAAATAAATATTTCTGTCTTATTCTTAAAGATGCACATTAGTTTTAAATCTAATCTCTTGCCCACAGAATTGATGTAGTTTCATTTTTATTTAATAAGAAGTTTCTTTAAGAAAATCTGTCATTATCTTTTGAGTGTTCTGCTGTATTCTGATAAGCAGATATTTAAGCTTTGAGTATTATTTAGCCAAGTCTGCTGCCTGCTCATTTCTTCTATTCATGGCTCCCCCTAAAAATGCATAAAGAGATGATTTTTTGGTTTTATAAATGCCAGCCCCCAACACTGAGGTTAAAGAATGAAGTTGGCTCTTTTCAGGCTACTAAAAGCTCTAACTTGCCTTTTGAATCCAAGCAGTTCTCAAATATTTTTGAACACAGTCAGATTTAAATTGGGCAGAACTCAACTGATCCAGTACTGAACTCAGTTGCACACGCCAGTAGTGAAAGAACAGCATGAAAAAGAATTTGAAAGGAGCTCATACAAATTATGTATCATTTACTTTTTAAAACAAGGGTCACAAACCTGTGATCTGTAGACCCCCCCCTGGCTCACCAACTGCTTTTGTAAATAGTTTTGTGGGGTTTTTTTTTCATTTTACCACAGCCATGCCTATTTATCTACATATTGTCTGTGGTGGCTTTTGTGCCACATCAAAGTTGAGTAGTGGTGATAATCTCCTTACAGTCTGCAGAGCCTTCAACCTTTGCTATCAAGCTTCTTACAGGAAAAAAAAAAAGTGCATATCCCTGGTTTAAAACAAGTGCAGTAGTATGTATATACACGGATATTATATGAATAGTAATTTTCTATGAACTTAATACTAACTAACTTTATAAAGCATATCTTGATAGTAGTTTCAAGATACTTCTCAGCCAGACCATTTCCAATGAGCTGTCATAATAGAAGCAAAGTATAGGAGCATTGTGAATATGTCTGCTTTGAGAAGTTTCATATGGGTGAAAGAGTAGAGCATATATATCTTAAAACTTCATTTGGAAAAATGTAGAAGGATTATGCTGAACGATTAGCTATGCAAGAATTAAATGGTGATGATATAATGGCAATTTATAACTACAAAGCAAAAATAGCCACTGAAAGCCATCACTAAGGCATTATTGATGGTACCCTACTAATTTGTGTTTTTTTTGTTTTTTTTTTTTTTATGAAATTTATTGACAAATTGGTTTCCATACAACACCCAGTGCTCATCCCAAAAGGTGCCCTCCTCAATACCCATCACCCAACCTCCCCTCCCTCCCACCCCCCATCAACCCTCAGTTCTCAGTTTTTAACAGTCTCTTATGCTTTGGCTGTCTCCCACTCTAACCTCTTTTTTTTTTCCTTCTCCTTCTCCATGGGTTTCTGTTGAGTTTCTCAGGATCCACATAAGAGTGAAACCATATGGTATCTGTCTTTCTCTGTATGGCTTATTTCACTTAGCATCACACTCTCCAGTTCCATCCACGTTGCTACAAAAGGCCATATTTCATTCTTTCTCATTGCCACGTAGTACTCCATTGTGTATATAAACCACAATTTCTTTATCCATTCATCAGTTGATGGACATTGAGGCTCTTTCCATAATTTGGCTATTGTTGAGAGTGCTGCTATGAACATTGGGGTACAAGTGCCCCTATGCATCAGTACTCCTGTATCCCTTGGATAAATTCCTAGCAGTGCTATTTCTGGGTCATAAGGTAGGTCTATTTTTAATTTTCTGAGGAACCTCCACACTGCTTTCCAGAGCGGCTGCACCAATTTGCATTCCCACCAACAGTGCAAGAGGGTTCCCGTTTCTCCACATCCTCTCCAGCATCTATAGTCTCCTGATTTGTTCATTTTGGCCACTCTGACTGGCGTGAGGTGATATCTGAGTGTGGTTTTGATTTGTATTTCCCTGATAAGGAGCGACGCTGAACATCTTTTCATGTGCCTGTTGGCCATCCGGATGTCTTCTTTAGAGAAGTGTCTATTCATGTTTTCTGCCCATTTCTTCACTGGGTTATTTGTTTTTCGGGTGTGGAGTTTGGTGAGCTCTTTATAGATTTTGGATACTATCCCTTTGTCCGATATGTCATTTGCGAATATCTTTTCCCATTCCGTTGGTTGCCTTTTAGTTTTGTTGGCTGTTTCCTTTGCTGTGCAGAAGCTTTTTATCTTCATAAGGTCCCCGTAATTCACTTTTGCTTCTAATTCCCTTGCCTTTGGGGATGTGTCAAGTAAGAGATTGCTACGGCTGAGGTCAGAGAGGTCTTTTCCTGCTTTCTCCTCTAAGGTTTTGATGGTTTCCTGTCTCACATTCAGGTCCTTTATCCATTTTGAGTTTATTTTTGTGAATGGTGTGAGAAAGTGGTCTAGTTTCAACCTTCTGCATGTTGCTGTCCAGTTCTCCCAGCACCATTTGTTAAAGAGACTGTCTTTTTTCCATTGGATGTTCTTACCTGCTTTGTCAAAGATGAGTTGGCCATACGTGTGTGGGTCTAGTTCTGGGGTTTCTATTCTATTCCATTGGTCTATGTGTCTGTTTTGGTGCCAATACCATGCTGTCTTAATGATGACAGCTTTGTAGTAGAGGCTAACGTCGGGGATTGTGATGCCTCCTGCTTTGGTCTTCTTCTTCAAAATTCCTTTGGCTATTCGGGGCCTTTTGTGGTTCCATATGAATTTTAGGATTGCTTGTTCTAGTTTTGAGAAGAATGCTGGCGCAATTTTGATTGGGATTGCATTGAATGTGTAGATAGCTTTGGGTAGTATTGACATTTTGACAATATTTATTTTTCAAATCCATGAGCAGGGAATGTCTTTCCATTTCTTTAAATCTTCTTCAATTACCTTCATAAGCTTTTTATAGTTTTCAGCATACAGATCCTTTACATCTTTGGTTAGATTTATTCCTAGGTATTTTATGCTTCTTGGTGCAATTGTGAATGGGATCAGTTTCTTTATTTGTCTTTCTGTTGCTTCATTTATAGTGTATAAGAATGCAACTGATTTCTGTACATTGATTTTGTAGCCTGCAACTTTGCTGAATTCATGTATCAGTTCTAGCAGACTTTTGGTGGAGTCTGTCAGATTTTCCATGTAGAATATCATGTCATCTGCAAAAAGCGAAAGCTTGACTTCATCTTTGCCAATTTGGATGCCTTTGATTTCCTTTTGTTGTCTGATTGCTGATTGTAGAACTTCCAGCACTATGTTAAACAACAGCGGTGAGAGTGGGCTTCCCTGTCGTGTTCCTGATCTCAGGGAAAAAGCTCTCAGTTTTTCCCCGTTGAGGATGATGTTAGCTGTGGGCTTTTCATAAATGGCTTTTATGATCTTTAAGTATGTTCCTTCTATCCCGACTTTCTCAAGGGTTTTTATTAAGAAAGGGTGCTGGATTTTGTCAAAGGCCTTTTCTGCATCGATTGACAGGATCATATGGTTCTTCTCTTTTTTTTTGTTAATGTGATGTATCACATTGATTGATTTGCGAATGTTGAACCAGCCCTGCATCCCAGGAATGAATCCCACTTGATCATGGTGAATAATTCTTTTTATATGCCGTTGAATTCGATTTGCTAGTATCTTATTGAGAATTTTTGCATCCATATTCATCAGGGATATTGGCCTGTAGTTCTCTTTTTTTACTGGGTCTCTGTCTGGTTTAGGAATCAAAGTAATACTGGCTTCATAGAATGAGTCTGGGAGTTTTCCTGCCCTTTCTATTTCTTGGAATAGCTTGAGAAGGATAGGTATTATCTCTGCTTTAAACGTCTGGTAGAACTCCCCTGGGAAGCCATCTGGTCCTGGACTCTTATTTGTTGGGAGATTTTTGATAACTGATTCAATTTCTTCGCTGGTTATGGGTCTGTTCAAGCTTTCTATTTCCTCCTGATTGAGTTTTGGAAGTGTGTGGGTGTTCAGGAATTTGTCCATTTCTTCCAAGTTGTCCAATTTGTTGGCATATAATTTTTCATAGTATTCCCTGATAATTGTTTGTATCTCTGAGGGATTGGTTGTAATAATTCCATTTTAATTCATGATTTTATCTATTTGGGTCATCTCCATTTTCTTTTTGAGAAGCCTGGCTAGAGGTTTGTCAATTTTGTTTATTTTTTCAAAAATCCAACTCTTGGGTTTGTTGATCTGCTCTACGTTTTTTTTAGATTCTATATTGTTTATTTCTGCTCTGCTCTTTATTATTTCTCTTCTTCTGCAGGGTTTAGGCTGCCTTTGCTGTTCTGCTTCTAGTTCCTTTAGGTGTGCTGTTAGATTTTGTATTTGGGATTTTTCTTGTCTCTTGAGATAGGCCTGGATTGCAATGTATTTTCCTCTCAGGACTGCCTTCGCTGCGTCCCAAAGCGTTTGGATTGTTGTATTTTCATTTTCGTTTGTTTCCATATATTTTTTAATTTCTTCTCTAATTGCCTGGTTGACCCACTCATTCGTTAGTAGGGTGTTCTTTAACCTCCATGCTTTGGGAGGTTTTCCAGACTTTTTCCTGTGGTTGATTTCAAGCTTCATAGCATTGTGGTGTGAAAGTAAGCATGGTATAATTTCAATTCTTGTAAACTTATGAAGGGCTGTTTTGTGACCCAGTATATGGTCTATCTTGGAGAATGTTCCATGTGCACTCGAGAAGAAAGTATATTCTGTTGCTTTGGGATGCAGAGTTCTAAATATATCTGTCAAGTCCATCTGATCCAATGTCTCATTCAGGGCCCGTGTTTCTTTTTTGACCGTGTGTCTAGATTATCTATCCATTTCTGTAAGTGGGGTGTTAAAGTCCCCTGCAATTACCACATTCTTATCAATAACGTTGCTTATGTTTGTGAGTAATTGTTTTATATATTTGGGGGCTCCGGTATTCGGCGCATAGGCATTTATAATTGTTAGCTCTTCCTGATGTATAGACCCTGTAACTATTATATAATGTCCTTCTTCATCTCTTGTTACAACCTTTAATTTAAAGTCTAGTTTGTCTGATATAAGTATGGCTACTCCAGCTTTCTTTTGGCTTCCAGTCGCATGATAAATAGTTCTCCATCCCCTCACTCTCAATCTAAAGGTGTCCTCAGGTCTAAAATGAGTCTCTTGTAGACAGCAAATAGATGGGTCTTGTTTTTTTATCCATTCTGATACCCTATGTCTTTTGGTTGGCGCATTTAATCCATTTACATTCAGTGTTATTATAGAAAGATACGGGTTTAGAGCCATTGTGATGTCTGTATGTTTTATGCTTGTAGTGATGCCTCTGGGACTTTGTCTCACAGGGTCCCCCTTAGGATCTCTTGTAGGGCTGGTTTAGTGGTGACAAATTCCTTCAGTTTTTGTTTGTTTGGGAAGACCTTTATCTCTCCTTCTATTCTAAATGACAGACTTGCTGGATAAAGGATTCTTGGCTGCATATTTTTTCTGTCTAGCACCCTGAAAATCTCGTGCCAATTCTTTCTGGCCTGCCAAGTTTCAAAAGAGAGATCAGTCACGAGTCTTATAGGTCTCCCTTTATATGTGAGGGCACGTTTACCCCTTGCTGCCTTCAGAATTTTCTCTTTATCCTTGTATTTTGCCAGTTTCACTATGATATGTCGTGCAGAAGATCGATTCAAGTTACGTCTGAAGGGAGTTCTCTGTGCCTCTTGGATTTCAATGCCTTTTTCCTTCCCCAGTTCAGGGAAGTTCTCAGCTATTATTTCTTCAAGTACCCCTTCAGCACCTTTCCCTCTCTCTTCCTCCTCTGGGATACCAATTATGCATATATTATTTCTTTTTAGTGTATCACTTAGTTCTCTAATTTTCCCCTCATACTCCTGGATTTTTATGTCTCTTTTTCTCAGCTTCCTCTTTTTCCATAACTTTATCTTCTAGTTCACCTATTCTCTCCTCTGCCTCTTCAATCCGAGCCGTGGTGGTTTCCATTTTGTTTTGCATTTCATTTAAAGCCTTTTTCAGCTCCTCGTGACTGTTCCTTAGGCCCTTGATCTCTGTAGCAAGAGATTCTCTGCTGTCCTGTATACTGTTTTCAAGCCCAGCGATTAATTTTATGACTATTATTCTAAATTCACTTTCTGTTATATTATTTAAATCCTTTTTGATCAGCTCATTAGCTGTTGTTATTTCCTGGAGATTCTTCTGAGGGGAATTCTTCTGCTTGGTCATTTTGGATAGTCCCTGGCATGGTGAGGACCTGCAGGGCACTTCCCATGTGCTGTGGTGTATAACTGGAGTTGGTGGGCGGAGCCACAGTCAGACCTGATGTCTGCTCCCAGCCCACCGCTGGGGCCACAGTCAGACTGGTGTGTGCCTTATCTTCCCCTCTCCTAGGGGCGGGATTCACTGTGGGGTAGCGTGGCCCGTCTGGGCTACTTGCACACTGCCAGGCTTGTGATGCTGGGGATCTGGCGTATTAGCTGGGGTAGGTAGGCAAGGTGCACAGGGGCAGGAGGGGCAGGCTTAGCTCGCTTCTCCTTAGGTGATCCATTTCAGGAGGGGCCCTGTGGCAGCGGGAGGGAGTCAGATCTGCTGCCGGAGGTTTGGCTCCGCAGAAGCACAGAGTTGGGTGTTTGTGCGGAGGGAGCAAGTTCCCTGGCAGGAACTGGTTCCCTTTGGGATTTTGGCTGTAGGATGGGCGGGGGAGATGGCGCTGGCCAGCGCCTTTGTTCCCTGCTAAATTGAGCTCTGTCGTCCGGGGGCTCAGCAGCTCTCCCTCCCTTTTTCCTCCAGCCTTCCCGCTTTCCAAGCAGAGCTGCTAACTTATGTCTTCCCAGACGCTAAGTCGCGCTTGCTGTCGGAACACAGTCCGCCCGGCCCCTCCGCTTTTTTAAGCCAGACTCGGGGGCTCTGCTTGGCCAGCGAGCCGCCCCTCTTCCCTGGCTCCCTCCCGCCAGTCCGTGGAGCGCGCACCACCTTGCCGCCCTTCCTACCCTCTTCCGTGGGCCTCTCGTCGGCGCTTGGCTCCGGCGACTCTGTTCTGCTAATCCTCTGGCGTTTTTCTGGGTTATTTAGGCAGGTGTAGGTGGAATCTAAGTGATCAGCAGGACGCGCGGTGAGCCCAGCGTCCTCCTACGCTGCCATCTTGCCAAAGTTCCGGTACCCTACTAATTTGTAAGAGATCATCCCAATGACACATGTGTCTGTGCCCAGAAGCTTTCCAACAAGGCTTTGAGTAGAGTCCTGAATTCTGGGTCTCAGTAAACATACTAGTGAGGCAGTAGTTTTAAATTAAGAGGAGATGTTGGTAACCCTTATTAACATTCTGGTTTGGTTACCGGTAGGTGACCATTAGTCATCTATGCAAGATGAAGTCTTTAAAATTATGAATTAGTTGCCTCTAAAGATGCAAAAAGTCTTGTCCGTGTCCATAGTTCCTAAATTGTGTACCAGTATCTCAATCAAGGCAGCTTGACTTACTAGGCCCTGATGAGGCAAGCTGACAGGCCACAAATACCGCCCCTCCCCCCCCAACCAGGTGGGATATGTGCGATATTCCTCTGGCTGCCCAAGAACAAAGGAAAGGGGGAAAACAAAGGGTTAACTGATAGAGATGATAGTCCTGCAGGACCTAAGTCTCCATCACCCCTCCATAGTGATGTGGGAAACAAAGGCAGAAGGAAATGGCAGATAGAACTAAATTTCCTCAAGACCTGCAGTCCACTGACAAATACTTGAGGCTGGCAGACTAAAATGTTTCTCCTGGAACTCCTTACTATCTTAATGTTAATGCTTTTCTAGAGGGAAAAACAACTTTAGTTTGACAATAGCCAGGCCTCCAACATCCTGTAAGTCTTTAGTATATGAAAAGCTCACTGGAAACTTTCCTTGGACTTTACCTCCCCCCAGCTCCATAGTATAAAACCAGTCTCTCCTCATGATCCCCAGGGACAGCTCTTCCTCCCCACGGGTCCTGTCCCCATGCTTCAATAAAATCACCATTTTTGCACCAAAAGACATCTTCAAGAATTCTTTCTTGGTCATTGGCTCCAGACCCCACGAACCCCATAGTCACCTCAAAAAACCTCATCAGCCTCGAGCAGGCTAGTTGGCTAAATTTAATAGCATATTTGGGGAAGGACTACAATAAATCACCTTTATTACAGAGATATAGAAGACTATTCCATACTACTCCTCTGTGATTCTCAGTCATCCCTATCTATCAAGCCAAGACCTAAATGGAGAGAACAGTCCAAGACCTGGAATGAACCACAGCCACACTCCCAGCATATTTTCTTTTATCATGTTTCTTTGTAGTATGAACTCAGAAGAGATAAAATCTCCACAAGCCCAGAATGTAAAAGTTATAAGGTTGTTTGATCCTGCCACAGGATGAGTATTCACAGCCAAAGAAAAATGCTCTCCTCAACCACAAGTCTCCTGACTCAAGGCTTACTGCTTTTTCTGCTACCAGTGGCACAGCCTTCTGGATGGCTTGATTGCTCAGCACCCGGAACACAATACTAGCTCTGAATTCTAGCGGGGAACACTTTGCCACCCCATTCTCTCTATCTACCACTGTTTTACTTTCCCATTTCATTAAATTCAAACTGCTCCAAAATCCAGCGAGACTTGGTCTATAAGGATCTTTCGGAAACTCAGCTACAGTCTTCTTTGTCCTGACGCACTGTGGGCTTTATATTTTATGCATCAACTAAAATACATACTTTTGGATTTATTTTCTTACAGAAATTTGGAGAATTTTTATTTATTTTTTATTTTTTTATTTTTAAATTTTTTTAATGTCTATTTATTTTTGTGACAATGTGAGAGACAGAGTGCAAGCAGTGGAGGGACAGACAGAGGGAGACACAGAATCCGAAGTGGGCTCCAGGCTCTGAGCTGTCAGCCCAGAGCCTGACGCGGGGCTCAAACTCACGAACCATGAGATCATGACCTGAGCCGAAGTCGGACGCTCAACCGACTGAGCCACTCAGGCACCTCTGGAGAATTTTTAAACTGCCATGCATTATTTTTTCATTTGGTTTCAGTTCTTCTTTGAAATGGACTCTTTTTCTTAAATCCTTTGGTTGATTGTCCCATGGCAAAAGAATCTTTGTCTTGCACATTCTCTAATGAAGGTTATCTAGAAGGGGTGATGTGCATTCCACTGTCTTCAGATGGAGTGCAGCAGACGGATGGAGGGTGCTCAGGGGAAGAAGAGAAATGAGAAGCTGGATCACACTGTGTATTTCATTAGTATTTTGTAGAAAGATTATGGTTCAGTGGGTTGAGAATATCACATACATCTATTTCCTAAATGGTGAATAAATTCAAAGACTGTGCTTAAACTAACTTCAATTTTATAAATGTAATTTGAAAACCTTCAATGTGCACATGGTGGCATATACTTGCACTGCCCTGGATCGAATACATGAAGCAGTAATTCATTCGTTGGAGGCAGCACAGGGTGGTGAACAGAGCACTGGCCTGCTAGATAGAGCACCAGAACTCTCAAGCATGCCTGCCACCAGCTGGCTTTAGGACCCTCAGCAAGTTGCTTGACTCACCTTGGACTCAGAGTCCCCGTCTTTAAAATGAGATAACTGATTAGCGATAACCACAATAGACTCTTTCCAGCACTAACATTGTATAAATCTGCAAATTATCTAAAAGTCTTTGCCCTGAAAGAAATCCAGACCCGACCAAAACAAAACTAGGCAGTGCCTGTTGCTAATATTCCCAGAATTACTGAAATGATTCCAGGGAGTCTGAGAAGGTAATGAAATTTGTTTCAGTCTAGTAAGAGTCAATTTGAGCCTACTGAGTAGGTTAGTATAAATGAGTAATCACCTTGGGAATACAAGTAGCCAATTTGATAACTGAAGCCACATAACTGGGAACAGAAATCACTTTTGTTTAAAGCTTGTATTTCAGAAACCAGAAAATTATTTTAGTAAGATGATCACCTGAATTTCTACTACATATACATTCTCGGGGCACCTGGGTGGCTCAGTCGGTTAAGTGTCTGACTTTGGCTCAGGTCATGATCTCATGGTTTGTGGGTTTGAGGCCCACATCGGGCTTTGTGCTGACATCTCAGAGCCTGGAGCCTGCTTCAGATTCTGTGTCTCCCTCTCTCTCTACCCATCCCCCTACCCTGTTCATGCTCTGTCTCTCTGTCTCTCTCGAAAATAAACATTAAAAAATGCAAAAAAAGAATCCTTGTACATTCTTAAATCAGAGTCTATATTCTTTCAGTTGTCCATGTACTGTAGATGTATGAAGAGGATCTGGTAACAAAGGGGTGACTGGTCAAACCAGTAAATAGCAGACACTCCATAGATATCTTTTGGTAAGGTGACTAATGCCATCACTTTAGAAATTTTGCTACAATTATTAAATTTTTGATCAGCATCTTTTATTTTCATTCTTATTGTTTGGTTATGAGATGCCCATAAACTCCAGTGCTGGTTTTGATACCATTCAAGAACAAAGCTACAGGAAATTTATTCTTGTATTTGTTTATTCATCCAAAAGAACACATTGTTGAAATGTGCCAGTCTATGCATCTGGTAACACAAGTAGAAAAATCTCTCTTTTCCACCATGGAACAGAGGCATATCAAATGACAGCAATGTTATCAGTGTTATAATAAAGATATACAAGAGGCTGATTAAAAACCGAGGAGGATGCATTTGATTCTTTTTGGTGTGGGCAGGAGGGCTTCACAGAGGAGGTGACACTTAGTGTTAGAGTGTCAAGGATTCTACACAAAGGAAATACATTTTTCCTCCGCCATTTACAAAGGCGAAGAGGGAATTCCTGTAAGTAAGGCACCGTTAAAGAACTGTTTGCATTTAACATCGCTGAAGCACAGGGACAATTGTGGTGCCAACCGTGAGAGATTATCCTGGGCAAGAAAAGTCTCAGTCAGGAAGGTTTTATAGACTATGCTAAGGAATTCGGATCCCATCTATCAAAAGGGAAAAGATTACATCATCCAGTATGCAGTTTAGAAAGAATGTGGAGGGAAAATGTGGAAAACAGATTGCAAGTGAGACAGCTGAAGAGATTACTTTACTTTATGCCATGTTTATAAAACCAAAAGAAACATTCTTTTTCCTGTAGAAAATGACTATGGAAGGAGCATTGTCTTTTACTCCATTCTGCCTGAATAAAAAAAGTTATAGCCACAGGATTGGTTGAAGCCCACTTGCTACTATTGATTTTACCCCTCAAGGATCCTTCCTGGGCTGTCTTCATCACAAAGGATGCCCTGGGGGTTTAATGACTCCTATATTGGTCAAAGTCTCCATCTGAGGGAAGAGAAGAGAGCGGACATACTGCATTTTGACTCTTGGAGCTGAGATTTGGAAAGAATAAAGAGAAGATAAATAAGAATGAACCCGTTAAGACAGGAGTCAACTAAGCATCTCTCCCCAGTGCGCACTCACTCAGTTGCTTTCCAGAAGAGGAAAGGCTATTTTAATTCCTCACGCTGTCCACTGAATAGTGGAAATAGGCTTGAAACTAATAGCTAGATGACACTGAACGTGATCTGTAGAATATTTTCTATCTCCATTTGGTAGAGAGAGTCTTGTGTTTGACTATAAAAGTAAATTTTTCTGCATTTAAAGATTTATCTTTTGGTCTTGGTAATATAAAGTTCTAGGCATAGAAGCAGGTCCTCTATCTAATGGCATATACTTTTTATTGTAGTAAAATATGCATAATGTAAAATTTACCATTTTTAACTATTTTTAAGCATTCAGTTCATTGGTTTAAGTACATTGATATTGCTGTGCAACCATCATCACCTCCATCTCCAGAACTTTTTTGTCTTCCCAGTCTGAAACTCTAAACTCTCCATTCTTCCCTCTCCCACAGCCCTAACAACCACCATTCCATTTTCTACCTTTATGACTTTGACTACTCCAGGTATCTCGTATAAATGGAATCATGCAATAGTCATCCTTTTGTGCCTGGGTTATCTCATTTGACATAATGTCTTCAAGGTTCATCCATGTTGTCCCATGTGTTATAATTTCATCCTTTTTTATGACTGAAGAACTTTTCATTATACGTGATTACAGTATAGCCACATTTGGTTATCCATTCATTAGTTAATAGACTCTTGGGTCGTTTATACCTTTTGGCTATTGTGAATAAAGCTGTTGCAAACATTGAAGTAAATAAGTATTCAAGTATTCAAGTCTCTACCTTCTCTTCTTCAATGCTTTCTAATTCACTTAAGTGGAATTTCTGGATCATATGGTAATCCTACACTTACTTTTTTTTGAGGAACCACCATACTGTTTTCCACAATAGTTGTTTCCACAATACATTGCCACCAGCAATGCACAAAAGTTCTAATTTCTCCACATCTTGTCAACAACGTGTTATTTTTCTCTGTGTGTGTGTGTGTCTATTTGTGTGTGTGTGTGTGTGTGTGTGTGTGTGTGTGTGTGTGTGTGTTTAAATAGCCATCCTAATAGGTGTGAAGTGTTATCTCACTGTGGTTTTGATTTGCATTTCCTTAGATATTCTGCATCTTATTGTGTGCTTTGGGCCATCTGTATGTCTTCTTTGGATAAGTGTCTATTCAAGTACTTTGCCCATTTTAAAATAGGGTGATCTAGGGGGCTTTGTTGTTGTTGTTGTTGTTGCTATTGAGTTGTAGGAATTCTTTGAATATTCTGAATATTAAGCCCTTATCAGATATATGATTTACAAGTATTTTCTCCCATGCCTTTTCATTCTGTTGATAGTGTCTGATAATGCACAAAAGTTTTTATTTTGATTAAGTTCAGTTTCTCTATTTTTCTCTCTTTTTGCTTATGCTTTGATGTTATATCCAAGAAATCATTGCCAAATCCAAAATCATGAAGCTTCCCCCTATGTTTCCTTCTAAGAGTTTTATAATTTAATTCCTACATTTAAGGCTTTGACACATTTTTAGTTAATTTTTGTATATGGCGTAAGGTAGGAGTGCAATTTCACTCTTTTGTATGTAGATATCCGGTTTTCCTAACACCATTCGTTGAAAAGACTCTCCTTTCTTCATTGAATGGTCTTGGCACCCTTGTCAAAAATCTCTGACATATACTTTTAAATGACTCTTAACTTGAGGAAAGTAGGAGGGCAACAATATTGCTTTTGCTTAGTTTATGCCTAACAATAAGAAAGTAAATATGTCTCTCTTAGCTGTGGCCCACTCCCTCAAAAATGCGGAGCACTCATTGCTAGGAAGTAGAAAAGAGAGGATGGAATGATGGGAGAAATGTTATTTGTCGTAAGATGTCATTTGCTCCAATAAAAGAGTAAAACCCATAGCAGAAGAATAAGGCTACTTCACACAGCCCCACCTCATTCTATTCATTACCAGTTTGTTCCCTAGCTATGACTATTGTCTTCGATCTCATCTTCTGCTCTGGAAAATGGGGTTAAGTTTGTTATCCCACAGGATTAGTGGGGATAAATGTTCCTAGATATTCTGTAAAAAACAAAAGGCCCCTCAAATTTGATATTGTTGTTGATTTGTTGATGGTCTATGTAAATTGTACTATCTCTTCATTATGCTTCTATTTCCTTACTTATAAATCAGAAACAATAATACTACCTTCTCAATAATGTGTACCATGTAACTACCTGTTTGACAAATATTAAAATGCCTCTTTCATATGTGGCTTGAAGAAGCATGTCTCCTGCCACTCAATTTCAATTGCAGTAATATTATTGAGAATTTACTTTATGCCAGACATGGTGATAGTTGGCTGAAATCCCAAGCTGAAAAAGCTAAAGTATCTGCAAATTATACCTGTAGTGTAATTTAATCCCTTTAACTTCTAAAAAAAGGTTTTACTGGCTTTTACTGCATAAATAAATACTTTCACTATCTTCAAATTTTATAAAGAAAACCATCATGTATATTTATGGATACATGCAGATATGCCCTTTTAATCAGTTGTGATTGATTTCAAACTTTGAATTCTGAACAGTTGTACCAATTCAAGTATTTTTAAATTTGTAGCTTTTAAATAAAAGGATACCTGCATATTGAAACTAGTTGTGTTTACTTTTTCTCTTCTGACAAAACACAAGGTTCACTGATTTCTCTGTATTAGATATATGAAAATGTATTCTGTAAACTTAAAAAAAAAGTTTGAATTAACAACAATGAAAGTTTATTTCCACTTACATACATTTTTTTTTTCTTAAAATAGACTGTGAGAGAAGATTCCTTTCCTGAGATTTACTTTGAAATCAATCAAAAGGAGTATAAAATCTAATGCTCTTCACAGAGAGCAATGTGACATTGACAGCTGAACTGTATTTTTCCAAAGATTTTTTATAAACAATACAGATTTGGTGCTGTTTGTCTCTTGCAACTTGGGAAATCAGTTTTTAACCTGGGAATTCTTTCTAAATACCAGAGACTAGCAACCATTGTTCTAGTAGCCTAAGAAAGGACATAAAAGCATGGCATTTTTTATTACTTTTATATCCTTCACCTATCTGACTTCCTTCTTCAGTATAGACTCTATTTTTGAGAAATCTTCCTGACCCAGAATAATAGCCTTTGCCCGAAGACCAAGTATTTAATCTTTCTTCCACTTCTTTGACATTTATGAATTCATATGCCTTTACTTTCATTTCTTTATGTCTTTCTCTCTCACTAGACCAGAATCTTGTATTTATTTTTCATAGCCTCTGGCACACAGTAGGTACTTGATGTGCTTCCTAATGGTCCTCTTCTTCTGGGAGGTACCAACTGAGATAGAAGGGGGAGAGGTAAGGCAAAGAGTAGCTAACAGAGCATGCAGATATAAACATAGGTCCATTTATTCATTCAAGTGATATTTATTATGCACGATTTTTTTAGTGTGTCAGACACTGTTCAAGGAATTGGGAATATATCAGGGAACAGAAAAACAATGTCCCCACTGTTGTGAGTTTACACTTTCATGGGGAAAGATGGACTACAAAATATGCATGTAGTTATGTACACATACACACACATTTCAAGTGCTGATGAGTGCTGGGATGAGATCTATAGAGAGATAAAATATTGTCGATGGCTGCTTTTCATATAAGGCACATGGAGGCTTGACTGAGGGCAGCAAGAGAAGAAGCTGAAAGACCACTTAGGAGGCTACTGCACCAGGAGGCTGTCGTCCAATGAGATGCATCAGATTGGAGCACTGGAGGTGATAAGAAGGGGTCATATTCTGCGTGTAATTTGAGGATAAATTTAACAGGATTTGCTTATTGGATGTGAGACGTGAGAATAAAGTCAGAGTTGACATTAGGATTTTTGGCCTGAGCACCTGGAAGGATGGAATTTCCATTTACTAAGATAGTGAAGCTCAGGGAAGAAGCTGGTGTGGGGAACAGAATGAGGATTTCTGGTTATGGACTGAACTGTGTCCCTCCAAAATATGTTGAAGCACTAACTCTCAGTATCTCAGAATGTGACTGTATTTGGAGATAGGGACTTTTAGGAGGCAATTAAGATCAATTAGATCATAAGGATGAGGCCCTAATCCAATCTGACTGGTATCCTTCAAGGAAGAAAAGGAAGACACACCAGGGATAAACACACAGAGAAAAAGGTCCTGTGGAGACATAACACAAAGACATCTATCTATAAACCAAGGAGAAAACCAAACCTGAGAAAACCAAAGCTGACAACACCTTAATCTTGCAATTCCAGTCTCCGGAACTGTAAAAAAATACATTTCTATTGCGTAGGCCACCTAGGCTATGGAATTTTGTGTTAAGCCCTGGAGACTAATGCATCTGGATTTACTGCCTCTACTCACCACTTACAATTATTTAGAGGCTAAATGAATTCTGATGTTACCATATTTGTTCACTTGTTTAGTATTTGTTCACATGTGCTTGCCTAACTGCCTGGGAGGGTCACCCCTATCTATGACATGCCACAGGAAGGGCACAGAGATACAAAACCTTCATCTTATCAAGGTATCTTCTTCACCAGATAACATGTATTTTCTCTTTTCCTTGTTTTTAAATGTTTTTATTTATTTTTGAGATAGAAAGAGAGAGAGAGAGAGAGAGAGAGAGAGAGAGAGAGAATGAGCAGGTGAGGGGCAGAGAGAGAGGGAGACACAGAATCTGAAGCAGGTCCCAGGCTCTGAGCTGTCAGCACAGCCCTATGCAGGGCTCAAATGCACAGACCAAGAGAAGATGACCTCAGCCAAAGTCATGATCTTAAATGACTGAGCCACCCAGGCACCCCGCTCTTTTCCTTTTGCATGAACTGGCTTTGATTTCTTGCTTCTCAAGTTGGTAATCATTTGCCATTGTCTTCACAGGGTATAGTTTTACAAAAGCATCACACATTTCCCCCCATTGCATTCTTTCAGATAGGTTGCCAGCAAAGTGTTAACACTGAATTCTGGACATTAGCACAAATACTTGGTAAACTTTTAAATCTCTGATTAAATGTCAAAGCTATTGCTTGCCTATTGTATTCTTAGTTATCTCCTGGTAAACACACACACACACACACACACACACACACACATTCACACACACTGGCTCTGATTCTTCTTTCTTGTATCATAATTTGAACTCATATTGGCTTCAGTATTTCTGGCCCTTCAGAGGAGTGTAAATTGTATCAGAGGTTGTAAATTGTATTGGAGATAGACACAGGAGGCAAGAATGGGACGACACTGTTAATTTGCTACCAAAGTAATTCAATTCTGCACCTAACTTAGCTTGTGCAAACCTGGCTTAAAGACCTGGTTTTTAGCAGCACCGTCAAGGCCATTCCTAGAAACTGGAGCATTTGCTAACCCAGACGTAATGGCTTCATCCCATGTGCCTCTTTCAGTATTGCATTCCAGAGGGTGCATAATTGCTTTGGTGAAATATTGCAAAATGATCTTATAGTGTGATTAAAATATTTTCACAACTGTTGTCAAGGGAACAGTGTAAATAGATTTTTTCGTGTGATCAACTAGATAACCCTGAAGCTTAATGATGTGTCCCTGGCTTAGAGTAGGTTAGCATGAAATTTAATTTGTGGTAATCTGCCTCAGACCAATGGAGGACAAACTAACCTCTAACTGGGATTTACCCAGCTTCCAGCACATATAACTCAAGGGTGGCATCTCTAGAACGATGCCTCCCTCTGCAAGGAGGCAGAGGAGGCTGTGTTTTGCCATGAGAAATCATTCACCAAATTTTGTCAATTCTCCCTCTGTTATAACTCTCCCATTCACAGCTTCACCTTACCATGACTGTCACCTACTTGAGACGCTTGTCACTTTAACTGTGGGTGAGGAAATAGCCTGCATCTTGGTTTACCTACATCTCTCTGCAGTTCCTTTTATTCCACCAGATGAATCTTCCTAAAGTATGTATTTTTTTCATGAGATTTCTTACTGAAAAACACTCAGTGGCACTTTTAACCTGGCACTTGAAAACAACTACCTTTCCAGACTTCACATCAGCAAGTCAAGTTTTTAGCTGTTTTTCTCTAGCCTAAGTGTGTAAGAACAGTCTACTCAAAACGTAAACATTTTAGCTGTTTCCAGGTCTTTCTCCCAGTGTCACGCCCACCTTCTTTGCTTGCCTTTCTTCCCACCCATCCTAAAGGACAGTTAAAATTGTGCCTTAAAGCATTTCTAATTCCAGACTTGGCCAAGAGTAAATTTATCCTGGCTGCAACTGTTGTAAATCATTCTGTTTTAAGTATTCAGATCACAGCAAGGCATTACTTCTACTGCCTTCACCTTAACAAAATACATATATTTTAAGAGATTGGTCTTTGTGATTCCAGCAGAACACTAGAAGTTTGTTATCTATAGTGGGTGAAATAAATAAAGATCAAGGATGCTGTGTTGAAGGCAGAGATTTAATTAATGTTTTCAAAACGAAATTTGAAACACTCTTTTGGGAAGCATCAGTCAGCATTGGCTTTCCACATAGCTTCTTGAAGATTTGTCTTTGAGAAATGTGGCCAAAAAGAAAAAAAATCTAGATACTCTGATTTGAAGAATCTCCAATGAAAGATGCTGGTTAAATCAATCTACAGCAAAGACTACAGTCAAATGCCCCACACATGGACACAAAACTTGGAGCTTTTTATGATCCTCTCTTAAGTATAATGAGACAGTAGCCTAGCATTTCAGGAGAACTCAAATAATAAAGACAAAGCCTAAACCAAAGAGCGAGAGGAAAACTTGGAGAAAATAGAAATATGAAAACAGAAGATTCACATGCATATAATTATTTTTATTGTCCTCAGAGATAAGAAAAAGGATACCATAAAAACAAATATTCAGAGAAGACATTGGAGTTTTTAGAAATCATAAGATAGGAGGCGCCTGGGTGGCTCAGTTGGTTAAACCTCCTACTCTTGATTTTGGCTCAGGTAATGATTTCACTGTGCATGAGATCAAGTCTTGCCTTGGGCTCTGCACTGATGGCACAGTGATGCTTTGGATTCTCTCTCTCCCTCTCTCTTGCCTGTCCCCTGCGTTCTGCCTCTCTCAAAAAATAAAGTAATAAACATTAAAAAATAAAAGATAAGATGAAGAAATTTAAAACTCTGAAGAATATTTGGGAGATAAATTTGAGGAACTGTGGGAGGGAGGGAGGGAGGAAGGAAAGGAAAGGAAAGGAAAGAAAAGGAAAGGGGGAAGAAAGGAGGGAGGGAAGAAGGAAGGGAGGGAGGGAGGGAAGAAGGAAGGGAGGGGCGGACGGAAGAAGGAAAGAAGAGAGGGAGGAAGATAAAAATGAAGGAAACCCATTAGTGGCCCTCAAGACCTAATATCTGAATCCCAGGAATTTCATAAAGGGAAGAGATTGAAAACAGAGAATAAATTGTATCCAAAAAAGAATGAAGTTAATTCTGAAGAACTGAAGGGCTTGTGCTTATACAAAGGAAGGGACCGTCATAAAGGGTACACAAATGCAGGCAGCACAAGAAAGGAAAACAGGCACAGACAGTGCTGTCTCATCATTATAACATTTCACAACCAGCGGGCAAAGAAAAGATCCTCAAAGCTTCCAGGAATAAACATACATACCCTACACAAAGAATTGAGCAACATTGTTGCAAGAGGTCATCTGAATGACGTGACTGCAAATTGACCTGGGAGCTGAACGCTGGTAATGGAGGTCTCCTCACCACCCCCACCCCATTCATCAGGCGTGCTTGGGGAGTGAGTTCGGCTTGCCTTCCCCATTCCCAGAGGCTGCCCCAAGGACACAGCCTGCAGATAGTGCTGTGCTCCTGAGACTCTGCGCGGTACTCGTGACTGAACCCAGTGAAGGCCTCTATATAGTCTTCTAAGATTTGGCAGGCGGGTGCAGAGATCTACCCCTCTCTAGCTAAAACCCCCAAGACAAGCCTCCCAAGTAAGTTCCCTTTTGCTTATTAAAACTGCCGCCACCGATCTGGAGCAGCCTGCCTCTTTCTTGGTTCTCTTCCTGTCCTCCGTGTACACTCGGAGAACACTGCAGGGGAAGGAGCTTGTGAACAAACAGAAACTAAAATACGCTGGAGGAGCAGCGTCCTTGAAATTCTGAGAGAAAATAATATTTAACTTAGGATTCTACATTCAGCAAAGCTAGCAGTAAATGGAAGGATGATATAAAGAGATGTTCGGGGATATGCAAAGTCTCAAAATTTACCTGGCGGGCATTTTTCTTCAGGACACGACTGCTGGAAAAATCCAGGAAACAGGAACGCAGGATACCAGAACAGCAGGGAATCCGATAAGGAGAGAGGAGACCCGCGGCAGAAGGCTGGTGGAGCAAGATCCCAGGACCACGGCGCTATACAAGGTAGGAGCGGAAACAGACCAGATTGGAGCAGGTTAAAAGGCTCAGGAAGCAGCTCTTCAGAAAATGAAAATGATAAAAATGACGGTTTCTGAATATACTGAATGCTATTATACATCTGAGAGAGGATTGGGGAGTAAATTAGTCTACATGAATAAAAATAAATAAATAAACAGGGGCGCCTGGGTGGCTCAGTCTGTTAGGCGTCTGACTCTGTTGGTTTCGGGTCAGGTCATGACCTCAGGGCTGGTGGGTTCCAGCCCCACCTCCAAGTCTGCGCTGGTAGTGTGGAGCTTGCTTGGGATTCTCTCTCCTGCTGTCTGCCCCTCTCCATGTGCACTGTCTCTGTCTCTGTCAAAGTGAATGAATGAATGAATGAATGAACAAACTTAAAAACAACTAAAATAAAAAATAACAGAAGAAGACTGTTAACTCCATACAAATAAAAGTTGATCAAGTTGGGAAAAGTCATCCTAATCAACTACAGAGCTCAGCTAGTGATTGTATTTACATAATCATTATAATGTAAATCCTGCATATTAGTGGAATTGTAATGATAATGGGAGTTTATTAAAGGTAATAGAAGACAGGTGCATGTATATGTGTGCAACGTTCACACGTGTGTGTGAGCATTTGTATGTGGCTGTGTAAGATGTGTGAGAAAATGTGCTAAAGCCTCTTCTTTAGTAGTGGGAAGTCAATAGGTAATGCCTACCACAGAAAAATTCAGAAGTTGATCATTTATTATTTTGAGACATAGATAAAAAGTGTTTTAAGTGTTTAAAGAATGGGACATATGGGAGATGTTTTGGGAGATTGCCAGAATTTCTGTAGAATAAACCATGTTCATGTATAACTTGGATAAAAATTAAAACTAAGTTTAAAAATTCAATTAATGATGCACACATGCACACACACCCATAGATACAGAAGAATGGAGAGCTTCCGAGGGCAAACTGGATTAATTCCGAGCATTAGAGCAGCTTGTCCCTACAGCGTTAGATCAATGCCATATCAATTTGAAGTTGGAAAATTCCCACAAACCTGCCTGGCCTGACTCCAGGGCAGAACTTGCTTACTAGCTCCAGGCCCTTGGCTGCCCTCCGCATGGGCAGAGTACCTCACACTCTAGGTCACAACACACTCATGTAGAAAGATCAATTAATCTGTGTGTCCTAAAAAATTTGTTAATAAAATACATTAATTTGTGAATTATTTTCTTTTTTGTAAATTATTACAGATGCACGTTTTTGCACATGTTTTTATTATATTTTATTTCCTTAGGTGGTAGAAAAATGTGTGTACTGTAATTACACACATTATATACTATATACATATGTACATTACACACTACATTACAGTAGTTATGGCAGAAAATTGGCTTAAGCTGAAACATATCTAATCAATGTTACTACCAAAACATGAGTAGTATGAAATATCATCCATCATGTGTGTTTTATCAACTTTGTGTTTAAAAAATGAGTCTCTTTGATGTAATTAGATGCATCAGTGTATAACCGTGAACTTTATTTGTTGCAAATGACAGAAACTGCTAAAAATAACTTAGAGGAAAAGATATACTAACTTTTGAAGTTTGTAAGTCAAGGAGTTATCCTTCAGGTATGGCTGGATCCAGGTGTATAGATTATATATCATTATGATTCTTTATCTATATATAGCAATGCCAATTCCAATTGATTGTTTTCTTTCCTAAAAGGGAAATATTTCTTCTATGAAGCTAAAATTGATGGCAGTTATATAATTCAGAGTTTCCTGACCTTAATTTAGCAACTCTAATAGGGGAAAAAAGGTTTTTTTTTCATGTGCTCATGTATGAATTTAAGTAAAGAATTCTGATTGATATGTATGAGCAATATGCCTACCACCTGGACCAGTCACTCTTTCCTGGGAGACAAGTTTCAGCGATTGACCAAGCCTATATTATATACAGTCCTATGGTATACTAAGATTGACAGTCCCACCAAAATTACACACAATGGGAGTAGAGCATTTCTTTAAAGGAATGGATTATAATGTGCCCTCAATCCTATCACCCACTCCTCTACTGATGTATGCCTATCATCATATTATTAGAATTAAACACTTTGTTAAGGTTTTGATCTCTTTTAAAATATAAATATCACCAGGACAGGAACCTTTTTAAGCTATAGGCATATAAATCCTCTGTTCCAATCAAAGTGCTAAGAGCAAGTTTGACAGGTTGAAGGAGGAGCAGTGGGGATTTTTCATGGTCAAATTCTAAAGCAGAAGGAGAGGCTACATGCAATTACTAGGAGTGAAGACACTTTAAATACTTTATTATTTTGCCTTGATTTCTGTTCTGCTTAGCTGTGAATGCAAATGGTCCCCAAACCTAGGGGCTTAAAATGACAATAATTTTTCTCTTATCTCTTATGGGTATGAGGATTTATGGGTATCTACAGAATGATTCTCACTTGGCATCTGTCATCCAAGCATTTGCAGATGGTCGTGGTGGCTGCAGTTCCTCAAAGTTCCTTCACTTACATACCTCGTACCTGTCCTGGAAGAGCTGGCAACAGGTCCACAACTCTCCGTGTAGCCTCCCCTACCCACCAGGTAGGGGCTTCTCTACAGTGTGCAGGGTAGTCAGGGTACTCACGCTTTTCACATGGCATCTGGCTTCTACCACAGTGTGTGATCCGAGAGAGCCAGGAGGAGCTACCACTTCTCTAAGAGGCCAGGTTGGGACCTGATTGGCATCACTTTTGCTATATTGTTCAAAGCAGTCCCAGACCAGCCATATTTAAGATGATTGACAAATAGATTTCACCTATTGATGGGAGAATGGTTGACACAGACAGGGATGGAAGGAGTTGACGGCTGCCATTTTGTAGATAAGCTGCTACAACTACCATGTTCTGGAATATTTTCTGTAAACAGCAAGGATGAAATTACTTTGTACCCACCTAAAAGATGCAAATGACTATTGATTGTTCACTTTTAGCCCATTCTTCAATGCATCCTTTCACATTCTCTTTACTTCAGAGAGATAGATGTAAATTTTCATAACCAAAAGACAGAATTGTACAATACAGTAAAAAAACTGCATTTATTACAAATTTTAAAATAATGCAATTTTTGATGGGATTTTTGGAATTTTTTTTGTTTGCTTATTGATTTTATCACCCACCAAATGAGCAAAAGTTAAAAAGCATATTCAGAAGTGAAAGCATGATATGAAAGATATAGTTTCATATTTTATAGTTGGGAAAACTATAATATTTCTATCATCATAGAAAAATATATTTATAAATAATTTATAATATGGAAATATTTTTGCTTTCATTTTAAAAAAGAAAAAGAAAACAGAATACAAAATCATATATGGACAGCATAATTGCAGTATGCAATATGAATGAAAAGCTATGCCAACAGAAAAAAAGACAGAAACAAAACCTTCAAAAGATCAACAATGTTTAAATAGCTAGATGATTGAACTATGAGTAAATCATTTTCTTTTTCTGACCTTTTTTTCTTCTTATTTATTTATTGAGAGAGAGAGAGGAGAGGGAGAAAAAGAGAATGAAAGCAGGGAGGAAGGGCAGAGGGAGAGAGACTCTCAAGCAGGCTCTGTACGGTCAAGGCAGAGCCCAATGTGGGGCTCAATCCCACCACCCTGGGATCATGACCTGAGCTGAAATCAAGAGTGGGATGCTCAACCAACTGAGCCAGCCAAGTGCCCCTCCAAATTTCTTAATGACACTTGATCTTAGCCAAAAGACTGAGGAGGAATTTTTTTACCTGCCAATCTGAATTTGGAAAGAAAGAGGTAGTGTGAAATTCTACCTTCCTCTCCACCAGGACCACAGATTAGGATATGGAAGAGCTGACTTTGGTAAGATTCTCACCCTTTATAGCTTCTGCCAGTTTTTTCAGAACCCTGTCTGCAGGTTCTCGAATGAGGGATCCCATCCTG
This sequence comes from Prionailurus viverrinus, assembly GCF_022837055.1. Lineage (NCBI taxonomy): Eukaryota > Metazoa > Chordata > Mammalia > Carnivora > Felidae > Prionailurus > Prionailurus viverrinus. The sequence goes on from NC_062568.1 coordinate 86,834,796, forward strand.
GTCACCCAGAAACTATAGAGGAGGACAAAACTTACCCTCTTCCCTCAATGGTGAGTGCTTGGCTGAGACCCCTTTTTCTCCAGAACACCTAGTAAACAGCTTATCTAGGTTAAAGCTGCTATGTGTGGGCACCTGGGGTGAACTCATTTGGTTAAGTGCCTGACTCTTGGTTTTCACTCAGGTCATGATCTCACGGTTCGTGAATTCTAGCCCCTCATTGGGCTCCACGCTGACAGCGCAGAGCCTGCTTGGGATTCTCTCTCTCTCCCTCTCTCTCTGACCTTCCCCTGCTCATTCTCTCTCTCTCTCTCTCTCTCTCTCTCTCTCTCTCAAAATAAATAAACTTAAAAAAAATTTGCTCTACTCTGTGACCACTGTAATTCAAGTTTATCTTTGGTGATGCTAACCTGCATGTGCAGCCTTAAAACATAATGCTGTTCACCTGAGGCTTCACAGTGGACCCAGACCCAGTGGACCCAGTCCATTTCCAAGTCAGATCCTGTCCAACACAGCAAGTTTCAAGACCCCATCTGAAAAAAGAAATGTTCTGGTGAAGTCTGAAAGCCCAGAATGCAAACGCTGTAGAGGCAGGGTCTTACCCATCCTGGCATGAAAGCAGAAAACCCCAGGGGCTCAGCAGGCACCTTTGCCTGGTTGCTGTGGCTTCTGCCGCCCAATGGGGCTCTGTTTGGGTTTCCTCTTCTGACACGAGAACTATTAAAAAATAAACTGGGACATTTTAAACATTTGGAGTTTATTTGGAACAACAACAACAAAAATCGACTCAAATCAGTGGTTAGGAACCTAAATTTCTGTAATGACAAATGTCATTCATGTTCTTTCAAGAATGTGTGCAGCTTTTCTCACTTTGATTTTCATGTAATCAGGCAACCTCCAAGAAGACAGCACCATGGCAAATGAAAAGAGATCCTTTTCTCTAATCATTCCAACTGGGGGGAAAAAAAGTCCAGATGAAGATGTCGGGGCACTTGACCCAATGGGAAGCAGAGTCTTTCCCTCTATCCTGGACCTAAAGTAAAAAGTGGCCTTTCAATACTGAAGTGTAAAGCCATTGAACAGAAACTCCAGGCATTTGTTAAAAGTTAAAAGGCCCTGAGGAAAAGGAGACAGATGGGCTTTAAATCATCAAAACACTATTTCATAGGCTGATAGCAAATCATAAATGATTCTGGAGTCTGAAAATTTTGCTGCTTTATAGACCTTGGCTGTAATTTGAGCAGAACTTAGATGAATTTCCACGGAAAGTTCAGACTCTAAAATGTTTATGAACATGTCCCAATTCAATTCAAAAAGCATTTATTAGATAGCATGAAAACATTTTGTAAACCTGGTGTGTTAGACAGACATGAGGAATATATAATAAACCCTCACTGTGGCTGCAAGCTCTGCCCAAGCCACCAAGGCAGGCAGAGGTCATCCAGAGAGACAGGAGTGTCCCCATAACCTAGTGCAACCAAAATATGGCAGTGGGGTGCTTTCACCCCTCTGAGAAATGAGGGTAGAAATAGTGTAAGCATAATACATTGTGCCTTTAGTTGTGAAAAGCAAAGCATTGGCCATGTCCCGAAAGAAGGTGATATTTTCTGCTTAAAGAAGAGAAGCAGAGATTCAGTCCCATGTTTTCACAACAAGGACGAAAGTTTTCCCTGTTTTCTTTAGCACCTTAAAATGAAGTAAAGCTAGGTTTTTTGCAATTTGCCTTCTCAATTTTCTGATGAAAAATTATGTGCTAAACTATAACACATAGTCTCTTGGTAGGATATATTCCAGGTCTTAAAGCAGGCATTTAAGTGCTGTACCTATCAATGTTTGAGTGTATTGGGGGTGACTGGTGGCCATTGTCCATAGGGACAGAGTCCCACTCACTCCCACAGGGCAGAGCTGATGTTACACTCAAGACCCATGTATTTTGTAGGGCCCAGTATAAAATAAAATGTGGAGGCTCTTGTTTTAAAAAAAGTATTAAGAATTTCAAGGTGAGAAGAGCACTAAATGAAGCATTTGACCCTTCTGATCATGGAGCCCTTCTTAGCATGAGACTCTTTTGAGTCAGGGGCCTGTATGACAGCATGGCTCACATGCCCATGAAGTTGGCCCTCATGACATCTATCCTTCCAGGCTTGCGTTCCATATTCTTTCTTCTTTCAATTCTCTATATTCACACCTTAGGCTAGCCCTCAGCACATTTATAACTAGTGATTTCTGTTTCTAGCTCTCTTCTCCCTCTCGCACTCCTTCCCATGACTCCCACAAGTCAGTGGTGCTCTGTTATTGCCTGATTCCTGCAGTCTTCCTTTATGACATCCCATACAGGCTTGACTCTTCAAAGATCCCTACTTAATAAACTTTTTTCCTTAAAACTTGGCAAGTTGTACTCCATTTTTTCACAGTAGGAAAAAAAAACCAGTTGATCGTGCCAATGAAGATGTCTCCCAGAATATATACATTTACCCAAAATCACAGCATGTACAGAACTTAATGTGAGTAGACAAAGATGGCAGAAGTGCTGGTTCTCCCAAGGATCAGTTGGGAGGATTCTTACGAATAAGGGATTTGATTACCCCTAATCGTACCTCCATCTATGGCCATAAATAACCACATTTAACCATGCCACTGGGTCTCTTCTCTTAAATGGCCTTCTGCTATGAGCACAAACAGGGAGATAAGCACAGAGACCATTTAATTGTCCCCAGGCAATTAAATGATGAGCCACTTTGTTGCAAAGATGATTCATTCCAACAGAACTGAATTCTCTGATTTCTCGATAAATATTCATTGAGTACCTATTTTTCACATTAGCCATTACTTTAAAAAATATGCACAAGATAATAGTCAGCCCAAATAGTATCTAGACATGGTTTACCACACCAGTTGTCTCAGGTCAAGTACCTTAGAAGCAGATTCTGAGATGGTGTTCTTTTTCTTTCTTTCTTCTTTTTTTTTTTTTTCAAGTATCATTGATACACAATGTTACATTTGTTTCAGGTGTACATCATAGTGATTTGACAAGTTCATACATTATATTATGTTCACACAAGTCTAGCTGCCATCTGTGCCGTTACATCGTTAACATCGCTAATACAATATCTTTGTATTCCCTGTGTTTCACTTTGTAGTCTTGTGAATCCCTCATTCCATAACTGGAGGCCTGTATCTCCCACTCCCCTTCACCCATTTTGCCCAGCCCCCCACTCCCTTCCCCTCTGGCAACTATCAGTTTGTTTTCTGTATTTATAGTTCTGATTCTGGTTTTTTGTTTCTTTATTCATTTTTTTTTTAGATTCCACTTATGAGTGCAATCATACGGTTTTTGTCTGACTTACCTCACTTGGCATAATATCCTCTAGGTCCATACATGTTGTCGCAAATGGTACAATCTCATCCTTTTTGATGGCTATGTAATTTTCCTGCGTGTGTCTGTCTCTGTGTGTGTGTGCGTGTATGATTTTCCTTATCCATTTGCCTGTTGATGGACACTTAGGTTGCTTCAATGTCTTGGCTATTGTAAATAATGCTGCAATGAACATAAGGGTGCATATATCTTTCTGAATTAGTGTTTTCATTTTTCCTGGTAAGTACCCAATTGTGAAATTATTGGATCATATGGTATTTCTATTTTTAATTTTTTGAGTAACCTCCATACTGTTTTCTACAGTGGCTGCACCAGTTTGCATTCCCACCAACAGTGCATGAGGGCTCCTTTTTCTCCACATCCTCACCAACACTTGTTTCTTGTCTTGATTTTAGACATTCTAACAGGTGAGAGGTGATATATCTCATTGTAGTTTTGATTTGCATTTCTCTGATGATTAATGATGTTGAGCATCTTTTCATGTGTCTGTTAGCCATCTGTCTTGTTTGGAGAAATGTCTATTCAGGTCCTCTGCCCATTTTTTAATTGGATTGTTTGTTTTTTGGTATTGAGTTGTATAAGTTCTTCATATATTTTGGATATTAACACTTTGTTGGATATATCATTTGCAAATATTTTCTCCCATTCAGTGGTTTGTCTCTTAGTTTTGTTGATGGTTTACTTTTCTGTGCAAAACCTTTTTATTTTGATGTAGTCCCAGTAGTTGATTTTTTTGTTTTATTTCACTCATTTTAGAAGACATATCCAGAAAAATGTTGCTATGTCTGATGCCACAGAAATTATTGCCTGTGCTTTCTTCCATGATTTTTGTGGTTTCAGGTCTTATGGTTATATCTTTAATTCATTTTGAGTTTATTTTTATGTGTGGTGTGAGAAACTGGTCCACTTTCATTCTTTTACATGTAGTTGTCCAGTTTTCCCACTACTATTTATTGAAAAGACTATCTTTTCCCCATTGTGTATTCTTTCTTCCTTCATCATCATTTCTTTCATCAGTGTGTTTTATATTTTTCAGAGTACAGATCTTTCACCTCTTTGGTTAAGTTTATTCTTAGTTATTTTATTCTTTTTGGTGAAATTTTAAATGGTGCTATTTTTTAAACTTCTCTTTAAACAAATTTTTTGTTAGTGTATAGAAATGCTACTGATTTCTTGGTATTAATTTTATATCCTCCCACTTTACTCAATTCATTACTTCTAATGCATGGAATAGTGGAGTCTTTAGGATGTTCTATATATATATAGTATCATGTTACCTGCAAATAGTGACAGTTCAACTTTTTCTTTACCGATATGGATGCCTCTTCTTTTTTTGCCCAGTTGCTATGGCTAGGGCATCTAGTATTATGTTGAATAAAAGTGGCAAGAGTAGGCATCCTTAAGGTCATCTTGACCTTAGAGGGAAAGCTGTCAGTTGTTCACTTTTGAGTATGATGTTAGCTGTTCATATATGGCCTTTATTATATTAAGGTATGTTCCCTTTAACCCCATTTTCTTGAGAGTTTTTATCATGAATGGATGATAAGTCTTATCAGATACTTTTTCTGCATCTGTTGAGATAATGTGATGTTTTTATTCTTTTTTTTTCTTGATGTGGTATATGAGATTGATTGACTCATGAATATTGAACCAGCCTTGCACTTGGGAATAAATCCCACCTAGTTGTGGTGAATGATCTTTTTAATGTATTGTATGCAGTTTGCTACATTATATTATTTATAATATATTTAATATTATTATATTAATATAATTATTAATATTTTGTTAAAGATTTTTACATCAGTTTTCAACAGAGATATTGGCCTATAATATTCTTTTTTTTGTGTGGTGTCTTTATATGGTTTCAGTATCAGGGTAATCCTGGCCTCATGGAATGTATTTGGAAGTTTTCCTTATTCTATTGTTTGGAATTGTTTAGGAGAATAGATATTATCTCTTCTTTAAATGTCTGGTAGAATTCACTTGTGAATCCATCTGGTCCTTGATTTTAATTTTTTGGCAGTGTTTTTATTACCAATTCCATTTTGTTATTTGTAAACAGTCTGTTTAGATTTTCTGTTTCTTCCTGGTTCAGTTTTGGAAGATTTTATGCTTCTAGAAATTTACTCATTTCTTCTAAGTTGTCCGGTGTTTTGACATATAATTTTTCATAGTATTGTCTTACAATCCTTTGTATTTCTATGGTGTCAGTTGCTAATTCTCCTCTCTTGTTTCTGATTTTAATTATTTGTGTCTTTTCTCTTTTTTAATTGACAAGTTTGACAAAAGGTTTGTCGATTTCATTTATCTTTTCAAAGAACCAATTCTTGATTTCAATGATTTTCAATTTTTTTAGTCTCCATCTTAAATTTATTGAGGCTTATTTTATGGCCTAATATGTGATCTATTCTGGAGAATGTCCCATGTGCACTTGAAAAGAATGTATATCTTGTTGTTTTTGAATGGAATGTTCTATACAGATCTGTTATGTCTATCTGGCCCAATGTGTCATTCAAAGACACTGTTTCTTTACTGATTTTCTTTCTTTCTTTCTTTCTTTCTTTCTTTCTTAATGTTTATTTATTTTATTTTGAGGAGAGAGAGAGTGGGGGAGGGGTATAGAGAGGAGGATAAAAACAATCCCAAGCAGGTTTCCTGCTGTCAGCACAGAGTCTGACACAGGGCTTCAACTCACAAATCATGAGATCATTACCTGAGCCAAAATCAAGAGTCTGATGCTTAACTGACTAAACCACTGAGGCACCCCTCATTATTCATTTATCCATTGATATAAGTGCAGTGTTAGAGTTCCCTACTATTATTGTATTCCATCAGTTTCTTTATTTATGTCCAGTAATATTTACTGTATGTATTTAGGTGCTCCAGTGTTAGATACATAGGTATTGAAATTACTATATGCTCTTGTTGGACCTATCCCTTTCTCATTCTGTAATACCCTTCTTTGTCTCTTATTACAGTCTTTGTTTGAAAGTCTATTTTGTCTGATATAAATATTGGTACTCTAGCTTTTTTTCACTTCATTTGTTTGGTAAATATTTTTCCATCCCTTCACTTTTAGTCTGTATGCATCTTTAGGTCTGAAGTCAACCTCTTGGAGGCAGTATATAGATGATTTTTGTTTCTTTTTTTTTTTAATTTTTTTTAATGCTTTATTTATTTTTGAGACAGAGAGAGACAGAGCGTGAGCAGGGGAGGGACAGAGAGAGAGCGAGACACAGAATCCGAAGCAGGCTCCAAGCTGTCAGCACAGAGCCCGACGTGGGGCTCTGATTCATGAACTATGAGATCATGAACTGAGCTGAAGTCAGATGCTTAACCAACTGAGCCACCCAGGCACCCCACGATCATTACTTTAAATTCTTTATCAGGCATATTGCTTGCTTATCTCTGTTTCATTTATTTCTTTTTCTGAGGTTTTCTCATGTTCTTTTTTTTTTTTTTTTTTTTTGCATATTCCTCTGTTTCCTCATTTTGCCTGACTTTCTGTTTTGTTTTTGTGGATTAAGTGAAACAGCTACTACTCCTAAAGTTGAAGGAGTGGTCTTGCATATGGTATCCCCTATGCAGACTGTGTGTGCTTGGTGACTTTAGCTGGCTGGCTGGAGCTGTAGCTATACATGCTAGTTACTCTTTTAAACCAGGGCTTTTTATAGAAAAAATAAAGAAAAAATAATAAAATTTTTAAAAAGAAAAGAAGAACAGAGAAAAAAAGAAGAAAAGAAAAAAGAACACAAAAAAAGAACAAAACCAAAAGAAAAAATAAAAATAAGACAAGACAAAATTTTAAAGTTAAACACACACACACACACACACACACACACACACAACTATGGCTTGTTTTCTGTGACCCAGCACCACAAGGAGGCTGGTGTGGTCTTGTGGACCCTCTGCTCCCTGAGGTCACAAGCTCATTGTGAGCCAGATCTTGCTCCAGTCTGGACCTTTAGGGTGGAGGGGGAAAGAATGTTCCCACAGTTGTTTGAAACCATGGCTTTTTTCCATATGCCAGTGTAATTGGGGCTGCTGTGGGCTTGAGGACTCTGGGCTTGTTGAGATTGCAAGTTCCCTGTGACTGCCAAACCCACTAGTTATGATGTCTGGATGCACTGTTGGGACCCACCAATTATGGTGTCCCAAGCTACCCATTATGGCTTCCAGACCCTGCTCTGGTCTGGGCTTTTAAGGTGGAAGGGGGGAGAGCCTTACCACAGTTCCTCAGCCCTTTTAAACCGCCACATTTTTTTTCTGTGTCCCAGCGCTACTGGGTCTGGTATGAGCTACTGGGTCTGGTATTGTAGTTCCTGGGCTTGCTGAGGTCACCAGCTATCTGTGACCATCTGACTCACCTGGACTCAGGATCCATGAATCATGTGGTCTGAACCTGCCTCTTATGGCAGCCAGACCCTGTTCTAATCCGGGTTTTTGAGGTGGAAGGAGAGTGCTACTACAGTTCCCTGGCCTTTTTAAAGCATGGCGTCTTTCTGTATCTGCATGTGACTAGGGCTAGTATGGATTTGTGGAGCCTGGGCTCCCCAGCTCACTGAAACAACCGGATCCACCAGTTATGGTGTCCAGACCCTGCTCCAGTCTAGGCTTGTAAGGTGGGGTGGGAACATAAACCCTGTTGATCTCCAGTCCCTCAGACCTGAAGAGATTTCCCTCAGCTCCCCTGCCACTTGGCAGAGTTCTAGTGTTCTCTCTTTTATATGCTAACTGCTCTTTTAAATTGCAACACTAATTTTTATGTGCTGAAGGACAGGAATCTGTTTCCGGTCCCTCACTACTATCCCTCCTCACTGCCCTTGGCAGCCTACAGAGAGGAAGTTCTCTTTGTTACCATGTCTCCATCTATCTTTTTTGCTCTTCTCTTGGCGTTCTCTCTATGGTTGTTCAGTAGCTGTTCAGTCAACCCTCATTTCTTCAGGAGGAATTGTTCTATTAATAGGTGTAACTTGGTGTGCTCTGTAGAAGTGAGTTCAGGGTCCTACACTGCCATCTTGAACTGGACCATCTGAGATGCTGTTTTAACAGGTAGTTCACTCACTAGGGAAGGCCCTTGAGATCTCACTGAAGGGAGAAAGGAGAAGAAAGAAGCATTAGACAGAAGGAGAAATAAAGCTGCAATTCAAGAAAAATGTCAACTTTAGCCAATCCCATGGGGTCTCTGGTACTAGAACTCCCAGTCAGAGAAATCCCAAGTAGAGCTAAAAGGCCAAACATTTATACTCCATCAGTCACTGTGTGCAGTCCTACTAAGGGGTGGCTCTTTTCAACTGAGACAATACCCAAAGAAGCTAACAGTCACATCCACTACACCACTTGTTAAAACATTGAAATACTCTGTCTAGGGTTAATCAACCACTGTTCTGCTGCCTGGGCCACCTCAGCATCTTCTGGCCTCCAAAACTGATCTAACCTTATAACTAGTGTCTGTTCTGACTCATCAGCGCTCATGCTATACCAATTATCAAACGTTTTGGTTTGGGGTTGTTTTTTTTTTTTTTAATAAATCTTTTTGTTTGAGAGACGAATGAGAAGCATAAAATGAGGAAAGAGGTGAGCAGCTCTGGAAATACATTGAATCTAAAATATGTTGAATTCAAATTGTGGGAAATCCAAGTTTCCCAGTTCAATTTTAGATGATGAACTCAAAATTTAATTCTCTTTTTTCAATTCAGTTTCATTGATTACATGAAGTGCTCTGCCTTTCTGTCTTAATTAGAAAGATTGCTTAATTTAATTTGGGTCTACTGACCAAAAGACTACTGATGGGTATTTGAATTCATAACGCACAGTGACAATCAGGTTATAGGGATTTTCTCTAGAGTATTACAAGATAGATTCATTAAATAGCATTCAAAACATTTCATTAAACAAGAATTTCTGAATCACAACTAATTTTAAAATTTACATAAAATATTTCAGAAGATTTCCAAGGTCAAATATACATTTCGTGATTAACTCTGGAGCTGAGGTTAGAAACCAGGTATCACTATAAGGTTGCCTTATCTCTATGAAAGAAATATTTAGGAAGAGCAGGTCAGAGATGAACATGAGACAAAAATCTCTAAACACTTTATTGTCTCACTGGCAGACCCCATCACCTCAACTGCATTATTCATTCATTCTCAAATTCAATGCAGAGGCCTTCTGTAAATCAGGGAGAAATACAGAGCCTGGAACAGTTTAAGGCATTATTTCCAAATGGTGCTCCAATGAGCTTTAGGAAATATGCAAGATGCTCAGGGGAGTTCAGAGGGACAGAGGTGCTTCCCAGTGGGCTCCAAGCCTCCATTTCAAGCAGAAATGCTCTCCTGTATTTAGTTTTTAGAGAGAGAGCTCTTACAAAATATTTACCTAAAATAAAACAAAGTAAATTCTATGGTTTAAAAAATAAAAAAGGTTTGCAGACAATTGTCATAAAGTGGCTTAAATTATAATTAGAATAAAAATTACAAATACATGTCATTTTAAGACAACTAAATGTATGTAAGTTAGATGAATTGAGAATTTGTAAATTCATCATTTATGGCAATTCAATCTTAAATTATGACCACATTGCCTTTTTCACTATATGTGTGTGGGGGTGGGGGTGGGGCGGTGGGGAATAGGTCAGCACAGAAAAGTTCTGACTAGTCAAGAAGGAAGTTTCAAGAGAGTGACCCAATTTCAAGCTAACCTTACATACAGTTTGATATTTATAAGTGGTTCTGATTAAAGCAAGTGAGATGAGCCCTTATTTATTGTTAGTAAAGAGTCACATTTGTGTAATTGGTTTAAATGAAATTTAATGACATGTCAGCATGTCTAATATAGGGATTTTTTACATTGTTGAGAGTAAACTTCCAATCCAATCTGAATTAATTATACCTAAATGTAGGCTAACTTAGTTAACAGAAAAAACCATATAAATAAGTAATATAATCATTCAGGCAAAATCAGAGTACCTGACATTAGCAGCCATGGTAAGCCATAAAACTCTAAACTGAAGAATGGGAAAAACAACATTTGATCATAATAATGTTTGTTTTATTTAGAAAGTATCTGTTGAGTATGACACAGAAGAAAATTAAACCCAGCAGCAAAGTTAAACTGTGTGGACTTCAAATGTCAAACTGCTTGAGATTTGAAATGGTTATCCTTTGCTTCTGAGTACTTTTCTTTTTTTATTTCTTTTTTATTTTTTTAATTTTTTTTTTTTTGAGGGAAAGAGAGAGAGAGGGGGAAGGAGCGGCGGAGAGAGAGGGAGACACAGACTCTGAAGCAGGCTCCAGGCTCTGAACTATCAGCACAGAGCCAGATGTGGGGCTTGAACTCACGAACTGTGAGATCATGACCTGAGCAGAAGTCGGATGCTCAACCAACTGAGCCATTCAGGTGCCCCTAAGTATTTTTCTTTAACTTTAAGTTAAGAAGGTGTTATCTTCCAGGAACAGTTTACAGGGAAAATAATAGTTAAATTTATTCTTAATGAATTATTTCAATATCTTAAAAATAAAAAATCATTAAATTTGAACCTAAATCTGATCATGACTTTAGTTCTAACAGTGAGCTTGTAGGATAAACCAGCCACAGAGAAACATGTGCAATGAAACCATGGAGATGGAGACAGCAAAGTGCAGAATATGGGAAATGCTATTGAGCCTGGATTTATCAGCAAATAAACCACAAAGAAAAACAGAGCGAGGGGACTCTGTAGATTAAAAGAGATTTAAGAACCACCAATGAATTACAATGTACATTTCTTATTTCGATCTTCATTTAAAAACCTGGACAGGGGCGCCTGGGTGGCTCAGTCAGTTAAGCGTCTGACTTCGGCTCAGGTCATGATCTCACGGTCCGTGAGTTCGAGCCCCGCGTCGGGCTCTGTGCTGACAGCTCAGAGCCTGGAGCCCGCTTCAGATTCTGTGTCTCCCTCTCTCTCTGCCCCTCCCCCGTTCATGCTCTGTCTCTCTCTGTCTCAAAAATAAATAAACGTTAAAAAAAATTTAAAAAAAATAAAAATAAAAACCTGGACAAAATTTATACAATGGGGAAATCTAAATACAGCCCAGGTAAAGATTCTGAAATGTTAGGGATACATGCTAAAGTATTTATGAACAATTGTAAGATTTCATAACTATGCTTCAAAAAAATCTTGCAGAAAGAATGGCTATTTCTGTACATGAAAAAAGACTGGCCATGTGTTAACAAATGTTGATAGTGAGTGATGGGCACATGGGGTTTATTATGCTATCTCTCTGCTTTTGTGCTTGAAATTTTCTATCACAAAAAGTTAACAATAAAATGAAATAACAAGACAAATAATATTTTCCTATGTAAAAACAAAATGATTGAATTTTCTATTTAGTAGAAGGATATTTTACATGTCTTATAAGCAGTGGAACCAGTCTTACTCTGTTTTGATTTCCATTGGTTATTTTGCACCAGCTTCAAATCCTATGACTTCCTTGGCTGAAGCAGGACATGGGAAATTGACATCAGACTTGGATCTTCCCATTAATGAAGTAAGCAGCTAAAAGCATATTACAGATAGACACACAATATTTCCTGAGAGTTTTCAGAACTGGCCTGCCGAGGGACCCCTAATATAGCATCCCCAAACTCAATCCATGACTTGGCTCACTCTTTTCTCTTGTCCCCTCTCCTAGTCATTTCAGTTCCGTGTGGACAGGTGTCTAGCCCAACCAACATTTAAATGTGCTTGGAAAGATAAGCTCAAACGACACCCTGATAATATTCTTAAAAACTGCAGTATTGAGTGTAGCAGAAAATACATTTTCCCTTTCTTCCTTCCAACAGAATTTCTACATGCTTAATTAAAGGTCCTCACCTTTCCAGAGTCTCACAAGACTCTGACATATGACATAGCCCTGGCCAAAAACACTTAAGTGAAAGATTTTGAAAGGGGAATCCCAGAATATTCTTTCAAAAAGAACCAACTCATTCTGTTCTTTATTTTCTCATTTTTCTGTATGGATTACAGCCTGATACCTGGTGCTACAACTGCCATATTAGAACCATGGGGACAATACCTACAGGCTAAAGATGACAGAGCAGGAATAGGAAGAGTGCCTCATTCCTTAAACAGCTGACCAGCCATGAACAACTTACCCCCATGTCCTTATGACATGAGAAAAATGGATCCCTATTTTATTAAGCCACTGCAATGAGGTTCCAGCTCTCTAGAGCTAAATGCAATCCCTTACTGATGTATATCATTTATTGAATGGCCAAAATGTGAAAAATGTAATTCTTACTACTAAATTCTCAGGGAAAAATATCAAAGTCCAAAAATTAAATCTACAATATTTTGTAAGTATAAATCAAAGTTTACTAAAGTAAAAAATGCTATCCTAAAAATTTGTCACTTTGCTTAATCTCAATTAGAAGGTCCTCAACCAGATGCCTGGGAATGACATTTTCTACCATTTTAATATTCTCTGTGCCCATAACTCAGTTTAACAATCTTTTATTGAACATATACTACATCCTCACTTTTTATTTGTGCTGGAAGTAAGAACAGATATGAAATGTAAGCTTCTAATAAGAGAAACTCATACTTTCATTGGAAAGAGAAACATGCAAATGTACTGATTTAAATAAACAATGTATTGAAGTATCCTGTTACCACACTGTAACATAAAAGGCTAGAATAAGGGGGCACCACTACTAGCCCATATCCTGGCTTAGTGCAAATTATTTGAAAACTGTGCCTCTTATATGGAGCATCTCACTTTTATCTAATATGTATTACTTAAATGTACAAGCATCCTATACAAAATATATGATGTCATTAGCTCCCTTAGAGGCATGCAGTGACAACCTGCACAGGGTTCTGCCAAATCTGGAATAAGGAGAAGTCACCATAGACTAAAGAAGTCAGAGAAGACACATAGGGGAACAGTTTGAGTCAAACCCACAATATATTAGTAAGACAAAATAGACGAAAAATTAAATTTTGTGTTTGATGGATTTTAAATCACATTTTCATTATTTCAAGGAAGAGCATCTATCCACAGAAAACAGTAAGCCATACCTCCAATACTGATCCCTGTATCCTGCTAAGTCTGTAAAAGTAAAGAACTGTTTAATTTTGCTATTAGAAATCCACGGATGCCTACTTTCCCATGCCATAAATGAATTCACTCACAGAGTGGCAGTAAACCAAATTATAGAAGGGCTTTTTATGGTCTTGAGAATCACACATTTGCAGGGGAATGAACATATGTAGTGGCAGCAGAGGAGCAATTATGCATCCTATGATACTCCACATGCAGCTGTGAATATCTGCGTTGCCACCGGTGAGTCGACAGCTCTCCTGGCTGAAACACCCAAGCCAGGGTTTTGCTTTGTTTTGTTTTAAAGAATATAGCTTTCAACCCCCTCCTGAACAAGACTATAACAAAGCAGAGGGCCTCGATTGAATGACTCTTTCCAGTAAAATGCTCACTTGAGTGCTCTGGAAAATGCCCTTCTGAATATCCCTATGGCTCCTTTATAATAAAAAAAGAAAATGGGAATGATCTCATCCTTGGGTGGGATCAGGTGGAAATTCATGTCTAGGTAGCTGGAGTCAAGAGTACTGAGATTGATAGAGCATCCAGAGCCCTGAGAAGTTTTCAGTGCAAAAGTTTTCAATGCCTACCTCACTCCTCTCATCCCTGTATGGAAACAGGAGCTGTAATCTTTTAAGTTCCTCATATGATTCAGGTTTTAGTCAGTGTGGCACTGGACTGATAGATCAGTTAACCTTTTAAAAACATAAACCATATAGTTATCCTGGCTCACATTTATTTTTCTTTATAGATGATTTTTTTTTATTTTTTTTAACGTTTATTTATTTTTGAGACAGAGAGAGACAGAGCATGAGCAGGGGAGGGTCAGAGAGAGAGGGAGACACAGAATCTGAAACAGGCTCCAGGCTCTGAGATGTCAGCCCAGAGCCCAACACGGGGCTCGAACTCACAGACCGCGAGATCATGACCTGAGCTGAAGTCGGACGCCCAGCCGACTGAGCCACCCAGGCGCCCCTCACATTTATTTTTCTATAGGAAGATGTTTCCCAGTCTTTCTTGAGCCATGTTCCTCATTGACAATAACCATATTTATAAAGCACACTGGGTAAATTGATGAGGTTGTTCACAGCCAGAGGCAAAATATCTGGGGATCTTGACACTGTAGTTTCAGACCAATCCCCCAAACGTTGAGAAAATCAGGAACCTATAACCCATTCAAGGAAAAGGAAGAAATTTCATTAGTGTCTTGTAACTTAGAAAAAGAAAGAAAGGAGCCAGGACATTGGGGTCCAATTAGTTTTCCTTTCCTCCTCAGTCCCAGAAATGTCTTTAATCTTCTTTAAGCAATTAAGAAAAAAAATGTATGCCTAATGTTGTTCTGCCTACGCTATGATGTTTAGAAAATATCTAAGTTGCATTCCCTCTGGTTTGGAGTATATAAACCGAGCTGCCAATGAAAGTTGGCTATTAAAAATAAAAAGCATTGATTTTAGACTATTATCTAGTTGTAGACTTTAAAACTCTTAAAAACTCTACTGTGAACTTCAAAGACTAAGGAGGCTACTTTGTTCTGGATGGAATCTTCCTTCCACTTCCCTGGACAATACTTTTTAGCTTCAAGGCAAATGCCTTAACATAGAATACAGTGAGGTAATTTATTAGATTGTATTATTTATTCATTTATTAGAGATGGTATTTCAGTAGGCTACAAAGACACAAACACAATAAACCTTGATATGAACAAGAACATTACATATACTTGAGGAGAAGAACGTACCAAAGATTCTTGGAGGTCCTTAACTGAAGTGATTTTCCTAAAAGGCAAACAATATTTTGGGAGATATTAACCTGATATTTACTCATAAACATTCCTTATAAGCACATTACTTTTCATTTCAGAAACTAGTTCCATATGCACAAGACATAGCAATGCTCTATTAATTTAACCATTGTCAGTGAACAAGAATTGTGGTATTTGAGTTTTCCAGACAACTACAGCCTACCTCCTAAACATGTGATTCTAATTTTCTGCTTTATTATTTAACTTACGAATTTTTTCTACAGAATATAGCAAGACATGCTCACTGTGGGAGAGGTAAGGGGGGAATCAAAGCATATAATATAGTATAAAAGAAGAAAAAAGTACATAAAATATCACTACCTAAATATTAATAGCACTTTAGATATATCCTCCAGACATTTTTACACACATGGATATTCATGCAGAGTACTAAAATTTTTTAAAGTATTATTTAATATTGATGTTTAGTAACCTGCTTTTTATATTAAACATGTAATGGACATTGAAAGAGTGAGACTTTGAAAGGTTATCCAAACTTGTTTAAACAATCATTTGATTATAGATTGGCTTTTAGTTTTTCATATTATAAGTAATCTGGTTATGAATATGCGTGCATATAGATCTTTGCATATGCCTTCGGGTGTTCCTAGAGAATTCAGAGTCCTAGAGGTAGGGTTTCTGGAGCAAAGTGCATTTACATTTAAAATTTGATAAATATCACCTAAGTGACTCCTAGACAGGTCAGCAAGTAATTGAGAATGATTGTAGCCCAATGCTGCCACCAACCCAACATTTCTTTTCAAATAGTTTGTTAGTTATACCCAGTCCACTTAATGACAAATTTTATCTTTTGCCACTAATTTGAAAGGCCTCTTTTATCATACACTAATTTCCATATATTCCTGCAACAGAGCTCCATAATATGTATATATCCATATACACACATATACACATGTATACTGGTGTAATTTATATTTATATATGTATTTTATATATATATGTATATATATATATATCCTTCTTTTCCTGAATTAAAATTAGAATTTTGATTAAGATTATATAAGGATATAGATTTATTTGTAGAAAATTAATATTAACATTATTTCTTATTTCCATTCAAAAACATAAAATGTATAGTGCTTAGATAGTTCTCACATAGAGTTCTCACAGATACCATATTAATTACATTAATACACATATAACTTTTTTCTAACTGCTTATTTTGGATATATCAGGAAGATCATGATTTTAGGAGAGTTCACTTATAACCAATCACTTTACTGAAGGTCACATATTATTTATAATGGGTTTCAGTATACTCTCCTGCTTTTTCTGGGTCAAGGATCAACGACTCCAAAATAATGATAATTTTCCCTCCAACCTTATAAAAGTTTTGAGCTGCTTCTCTCTATTGTAGTAATTACTCAACTGTGAACCAATTTTATTAAGATTGGGTATAAGTTCATGTTTTGGGGGAGCAGGAATGACTGTTTCCAATTTGTCCCATTTTTTGAGGGTTACATTGATAAATAAATGAGTATACATGTGGTGTTTGATAACTTATTACCTGATCTCATTTTTTGAATTATCTTTTTTGTCTAAGTTCAATCTACTGTCCAACAGCTTTTAATTTTGGTTGCTATGTTTTTCATTTATAAAAGTTCTGTTTGGTTCTTTTTTCAAATTTGCTAAGTCATTTTGAAAGTATGTTAAAGCTCATCAATTTTTTGTTTGTTTGTTTGCTAATTTTTTTGAGAGAGACAGAAAGCAAGTGGGAGAAGGGCAGATAGACAGGGAGACACAGAATCTGAAGCAGGCTCCAGGCTCTGAGCTGTCAGCACAGAGCCCAACGCAGGACTCAAACTCACGTACTGCAAGATCATGACCTGAGCAGAAGTTGGACGCTTAACGGACTGAGCTACCCCAGTGCCCAGTAAAGCTCATTGATTTTTAACTATCATGAGCTCAGTTCAAAATCTGCATATGATAATTCCAGCATTTGAATTATGCATCAAACTTTTTCTAAAGTCTGTTATTTCTGCTGCTTCTTTTTCTGCCCCAGTTTTATTAAAAAATAATTGACATATAATATTGTGTAAATTTAAGGTGTACTGCACCGTGATGATTTGATACATGTTTATATTATGAAATGTTTGTCACAATAAGGTTAGCACATCTTTCACTCCACATAATTACCATTTTGTTCTTGCTGTTTTTATGGTGAGAACATTTAACTTCTTACAACAGTTTTTAAGTGTATACTACAATATTGCTAACTACAGTCACTATAGTGTAAGTTAGATCCCAGGAACTTACTGATATTATAACTGAAAGTTTGTATCTTTTGACCAACATCTTCCCATTTCTCCCACCTTTCAGTCCCAGGCAACCACCATTCTACTGTTTCTATAGAAATTCCACATATAAGTGAGATCATACAGTATTTGTCTTTGTCTGACTTATTTCACTTAGCATAATCCCCTCACAGTCCACCCATGTTATTGCAAATAGCAAGATGTCCTTCTTTTTATGGCTGAATAATATTCCCTTAGGGATGTGTGTGTGTGTGTGTGTGTGTGTGTGTGTGTGCATGTGTATCACATTTCTTTATTCATTTATCCATCGGTGGGCATTAAGTTGTTTTCATGTGTCAGCTATTGTAAATAATGTTGCAATGCACATGGGAGTGCAAATATCTCTTCAATACAGTGATTTCATTTCCTTTGGATAGCCACATTAGAAGTGAGATTACTGCATTACATGGTAGTTCTATTTTTAATTTTTTGAAGAAACTCCACAATGTTTTTCATATTGGGTACACATTCCTACCATCGCTATACCAAGACTCCCTTTTCTCCACATCCCCACTAGCATTTGTTATTCCTTCTATTTTTGATAATAGTCTTTCTAACAGGTGTGAGGTGATATGTCACTGTGGATTTATTAAATTAGTAAATTATATGTCCATATTCCCTTGCAGCTCTCTGAGCATCTTTAAATAATCGTTGTGAATTCTTTGTTGGGAACTTCCTGGATTTCCATTTCTCTGGAGTTAGTTAATGGAAGTTTCCTGTATTCTTTTGGTCATGTCATGTTCCCTGATTCTTTATGATCCCTGTAGCCTTGCATAGGTGTCTGCATATTTGAAGAAGCAATCACCTCTTCCTGATTTCAGGACTGACTTCAGTAAGAAAAGGCCTTCACTTGTAGGTGGGGAGATGCCGGGAGATGCTGTGACCCAAGGCCTAGTGATGTGGGGCACTGAGTACAAGTGTGTGTGATGGCTCAGGTTCTGGGTGGGGGGGCATGGTGTCTCATCAGCTCAGACTGCTGGGGTGCACAGCAAAAACAACTGCATGGTCCTTGGTGGCACAGTTGTGGAGAGGGGGTGCACAGTGCCTGCCAGAACTATTGGGTTCCTCAGCAGCATCTCCAGATCCAGTCATTAGGGGCTAAGGCAGATAGTGATGTGGGTTGGAGCTGGTGGTGTATATACACACACCAGCTGTGGGGGCTAATTACAGATGCTTGTGTAGTGGCCGGGGCCAGTCACAGACACACACATAATGGTGGGGGGCAGGGCCAGCAGGAGGGGCCAGGGCCAAATGCAGGTATGTTGGCAGCTGCAGAGGCTTTGGCTGTAGGAATATACCCCTGTGGCTGCAGGGTCTCCTCACAGATGAATGCTCAGCAGTGGAAGAGGTGAAGGGAATCAGGCCAGCATGAACAAGTGCACAACTGGAGGGACTAGTTGTCAGGCCAGTGACTGGAGATAAAGCCATATCTGGGCCCACAGCAGTTGTAGGGCCTTGGCTGTCAGTGTGTACTTCTATGGATTCGTGATCTCACCACAGGCATACATACACACAGCAGTCAAGGCCAACGAAGGGAGTCAGACCAGCAGCAGCATACAGGTGCACAGCTGGTGAACCTAGCCCCAGTTGCACTCACAGTGGTGGGGGTGCACCACGGTGTCTACACTGGCATCTTGCACTCACTCAGCTGCAGAGCACTGGCTGACTGCCTGTGCAGATCCCAGGCTCCAGCTGAGGGGAGGGAGGTGGGCAGGGAGTCAAGTGGCTGGCATCTGTGAACGAAAATACCTGTAGGGTGAAAACTAATGAAATCTGCAGGAAGTTCATGGTAGTTATGTTGGCCATCAGTTTCATCAGTGGACAGAAGCTGTTGGGGTCCTTTCCAGAGCAGGTCACTGGGAACTATAGTCACTGTTGCCGTGTGGCTGATATTGGTAGATCTTGTTCTTCCTTGTTCCTAGCTATCTCTATGTGTCACCCTTGCTGTTTCCTGGGTGGGGTGAAATGGAAGCAGGTCCTTAACGAGGTGCCCTGAAAGGCTGGGGATGCTGGTCACTCACCCTGCTCTCTTTTCTGGTCGTGAACTCCTTCTGCCTTGAGAGTTCTTTCTTGGCACCAAGCAGTACTGGCCTGGAGGATGGGATAATGCAAGCATGATAGAGCCACAACTCCTTCCCTTTTTGGGTGGTTATTGTCGGGATTTTTGTTCCACTGTCTTGCTGAAGTTTCTTAAGTAGGCTCCTGAGCAATCGCAGAGCTCACACATTGTTGATTTTTGCTGGGAGTGGGAATGGAGTCTGGGGTCTTCTTTTTTTTTTCCCATCTTGGTGACATCACTCTTGTTTCTACTGATTATTTTTCACGTTGCCTTGTTTCCTTGTGCTCCTAGTTGTCTTTGATAGTTTGATGATTACTGTTTTTGGGCAATTATTTGTGAGCGTTCCTTGGAACCAGGATTTACTTTGCCCTCTGCCAACAATATATTGTGACTGCTTTTGCCAAGTGCCTGGGACCACTCTCACAGGTGGCCTTTTTAATCCGAGTTCAAGGATAGGAGTTCCTTGACCAATTCCAGCAATGTAACCTATGACCATAAAATCCTAGAAGTTATTTTCTTTTTTTTTTCTTCTGTTCTACTCAAAGCAGGATAGCTTTCTTTGAAGTTCGACGTATGAGGTCAGGTAATGGATACATGGTCCAGATTTAGCATTTATAACTAAAGTATTACACAGTAAAATGTGAATTTCAGATTAACAAAGAATCATTATTTTAGGCATGGGTATCCCCTCAAATATTACCTGGAACATAATTATACTGAGAAATTTTTCATTGTTCAGCTGAAATTAAAATTTGACTAGATGTCCTGTATTCTACCTGACAGTCTTAATAATAGGTTTAGTTCCTGTACTTATCCTGGTAGTACCCACCCCAATCCTCAGGCCTTGGCTTTTCTCTGCCCTGCCTCAGAAGGCTGCAAATAAACTAGGGGTACAGCATGGACATATTCCACCAAAAGCAGTGGCATTTGTGCTTGGATATCGTGCTTACATATCTGATTCAGGCTGTCTTCCCAAAACTTCTCTGGCAGGTAGCCACTATTTTTTTCAGCTTGTCAGTGTCTTTAAATAAATGGATTTTGTTTTTTGTTGGTGGTAGTTGAGTTAGCTCACTATTTTGTTTGTGTTGCTTAAGCAGAAGGTTTGACTTGAATAACCTAGTCCAAATTACCCAGGATGCTGGGGGGGTGGCACTTTCCATCACTGAGGACTGAAGACTGTCTTCTAAACAGCGGTACAGTTGCATATGAAGTGTGTAAAAAGGGAGCCACAACAGGCATAACTTCATCTGGCAGATATTTTTTTCATATGTGAAGCAACTAGTAAACTCAACATGTAAAACTGGAGCTTTCATCCCAGCTGGAATTCATTTCTCCTTCCTCAGGGCTCTCAGAGCAATTTGTAACTCTAATGTGTCACAGAACCCTTCCCTTGGGTTGTAGATTTATATATACATGATGTCTGCCTTTCCTCTTCAGCGGAGAGCTTCTTGATGGTATGGTTTTGTGTCCTCAGCCTCAGACCCCAAAGAGCCCTCAGAATGGTGATGGCTGATATACTTTCAGTACTCAAAAGATGTGTACTAAATTACATTGAATGAAAGGAAAATTGGTATAGATTTTATCCAAAAACAGAACTAATACACTTCTTAACATTAAAAAAGTAGAGATGCAAACCGGCAAAGCCAAGTTGAAGACAGCCCTTATATGAATTCTCTAAGACAGGCAGCAGAGCTGATATATAGTATTAACACCTCATTTTGAATCAGTTCACCAGTGACCTAGAGGGGGACAGGATGGTGAGAGGATGACACAGAGGACAGATATGTTAATGAAGTCAGAGAAGGGGTATGTTTGGGGACTGGGAACCACATGACTTGTTCAGGTGCACAGTATGGGACTGGAGAAAACCACTGACTGCAAACTAGAGACACTAGGAAGCAGGATAGAGCAACAGACAAGAGTGTATAGAATTGGAATCAAGAATTTAAAAGAAAAGCCTTTTGTATTTTCATATGAACCTATAATGTGTAACCATCTTCTAGCCAACTGACTTTATAATGCTGGCTGAGTAAGGGCAGGACAGGAAGTAATGATAAGGGCAGGGTTCCAGGAAACTAGATCTAAACCTCCTTCAGCTTATCTCCCTATGATGAGGAATTCAGGTCCTGGGGAGCTATATGGTAAGTCACCTGTAAATCTCTCTGCACTAATGGCAGTCTATCTCACCATTCTATATCCCTGCCTTGATCAGACGAGTTTGAAGGTAAGTCCCTGCTTTAGGGCTCAGAGAAATATAGGACAACAAAGTGAAAGAGAGGATTAGTGTCTTAAAGGGCATCACAGGAAGTGCCCAGAGCAGAGCAGCCATGATTTATCATCCTACACAGGGCAGGGGAGGCAGGATGGACACCACCTGACCCCAGATAGAAGACAGCAGGTAGTGCTGCTGGACAGCAGGTAGTTTCCAAAAGGAGACTTTCCTTGTGGAAAAATGCATGAACCCATAGTTTGTGGCTGTTGCATGTGTGTCTGGTGTTCTAGGTATTACCAAATGACAACTGCACTCCTCTGCCTTAGGTGTGATGGATAACTTTATGTGTCAACGTGGCCAGGCCACAGGTGCCTGGATGTTTGGTCAAACATTATTCTGGGTGTTCCGGTGAGGCCATTTTGGGATGACACTAACATTTAAATCAGAGGACTTTGAGGAAAGCCAATCACCTACCATAATGTGGGTGGGCCTCATCCTACCAGTTGAAAGCTTGAACAGAACAAAACATCAACTTCCTTGAACAAGAGAATTCTCCAGCAGTTGGCCTTCAGATTTCATCTGCATCATTGGCTCTTCTTGGTTCTACAGCAGACTGCCTTCATACTCAAACTGGAATATTGGCTTTCCCGGGTCTCTATTCTGCCAACCCAACCTGCAGTTTTGGGTTTGCAGGCTTCCATAATTGAATATTAGGAATGAGCTAATTCCTTATATTACATCTCTTTATATATGCACATCCTATTTGTTCAGCTTATCTGGAAAACCCCAACTAATACAGAAGGGATGTTTACAGAGGATGGGGAGATGGCTTATAGGCAAACATAAGAAAACTGGCTCTACCCTGCACCCCAAATAATGGCCACATGTATTATTTTTAAGTAATTTTTATGTCCCATTTCTCCATTTCCTTCCATCTGTAACTCCATAAGTCCTGTATTGTCTTTAAAAGACCCTATTGTGTGGCACAATACTGATGAGTTCATTGGACATGTAGTGTCCATTTCAAGGGAATTCAGTCTCTTATCAAGATTGACTCCAAGAGGGGCACCTGGGTGGCTCAGTTGGTTAAGTGCCCAGTTCTTGATTTTGGCTCATGTCATGATCTCACATTTCTTTTGTGAGTTCGAGTCCCACATGGGGCTCTGCGCTGACGGCACAGAGCCTGCTTGGGATTCTCTCTCTCTCCCTTTCTCTCTCTCCACCCCTCCCCCGGAAACTCACTCTTTCTCTCTCTTTCTTTCAAAAAAAAAAAAAAAAAGGTTGACTCCAAGAGATTTTCACAAAAATTTTTGTGAGCATCATAATCCAGAAACACTGTTAACTTTGATCACTAGAGAGAGCAAACAGTTTTTTAAATATACTACTCTTTGACTACTCTGTCCATGTGACTTACAGTCTTTAAAAAAAAAAACAACAGCACCATTTTCAGAAATTTTACCCCACTGGGATGGTTGGTCCCCCACCCTCTGTAAGGAACAGGAAGTGGTGAAAATAATGTACAGGTGCTAGCTCATCCTTTATGAAGCCTCACACAGAGAGCTTGCAGCACATGCCCAAACTTCAAAAATCCCTAATTTTAAATGTTTCATATATTAAAGAGAAGAATACAGTCTGTTTTCACTTATCTTGCCTATACCCAAGTTTATAGAGGGCTCTACCCAAACCCCAAATCTGTACAGAAATGAACCTTCTCAACATGGAAAGAATAAAAGAAAGTCATGACACAGATGCTAGTCCATATGAAGGCATTGTCTCAAAGGCCACAGGAAGTGACAGAGCTGAGGGTCTACCCTGAAAAGATTATTTCATGTCTAGTTCAATGGAGATTATATATATATATATATATATGTATATATACACACACACACACACATATATACATAATACTTACACATATAAACATTATAATTCTACTAATTTACTCCACCATTTTGGAAATAACGATCATCCTGGTTCTGGATGGATTGGGAACTGCAGGACATATTTGTTCAGCACACACAATGTGGTATAACAGTTAGGAGCACAAGCTCTGGTGTTGGACAACTGGGTCCAAACCCTGAGTCCACCACTTGCTGGGTGTCTGTAGGTATGTTATTTATCGTCTCCAAGCATCAGTTTCCTGTTTTGAGAAGAACGAATGATAAAGGACAAACTTCAGAAGATTTCTGTAAGGATTAAACAAAACAACTCATTCTAAGTGCTTAAGACTTGGGAAATGTTTAATAAATACTATTCATTATTGGAACCATTATTATGCACAGGAAGTTCATGCAAATCAATGGTCCTTGAGCAAAAGGTTTGAACCGATAATAAACTAAACAGGTGGGAGCCCTGCATGAAGTGTCTGTGTCATGAAAAGATAGACTTGCCTAGCATTCCTTTAAAAAAAAAATCCCCTCTGTAAACTGTTTTGTGCTTACTACTATACAGAGCCTGGTCCATCTGCAGATGGCTTTGGGCCTTGCTTCAATGTGGAGAAACATTAGGGGTCATTCAAACCCTGAGTGCTGCTGGCTTCACCTTCAAATATATCAAATAAATAAATTCCTGACCAATTAGGAGCCAGCTTTGGCTGGGAATACTCGACAAATTGATTTATCAAAGCTGGTCTGAGTCATTGCTTCACAGCTTCTTTATTGAGCTTTTTACAACTATAGAAAACTTTTCTTATTGAGATGATTCATAAATATATTAATATTTTAGGGGTGCCTGTGTGGCTCAATTGGTTAAGCCAGGTGAGTTCAGCTCAGGTTATGATCTCATGGTTCACTAGTTTAAGCCTCACCTCAGGCTCTGCACTCCCAATCTCTGCTTGGGATTCTGTCTCCCTCTCTCTCTGACCCTCCCCCGTTTGCTCTCTCTCTTTCTCAAAATAAATTTAAATAATAATAAAAATAAAATAAAATATATTAATAGTTTAGTTGGAACTAAATATTTCCATGTTTCCAAAATTTAAACTGTGCCTATTTGTAAATGTATCCTTACGTACCCATGTGTTAATGCAAGTAACAAAAAACAAAAGTGATGTAAAGTGAAGTGGGCTTGATTTTTACCATACCAGAAAGAATTGAGTTATCAGCATTCTCAAAAGGCTTCCCTGCTGGGAGAACAAAGCTCCAGTGGGAAGTAACAGTATGCATTTGTTTTGTCTGCTTTGTTGGATTTCCAGGACATTCTTCTGTTCCCTATCTTAATTATTTATAAAAAAAAAATTGCCTGATAACTTGCTCTTCTTATCCAGATCATGTATTCTGCCTACCAGCAATTAATAAGTAAGTTTTAATTTCCCTGTATGCAGGAGAAAGGATTTTGGAAAAAGATTCCACCAGAGAGTTTCTGATGGCACGCTGAAAGTGAACTAACGCCCTGCTATCTGTGGTGCATATGAATTCTTACTGAAACCTATAACTATTGGGGTTAACAAAGACTCTGCGCCTGCCAAGGTCAAGTTTAGTTATGAGAATCTGCTATGAACATCTCACCATAGGAAAAGGTCATTCTTTATGTCCTCAACTTGCTGAAGGAAGAAATTCCAGAGAGGTAATCTCTGCTTCCTGACTATGAAGGAGAAAGTTGTCTTGGAGGCAGGTCTTTCCTGGAGAATGTTAAGATGGCGATCTTCGTGAAGAAGTAACCTTGCAGTTAAGAAAGGATGAACCATGGAAAGGTGCACTGGAAGATGCCCAGTCCTTCTTAAACACCCTGTATCGGTTTCATTCTAGTTTTTCTTGGTATTTTATGATACTTTCTGAAAAGTTCATATTGAAAAAGAAGTTAAAGTATCTTTACTGTCAGACAAATGATAGTGTATGAAGAGCATCTTAAGAAATCTACAAAAGCTACTAGAACTAATAAGTGAGTTTAACAAGGTTGCAAGAAAAAAGTTGAAAAATAAAGATTAATTACATTTGTATATATTACAATATATAAGACCCTTGAAAAGTAAAATTAAATTAAAAATTCAATTTATAGTGATATCCAAAAACATGAAATACTTAAGGGTAAATTGAACAAATAAGTAAGAACTACGGAAACTACAAACCATTGTTAAAAAAACTTAATGACCTTAATAAATGGAGAGATACACCTTTTTTGTGGCTGAGACTATATTGTTAAAATATCAAAGCAATTCCAATAAAAATTTTATCAGATGGTTTGCACAGATTGGCAAGCCAACTTCAAAATTTAATTGAAAATGCAAAGGACTGGGGCACCTGGGTGGCTCAGTCAGTTAAGCATCCAATTCTTCATTGGTCATGATTTCACAGTTTGTGAGATGGAGCCCTGCATCAGGCTCTGCACTGATAACATGGAGCCTGCTTGGGATTCTCTCTCTCCCTCTCTCTGCCCCTCCCCCTCTCATTCCCTCTCTCTCTCTCTCCCCCTTTGTCTCTCTCTCTCAAAATAAATCAATAAACTTTAAAAAATGCAAAGGACCTAGAATAGCTAAAACGATTTTTTAAAAGAAGTACAAAGTTGAAGGATTTACACTGTTAATTTCAAGTCCTACATTAGGGCTAGAGTAATCAAGAGAGTGTTGTATTGATGTAAGAATAGACATACAGAAGCGAATTGAGAATGTAGATATAAGTACACGCATTGATTTTTCACAAACTACCAATAAAAAGGGGGTGTCTTTTCCATAAATGATATTAGAAGAAGTTGAAAAAATTAACCTCAATCTTTACCTCACTCTACATACAAATTAATTCAAATAGATTATAGACCTATATGTAACAGTACATGTAAAACCTCTAGTTGGAAATATTGTGATGTTGAGGTAGGTAAGGATTTCTTAGGCACAAAAAACTCACAAAGCATACTAGAAAAATTACATATTGCATTTAATAAAGATTAGAAACATTTGCTATTCAAAAGACACCATTAAAAAAAGTAAGGAGAACCATAGACTATGAGAAAATTTCCATAATATATATATTTATGACAAAGAACTTGTATCTAAAATGTATTCCATCTCTATTAGCACACAACTTAATTAAAAGCACAAAAAATTTCCAACTGACACTTCCCAAAGTAAGGAATGTTTTTTTAATTTTCTTAAGTTTATTTATTTATTTTGAGAGAGACAGAGACAGCGTGAGTAGGAGAGGGGCAGGGAGAGAGGGGAAGAGAGAGAGAGAATCCCAAGCAGGCTCCGCGTTGCCAGTGCGGAGTCCGATGCGGGTCTTGAACTCACAAAACTGTAGGATCATGACCTGAGCCAAAACTGAGATGCTTAACTGACTGAGCCACCCAGGCACCCCAAAATAATGAATTTTAGTAGCCATGAAGGACGTGTGAAACTGCCCATCCTTATCACTCATCAGGAAAATGCAAAATTTAACTATGAACAGCTCCCACTTTATACCTGTATGTGTAGCTAAATTAAAAAAAAAAAAACTGTACCTAATGTTGGCAAAGATATGAAGCAACTGGAACTCTTAAGCCTTGCTGGTAGGAGTATGAAATGGTCCAACTACTATGAAGAACAGCCTGGCAGTTTCTTTAACCCTTGCACATACAACACCCATATGATCCAGTTATTCTACATCTAGGTATCCTCCAAGGAGAAATGAAGCTATATATCCACAGAGTCTTGCACGCAAATGTTTATAGAAGCTTTACTCATAATATCTACAAAGTGGATATGACCCAAATGTCTATCAAGAGTTGGATAAACAGATTGCAACATGTCTACATACAATGGCATACTGCTCAGCCATAAGAAAGAACAAACTACAAATACATGCAACATGAATAAATCTCATAATCACCATGTAGAGTGAAAGAAACCAGGCTCAAAAGAGTATATGCAGTTGCATTTACTTCAAACTCTAGAGAAGACAAATCTAATCGGTAATGACAGGGGTAAGTTCATGGTTGCTTTGGAGCTGAGATGTTAAAGGAGTTGACTGAGAAGGAGAAAAGGACTCTTTTGATAGTGATCAAAACATTCCGTATTTTGATTGTGCTGGTTATTACATGGGTATATACCTTTGTCCAAACGCATTAAACTATACTCTTAAAATGAGTGCATTGGATTATATGTAAATTATATTTCAGTAGTCAATAATCATAAACTTTACTGAAACATAAGTATCAAAAGTAGCCCCCAAAATATGTTTCTCCCTTCTTTTCCCACTGCCATTTTCCCTTCCTCTGGCAGCCTGTCCATAACCCCTATACATACAAATACACTGGTACCTCACTGTTAGAGTTAATCAGGCATGTATGCAGGAAACTAAACATCTTCATAAAGTAGGGGGGAAAATCAGTCTGTCATGAAAGTCAATTAAACTTTTGGATGCTTAGAGTTAACCACCATAAGCATTATTTAAACATTTATGAAATTTAACTATATTTATTTTTATTCAGTTTTAGAAACAACCAGGGAAAGGCAGAACTAAGCAGTAAATAAACATATAATTAAAAAAATCAATTGCCTGAGTGCTTTCAAAGATAGACTGATTTCATAAACACTGGGAATAAAGGTATAGAATGACAAGGCGGGCCATTGTACTAACATGGGATCAGTCATGGTTCTTGGGCCCCTCAAAAGTGCAGGTAACACGAGGAAGAAAACTGAAATCTCCAATCACCCTGCCCACCCTTATCCATGACTTATATACCAACTGTGAGCCTTAGCACTTTCTCATGTTTTCAACTCTGCATGAACAGGAGCTCAAAATGACTGTCTGCTGTGCAGCAGAAACTTAGTTGAGGTTTAAAAAAAAAGGGAAAAAAAAAACCTGAGCAAAATTGGCTGCTATTTCTTCTGATTCCCAGCCCCTGGGGCTTAGATTTTATATGAAGACACAGATGCTAGGAAGATCAGTGGAGATATTTGCTAGGACAGGATCTAACAAACACTGTTGGGATTCCCACTGTCTGGGAGATAAAACTTTCTGCTTGATTAAATGGAAGAAGTAGCAAATATGAAAAAAAATAACTTAAAAATACTAGTTCACTCTTGCTTTTTTCAGAAGTATATTTAATCTAGAAAATTACTGTTCAAGTTCTCTTCCAACCAGCTTTCACTCCCTAGTGCTAACTTGCTACCATGTGAAAATGCTGTTCCTGTAGTGGCTAAAGGTCACAAAAAAGAAAAATTGGAAACCAAGAAAGACCTACAACAGTAACTGCAAATAAGAAGAAAATATATATAATGGGAATGTGACCAGGCTTTCAAAAGTGAACCTATCAACTCCTATTTGGGCTACAGATTCAGGATTGCCCTGTCCTCTCCTCTTTGACCAATGTTGTGGACCTGTTCACATTACTGATCTCTCATGCATGTACACACACACACACACACACACACACACCAGGCAACATTCTTGCCCTTATTTTTTCACTAACCTGAAGAACAAAAGCAACAATCTGCAAAAGTACATTCCCAATTCTATAACTGCCATCACACAGATTCTGCAAAGAATTAACCCCCAAACTGAATCATCAATATATTCATTTCTTTAACACATTTTTAAGGATCCATTAGATAATTTACTGACCTTGATTCCAAATATTTTTCAGCACATCCAGAATGCTTCTGGTCTTTGGTTTTATAAGTTCAAAGGATTTTTGAAATTAATGGATTTATAAATTTCAGCATAAATATAAAGTGTGCTCTAAAGGTGAAGAAATGGGAGAAGAGGGAGGAAGAAAAAAGAAAATGTGTCAAATGATATCACTTTCCACTGCCCGAGTTCGGTCTTCCAGTAACGTTTAGGTGAGGACCTCATTCTGGACTGTTTCCCTGGTGAGGGCCATCAACTCAAGACTACAGTATGACTTTGTATGAGTGACTTTGTGTAAATGGTCGCTCTCTCCTTCCACCTGCTGCCTTCCTCCTTCACTTTTTTCCTCCTTACTTCCTCACGCTTCCTCTCCTTTCTTCCTCTATCTTTTGAAAATTCAGATCACATAAGTGTGAATTCACTTACATCTATAAAATACTGATGCTTATTTTGTGCATATTTATATGTTTCTTTGTAATGTTTCTCTGCCATTTTGATTACCATATGGTTTTTCTCTCCACCCCTTATAAGTACTTGGAGGACAGAGTTGACAAATTCTTTTTGTCAGTCTCTTCCCTTTTCCACGTGTTTCATAGTCCAATTTACAAATATAGATAGAATCTTACAAAAGATTCTGCTCAAGACTGGTTCTTGGTAAATTCTTATTCTTTAAGTGAGGGGTATCAATAGAACAAATAAAATTACACTTAACCATGTGAAATCATGTAGATACCTTAAAATGATTACATTAAAAAGAACAAATCCTTTTTCAAATGCCACTGAATTGTCTAAACATAGATTTGCATTTATCGTGTTTTCTAAAGTTGACTCTACAAGGAGAGTCTTTTTCTAATCCTGTATAACGAAATACTCACAAGATTAATTTAGTAGAGGCAGTGTATTGCATTAACAGCCAAATGACATCCACTTGATATACACGTCACTCATTGATCATATTAAAATACCAAGACTAAATTTGAATTACCTGTAATTTTGAGAATTTCAGAAATATTCATGTATTCCACACTTGCAGCTTTCAAGTCTTGAGAAGATCAAAGAGATTTGTTCAACTGGGAAAACCTTCTTAAGAGCTTTCTAAGACTCTACACATCATACACATTTCATATATAAGACAAGATTTAGGAGAATTTAGGCCACAGTGGTATAAATGTCAGATTCATTTGCTTATAATATAAATAATGCAAATATTCTTTTATAGCAGCCATGATCAAATTCTACTTTTTGATGAAATATAGAAGCAGATGGCCCATTCATGGTGATTAAAGCTAAGTAAAGTATTTTAATATGACTAATTTAGCGAAAGAAGGAAGGGAGGTAGGTGGAAAGTTGAGAGAGAGGAAGAGAGAGGTCCTATTTAAATAATACCTATAATTAGAATAACTGGTGATGATCTGGCGCAAACAAATTTACTTTTTCAGGTGGGGAAACTAAGGCCCAGAATTTAGAAGTAGCTTGCCACTTTCCTTATGTTCCTATAGTGATTAGGACACCACAGCCTCATTAAATATGTGCTACAATATCCTAAGAAACAATCAACCTGTAACCTGCTGCATTTAAAGAAAGATAAGTCTTCCTTCTTCTTACTGGAATCCCAAGTTAAAGTACTTTCATTCTTGTAAAAAAAACTGAGTATATTTAATAAGTAAGATAAAATAATGAGCCTAGAATCAATCTCTAGATCTCTAATGAACATGAAAGGGGGAAACTGGTATATTTACCCTAATGTATTAAAGGAAACCATAGATGCAAACTGAATGCTTCCTTAGGCAAGAGTTCAAGGAGTTCATGGTAAAATAATGGAAAATAAATAGGGTTTGGAATTAAAAAAATATAATAATAACTGAATTTTAATTCCTCATCTAATCACTAATGGTTATGTGTTATGGAGCAGGGAACATAACTAACTTGACCTCAGTTTCTCTCATCCTTAAAATTAGTATAATAATGTCCATGTCATGCAATTATACTGCAGATTGTTGGAGACAACACATTTAAAAAGACAGTACACAGTCTAGCATGTAAAAATCCTCAGTCAACTTTATTTATTATTGTTACTTTTATTACTGTCTTCATCTTTTTCGTATCATCGTCAATCACAATATTGTTGGTTCACCTTCAGAAAATCACCTAATTTGTGGTCTGATCCTCATCTTTGCAGCATATTTTTTTTTTAATTTTTTTTTCAACGTTTTTATTTTATTTTTGGGACAGAGAGAGACAGAGCATGAACGGGGGAGGGGCAGAGAGAGAGGGAGACACAGAATCGGAAACAGGCTCCAGGCTCCGAGCCGTCAGCCCAGAGCCTGATGCGGGGCTCGAACTCACGGACCGCGAGATCGTGACCTGGCTGAAGTCGGACGCTTAACCGACTGCGCCACCCAGGCGCCCCATCTTTGCAGCATATTATGAAGCTTAATTGTTTCATATCATCTAAACTAACAAGTGATAGATCTGAATATTAGAATATTAATATTTTCATTTAAAATGGAAACTGGTTATTTATAGGGTGTGCCACTATACTTAAGAGAACAAATCATATATCAAGTCATGTTTGATACCCATCTCAAAAGGAGATGAAAAATAGTTATAATAGTAAATAGCAATTAGATGGTTACATTATGTGGAAGCGTTTTCTCATTTTTTTTCATTTAATCCAATATAAACCCTGTGACTTCATTTCACAGATGAAGTAAATTGAGGCACAGCGCTTCAGTACCTTGCTCAAGTTGACATACCACGCAAGCAATGGAGCTGAACCTGCACCATTAACCTTAATACAATTCTACCTTCTTAGGCCCTGGTATCTATTTCTAGTAAGATAAGATACTCTGATAAAATACCCTGAGGCACTTGTATTAGTTTGGATACACACCATAACAGAGAGCACAGAGACTCAAAATCCTGATTCTTCAAAGTTATTTTATTTCTCCATCATATAAAAGTCCAGGTGGGTGTTCCATAGCTGCTAGGGCAGCCCTATGATCATCAGGAATTTAGTTCCTTTCTCTTCTGTTGCTATACATAGACTTTCCATGTACAAGCACATATGCCTTTCTCCACATACCCCTTTTGTGTAATGGTACAGGGTGGCTGCTCCAGCTCCTACCACCACACTTGCTTTTCTGCTGGTGAGAAGAGGGAAAATGTACAAGAGTTAGGTGGGCATTTCAGTGTTTGGCCCAGACTTTTCCCACACTTCTGTTTCTGTTCCCTTGGCCAGCACTTAGTCACATAGCACAACTAGCTGCAAGAGATGCTAAAAAATATATATGTTCGGTTGCAGATAGCATGTGCTCAGCTAACATTATATTAATGCGAAAAGACCTATTCCACACCATCCTATTTCTGTCTATTTAATGTAGGAGTAAAGATTCAGAGTATCCTCTCCCTGAGATGTTGTTATAAACACACTGACACATTCCATACTCTGCACTTACATAGTCCACCACGATTGAATTTGCACTGGTGTTAACAGTGATCTGCTACTGGCACATGATTATGGCTCATTGTGCATTAATCATTATTTAATATGAGTCTTTCCTTTACCTAATGTGGGACATGCTTTTATTTCATGTCAAGGGAGTTGTTCTTTCTAAGCCTAAGTGCCTCCCATCTAATTGCCTTTGATCTAAGAAGATCTCCTGTGTTCTTTGCCAGAAATTTGCTAGTCTTGGGAAGATCACACTTAGATAATAACAGAACTTTCCAGTATGAGAGTTTCCAAGAACAGGGCTTCAAAAGTTGTCTATTTAGGGGTAAATTATCTGGTTCTCTTTTGATAGCTGTCTTTGGTTCTCCACTGGCCAGTGACTACTTGACTAAGGACTTGCATTAGTCAGGTTCCCAGAGAAACACACACACACAGACACACAGACACACACACACATGTCTGTATGTACAGAAAGAGAGAGAAAGAGATTTATTATAAGGAATTGGCCCATGTGACTATGGACACAGATAAGTTCCAAGATCTGCTGTCTGCAGGCTGGGAATACAGAAGAGCTGATGTGTACTTCCAGTCTTTGCAAAGGAGAAGACCAATGTCTCAGCTCAAAAGTAGTCAGAGAGAGCGAATTTTTGCTTACTCTGCCTTTTGTGCTATTCAGGCCTCCAAAAGATTGGATGAGGCTCACCCACACTGGGGATGGAAACCTGCTTTACTCATTATACCAATTAAAATGTCAGTCTTACCCAGATCTTTAACATGCCTGGAATAATGTTTAACCAAATACCTGGGCACCCCATCTCCCAGTCAAGTTAACACATATGATTAACCATTACAGTGGCCAACAGACACATGAAAAGATGATAAATAGTACTTATCATCAGAGAAATGCAAATCAAAGCCACAGTGATACATTACCTCACACCTGTCCAAATGGCTAAAATTAACAGCTCAAGAAACAATAGGTGCTGGTGAGGATGTGGAGAAAGTAATCCTCTTGCACTGTCAGTGATTGACAAAGTAAACTTGTGCAGCCACTCTGAAAAACAGTATGGAGCTTCCTCAAAAAGTTAAAAATACAGCTACCCTACAATGCAGCAATGGCACTATTCAGTATTTACCTAAAGATACAAAAATACCAATTCAAAAGGATACATGTACCATGATGTTTATAGCAGCATTATCTACAATAGCCAAATTATGGAATTATCAGGTGCCCAGTTCATTGACTGATGAATGGATAGCAAAGATGCGTGTGTGTGTGTATGTGTGTGTGTGTGTATACACACACATATGTATGTATATATGTGTATATATGTGGGTGTGTATAATGAATATATATATAAAACATATAATGAAATATTACTCAGCCATAAAAAGGAATGAAATTTTGCCATTTGCAATGATACGGAAGGAGCTAGAGAGTATTATGCTAAGTGAAATAAGTCAGTCAGAAAAAGACAAATACCATATGATTTCACTCATATGTGGAATTAAAGAAAAAAAAACAAAGAGGAAAAAAAGAGAGCAAGAGTGATAGAGGGGGGCGGGAACCAAGAAACAGATTCTTAACTATAGAGAACACACTGATGGTTACCAGAGGGGAGGTAGGTGGAGGGATGGGGGATGGAGGATGGTTACCAGAGGGGAGGTGATGGGGATTAAAGAGGGCACTTGCTGCGATGCGCACTGGCTGTTGTATGGAAATGTTGAATCACTATATTGTACAACTGGAATTAATGTTACACTGTATGTTAACTAGCTGGAATTTAAATAAAAACTTTAAATTTAAATTAAAAAAAATAGCCATCACAGGACTGAAGTTACCTCAGGATAAAAAGGTGAAAGTAGAGATCTTGATGAAGGAACTGCTAGTTTTCTAAGCTGTTGGAAAAGATGGCAGCATTACGAGACCAAACCACAATCATCTAAACTGCACTGGACAAGCAATTCTCTGGTGAACTGAGACTTATTAGACAATCTCCCTGTTAACAGTTAGTGAATGGGATTATTTCCTTCCGGAAAAAAACAAAAAACAAAAAACAAAAACAAAACAAAACCAAAAAACAAGACACAGCCAAAATGAGTGGACAAACAAAAACACTTTGAAACACTATTCTACACTGCCTATATAATTTTTATTTTTCTTACTCTCTTAGGCAATACCTTCAGTACAAGCTCGTAAAATCATAGCCTAACCTCCCCTTGACTTTAAAGTAATCAAGCTATCTGCTGTCTTTTAAGCTCTGAAAACAGGGAGAAGAGCACCATAACAACAGGATCAACTGTGTTACCTGTAGACAACTGCAAGGGTCAAAAAGTGATGGCCATTCCAGTAGCAGTATGTGTTTAGAAAGGAACTCCATTTTATTTTTCATGCCAGAGACAGAAAACAATGCAACCGTCTCATTTCAGTAAGGAACTGAAAATCAAATGGAAAACCAGACAAATACAGAATGGGTTTGGAACAAAGTTGCAGAGTTTCTGGGCCTCACTGTGCACAAGGTTTCAAAGATCCACATCATGCTGTTCAGAAGCAGAAGTAAACATTGCTGTGCAACAATCAATATTTTTGTAGTTCTGCAATGGCAGAGCACTCAGAAGCTGAATGGGAAGTGACACAGACTCAGCCTGGTCAGCAATCCGAAATCAGAGACCTGGGCGTGACCCCAGTGGAGAGCCCTGCTGCCCTGAGAGACACAAGCCTTCCAGAAGAAGGATAGAGCTTTTGGCAGCTTCTCACCCTGACTCTGATAAGGATAGCTAATTGCACTTGGCTTTACCACTTGAAACTGTGTCTTCTTGGTGCACTGTGGATTTTCAGAGGGTCTCTGAACGCTGCTTCAAATGACATCTCTTCCTCAAATGGTAAAGATTCATCATGACAGATGATGGACCCAGAGGAGAATGGCATCACAGACAAGTGGAAATACAAGCAGTTCTTGCTGGAAGCTGACAGCAACCTCACACTGGGGCTGAGATATTGTTTTATTGAACATGGGAGAGAGTATCTGCTTAACAGCCTTGAAAAGCAAGTATTTCAGAGATGGGGTGCTTTGGTTTATTAGACTTTCGGTTATCTGAAAGCCCTTGATACTTCAACTCTTATCACTGGAATTCTATGAACTTGGAGGAGTCAAGTTCCCATATTAGTATGTATTTTAGAAGTACACTCAACATGACTGAACTAGTGGCTGGGGATTTGGCACAGAAGCTTGAATTGTCAGTAGATATGGATGAGGAACTTAGGAGGGATTGGAGCTGAGTGATACTGACCCTAGGACATATACTAAAAGGGCATTTGTCCATTAATCAAATAATTATTCAATTTCTATTCTCTGCCAGGCATGGAGATCAAATCTGCCTGAGTGGAAGGGGAAGAATTGACAAAATATTTCACAAATAAATATTTAATCAGAGCCAGCTGTGTTTAATGCTATAAAAGCAGTGAGCAACTGACAAATTAAACCAAGGGGCCCTTCCTTTGCTGGCAGTCAGTGAAAGCTTACTTGAGGAGCTGATGTTTAACCCAAAACCAAGCAGAACAAAAAGCACTTACAATTATGTTTAAAGCAAATTTCTGTTATTTTAAACTATTTTAATATAAGCTGCAAAAAACTACAATATACAGAATAACAGAATATCTTTTTCCATAGTCAAATATTGCATCCGAATAGCACACTTTATTAGTAAAGTATATTTGCAAATATTATAATTGTTTTAATTTGCATTTTTTATTGCTTCTGAGGCTGAGTATTTATTCAAATATTTATTGGCTATATGGATTTTCCCTTCTGGGTATACCTATTCCTAGCCTTCATCCATTACTTTGTACTTCATTTCTTTCTTGTTGATTAGGGAATTTCTCCTGTTCTAGAGATGAGCCCTTTACCTATACACTGAAAACCTCTCTGATTCTGGTGTTATCATTCTGTTTATGGTCTTTTACCTTGTGCAGAGATTTTAATATTAACATGGCCAAAATGAACAGTCTTCTTAAAATTGTGAGTGTTTTAGGCTTTGATTATCATTAGTTACTTTAAGGTTGCAAAGGTATTCTGTCCGCCTTTAAATAAAATTTGTTGTTTGGTGTGAATTATGCAGATTCTTTTATTTATTATTTTGGCAAGTAAACCGATCGCCACAGCATCATTTATTGAAAACATTATTCCTTATTGATTTGAAATATCTTTTCTGTCATTTATCAAGTTTCAGTAGGCGTTCCTGAGCTCTTTAATCTGCCCCCTCCCTTTATTTCCATTTGCTTATCTTACGACCAATATATACTATAGTTGTATAACCAGTTTTGCTATGTAGAAAGGTTGTTCCCTAACTTTGTTGCTTTTTAAAGACAATTTTGGTTATTTTTGGCACTTGATTTTTCCATCTGAGTTTTAGAATCTCCTTATTAGCATTTTGATTGGAATCGTACTGAATTGGGGGACAGAATAACTATCTTTACAATATTGAGACTTCTGGTTCATGGATCTGGTACATACCTCTATTTTCTCATTTCTAAACTTTCTGTGATTTGATTGTACTTTAAAAATAGTAAAAAATTAAAATTCTGCTTATCTTAGTTTTCAGTTATCTGAGATTTAAACCTCAAAACAAGGGGCTTCCAAAGAGCTTGATAAAGTTGCTGGCTTGGACTTGGAAAAGTTAAGTCCCCTGTTCTGAAGTGTCTATAGGTTCAGGAGATGATGACTTCGGTAAAATCATGTTTCATAGCAAGTACAATGTTTTTTGAGCCTTTCTTAAGGATTACAAACGCTATTTTATCTCGGGAATTTCCTTTTACTGTGATCTTTGTCTGCTGTGCCTTGGGAGAATTTTTCCCTATTGCCTTTCTTATTTCTAAATTGGTTTTAGCCAAGAAGAAAATTGCACATCTGTAGGAGATAATGCTCAGCTTCAGTCTGATTCAGTACTACAGCAGGTATTTGATTTCAGGCCAAAACTTCTAACAGCAGTATAGCAAATGTTGAAAAGAAAATGAAAGTATAGTATAACTTCATTACATTTTATTTACGGTCATTTTGGCTTCGAAATAATCCTTTTGGGCTTACTTTTCCAGCATACAAACATCTGTTATGTTTCTTTTTCTTTCTGTTTTTCTAGCTCTCTGTTAATTCCTTTTTACAACATTTTCTAATAAATACGTAGGGGAAGCATATTCCCTAGAGTTCCAGTAGATGGCAGCATAGAGCTATTGTTCCAGCTGATACGTGAATTCAGTTCTGCTGAGCAGAATCAACCCTGCTTAACAGTAGTGAGTCCCAGATACAGAATCTGAGTTCAGTGTGTAAGCCAAGTCCAACCCAACTGACAAATATAACATCTCCAAATTTCCTGAGCACCAGCCAATGGGCCTTCAGAGTGAAAACTATAACATTGCAAATAGCAAATAAAACGAAAAGAAATGTACTTCTTACAACACTGGCTGGTTCACTGGAATCATTTGGAAGGCAGTAAAAAGAACATTTGTAAATTTGAATATTCTTTATTGGTCAGTTAGGGGAAAGAAACTAGAAGCCTAAGTGCTTCCTGGTGATTACTTTGTTACCAGGACTGATTAAAGATAGTAACTGCTGGTATGACACAGGGCTCCCAGCCATCAAAAAGTTGCCTGACCAGCCAGCAGAAGATACAGAGACTCATCCCCTAACCATACTTGAGGGCTGAATTTCATCCCTCTTCCTGGAAATAATCAAAAGCTGGGGGTCTCACTGCAGGGAGACTTGGGGATAACCTAAAGATCTTTCCCTGATGGCCATCTTTTCTGACCCTCAATTTTTTTCGCTTGCCAAGTTGTAATAATAGGTCTTTCTCTGCTTCCTTTATAGAGCTTTGATAGGGACTGGAGGAGGCTAGGAGCACAGTACCGGCTATCAGGAGACAGACAGAGGCAGCAGAATCTGGCACACAGCCATGGGCTCTGTGGCCACCAATGAGGTCTTGAACCCACATCCATACCATTAACCATTCAACTATGGACAGATTACTCAAGCTCTCTATGCCTCAGTGACCCCCACTGTAAGACAGGTTTAGCTTCTAAGACTAGAATATATTTATTCTGTTCTCTCTGTTTAATGCATATTTGCTATTACCATTAAGAAGCATAAATTTTGCCCTGGCCTTGCCATTAACATCTCTGTGGACTTGGATATATCATACAGCCTCTGAAGCCTGGGCTTCCTCATTTCTAAAATAAAAAGTTGGACTTTAACCCCATTTGATTCAAAATATGTCATATATTTGTAAATTGAAAAACACCATATAAATGAAAAGTATCCTTACTAAGTGGAAATCTGAAGGAAATAGATGAACGCAGCTGACAGGTGTTTTCATGGAAGTGGCCAGGTTTGGGGACTGAGTTTATTAGAGGCTTATTGCCGTGATCCATAAATACTTCTCCAGGTAATCAGAGTATAGTCATGTATTAGATGGAACAAGTGACAAAGGCCAAGGGCAACACCAAAGCAGCTAGGCCTGGAACACTGGCCAAGGCTGGGCGATTCAGGCTTGAAGAGCTACAGGTGCTTCCTAAGTGGAAGATATCTCATCCAGCCACCATTTGACACCTGCACATGGAGGAGACTCCACTAGAGACTTTGCCACAATTCTATGAGTGTCAGCCCTGGGTAATCCATGGCCTATCCTGGATTATCTAAGGACATGGATTTGTAGCACTTATACCGCCCTCCTCAAATCAACCCCATAAACCTGCCGGAGGTTTCCAAAATTAAGTCATCCTCAGGAAGAAATGGGATTCTTATAAGTCAGACACAACAAATATGGAATATTTCTTTACTATTATTAGGAGATCAGAGCCTGAGGAAACATCATGCACACCTTTAATAGAGTGGTAGAAAAGGTCATGGTGAGGACTTCAGGCTCAGGCCGGGTCGGTGGAATGCTCTAATGAGGAGCCCAGGACACATGGAGGAAGCAGACACCCGACAGGTGTGTAGAGTTCACCTCGGTTGGAAGAGAAAATGAGAAACTGACTAGCACTTGTCAGGGCTGCAGAGTTTTAGTCTGTCATCACAAGTTGACAGAGAACTCAGTGATCGAAACAGAAGATGTAAAGTCCTGATAAAATAAATCATAGTGGTTAAACTTCAGCCAAGAGCAAATCATATCTTAAGATGTCCCAGGCAAACCGAAATAAAGCTAGAAGGCTTCTTGGTGACTCTACCAAATTAGAGCTAGAAAGGCATCTGGAGGTGGTCCAGGCCAAGGACACTGAGGAGAGCACTCACCACTTTGGGCTAGGGTCTGCAGACACCCCCAGTATCCCACTGCCCTTTACTGAGGGACAGTTGACCTCAGGGTCCTCCCATGATCAGCACGTGAGGGGAAGGATAGAAGAAGGAAGGCTTTCTCACCATCTTCTCCACATGCCTACAACACGCTGGAAGTGCTTCATTAATGGACAGCTTCTCGTTCCTGCCTGCCCTTATCTCTGACGCCATCAAACTCAATCTCTTGCTTTTAGTCTCTGATAAATGGCAGTAACAATTGGGGAGCATTTACAAAACCCTTTAATATGTGTTAATTTAATAATCACAAGAACCCTATGTAAATTATAAACCCCACTTTATTCATGAGGAAAATGGGACTCAGATCATTTAAATAGCCTAATGTATGATATCTGGTAAACAATGTACCAAGATATGAACCCAGAGGGATGGATTTCTGAGCTCTTGTTTCTAACTACACCAAGAAGCAGGCAATAGCAAAGCTGCCCTGATACATAAATAGAGAATGGGAAGTGAAGTGAAATATGTGCTTTAAAATCCCTTCTTCCATTCCCTTCAGTAATCATCTCTATGTTATCCCCTGAAAATAGCAATGTTATCAAGCCAATCTAGATTAAATAAATGAACAAGCAGGATTATTCATCATATTAAAAACTTTAAGTATTGATACATATGGGATATATTGAAAATGAACAAGCAGGAGTTTAATGTATGAAGTTAGTGTTTCACTCACAAGCTTTTGTTCAATTATATTGCAGAATGACCCAAAATAGGTGTATAATAGTGATCCTCTATATTAATCATCTTATATGCACAACTGGAAAGAATAATGAGTATTATTCTAAATTTTTCATTCTTTTTTCATGTGTTTCTTTTTCTTTTTTTTTTAATTTTTTTTTTTATTATTTTAGAGAGAGAGAGAGAGAAAGCTCGAGTGGGGGAGAGTGGCAGAGGGAGAGAGAGACCTTTAGCACACACCAAGCTCAGTGCAAAGCCCAACCTGGGGTTCAATTCCATGACCCTGATATCATGACCTGAGCCAAAATCAAGAGTCAGACACTCAACCAACTGAGCCACCCAGATATCCTGCTTTTTCTTAATTCCATTGATTAAACTATAATTTTGCCTGTTAAATCTAATAATAAAGAATTGGGATTTGCATTTCTATGTTTTATTTATTTCATTATTCTAGTAATTAATTTTCAGTTTATTTTATGAAAGTGCCCACCCAATGGCTTGGGGGGCAGCCTGGTGCTTCAGCATAGATAATTAGAGAAACACTAGTGTTATATATACAAAGGTGAGTTAGACTAAGAATGTTCCTGTAAGAGTCTAATGGATCTATGAATTAAGTAAAAATTTGTTTGCTTATGAACAAAACCAAAATAGTTGTTTTTTTAAGTTTATTTATTTTGAGAGAGAGAGAGAACACAAGCAGGGGAGGGGCAGAGAGAGAGAGAGGGAGAGAGAGAATCTAAAGCAGGCTCCATGCTATCAGTACAGAGCCTGAAGTGGGGCTCAAACCCACGAACTGGAAGATTGCCACCTGAGCCAAAGCCGAGAGTCAGGAATTTAACCAACTAAGCCACCCAAATAGTTGTGTTTTAACCAAAATAGATCTCAAGATCATTTCCTGGCCCAAAATGGCTGGTGCATTTCACCTGCTATCTTCATTCCAGACAGCACAAATGAAGTAGAAAAAAATGGCTTGCCTCCCAGCTTTTATGTAGATTTCCAGATTCTCATATAGGTCAACAAATAAAATTAACATACAATCTAAGGGCCATGAGAGAAGTACTGAGAAAAAGCTAAGGGACGCTAATTCCTTCTAAGGGGAAACCCTTATCCAACAGAAAAGGAGGTAACACTGGTATATACCATTATCTATCAGGTGCTGTACTGGGTGAATTATATGCTTTACCTCATTCTTTCCCATAACAATCCTACCAGATACAGTAAGTGATATTTTTAAAATTACACACTGAATAAGTGGTAGAATACTGATTATTAAAGAAGGTATAAGAATATTCCAGCATGAGAAGCATAAGATGAGAAAAGATGGAAAATTGCAGGACTTCTGCCCCAATGACAAGGATCTCAGTTTCTCTGGAACACAGAGATCCTAAGAGGGGATAAGGCTGCAGGGTTAGCCTGAGGCTGGATCCTGCATAGAATGGATTACAGCCTCCAGAATTAGAAGTTTAGTTTGTCTCAGGACAGGATTGTGGAAAATGCCACAGACTTAGGCCTGGGAGAGTAAGAGGATTTGGGGTGGGGAGTAATCATTTATAAAAATAGAGTCAAGGGGAAGGAAAGCAATGTAAGTTAGAAGACATCTTATTCAATAGTCAGGAACAATACTTAGTCACATTTTAGAAATGGGCATAGGGGGCAATGATATAACGTGCCACATACATGCATTAGGCATGTGTCTCAATATGCACAAAAGTGAATTATCTTTTTATAGAGGGTGGTTAGAATTCCTCCTCCTTTCTTCCATAAACTACCTCAAAATGCATCATCTATAATTTCCAGGCTTTTCATAGATCTTAATAACACTGTGAAGCAAAGGGAGTACAGAATCTTTGTAGATTTTTACAGTTCCCCAAGAAACTTGTAGACACAATGTGACACTATGTTTTGACAACTTGGCTTTATTGATTCCAAGCATTAAACTGATTTTTCATAGAAGCAAGTTTTTTTCACACTTACATTTCATCAGTTACTTAGTTATAAAATTATAATAACAAGTTATAGAATTACAATAACAAGTCCAGCAGGCATAAACAGGCTTGGGAACCAACACTTGTGACCCCTGGTAAGTAGATGACTCAGCTGATGGGTGCATAACTTTTGGGAACATGATTAGTCATGAGATAAGTAAGTAGTGCACTTGTGCGCCTCAGCCAATATAATATGTTTTATAGAAAAAGAGACGCTTGTCAGTTAAACAACTTAATTGGTTAAAGAGAAGTCAGGTAAGACCACAGCATTAGATATGAGGTATCACTATTTTTTTTCCTCATATTTTTTTCCATCATTTTGCTTTTTTCCAAACACTTTCTTCAAATAGTTTCAAGCACCTATAAAAAGTTATGTTGGTTCTATTCCCCCAAATTTAACTCATGGATTGCTTTTGCATGAAACCCAAGATGATACGTTCCATCGTGATCCTGTCTTATATGTTGACACATTGTTCGCACATTCTTCTCAATTCACAGAACGGTTGACCTAGAAGGATTTTAGAGACCATTAGGTTAAATGCCTACATCTTCTAAATCCATGTTGCCCAGTGGAAATATAATGCAACATACAAATATAAATTTAAATTTTCTAATAGTCATATTTAAAAAGTTGAAAAGAACATGAAATTAATTTTAATGTATTGTTTAATCCAATATATCAAATATCATTTCAACTTGTAAACAATATAAAAACAATTATCAATAAAAGTTTTTCCTTCTTTTTGTACCAAGTCTTTGAAACCCAGCATGTATTTTACATTTACAACACATCTTGCTTCAGACTTAACACATTTCAAGTGTTCATTGGCCACATATGACTAGTGTCTACTATATTGGACAGTGGAGTTCTAGGTGACTGGAGATGTTGAATCTCTTGTTCAGGAGGTTTAAATTACTTGCCCGAGGTCATCTAACCTTGATTAGTCTTAGCCCAGTGAGACTCCTCACTCCTGCCACCAACATCATGGGTAAAGAATGGTGCTGTGCTAATGTAGCTTACCAAACCTATCAGAAGATTTACAGATTTTTTTTAAACTCTTTGGGTTTTTTTTATTTTGGGGGTGAGGGGCGGTTAGTTTTTCTTTTATTGCTTCAAGTTTTTATTTAAATTCTAGTTAACATAACATTGATTTCAGAATTGAGTGATTCCTCACTTACATATAACACCCAGTGCTCATCACAGTGCCCTCCTTAATACCCATTACCCATGTAGCCCATCCCCCGTGAACCTCCTCTCTAGCAACCCTCAGTTTCTTCTCTATCATTAAGAGTCTCTTGGGGCGCCTGGGTGGTTCAGTCAGTTAAGCATCCGACTTCTGCTCAGGTCATGATCTCATGGTTCGGGAGTTTGAGCCCCACATTGGGCTCTGTGCTGACAGCTCAGAGCCTGGGGCCTGCTTTAGGTTCTGTGTCTCCCTCTCTCTGTCCACCACTCTCTCTCTCTGTCTCTCTCTGTCTCTCTCTGTCTGTCTCTCTCTCTCTCTCAAAAATAAATAAACATTTTT
This sequence comes from Prionailurus viverrinus, assembly GCF_022837055.1. NCBI lineage: Eukaryota > Metazoa > Chordata > Mammalia > Carnivora > Felidae > Prionailurus > Prionailurus viverrinus. The sequence continues at coordinate 86,879,153 of NC_062568.1, forward strand.
TTTAATTTTTTTTTTCAACGTTTATTTATTTTTGGGACAGAGAGAGACAGAGCATGAATGGGGGAGGGGCAGAGAGAGAGGGAGACACAGAATCGGAAATAGGCTCCAGGCTCCGAGCCATCAGCCCAGAGCCTGACGCCGGGCTCGAACTCACGGACCGCGAGATTGTGACCTGGCTGAAGTCGGACGCTTAACCGACTGTGCCACCCAGGCGCCCCAATAAATAAACATTTTTTAAAAAAGAGCTTCTTAAGATTTTTCTCCCTCTCTTTTTTTTTCCCTTCCTCTATGTTCCTCTATTTTGTTTCTCGAATTCCACATATGAGTGAAATCATATGCTGCTTGTTTTTCTCTGAATGACTTACTTAGCTTAGAATAATACTCTCTAGCTCCGTCTGTGTCTTTGCAAATGGCAAGATTTCATTTTTTAAAAAATATTTATTTATTTATTTATTTAGAGAGGGAAAGAGGCAGAGAGAGGGAGAGAGAACAAGCAGGCTCCATGCCCAGCGCAGAGCCCAATGCGGGGCTCGATCCCACAACCATGAGATCATGACCTGAGCCAAAATCAAGAGTCAGGCACTTGACCCACTGAGCCACCCAGGTGCCCCAAGATTTCATTCTTTTTGATGGGTGAGTACTATTCCATTATATATATAGCATATTATATGTATTCTATTATATATATCATATATGAGATTATATATATATATCACATCTTCTTTATCCATTCATCAGTCAATAGACATTAGCTATTGTTGATAATGCTGCTATCGGGGTGCATGTGCCTCTTCAAACCAGTGTTTTTAAATCCTTTGGGTAAATACCTAGTAGTTTTACAGATCTAATGACTTACCTAATATTGCATTGTTCTGATTATGGAATATAACCTTATTGTAGAGAATGTAAAAAAAAATACAGAAGTATATGTGGAAAAAAATTTAAAAATCACTGTTGAGAACAATCACAAATATAAAAAAAAACTATGAACAGTATAATACTCGTGTTAAAAATAACTAAATATACTAAATATTATTTTGAGATTTATTCCCTTCCTTTCCTAGTCTTTGACCTGTGTTTCTGTGTTCTCAAAGTTTTCTCTTTTTTTTAGTTTAAATTATTTCCTCTCTCTCTGCATTTAAAATGTTGTATAATTTTTTAATCCTACTATCAAAAGAGCAGCTGTCCAAAATATCAGTTTATTAGCACAGGGGCAGAGAAGCACAGCTAGGATCTGGCATCATTGTATATTTAAATACTTCTAATGATCCAAATGTAGCCCTGCCAGAGTCTTCCAGCTGTTAAGAAAGGTAGACGCCAGGTTTATGAATTCATCTCTCCCAAATCAACTTATTCTTAGAGTAAAATAATTTTTTCAATAAAACAAAATATCCTTCTGCAGGACACAGTCTGAAATGTGGCTAAAGTATCTTGTAATTTAAACATACTATGTTCCTTATATTTAGTTTTATACAACAACCCAACCAAAGGCTACGTGTAGTAGAAAGTCAGAATGAGCTACATAAGAATCACATTCTGCCACTCACATAAAGAGCCACTCTGGGTACTTACACACAAGAATGAAGTTATGACTTAAATATAAAAATGAAAAAGGAATGATATAGAATGAAAAGATTTTGGAAGCACGTGGTATGTAGGAGAAAATGCAGAACATCAAATTACAGCAGAGAAATAAAAAGGAAATTGAAAAATTGAATTAGAGGGGGTAAGATGATAATTGAGTTATTTCCAGCTAATATCACAGAAATTTGTTTGCACCTAATCGTGACCAATCCAGACAATACCAAATGCTTATGCTGACCAGCCCCTGGTTGCAGCTGGGGAGTAACTCCGCATACATGGAAGCATTATTGGCCACATTTGTAGGAGGGGACAGAGTTCTGCTTTTAAAATTCTCCCAACAATCAACAAGCAAACCACTCTCTGAACGATGTGTGGTGAAGCACACGGAGCCTAATTCTCTTACAGCCAACTACTCACCACAATTCATCATATTTGGCTTCACGTTTCTCAGTCTGTTCTGGAACATTTGACCTGGCTTTGATTGTGCATTTAAAGGCGATCTGTTCTGACTGGGGCTCCCCAGCTGGGCAGGAAGATTTTGTGGCCTCAGGCCATGCAAAACAGGCTGCTTGTCTACATCTCTGCTTACAGACCTTCAGCAATTGTTTTACAAAGGAAAAGAGGTCAGGGGAACCCTTGGGGGGAGGGAGGGTAGGAATTTCTTATATATTTTTAATGATTTCCAAAGTTTGAGGAGGTTGTTAATTAAAGCAGTTTGAAAGGTAATTTGTAGGGGTTCCTGGGTGGCTCAGTCAGTTAGGTGTCCAACTTCTGATTTCAGCTCAGGCTATGACCCCAGGGTCGTAGAATCAAGCCCCATGTAGGGCTCTGCACTAAGTATGCAGACTGCTTAAGATTCTCTCTCTCTCTCCCCCTCTCCCCCTGCTCACACTACCCCCCCCCCCGCCAAATTAAAAAAAAAAAGTCACAAAGAGTAATTTCTGATACCTCCTGCACTTAACTAGAAAAACAAGTCCGGTACTCAAGGCTATCTGAAATTTACCCAAGTATCATCATAAATATTTTAACATAACCCTTTTCTTGTCATACTGGTTTATTTAATATCACCTCCATACACAACACCATTTTAACTTTTGCACCTTCATTCAAGCATGAAATATCTTTCCAGTCTCATGCTGCTGCCCAGGGCTTCCCAATCCTGACAGCCCAGCAGAATCACTCATATGTGAAGCTTTTCAGAGTATCCAGAGTGGAGCCCAGGCACCTGAAGTTTCCAAAGCCACCACCGATGATTCTAAGGCACAATAAGTTAGAAATTAGTACTTCATGCCAAGTTCCCCAAATGTTGATGTGTGAGTGAAATATAACACTGACACAGTTGTTCAGCAGAAAAAAAAAAAAAAAGTCAGTTAGCCATTTCTGTGTCACTCCTTCACAAGTAATGGAAGAAAGAGCCACTGGCGAATCCCCCGTCCTACGGTGGCAAAACTCTAGAGGCAACAACACAAAGTAAGCCTACTTCCTTATGTCCTCAGGATAAAATTTACTGAACTCAGAAATGTCTTGTTATTTTAGTTGTTGAGGGAAAGCATCATTTAACTATCAAGATGGTGCATAAGTTTGAGAATAAAAATAGCTGATAGCATTGCAAGTGTTGGTTTTCTTTTATAATAGATTTGGATTTTTTTTGAGTTGTTCATTTTCCTTTCAATGTATGTCTTTTCCCTCTTTACATATCCTAGTGAGTTACTCATTGATTTTTCACTGGTGACTACAGAGGATATTTTGGAACAAGTCCTGTTACAACTTGGAATCAGCCAAAAACTTGTTGATTTAAGAGATCTGTTTGATTTCCTAAGCCAGACCTATCTGGTGATGCTGCCTGCTGGGAGAATGCCCATCATGAGCTTGCAAGACTGAGGAGACTGCAAAACTATTGTCTCTCAATGTCACAGCTGAAGGAACTAAAAGACCTTACATAGCTCTTAGCATTTAAGAATCTCTGTCCTGAGAAGAAAAAATAAAGTTAAACCAATATGAAAAATCCAAAATGAGAAATCAAGAAATTCTCATCCTAAACCGTACAAATAAAACAGGGTCGGGGGGAGGGAAGCAAGAAAAAGAAAATCTCACCCTACAATTCCCATTTGTGCACCAGTGATTGCCCAACATCTAACAGTCTAGTCTGGAACACAGTAGGTGCTTCTGTAATATCTGTTGAATGGTGAATTAACTCATAGATAAGTTAACTACTTCTGAGAAAATGCTGGTGGATACTATAATAAACTTGGAACTTGAATGTTAGTAAGACCAAAAGAAAATAATGTAGATGGATTTTAATAATAAGATATATATAATTATCATTTACATGGTTCTTTTGTTGCAAAAGACAGCTTAGGTTAATAAAATAGTATAGCAGTCTAGTTAATAGCATGAGAATAGTAAGAATTTTGGATTTGACACTTGTTAAATGGATGACTTTGGGCAAATTACTTAACCTCACTGAACTTCATGTTTCACAATAAATATACATCAATTTTAAAATTAGGAAAATATTAATAAATTTTAAAATTAAAAACTGTGCCTTATGTAAAAAAAAAAAAGGATAGCTATCCCTAAAATAGCATATAAATATGGTAAGTGCTAGAACTACAAAAGGCGTAATTATTTGAAAAATGAGATATTGACCAGAAATGAAAGGGCAGCATTAGAACAGTTTCCCTCCTTCCCACCACCCCCCCCCAAAAAAAAAAAAAACAGAAAAGAAAATAATTTAAAGAAAGAAATGTGGCCAAGTGGGAAACAAATTTCTAGAACTGAAAATGGTAACCCTAGTAATTATAAAGACATCACATATGAAAATTCCTCACCTAATAGGATCTGGGCTGGGTGAGGATTGTTTGGGCTCCACGCCGAGTGTAAAGCCTGCTTAAGATTCTCTCTCCCTCTGCCCCCTAGCCCCCTTGTGGGCGCTCTCTCTCTCTCTCTCTCTCTCTCAAATAAAAAATAAATAAAATAAATGGGAAGCACAGCCACACTGGTCACCCAAAGGAACAGAACCCTAAAAAGGACAGCTATAGACGTGCAGGCAGTAGCTCTGATTAGGAATAGCCACGTCTTTCCTACAGCCTCCAACCCACCATAACTAGAAGAGAGGCGGACTTCTTGTGAATCAAGCTGTACCATATTTAAACTGTCAGTGGAACTAACATCAGTGACGGTGTTATTGTGAAAGACTTCACAGTGCTTCTTGATTAATTGACTATAAGGAATCAGGGTAGAAAAGGTTCAGCAGAATTCTATGAACATACAAATATATCTTGCCCAACTAAAATATATTTAACAGACTGTAACAAGATATTACAGGTAAATGCTTCTTGTGATATGGTCTGAAGAAGAGAGGAAAATCCGTGCAACTTAAAATATGTCCTCTACAAGTTTGCTTGATGTTGAATGTTCCCCATTCTTGACTTCACACATGAAATTTCTAATGAGGCACAGTGCATATAACCAGTAAGATACTGTATAGTAACTAAAATCCCAGGTCTTAGAAGTAATCAAATTGAGATTCAAATGCCAACTTTACTACTTTCCTATCTTATGACCTTACAAAATATTCTTTAAATGAAGTCTTTGCTTGTTCTTAAGAAAAATGGTATAGTAATTCCAGAAAGTTAGATTGTTTCAAGGGTTATAATAAAATGTGCATAAATCACTTAACACTGTTTCTGACATATAAACAATGTTAAATAAATAACAGCCATTACTGTATTCTCAGAGGAGTATACAAAAACAGGAACAAGGAAACAAATGTGGAGTGTGTTCGTCATGTTCTGGAAATACTACCTATGCTTTTAGTTAAACTTCACAATTCACCCAAGGTCACAAAGACAGTAACTAGTAGAGTTTGGATTTGAATATAAGACTATCTGACTTCAAAGACCATGCCCTTCTCACTAAAATTCCTAACCTGAATTCTGTTAGTATATCATCAGATAAAAATCCCTTTTCTCTTTCTTTTCTCCACACATCACTTATAAAAGATGATACCTTTGTGGACATGGTACAGCTGAGAGGAAATGTTTAATCAGAAGAATGAAATAAGCAAAGCCTCAGAAAATTTGGTCCAAAAAGAGGAGACTCCCCAGTACCATGTGAGCTCACCCAGGTGCCAAGGGAGTGGGGGTACATGAAGAGGAATGAGGAGAAAATAAAACAGACTATTGAGAACCAGGAAGATGAACTACATAAGCAGCCCTGTCCAACTCCAAACGCTTCCCAGACCAAATATTTAAATTTGGAGTCATATTAGAAATCTTAACATTTTATAATTATGTATCAAACATTGACAGTTAGTTCATTCCAGTTAATTAACATGTAGGGATATCAGTCACGTACACTGCATACTTTCACCTTCTGTAGAGATAGAAAGGAGCATAAATGCAGTCTCTCTCTTCAGGGAGTTTGCCAGGTGGCGCTTCTGTTAAGACATTCTCAAATAAAAATGACCCTAACATACACCACAACGTTTCAGAAACATTTCATGAGTGGTGCTCACAAACATCTATGGAAGGAACTCAGAAACCAAGATATGACTACCAGTTGGATAAACCAGGGAAAGGTCCACTTAAGTGAAACTTTGAAAATATATTTGAAATAAAGGAGGGGGGGGGCTCATATTTTGGAGGAGGCAAAGCAATAAATTAATGGGCATGAGGATAGTGCTGTATGTCAGAACAGTGGTAATTTGCTTTGGCTGGGGATGATAATCTAGGTTGAAAAGTTATAAAATAAAAGGCTGAGAAAAATAAGTTGTTGCTGAAGGATAGAGGACTTTCAGTCTCAGGCTATGCTATTTCATTTTCTCTTTCTTTTTTTTTTTTTTTAATTTTTTTTTTCAACGTTTATTTATTTTTGGGACAGAGAGAGACAGAGCATGAACGGGGGAGGGGCAGAGAGAGAGGGAGACACAGAATCGGAAACAGGCTCCAGGCTCTGAGCCATCAGCCCAGAGCCTGACGCAGGGCTCGAACTCACGGACTGCGAGATCGTGACCTGGCTGAAGTCGGACGCTTAACCGACTGCGCCACCCAGGCGCCCCATCATTTTCTCTTTCTAATGGGAAGAAAACTTTAAAGTTTGGGTTTTGTTTGTTTGTTGTCTTACTCAAGGAATGATGATCAATAGGCTTAAAGATATTCTCTACTGACAAAAGTGTTCTTTATCTTCATTCAAGCTTTCCTCTGGGTACCTAACAGTATTTTAAGGACATTGATGATTCTCGTGTCCCCTCAAAGAGAGGATGATATATAGCCATTCACTAGGTAAAGACAAAGATGAAAGTATTGTCCAGCTCACAAAACAACCAAAAGGAGACATCAGATTGCTAACAGTTTCCAATTTCCAGGTTTGAAAAAAATCTTGTTCTTGAAAATTTAGGAAAATTACTTGATATGTGAACCTCAGTTTCTTTCTTGCCCAACCCCCCCATGGGATTTATAGAGATCTAGGCAGTGATTAATATGAAAATTTTTAAGGGGTGCCTGGGTGGCTCAGTCGGTTAAGCGTCCGACTTCAGTTCAGGTCATGATCTCATGGTTTCGTGGGTTCGAGCCCTGTGTTGGGCTCTGTGCTGACAGCTGAGAGCCTAGAGCCTGCTTCTGATTCTGCGTTTCCCTCTCTCTCTGCCCCTCCCTCACCCATGCTCTGTCTCTCTCTGACTCTCAAAAATAAGTAATGAAAAAAAGTTTTAAAAATATTAAAATTTTTAAAAAGAAATGCTTTGTTGACAGCTAAGTAGTAAACAAATGCAAAACATTGTAAAAATTATATCGACTATTGGAACAGGGAGCATTTGCTGACAATACATGGTCACAATGTGGTGACACGAGTGACCATGAGTCACATGAGTGTATTGCCCACACTTCCCTTGAGTCATCATCTTCCCTGTTCTGCCACTTTCGTAGACACACAAACAGAGGCTCAGAGACAGGGTAACTTGTTCAATTGTCATAAAGAAAATACCAAATAGATAGCCCCTATGGAAAACAGTAAGGAATTTCCTTAAAAAATTACAAGTAGAACTACCATAAGTTCCAGCAATTCCACTTCTGGGACTATATCTGATGGAAATGAAAATGCTATGTTGAAGAGATCTCTGCTCCCCCATGTTCATAGCAGCATTATTTATAATAGCAGAGATATGGAAACAGCCTAAGTTCATAGATGGATGAATGGGTAAAGAAGTTGTAGTGTAGATATAGATATAGATATAGATATAGATATAGATATAGATATAGATATAGATATAGATAGATACATAGATACACACTACATGTGGTAGTATACATATATATGTGTGTGTGTGTATCTATATATGTGTGTGTGTGTGTGTGTGTGTGTGTATCTGCACACACACACGCACACATACACAATAGAATATTACTCGGCCATAAAAAAAAGTGGGAAAACTGTCGTTTGTGACAACATGGATGGATCCTGAAGACATTATGCTACATGAAATAAGTCAGAGAAAGACACTCTCTATGATCTCACTTATATGTGGAATCTAAACAACAACAAAACCAAATTCATAGAAAAAGAGATCAGATTTGTGGTTACCAGAGATGAGGTGAGGGGGAATTGGATGAAGCTGATCAAAAGTTACAAACTTCCAGTTATAAGACAAGTAAGTACTGAAGATGTCATGTATAGCATCATGATGTACTACTGCTGTATGGTAATATTTAAAAGAGTAAATCCTAAGAGTTCTCACTACAAAGATAAGGTTTTTTTCTTTTTTTATATTTCTCTATGAGATGATGGATGTTAACTAAACTTACGCTAATCATTTCATGACATATGTAAGTCAAATCATTATGCTGTACACCTTAAACTGAAAAAAAAAAAAGATAGAAATGGTAGTCAAAACTCCACTCCTCATTTCTTCTCCCCAGTTTGATCTTTAAATCCAAATTTCAGCCCCAGTATAACTCTCAGGAAGGTTTTTGGTGGGTTTTTTTTTGTTTTTTGTTTGTTTGTTTGTTTGTTTGTTTGTTTGCAAATATTGACATGCTGATTTTAAAAATTTACATGGGAAGGCAAAGGAACTAGAATAGCCAATTCTGAAATTTTGGGGAAAAAAAAAAAAGAATAGTCAGAGGCCTCACATTTCTGGATTACAAAATTTACTCTAAAGCTATCAAAGCTATTGTCATCAAGGCAATGTTTTGTCAAAAGGACACACACATAGATCAATCAAACAGAATGGAGAGCCAGAAACAGATGACACAAATATAGTCAAGTGATTCTTGACAAATGTTCAAAAGCAAGTCAATGGAGAAAGACTTTTAGAATAATTGGATATCCAAAAAGAAAAAACAAACAAACAAATAACTTTGATCCACCTACTGTATTTAAAACAAACAAACAAAAAACTTAAAATGATCATAGACCTAAAACTTCTTCTAGGAGATATCTGCATTACATGGGGTATGTCAGAGAGTTTTTAGATACAACTCTAAAAGAACAACACATAAAAGAAAATATTGATTAGTTGGGCTTTCAAAATTGTATACTTTGGCTCTGTGAAAGACCCTATTAAAAAGATAAAAAGTCCACAGAATAGGAAAAAAATATTTGTAAATCATATATCTGGTAAAAGTTTTATATTGAGAATATATAAACACTACCCAAGTTCAATAATTAAAAACAAAAACACCAGATAGAAAATGGGCAAAATATTGGAAGAGACACTTTACCAAAGAAGCTATATGGAAATCATCCTCATTATCCTTAGTTTTTAGGGAATAACAAATTAAAAACACAATGAGAATTTGCTATATACCTATTAAAATTTTAAACTATGACAATATCAAATGTGGATGAAGATGTGGAAGAATTGTAACTATCATACACTGCTTGTGGGAATTCAAAATGGTATAGACACTGGAAAGCGGTTTGTTAGTTCCTTTTAAACTTAAACAGACCTTTGATATATGATCCAGTAATCCCTCTACTACGTATTTATACCCAGCTAAATTGAAAAACAAATGTTCACACAGCTTTATTCCTAATTGCCAAAAACAAGAAAGAACCTAGATGTTTTTCGCAGGGGAAACAAACTCCAAAATATCTGTACAATGCAACACAGAAATTATCTATTTATTCGTGCAACAATATGGATGAGACATGAAAGCATTTTGCTAAGTGAAAGAGGCCAGATCCCAAATCCCTACATATTTTTTTGATTTCCAGAAAAAGGGAAAACTTTTTTGGGATGGAAAATAAATTAGTGGCTGCCAGGGTTTGGAATTATGGGCTGAGTACAAAGGGATAGTTTAAGAAATTTGTGAGGAAATTGAAACTGCATACATTTGCCAAAATCCGTAAAACCATACATTACAAAGAGGGAGTTTTACTGTATGCAAAACAAAAACTAAAAAACACCCACTTCTATTCCACACTGATTTTAATTTTCTGGTTTCTTATCAGGTCACATACATAAGTCTAACTTACAACCTTTGCTCTCATTTTTCCTTCCCCATGATCAATGCAGAGACAAAAATCCAGACACATTTGACTTTTCCCATGACTCACTAAATCTCACCTGTGTGCAGGAAGACGTGGCTATTATGCCACGTGGCTATTATGTGCTTCTCTTTGTGTCTCTCAAAATATATTTTTGGTTACACTAGTCACAAAGGAGGCACTCAAAAAGTTCCAAGAAAAAAAATTAAGGCCTTTAAATAGTCCTTGAATAAATCAATTTAACTTTATTTTATCTAGACTGCCCTAAACTTAGTTGAACTCAGGATTTTTTGTTCATATCTACTAACTTTCCTTGGAGGTGGTTTAGTAAAATATACTTTGAGAAACATTTATGGATGTTGAAATACATTTTTGCACTTTGGATAATACTTAAAAGATTAATTTTGGACTCAGAAAAGGTACTGAGGTCTTAAGAAATTTCAAAGATTGGGGTGAATTGTTTTGACTGCCAATTTATTTATTTATTTTTTTTTTTTTTTGAAACACAGGTTATATATTTTATACGATATTTTGTGACCTGCTTTTAAAGAATAACAGTATAATTACCCTTCCATGTCATTGGGTATAGTTCTGCACCATCACAATTACTCACTTTGTGAAATTACCTTGTGGATATGCACAATTGATTTTCTTTTTTTTTTTTTTTTTTTTTTTTTTTTTATGAAATTTATTGACAAATTGGTTTCCATACAACACCCAGTGCTCATCCCAAAAGGTGCCCTCCTCAATACCCATCACCCACCCTCTCCTCCCTCCCACCCCCCATCAACCCTCAGTTTGTTCTCAGTTTTTAAGTCTCTTATGCTTTGGCTCTCTCCCATTCTAACCTCTTTTTTTTTTTTTTCCTTCCCCTCCCCCATGGGTTCCTGTGAAGTTTCTCAGGATCCACATAAGAGTGAAACCATATGGTATCTGTCTTTCTCTGTATGGCTTATTTCACTTAGCATCACACTCTCCAGTTCCATCCACGTTGCTACGAAAGGCCATATTTCATTTTTTCTCATTGCCACGTAATATTCCATTGTGTATATAAACCACAATTTCTTTATCCATTCATCAGTGGATGGACATTTAGGCTCTTTCCATAATTTGGCTATTGTTGAGAGTGCTGCTATGAACATTGGGGTACACGTGGCCCTATGCATCAGTGCTCCTGTATCCCTTGGATAAATTCCTAGCAGTGCTATTGCTGGGTCATAGGGTAGGTCTATTTTTAATTTTCTGAGGAACCTCCACACTGCTTTCCAGAGCGGCTGCACCAATTTGCATTCCCACCAACAGTGCAAGAGGGTTCCCGTTTCTCCACATCCTCTCCAGCATCTATAGTCTCCGGATTTGTTCATTTTGGCCACTCTGACTGGCGTGAGGTGATACCTGAGTGTGGTTTTGATTTGTATTTCCCTGATAAGGAGCGACGCTGAACATCTTTTCATGTGCCTGTTGGCCATCCGGATGTCTTCTTTAGAGAAGTGTCTATTCATGTTTTCTGCCCATTTCTTCACTGGGTTATTTGTTTTTCGGGTGTGGAGTTTGGTGAGCTCTTTATAGATTTTGGACACTAGCCCTTTGTCCGATATGTCATTTGCGAATATCTTTTCCCATTCCGTTGGTTGCCTTTTAGTTTTGTTGGTTGTTTCCTTGGCTGTGCAGAAGCTTTTTATCTTCATAAGGTCCCAGTAATTCACTTTTGCTTTTAATTCCCTTGCCTTTGGGGATGTGTTGAGTAAGAGATTGCTACGGCTGAGGTCAGAGAGGTCTTTTCCTGCTTTCTCCTCTAAGGTTTTGATGGTTTCCTGTCTCACATTTAGGTCCTTTATCCATTTTGAGTTTATTTTTGTGAATGGTGTGAGAAAGTGGTCTAGTTTCAACCTTCTGCATGTTGCTGTCCAGTTCTCCCAGCACCATTTGTTAAAGAGGCTGTCTTTTTTCCATTGGATGTTCTTTCCTGCTTTGTCAAAGATGAGTTGGCCATACGTTTGTGGGTCTAGTTCTGGGGTTTCTATTCTATTCCATTGGTCTATGTGTCTGTTTTGGTGCCAATACCATGCTGTCTTGATGATGACAGCTTTGTAGTAGAGGCTAAAGTCTGGGATTGTGATGCCTCCTGCTTTGGTCTTCTTCTTCAAAATTCCTTTGGCTATTCGGGGCCTTTTGTGGTTCCATATGAATTTTAGGATTGCTTGTTCTAGTTTCGAGAAGAATGCTGGTGCAATTTTGATTGGGATTGCATTGAATGTGTAGATAGCTTTGGGTAGTATTGACATTTTGACAATATTTATTTTTCCAATCCATGAGCAGGGAATGTCTTTCCATTTCTTTAAATCTTCTTCAATTTCCTTCATAAGCTTTCTATAATTTTCAGCATACAGATCCTTTACATCTTTGGTTAGATTTTATTCCTAGGTATTTTATGCTTCTTGGTGCAATTGTGAATGGGATCAGTTTCTTTATTTGTCTTTCTGTTGCTTCATTGTTAGTGTATAAGAATGCAACTGATTTCTGTACATTGATTTTGTATCCTGCAACTTTGCTGAATTCCTGTATCAGTTCTAGCAGACTTTTGGTGGAGTCTATCGGATTTTCCATGTATAATATCATGTCATCTGCAAAAAGCGAAAGCTTGACTTCATCTTTGCCAATTTTGATGCCTTTGATTTCCTTTTGTTGTCTGATTGCTGATGCTAGAACTTCCAGCACTATGTTAAACAGCAGCGGTGAGAGTGGGCATCCTTGTCGTGTTCCTGATCTCAGGGAAAAAGCTCTCAGTTTTTCCCCGTTGAGGATGATGTTAGCTGTGGGCTTTTCATAAATGGCTTTTATGATCTTTAAGTATGTTCCTTCTATCCCGACTTTCTCAAGGGTTTTTATTAAGAAAGGGTGCTGGATTTTGTCGAAGGCCTTTTCTGCATCGATTGACAGGATCATATGGTTCTTCTCTTTTTTTTTGTTAATGTGATGTATCACGTTGATTGATTTGCGAATGTTGAACCAGCCCTGCATCCCAGGAATGAATCCCACTTGATCATGGTGAATAATTCTTTTTATATGCCGTTGAATTCGATTTGCTAGTACCTTATTGAGAATTTTTGCATCCATATTCATCAGGGATATTGGCCTGTAGTTCTCTTTTTTTACTGGGTCTCTGTCTGGTTTAGGAATCAAAGTAATACTGGCTTCATAGAATGAGTCTGGAAGTTTTCCTTCCCTTTCTATTTCTTGGAATAGCTTGAGAAGGATAGGTATTATCTCTGCTTTAAACGTCTGGTAGAACTCCCCTGGGAAGCCATCTGGTCCTGGACTCTTATTTGTTGGGAGATTTTTGATAACCGATTCAATTTCTTCGCTGGTTATGGGTCTGTTCAAGCTTTCTATTTCCTCCTGATTGAGTTTTGGAAGAGTGTGGGTGTTCAGGAATTTGTCCATTTCTTCCAGGTTGTCCACTTTGTTGGCATATAATTTTTCATAGTATTCCCTGATAATTGTTTGTATCTCTGAGGGATTGGTTGTAATCATTCCATTTTCATTCATGATTTTATCTATTTGGGTCATCTCCCTTTTCTTTTTGAGAAGCCTGGCTAGAGGTTTGTCAATTTTGTTTATTTTTTCAAAAAACCAACTCTTGGTTTCGTTGATCTGCTCTACAGTTTTTTTAGTTTCTATATTGTTTATTTCTGCCCTGATCTTTATTATTTCTCTTCTTCTGCTGGGCTTAGGCTGCCTTTGCTGTTCTGCTTCTAGTTCCTTTAGGTGTGCTGTTAGATTTTGTATTTGGGATTTTTCTTGTTTCTTGAGATAGGCCTGGATTGCAATGTATTTTCCTCTCAGGACTGCCTTTGCTGCGTCCCAAAGCGTTTGGATTGTTATATTTTCATTTTCATTTGTTTCCATATATTTTTTAATTTCTTCTCTAATTGCCTGGTTGACCCACTCATTCGTTAGTAGGGTGTTCTTTAACCTCCATGCTTTTGGAGGTTTTCCAGACTTTTTTCTGTGGTTGATTTCAAGCTTCATAGCATTGTGGTCTGAAAGTAAGCATGGTATAATTTCAATTCTTGTAAACTTATGAAGGGCTGTTTTGTGACCCAGTATATGATCTATCTTGGAGAATGTTCCATGTGCACTCGAGAAGAAAGTATATTCTGTTGCTTTGGGATGCAGAGTTCTAAATAGATCTGTCAAGTCCATCTGATCCAATGTCTCATTCAGGGCCCTTGTTTCTTTATTGACCGTGTGTCTAGATGATCTATCCATTTCTGTAAGTGGTGTATTAAAGTCCCCTGCAATTACCACATTCTTATCAATAAGGTTGCTTATGTTTATGAGTAATTGTTTTATATATTTGGGGGCTCTGGTATTCGGTGCATAGACATTTATAATTGTTAGCTCTTCCTGATGGATAGACCCTGTAACTATTATATAATGTCCTTCTTCATCTCTTGTTACAGCCTTTAATTTAAAGTCTAGTTTGTCTGATATAAGTATGGCTACTCCAGCTTTCTTTTGGCTTCCAGTCGCATGATAAATAGTTCTCCATCCCCTCACTCTCAATCTAAAGGTGTCCTCAGGTCTAAAATGAGTCTCTTGTAGACAGCAAATAGATGGGTCTTGTTTTTTTATCCATTCTGATACCCTATGTCTTTTGGTTGGCGCATTTAATCCATTTACATTCAGTGTTATTATAGAAAGATACGGGTTTAGAGTCATTGTGATGTCTGTATGTTTTATGCTTGTAGTGATGTCTCTGGGACTTTGTCTCACAGGGTCCCCCTTAGGATCTCTTGTAGGGCTGGTTTAGTGGTGACAAATTCCTTCAGTTTTTGTTTGTTTGGGAAGACCTTTATCTCTCCTTCTATTCTAAATGACAGACTTGCTGGATAAAGGATTCTCGGCTGCATATTTTTTCTGTCTAGCACCCTGAAAATCTCGTGCCAATTCTTTCTGGCCTGCCAAGTTTCAAAAGAGAGATCAGTCACGAGTCTTATAGGTCTCCCTTTATATGTGAGGGCACGTTTACCCCTTGCTGCTTTCAGAATTTTCTCTTTATCCTTGTATTTTGCCAGTTTCACTATGATATGTCGTGCAGAAGATCGATTCAAGTTACGTCTGAAGGGAGTTCTCTGTGCCTCTTGGATTTCAATGCCTTTTTCCTTCCCCAGTTCAGGGAAGTTCTCAGCTATTATTTCTTCAAGTACCCCTTCAGCACCTTTCCCTCTCTCTTCCTCCTCTGGGATACCAATTATGCGTATATTATTTCTTTTTAGTGTATCACTTAATTCTCTAATTTTCCCCTCATACTCCCGGATTTTTTTATCTCTCTTTTTCTCAGCTTCCTCTTTTTCCATAACTTTATCTTCTAGTTCACCTATTCTCTCCTCTGCCTCTTCAAGCCGAGCTGTGGTGGTTTCCATTTTGTTATGCATTTCGTTTAAAGCGTTTTTCAGCTCCTCGTGACTGTTCCTTAGTCCCTTGATCTCTGTAGCAAGAGATTCTCTGCTGTCCTGTATACTGTTTTCAAGCCCAGCGATTAATTTTATGACTATTATTCTAAATTCACTTTCTGTTATATTATTTAAATCCTTTTTGATCAGCTCATTAGCTGTTGTTATTTCCTGGAGATTCTTCTGAGGGGAGTTCTTCCGCTTGGTCATTTTGGATAGTCCCTGGAGTGGTGCGGACCTGCAGGGCACTTCCCCTGTGCTGTAGTGTATAACTGGAGTTGGTGGGCGGGGCCGCAGTCAGACCTGATGTCTGTCCCCAGCCCACCGCTGGGGCCACGGTCAGACTGGTGTGTGCCTTCTCTTCCCCTCTCCCAGGGGCGGGATTCACTGTGGGGTGGTGTGGCTCGTCTGGGCTACTTGCACCGTGCCAGGCTTGTGATGCTGGGGATCTGGCGTATTAGCTGGGGTGGGTAGGCAAGGTGCTCGGGGGCAGGAGGGGCAGGCTTAGATCGCTTCTCCTTAGGTGATCCACTTCAGGAGGGGCCCTGTGGCAGCGGGAGGGAGTCAGATCCGCTGCCGGAGGTTTGGCTCCTCCGAAGCGCAGAGTTGGGTGTTTGCGCGGAGCGAGCAAGTTCCCCGGCAGGAACAGGTTCTCTTTGGGATTTCGGCTGGGGGATGGGCGGGGGAGATGGCGCTGGCGAGCGCCTTTGTTCCCCACCAAACTGAGCTCTGTTGTCAGGGGGCTCAGCAGCTCTCCCTCCCTTTGTCCTCCAGCCTTCCCGCTTTCCGAGCAGAGCTGTTAACTTATGACCTCCCAGACGCTAAGTCGCGCTTGTTGTGGGAACACAGTCCGTCAGGCCCCTCCGCTTTTGCAAGCCAGACTCGGTGGCTGTGCTTGGCCGGCGAGCCGCCCCTCCGCCCCGGCTCCCTCCCGCCAGTCCGTGGAGCACGCACCGCCTCGCCGCCCTTCCTACCCTCGTCCGTGGGCCTCTCGTCTGCGTTTGGCTCCGGCGACTCCGTTCTGCTAATCCTCTGGCGGTTTTCTGGGTTATTTAGGCAGATGTAGATGGAATCTAAGTGATCAGCAGGACGTGCGGTGAGCCCAGCGTCCTCCTAAGCCGCCATCTTGCCGCCCTGTCCCTTGACTGCCAATTTAAAGACCATGTGATATTCATGAAGCCTATTGTATACTTGTAACCATTACAAAGCCACAGTTCACATAGTCCAGTCCCACAAAGAGGTCGTAATTTAAAGAATCCAATCTGTGTGATGAAATTAATTTCAAGATAACTTGTTATTTATTTAGTAACTTATTTTTTACTTAATAATTTATTTGCTTAATATTAACTTAATATCTTGAATACCATGAAAAAGCTGCATTGTCCGTGTAATATTTTTTTAAATCCCATTTTTCCCTTTCCACTGCATTTATATACTAAAACTTTTTCCAGCTCTCTCTTCTTAACTGCTCCTGAAAAACTCAAACCTTCACTACCTCGTCTCTTTTGGTTCTGCTTCACTCACCATTTACTCTTGAATTGCCACTGAGGTCCAGGGAATCTGGCCAGGAAGGACTTTCTTCAGGGAGGAAAAAAAGGGGAAGCAATCAACAGGCCCAAGCAGAACCCTCTTAGCAGGCAGAGGAAGGAAAAGCCAGGAAATACTTAGTAGTAATATTTATTCCATTAACTACTTAAAGAGGGGCATAGTGCTCCCTGAGAAAGACTTTTCAACAGTAAATGATCAGGCAGTCAACGTTAGGGAAACTGAGGCCCTCCATCTTTTGGCCCCGTTGTGACCATTGTGGCCAATTTTCAGTTGGGTAAATTTAAAAAGGAGTATAAAACTAAGAGACGATGCCAGTCAAGGTTCAGTCAGGATGGGGTGCCTGGCTGGTTCAGTTGGTAGAGCAAGTGACTCTTGATGTCAGGGTTGTAAGTTTGAGGGTGTAGACATTATTTAAAAATAAAATGTTTAATTTTTTAAATGTTTATTTATTTTTTACAGAGAGAGACAGAGAGAGAGAGCGAAGGGCAAAGAGAGAGAGAGACACAGAATCTGAAGCAGGCTCCAGGCTCTGAGCTGGCAGCACAGAGCTGGGGCTCGAACACAGGAACTGTGAGATCATGACCTGAGCCAAAGTCAGATAAACCGACTGAGCCGCCCAGGCACCCCAAAAAATAAAATCATGAAAAAAAAAAGGTTCAGTGAGTATATTTTGAGAAGCCAAGCAGTTTCATGAAGGGGAATCCATGGAGTGATCTAGGGAAAGATGTCCGTGTGACCACCACTCCGTGGATCCACACCAAGCTTCCAGAGAGGGGCTTAGGGCCGTGACTGCCCAGTAGGCACAGCCGCTGGAAAGAAGAGCTGGATACAGATGGAGGAGAGTGAGGGCAGGCTAGAACTCTTGGTCTAGTCTGTGTGTCTCTCTATTAGAAGCTGAAGAGCTTGAGAGAGGAATGGCTGCCTCCGGGCTTCAGACGTTCTGGATCTCATGCAGATACAGATCTCTTTGGCCAGCTGTAACACACAACTTTGTAGGGGAAAGGATCCTAGGAAATGTGGTTCCTAGCTTGATGGAATCACATAAAGAAACCTAACACAGGGGTTATTAGTGAAAAGAAAAAAGGAAGACATCTCCTTTGTGGTTGAAAACGGCATTTGTGTGGTTCAGATTTAACAAGTTTTGGGGGGATTTCCACTCAAAGTCAGACATGATGGCAGTTATTTTCACATAATGTACACACACATACACACAACTTCTTCAGTAATATCACACTATATGCTACTTTTCCCCATTTCTATTGGTTACAAATGAGAAAAATGAAGAGTTTGAGTAGATCTGGAACTTTACTGACAAGATGTAAACAGCAATACTCTGTGAGACAATATTGTACAATGGTTAAGAGATATAGTTCCAGAGTGTCTGGGTCTAAATCTTGGGTCCTGTCATATAACAGTTGAGCGATCTTGGGAAAAAATACTTAATTCCTCTATTCCTTAGCTTTGTCATTGCAAATTTCAGATAATACCCACCTTACAGGGTTGTTGTAATAATTATATATGATAATATATGTACAGCACCTGGGGTTAAAAAAAATAGAAAGTCCAATTTAGGAATGATTAAAAATAAGTGTTAGTGAGATTCCTGCTTATGCCTATAAATATAATTTTTTAAAGACTCAATTGCTAAACAGTTTAGAAGGGTTTTTAATTATACTTATGCATTTTTTTAAAGTTTATTTATTTTGAGAGAGAGAGAGAGAGTTAGTAAGGGAAGGGCAGAGAGAGAGAGAGAAAGAGAGAGAATACCAAGCAGTCTCCACGCTGACAATGCAGAGCCCGATGCAAGGCTCAAACCCACAAACCATGAGATCATGACCTGAGCTGAAACCAAGAATTGGACGCTTAACCAACCGAGCCACCCAGGAGCTCCTATACTTAGGTATTTTTAACTTCTGTTCTCTCTTTTTTGCTATCAATCAAAATGCTTATATCTATCATTATTTAATAACATACAGATAACTGAATATGTTACATATATCATACAGTCCCAGAATCCAGAATATTCAGTTTCTAAATTATAATCTGAAGTTATACATAGATATGAACTGACATAAATAATTCCAAATTACTGAATAAACAACTGAAAATAATTGGGTTAAAGGGAGCACAAATTATATTTTAATGACTTAAAAAATAAAATGGGACATTTTATTGCCCTGTATATTGCTAAATCTATATGTCTGCATGAACTTCCTGCTAACACAGCTTTATAATCTGGATCTCTGCCTAAATTAATGTCAAACCATTAGGCCTTTCTCTTTATTATTTCTTGATAATCAATAGTGATCTCCTGTCCTTGGTTCTTCCTTTATAGCTATTTATCCTAAATGGGACAATCATTCATTTTGCTACAATAAGTAAGACTGTGTCTCCCAAGTTATATGGCGTTGACTGTCACTTGTTCACCATTTTTCACTCACATGATATGCTCTTTTCTGCAATCCTAATTAAAGCATAATGTACTTCTCTAGATCATTTATAAGATTCTTAAAAAAGGAAAGACCACGGACAGAAAATATGGTTTGATTAGCATAAATTGGATGAATTTTAACTCATACAAAATATTAGCTACCTTTCAAGTGTTCTGATCAGAACTATTAGTATTGGCATGTGCTTTTTACCTAGTAATAGTGCAAATTAACTGGAAAGGGTTTTTTTATTAACTTCTCGGTTCTTCCCTTTTATACACATGAAGACATGGGAATATTGACTGATTCTGTATAGCTCGTTTTAAATTAATGGCTTATTTTTATCCATTCACATTATTCAGCAAAGTGAGAATCAGATTTAAGCTATGGATAGTCAACCATTTCAAGGAGCAATGAGCAGGCGGGGGCCCACCCATTACATTTCACTTATATTACAACCATATGACTCCTAATTGAGGGATTCTCTGATCTAGAAGACAATGAGTGATCCTTAGCAGCGATATCCTTCAAGAATGCAGGTCCTCAGTATGTGTCAGCATGTGCTACAACATATGGTATGTATTCAGTCCCTAGACAAAGTTATACTTAAAAGAGTTATGACAGTTGGCTAGCTCATGCTTTATGAGGCAATGCCACATTTGGCCAGTAGATAGCACTCAAGATATTTCAATAAATGAAAAGAAGGCATCTTGGTGTGATGATTACTCTGCTAAGGAAACAGACAAGTTCATTTTAGATCAGCAGAGGGGCAAAATAGATGCTTCCAAATGCTTAGAAATTGGGATTTTCATACCAAATCTCAATAGCCTTTTAATGTAAACCTGTACTTTATTAGGATAGGAAAATTACCCCACTTGTTTTCTAACAGTTTCTGTTTGAAGGCAAGGAAAGTACCATCCATTTGACACAACTTGAATTAAACATGAGAGCAACACTTGAATAGAAATGCTGGGGTCCAGAGGGACTACGAAGTGAAATATAGCAGTTGTATTTTACAAAAAGACTCAAAATGCAACCCTGTAGGATTCATCCATCCTGCTAAAGAGCACAGTTCAAAAGCTATAGGTATTTCCAAATACAATGTTTAAACAAATAAGAACCTGGCTGTAAAAAAAAGAAAAAAAAAAAAGAAGACCCTAATTGCTGGAAGCTGGTAGACAGTGCCTTGGTGTGGTTAAAACCACTGGTATATGTAGCTGCTGCTATGCTTTGGTAAGTGATGGCTTTCATGGTGTGTACGGAAGAACTCTTGTACCTTTAGAGGTGGGAATAGCTGCGGGCTACTCCCGTGATTTTGCACCATCTTCCACAGGTTACACTCCCAGTTCATCTGATGCAGCAAGTATGCGTCTGTGCTGACAAACAAGATGCTGGGCATGGAGGTGTTGTCCAGGCAGATACAGAAAAGCAGAGTGTGTGAGAAGTTAGGAAATGAGAGTCATTCGAATATCTAGCAAAGAAAACTGGAGGCAAGAAACGACCACGTCAAGGATAAAAGACATCTGAAAAAGAATCTGTGAGAAAACTAAAGAAACAACTTCAACTTCCTTCTGCAGAAAATCAGTGGTGGTTGGAAGGTGTCAAGCTATTTACAAAAGTCAGCTCCTGGGAGGTTTTATTCCTTGCTCCCTGGGGCTCCAACCTCAAGCTTTCTGCAGCTGCTGCCCCCAGCCTACTTTAATGCACTTACACACCCAGGATGGCCAACCCAATATTCTGCTCAAAAATTTCTTAATCTAGCATCAAAATGCCTGAAACTACCTTCAGACTTTGAACTTGCTATTAATGGGAATCATTACAATGCTTCTCTTGTCATTGTTTGATTTGAGCTGTGTTTGGACAGCAGCAACCAAGAGTGCCCTGTTAATATGTGAGGGAAGTAGGGGGTCCTCTCTAACCTTTTTTCATCCAGGATTTCTGTCTTCCCTCTTCTAGGAACCCTAAGCATTCCATTCAAATTGGAAATTTTCCACTTAATTACTTAAGATCATGTTATGTAAATGTGGTTTTCCTTTGCTGTCCCTTTCTTAACCATTACGGATCAGCTGTAGGAACTCCGCAGCTCCACCCCACCCGAGTAAGCCTAGCATAGTCAAAGTCAAAAAAGCAACTGGAGTCTGGTCTTCTCTTGCCATGGTATGGCTGTGTGACCTTGGGAACATCACTTTCCCTCTCTGTGCCTCAGTTTCTTCATCTATAAACTAATGGGCTAAGCAAGACGTTACAATTCTAACCTTCTATGATCTGTTCTCCTGCCTTCACTCCATCAATGAAGCAACATTCAAAGCAGGTTAAATAATTTCCTAGTTATGACACGCATCATATTTGATGTACAAGTAGAAAAGGTGTTTATTCAGTTAAATAATCACACATATATGGACAGTGCATGGAAACATACATGGAAAGATAATGACAGGTTTATAAAAATCAATCCAATTTGGTAGAGATGTAATATTAGCACTCAGGGAGGAACTCTCTCCTGCCTTGTCAGTCTTGAGTGATGTTGTCTTCACCCAGTAACCCTCTAATCACAGGACCCACTGGGAACCCCGGGCGACCTCCCTCCCCTCTAGACTCTCCTCTTGATTGCTGACAGTGGCATCAACCAGTACATTCCTGGTAACACCTTTTAACATCCAAGGAAGAGATGGTGAAGAGATACTGTTGTGACAATCAACGTTGGAGAAAAAAACAATTCCCTACAGAGGAATCCTTTGATTTGTGTTTGAACCAGGAGCCACTGATAAGTTCATGTGATAAAACTTTATAAATCCTCCAGTCATGCCCAAATATCTACAAAGAAAATGTCTAGCTTTCTCCTGAGAAGCCCTATATAACTAAGAATAAAAATAGGTTCAAATGATATTCTGTTAAAACCTCAGTGCATTCTAAATGGGAGGCAACAATTCTGTAGGGGAAGGAAGGAAGGAAGGAAGGAAGGAAGGAAGGAAGGAAGGGAAAAAAATAAGTTACTGGTAGAGCAGTAGTTCTCAACCATGACTGTATAGTGAAATCTCCTTGGTGAAAAATATCAGTGCTCAAGTCCACTTTTAGAGACGTTAATGTCCCCAGTGATTCCATGTGCAGTCAAGGTTTAAAGTCACTGTAATATGGCATCATATTTTATTAAATAGTAACTCAAGAACACTCAATTACTCAACAAGAATGGCAACTTAAAAGGATTTTAGTTGTTCAGAACTGCTACTAAAAGCCCACCAGCTTATTACAGAGGTCTAAGAGTTCCAAAGGCTTCCTGAGAATTCCCTCTATCCTTGGGGTAAGTAGTGCCATATTCCTGAGTCCTGAATCCCACTTCCCTAAAGGCTGCAGAGTAGCCCCATGCCACGTAATTCTCTTCATGTCTCACTCTTCTAAAATTATTACCAGATCAATGCTTCAGGCTCAGTCCAGTCAAGCTTCTTTTCCTAATAATAAGATAGATTCTGGGGCTTTTAGCATCCATAGATCATTCCCACAACCCTTATTAGCTAAAGGTTCATTCATTCACTACATCAAAACTTTTATAACTGCCGGCCAGTTGAAAAATACCTGAGGAAGAGTGATGAATTGAAAAGAGCACTGAACTATGAAGCCGGAGGCCTTGAATCAAGTTTCGGATTTGCCCCCACCTCTCCAGATGACCTGAAGCAAGTCACATAGCCTTTTGAGCTCCCATTTCCTTAAACATAAAAGTGAGAAAGTTGGTTAATGTCTAATATCTACCGCAACTCTGAAATGCAATCCTGTGTAACATGTTCTTACCCACATGCTGGTGATGATGCTAATGAACAGTAGAGACTGAGAAAGTAAGTACAGAGGAGAAGCACAAGAAGCAAGCTAATTGTCCAGATGAGCAACAAGTTGACAAATTTGCTCTCAAAGCATTGACAGCCCTGTAAGCTGCCTTTTTAAAAGACAACAATGGAGTCATATGGCAGTAAAATTTGTTAGGCTCTACTTTCTGCCACTTGTCTGTATGAGAAGACTATTTTCACTCCCCTCACACTGTGAAAACCACCCTTGCAAAATGAAAAGGCAATGATCTGATTCTCTAGCTGTTAAACTGCCTATAAGAAAGAAAGTGGTGATGTTTAAAGGGGAAAAAAAAATCCTCCAATATGCCAGGAAAGTTTAAAAATATTCCAATCCCAAGTTCAGTTCACTGTTCCATTATAATAAGCTCATGTACCCACATCTCTCCATTCTTGTCTTTTCAGCTACCAGGACCATCACATCATGGGACCTCCTCCTCAAGACCACCCTGCATGTATATGTCTTTATGCCACCTGGTGTATGACTTTCCTCCTCCAAAAAGTTGTAAGATTCCTTATTTCCTACAGATCAAGCTAAACTATTTAGCTTGGCATTCTTGGATCTCTACATTCTGGTGCATAGCCCACCTTTCCTCTTGCTTTTCCTCAACACATGTCCCCCAGCCAGTCTGCTGCACTTACTGTCCATCCTTCAATTATGTCACATGCAGTCCCCCACACTGCCTTTGCTCATGCTCTTCCTGCCACATGAAATGGCTCTTCCCCTTTTCTCCCCGATAGACTCATCTTGGCCATTCCTGGAAACTGAGCCAGTTCCCATTTCATGTCTGCTACAAAACATCCATACTGGCCTACAATGATCTTTCTTCCCTCCAGCTGTATGAGGCTGCACTTAAGCTTACACTTTCCTGTAATGTCTGCTGTGTTTTGTTTATTGAATGTTTCCTAATTAGACTGTATATGCTGAAGGACAAAGCAACGTATTAAATGCTACTTTCTGCCTATCTTTCCTCCTTCCTCCCTCCCTCCCTCTTTCTCTCCTTCCTTCCTTTGTCCCACTTTCCCATGTACGTGCAGCCAAATTTAGAGAATACAATACATTATCGGCAGTCACCTTATAAATGAACACAGTAATACCAGACCTTAATCAATGAGGCCCTTGTTGCTTCTCTTACATGGCCTTATCAATGGGACAGAAAAGTTCTCTCGTATCCCTTAGTTTTTAGCTTGGAATTCAACACCCTTCAGTATGTTCCTTTGTGAGAAACTTTGTACTACTAGGACACATGTCCAAGTATAGCTTCCTTTAAAATTTTCTGTATGTGGGGCGCCTGGGTGGCTCAGTCGGTTAAGCGTCCGACTTCGGCTCAGGTCATGATCTCACAGTCTGTGAGTTCAAGCCCCGCATCGGGCTC
The DNA here is from genome assembly GCF_022837055.1 of Prionailurus viverrinus. Lineage (NCBI taxonomy): Eukaryota > Metazoa > Chordata > Mammalia > Carnivora > Felidae > Prionailurus > Prionailurus viverrinus. The sequence goes on from NC_062568.1 coordinate 86,903,872, forward strand.
TGTGCTGACAGCTCAGAGCCTGGAGCCTGCTTCACATCCTGTGTCTCCCTCTCTCTCTTCCCCTTCCCTGCTCATGCTCTGTCTCTGTCTCAAAAAAAAAATAAACATTAAAAAAAATTTTAAATAAATAAATAAAATAAAATTTTCTGTATGTTTCTCAAAAGTGCAGAAATGGTGTCAGAAATATGAACAACTTTAAAGAGTGAAGTATCCCCGTAATTAAATCCCTTAATTATTTATTTCAATAGTGTGTTAAGTCATACACTCATCATTTAGAGAGTTAGTAGTAACAGAATTGGAAACTACTAAGTCAGAAAGGGATCTCACCCTCTGGTTTTATAGATGAGTCAGCTGAGGCTCAGACTCTAAGTGAGTCGAAATCTTGCAAAGTCCTTTGCCCTCCCCTTCCTCTTCTAGCAGCCTCCTAACAGGGGTTCCTCTATGTCTGCCAAACCCTTCCCCATTGAGTCCGTCTTGTTTCCCAAAGACTGTCTGTGAATAAAATCCTTATTCAGGGACCTAAAGTAGAACAAGGAGATCTTCTAAATTTCAAAATGATCTTACTTATGCTTCGGGGATAGAATAACTTTCTAGAAGTGGGCTCTAAGCCTCGGTACAGAGAGAATTCTATGGACCTGAGGGGTGGCTCTAGGAAGTGAGTTATAGATTTACATATGCAAATAGCGATTGTGTCTAAAAGTCTGTTGCAAAGAATAGTAAGAGTCTGAGGACAAGCAAAAGCGGGAAGGGGCTGCTGCATCCTTTGCCATAGGGCCCTGGGACTCCCAGTCAGTCTTGGCAAGGGGTTAAGAAGGATACATGACCCTTCTTGCCTCCCTACCTCTATACACAGAATAGAGTTGCATTTGAGAGATACCCCACCTACAGCCTCAGGAACAACGTGCTCTCAAAGTCGCACTGGGATCTCAGAACACTGGAATAAACTCCCTCCTCATCTGTAAAGTCTTGGCATCCCCAGTGAAAGGGTGGGACCTTGCCCTACCCAAGTCAATTCTATTATCCTTGGGACCTACCACGAAGGCTGCTCTGCTTCAAACGTGGTCCTGGACCATTTAAAGACTTACAAAACTCCCCTTCTTTTCCTGTTTTGGGGTGGGAGGTGGGCAGTAAGAAGAGAAGGGTTTTCTTAAAATTCCCCTAGGAATTTCCCCAAAGATTCCATCCCAAACTTCACTTTTTGTTGTTTTATTTTTTGAAGGCTGGAAATCAATCGCAATTCTTCTCCCTTGCATCAGTATGTTTTTCTTCCGTAAGTAAGAGCTTTGTGTTTCTGGGTGTAGGAAATAACCTTGTTTTGCTCATTCTTGTCGAAGCAGCTGCCCAGAGACTCATCCCTGGAAAAGTGACTGTACTTCTCTGGACCTTAAATTTCCCACCTGTTCAATAAAAGGGTTGATGAATGATGGCTACATTCCCATCCGCCATAAACATTGGAAGAGCCTGAGGCCCATTGCCCTTTGACTTTTCCCCTGGAATGTCCAGCACAGAGATGGTTAAAGGTTCAGGATCTCTCCAATGGCGGGTTGTTAACATGGGGGTGAGGTTCACTAGCTGCAGGTGTGCAGCCTCACCCGGCCTCAAAGATACCCCTCTCCAAGATTTCCCGAGTGGGAGGCTGCAGTGGGGTTTTCTCCGTTCTTTTCCCGCGTCCCGGCAGGTTTGCGCGGCGCAGCTCCGTTGGTCTCTGGGCCACCCAGCTGTCTACACCACCTTCAAACCCGAACAAGCCCCGACCGCACACCGAGCTCGATTTCTCCTGGCTCTGCCGCTACCCCTTCTCCAGGTCCGTCTCGGTTCCCCCTACTTCCCACTTCCAGAAATCCTTCCAGCCACGCCAGCCACACTTCGCACCCCTCGCTCAGGGTTCAGGAGCTAGGCGCTGCCGCAGAGTGGGGCGCTCTCCCAAGGCGTCCGGGGCTCCAGCCCCACCTCCCCGCTTCAGCCTTTCTTGTTCGCAGCCCCCCCACGCCCCGCCCAGGACGCTGCTGTTGCCTACGCTCCAAACTCCTTGGGTGTTCCCCCGGAGCCCTCTTTCTCGCAGCCATACAGGGAGACTCCCCCCGCCCTACCTCCCCAGTAAAACCAGAGCGGGTCAGTGGGCACCGGACAGGCCCTCTGCTGGGCGGGGACGGGGGCAGAGAGGGCTCCGGGCCTCCCCCGGCGCCGGGGCGCGCTCAGCTCTGCTGTGCAGCTGCACCGTGGGGCCGGATCCCTAGAGCAGCCTCGCGCGGGAACCGGTACCAAAGCGCCCGAGCCGCCGCCTCCGGCCCGCAGGCGTCCCCCGCTCTCACCCAGACCCCGGAACGCCGGAGTCCCGGGCACCCCTGGAGCCCCGCGTAGCGTGCGGGTCTCGAGCGGCCCCACACGCTCCTTTCCAGGCCCCCTCCAAGGAGTGGCGCGCGGGGGGCCCCAGAAGCACCTCCCGCCAGCCCGCCCTCCCCCTTCACCTTGCCCGCCCGCCCACCCGGCCCGCGCGGCGCGGCGCTGCGCTTGGATTCCGGGAGGAAAGCGCCGCACAGTGTCCCTGGCGTCTTCAGTCCTGCCCCTCGAAGTGGAGATGCGCGAGAGGCAGGCAAGGGCGCGCAGCTCGTGAGACGCCGCGCCAGCCGGCACCATGCGCCTGCGGCCGCTGCCCCTCGTCGTGGTCCCCGGCTTGCTGCAGCTGGTGAGTGTCCGGCGGGCTGCGCGCCCCACGCGCTGGGGACGCGTTTCGGCGGGAAAACCGCGCGGGTGGCCGACTCGGAAGCCGAGCCTGGGGCTTCATGGGACCTTGGGGCTAGGAGTGCGCGGAGTGGAAGGAGTTTGGGGTTGCTTTAGGGGTTAGAGGGGAAGGATCGCAGAATGGAATAGAGGGGACCTGGAGGCGGATGAGGGGCTTAGCAAGGGTTGGGACTTGAGAGCTGGGGTAAAGTAGGCGGAAAGTGGCCGGGAAGAAGGTGCGAGAGGGGATGAGGGTACCGGGATACGATGAGAATGGTCTGAAAGATTTGCCTCCAGCCCAGAGTTTGAGGGGCTTGGTGGTCTTTATATTTCACATGGTATTTTGCCCAGATGTCTGCAGACACTTCTTTCAAACCCTGACGTCGTGCCTCCTTGTTTTTAGGGTCAGAGGCTCCAGGCTAGGGGAAAACTTAAGCAAAGGACCGATTGGGGGGTGGGGGGGGGGGTGGGAACGCAGACTGGATTTCTCTTCGTTTTCCGTCCATCGCTGGGGACTGGGATGGGGATTTCTGCCGGTGGGGATGCAGGATCTAACTTTCACGCCAAAGTCCACGCTGGAGCCCCCTCTCGGGAATCTACAAGCAGTATGTTACCAAAGACCTCTGCTGCCTGGTCTGGCGCCTGAAGGGGCTCTAAGGAATATGAAGGGTATTAGAAGGTGGTTCAGGGTTTGCCAGCGAGGCTTTGGGCGACTGCTCGCGTTGTAACTATCTTCTCTCCTCGCTTTTCCCGCGTGGCGCCGTGCTCGCCTCCTTCCGAAATATACCTACGTACTGTATGTATTGCTAGTTAATTCTGTGTCAGGGAGCCACCAGTAAAAGCGTCAAGAGGACCACTTTTAAAGTAAAATTACAGAAAGGGACTGCTTTCGCCTGTGTGATGGTTTTCTCCTGCTCTCTTGGCACTTACCTTGATACGGTGCTGTTAAAGAGAGCTTTCTCCAGATCCCACGCTTTTTGGTGCTCATACTTAAGATTTTACCCAGTTAGCTCCGGGCTGTTAAAAAAAGGTTAAGGAAACCAAGCACTTAGAGAATGACGATGTCTTTCTTCTCTTCTCTTCTCTTCTCTTCTCTTCTCTGTTTCTATTATTTCCTTCTGGAGGGTAAGATCAAGTAACTCACGAAAGTTTCTCTATCAGATGTATGATACTGTAGATGCAGAGATACTTTGCAAGTTTGGAGAATGGAAGGGATTCTAAAAGGTCTTAGTGAAGGGGAGAGGATAAGAAAGAGCTTGGCCATTCTCCTTACAACAGAGATTAGCTCCACTTGCACAGCATTAAGTGAGAAATTCTTCAGTGGCATCAAGAGGAAAATGCAGTGGTGTTCCCAGATGTCCTTCAGTGAACCATCACATGCTGCCTATATACAATACTGCATGTTACAAGACATTTTAAATCTAAGGCATTGTGCATGCAACATATATGCCACATCAGACTTTAGTGTCACTTGCTTTTTCAAATGTTTAAGCTGGATTCCAATAAAAGGTGATCTGGTCAGCAGCATTTGTATGGTGTGTGTAAGTGAAACTAAAAGCCTGAGGAAATCAGGTACTTAGGTAAGGTCTTCAGGATATCTTCATGAATCTCTTAGTTCGTTAATTTAATTTTGCATTCAGTGACCATGAACTGTGTATGTGTTCCACTGTGTTAGACTCTTAAAGATGAGGAAATACATTTGGGCATCTGTTGGGAAAAAGTTCTCCCATCAGCTGCTATACTGGAAATGTTAGATTCTTTTTTTTCCACACCACCATAGTCAATAGGGAATAGGAAATACATCTTGAAGGGATTATATACCCTTCTTAAGAGCTAGATTCTAATATTACAGCATGGATTGATTGATTCATTTTTAAGGAAGCTTATGTCAAATTCTAATCCGTTTTTGGATTGTGCTTGGGTTGTAATGTTTTTTTTTTTTTTCCTGGAGCACTTTATCATGGTAAGTGAGGTGGGAGCTGCAGCCCTGTGATAAGCCCACATTTCTTACACTGCCATCCTTTTGGACAATAAAAGGCTGTTTACATTCTCCACATTCTTAGAGCTGTTTCCAGCCTTATAACACAAGGAGGTTACTGTGTAAAGGAAAACAGAGTGGTTTAGGAGGGTGGATCTAAATGAAAACATTCCCCAATTGCATCATGTACCCCACCCCAGCAGGTATAAAAAAGGGCAGATCTAATTCCACCCTTTGGGTGGCTCACAGCTTTAGTCTACCTTTTCCAGCTGATAGTGAACTGATTTGCTAAGTCCTAACAGCAAGTGGATAACATGTTTTCTAGATTTGAAAACTAGTCTTTTAATTTTCTAGGAACTAGAAACATATGTAGTTAGTAGAGGTGCCATTGGGGAGGTGGGGGGGGAGGGGCGGGGCAAGGTTGGGTTATTGCTGGAATCCGCTTTTACTTTTTCATCCATACTGGCAACCTGAAAAATATACTTTTTAAAAAATGCTAAACATTTTAAGTGAGTAGTGCATTCATTTGGGGATGTTGAAATTTAATTTTAAGAAAATTGCCTTTTTCATCAAAAGCAGTCACAGGGAGTTGGGTCTAAATAAGTCACTAACCACCTGATACTGGTACAATAGCTAGAATGTTTTTACTTGTTTTTTTAATACTTAAAATTTTTAAGAAAACAATAAACCGAATTGATAAATATTGCAGGCAACCTATGAAGTATGTGTGTATGTTACTTGTCTCTGCCCAGTTTTCCTTGCCTGCGTGTGTCCGGTGTTTTAACAGATAGGTTACTTTCCCTAATTAACAGGATTACTAGGCATTTGCAAAATTTAAATATCAATCCTGAATGTATTATTTTCTCTGAAATCCTTATTCAGCAACACATTCTTTATTACAGTATTAACAGCGCATTATTTCTTTTCTGCCATCTAATGATGAGAAAATTAGCATTTGAAATTAATATTATAATACAATAAGTGTTGTTTCCTGACATGATACAAAGACTTTGCCAGATGACAACTTCTTACAGATTTACATGATAATGTGTAACTCATAATAAGTGTGATTTTTGCCTTTAAGTAAAAACCAGATTGTAAAAAGATTAAATTTGAATTTAAATGGATTACTAGCTTGAGTTTAAGATAAAATTCAGTGATCATTTTTTAAATAAGTTTGTTACACATTTCAACTTGTTTTCTGTGATATAATAATTTTATAAAGTAAAGTATAAATTAGAAGTGATGTAAGGTAGCGAATTTTTAGAATTCTATAAAATCAGAATACTTGTGATGCAGGTATTACAATTTTAAGTTCATCATCGTAGAATATCATCCCACATAAACTTACTAAGGGTATTTTGTTTATCCTTTAACAAGTTAATAATTTTAGTATTTGTTTAGTACAATATTTATACTACATATTTATTCTCAGCTCTGTATTTACAAAAAGTGGTAACTCATGACTGTCTTCCATTCAGAAATCACAATTTCCCTCTTAGAGTTCTGATCAATAAACATCAAAACAGTATTTTCTAGTGTAGGATCAATAGTTGTCTGTTGGCTAGATGGCAATGCACAGTAGAACTACTGCCATGTCATGGTTACGACTTAGAGTTGGCTGGGCATTAAAATTAATTCCTCATTAAAAGCATCATTATCTTAGACATTTTTAAAGATGAGACTCAGGATCACACAGCGAAGCCCTCCATTCTAGCCACTCTTCCAGTGTAAGTTGTGTCCCCTTGGTCTGTTCTGAGATTTATGTTATCTGGTTCAGTTTTAAATGCCTTTCACACAGGAAACTGACTCCTCTTGGGAACTTATTTTATAGCTTAATAGATTTCCAAATGGAAAAGAAAAGCTTTCTTAATCTTTGTTCTGTTTTGCTTTGTTTTTTAATATTCTTTTCTCATTGTTTTTGATTAATGGTCAAAATGCTAAATAAGGCAGAAGGCTTTCTGAAAAACCTTTTAGAGGTTTTACATTGTCAGCTTAAAATGTGTAGCTCTTGCAAATCGAATGAATTAAGAAATGTTGATTTTATAATACGTTGCCCACCTTTTACCTATGAAGGATCTAATCAATACACTTTGAATGATTTAGACATTTAGCGGTAGCGATCAACAGTGAATATCAATGTGTCAAGGGTTGTGATTTCGTAAAAGCTCTCTGACGTCTCTTACTGTTTACATATTCTGCGGACTTCTTTACCTGAAGCATTGCTGGGTAAGATTTGAAAAAAGGATTATAGCTGCACACTCAAGTGCCTACAGTTAGGGCTGTGTCAGCGTTTCTGTAAAGAATCTCATTTCTATCTTAGCCATAAGCATTATTGCCGGTAAGAAGTTGGCATTTAATATCTGGATTTGGGAGTCAATTATTTTAAAGCTGCTTTAAAAAATTGGACCAAATGATTTTGGGCACTCACCCATGTGAGGCTACTCTTTCAGTACTCTTATAGTATGCAACAAACTAATTTCTATATTATTTTGGCCCGGAGGTTATAGTGTTTAACGTATTTTAAATAATCCTTTCCCAGTTAACCTGTTTATTGCATCATTGTAGGATTTTGTAACATGACTTCATCAAGAGTGTTTTTAATGGTGTCAAATTCAGATGCCCTAATGATTGTTTTTATGAGTCTTTATTTGCTAACAATCTACTTAAATGGTTTACTATTTTTGATATGACCAAGGGTGTTGATGACATCTCTTTATGTTGATGGCATTCTTTATTTCAAAACCCTGTTCAATAAAAAAGGATCTACAGCAATTTACAGCATGGAGTTTCATACTATAGAAAGAATCCTAAGATAGAATTGATTGAAAACTTCTATTTTATGTTATTTTTAATGTATGAAAATCTAGAAAAAAACCTTAAAACAAATGTTTGGTTCATTGTGCTCTAAGATCAATATATAATAAGGAATTCTGTTTCTTTATGGAACGACCGTTAAAAATTAAAGTTTCGTTATTTAAACCCAAAAGCCATAGAACATATTTTCCTTTTTCCTAGCCAGTCATTCAAGAAATTAAAATAGTGTCTTTAAAATTGCATTCTTGTGAATTTTGTCTTTCTTAGGCAATGGTCATATGGTAAGAGACAAGGGAAGTTTTGTACTCAAACTACAATAATAACGTTCTCTGAGATTTGCATATACTCACCCTTTTCAAGTTTCTTTTATATGGTTTATCACGTTCTATTCTCCCAATAAAACTATAAGATCTAGAAGGATGTCTTAAACGTTTCCATTTTGAACAATGCATTTGGTGTTCCATTTCTAAATAAATTGTACCCTCAACAAATATTGACTGACTGTTTGAACCCGGACTACACACCGAGACAATAGCAGATGTTGAGGACATAGCAGCCAACAAAATAGGACTGGCCTGAGAGTGTGAGTGTGTGAATGTGTGCACATACATGTGTGTGTATGTATCTTGAGCAACTCATTTAACAACTTCAAACCCTTCATCTGTAAATGAAGTCATTAATGATAAAGTGGATGAAAAATGATTTCTGGCATCACTCTCCTTTTTTTAATACATGTTAACAGTGTTTCTGGATTTTTCTTTTTAGGAATTACATCTTTAGTTACTGTACAATTTAAAGTATGTCTTACAAACATATTGTTTTAAATATAAATTTTACTTTGAGTTTATGCTGTTAACCACATCACAAAGGATATGTATATTTAGAAGTAGATTTAAAACGCTGCAAGATTGACTAATGTTATCCCTGTTATGGGAAGGGAAAATTAGTTGAAAGTAGGCAAAGGGAATTGATGAGCATTTATTTAACCCATATAATCAACCAAATCAATAAAATTTAAATTAAAATTGTGCATTCAGGCTCTTTCCCCTCTATACTATTTTTAAATTGTAAACTACTAACATCTAGTGATTACTTTAATTTAAATAAATAGTAAATTGACTCTCAGTTAAATTCTAATTATTAAGATAAACAACATTACAGTTTAATACTGTACTTCAACCAGAAAAAAGATCATATGACTTTTGTGTGCCTCAATAGAATCCAGCCTATTTGACGCAGAAATACTTTTAATTACTAAGATTTCAGGAGTTCAGATGTAAATAGTACAACACTTTTAAAAGAAAACCAATAAAGAGCTGGTATGTGAGACCCTATCAAAGATGGAGAAAATGTCAGTGGTCATAACTTTAGGCAACACGCCATCTGAAACAGGCTGACTAGTCCTGGGGATCAGTCCAGCTACACTTGAAACAATGTAAATGTCTAAAAACGAACCCTGACTTTGTGATATTGCTGTTTGGACCAAATAAGGTGATTCTAGGGTCAAAAAAACACTTATTTAAATCTCTTCATGCAAGAATATGCGAGATTGTGATTTTCAAGCATTGTAATATAATACTGACACTTTTAAAATCTCTCTCATCAATTTTACCTTAAGTTACCTAGTATGTATATATATTCATTCAAAACAGTAATTAATTTAAGAAATAGTCTAGATGATTTGCAAGGAAAGACCACATGTTTAATTTATATGGTTATATGAAGTCCACGTGATTTCCATTCCAGAATTCTACCCCTCTTTTGTGTGTGCAGGCTTAACCAGTGAAAGTGCTCTATTGAGTCTGACAATCTGCACAACATTTTGAACGGATAATGTCTACAGTAAGAGAATTGAGACTCAAAAGAACTGTTTAACATTTTGTAGTAATGATAACGATAATTTTTATTAACAAAGTTTTGCATTTTGATAATCCACGATAGAAGACAGTTGGGGTCAGTATAAGAATATTGCTATGGAAATAAAAAAGGAGGTTAAGTTTTCAAAGGTGTGTTTTCCATAGTCGTGAATTCACGTGTTGCTCCTATGTTGATGACTCCCAAATTTGAACCTCAGTCTCTACCCTGTTGTTCAGGATCCAAGGCCACATCTCCAGAGCTTACCGTTCATTGTAACTTGGATGTTTTACTGCTCTCTCAGCTTAACATATTCAAAGCCACACACATCTTTCCTGAACAAGTTCCTTACACTATTCATGGGTTTAGATCTTGAGGTCACCTCTTCCCCCTTTTAAATGTCTGGTATCCTTATATTCAGACAAGTGACTTGGAATAAAGCACTACATGGTTTACTACAGTCTTTCACACATGTGATCTCATTTTATCTTCACATCAGCTTGGAAAGGTAACCAAAATAATAGTTACTGCATCCACTTTACAGATGAAGAAACAAAACCTTTGAAGGTTTCAGAGATGGACTGTAGACCAGAAAAAGATAAAACTTGAATCATGTACCTAGTCCAGCTCTTAGGTCAGGCAGCATCCATTTGTAGCAGAAGGCTGTGAGATCTGTCTTTGACGTCCTGAATGATAGGCTTGAGGGACACTTCTAGGAAATGTCTCATTCTGTTCAGTGTCCATGCTGTGGTAGAAACCTCAATTCATTCATTTTAGGAATGTTTTAAACAGTTTCTCATAAAGTCAAAGAAGGTAAACACAACAAACAGATTCTTGGATCGTGTCCCTTAATCAGGAGTTCTATTTAGGACTTAGCCTCATAGAGTTTGCCAAGTTCTTTGGCTTTTATACAGCTTTAGGGTTAAGTTGTTGGCTAAGTAAATATGGTTCCAGTGAAGATCAACAGAGGGGGCGCCTGGGTGGCGCAGTCGGTTAAGCGGCCGACTTCAGCCAGGTCACGATCTCGCGGTCCGTGAGTTCGAGCCCCGCGTCAGGCTCTGGGCTGATGGCTCAGAGCCTGGAGCCTGTTTCCGATTCTGTGTCTCCCTCTCTCTCTGCCCCTCCCCCGTTCATGCTCTGTCTCTCTCTGTCCCAAAAATAAATAAACGTTGAAAAAAAAATAATAAAAAAAAAAAGAAAAGAAAAAAAAAAGATCAACAGAGGATTTGAGAGTTCCTCTAATTTCTCAAGATCTCAACCTGTACCACTTCAGATTGAAAAGATGAAAAGGAAGAGAGTAAAAAGTCTTAATTTCTACTAAAGGCCATTTAATCCTGGTTGTCTAATGGGCAGGCAGGAATATGAGAAGGAGCCTGGGGGATGGGGCGGGGCTACCTAGTAGGTGCTCACACTGGTGCAGAACTTGCAAGCATTCATATTTAATTTTGCTTTACCAGTAGCATACTTCCTCTTGCTCTCTCTTCCCTTTCTTACATTTTATGAAAATATGTATCTTATTATAAAGGTAATAATATATCATAGTAGATTTTGTTGGCTGTCCACCCAGATCTCTTTGAAATGTTGAAAAGATATTTTTATGGACCACCCCTGTAACCTTTGTTCCCCACCCCCAGCCTCCACCTTTTGGTTTCTATTCTAACACTGGGCAACTGTGACTCTCCTTCAGAGGAGCACCCCAGGTGTTGGTGTTGATGCACCTTGCCAGAGAGCACTCAGAGTCGCCTTGTCCTGTTCCCTTCCCACCCTCTTCAGCCAGCTCTTAACAGATAAGTGACTCACAGGTGCCAGGGTGTGAAAAGCCACTTTCCCTTGCTCTGAGATGTAGCAGAATGTTCTGGAGTTCCCTTTGAGGCAGCAGGCTGAATCTACCTCATGTGCATTTTGCTTGAGATCACATAGTTCCATGGCTTCCTTCCATTCTCTGACCTGCGGCCTCTCTCCCTTACCCGACTTCCCTGCAACTGCTTCATGATAAATCACTTGCATTCAAACACTTGTCTCAGGATTTGCTTCTGGAGAACCCAACCTCAGATTTCTGTTTAAATCTTTTTTTTAATATTCAGAAAATTTAAAGTAGCCATTCTCAGCCTTGTCTGCTTTCTGCCTTCTTGCAGTTAGAGATAATCACTACTAATAATTTAATGTATATTTTTCCAGAAATTGTGGGTATATATGCTTTTATCATAATTATAACAATACAATATTCTGTAACGTATTTTTAATACAATAATATATTGTGGCCATTTTTATGCAATATAGAACAACTTGTATTTTTGAGCATTCATAATATTTCACAGCATTGACATTCCATAATGTATTTGATTAGTCCCTTATTAACATTTTGATTGTTTTTAATTTTTTTAGTATATTTGTGAATATATAAAATGAATTCCTAGAACTGAAAATACTGGTTCAATGCTGGGAATGTACAATATGGTTTTTGGTAAATATAAATTACCCCCTAAAAGACTATACCAAAATACAGTACCACACACAGTGTATTTGCATATCTGTGTCCCTATCTGAACAGTGTTTTCCCTCTTTTTTTTTTTTTTTAACTTTGCTAATCTATTAGAGGAAAACACCTCATTGTTTATTAGGAAGGTAACGTGTGTTTTCATATTTAACCATTTGTATTCTTACTCTTATAAATTTTCTTAATTTTTCCATTTTTTTTCTACAGCTTTAAACTTCAATATTTTTTTTATTTTGCTTTTGCGCAGTTGTTTATTTTACTATTCTTGGACATTTTATACATTGTAGGGCTGTTGTGGACACTGTTTTTATGCCTGACATTTAAAAATTATATTTTGCTGGAATATAAGGAAATATATTTATTTTCATATATTTGTGTTTATATGAGTAGAACTCAGAAATGTAATTTCTGAAGTAATTTTTATCTTTAGTAATTCTTAATTTGATTCTCCTGGATTTTATGTATAGACAATTATATTATCTATAAATAATCTTATATTTGGCTCTTTCTATTAAACACTGATGCCTCTTGAATTAAAATTTATTCTCCTAGCATATGGAGTAGAAGCTTCAGAATATTGTTGACTAACACTGGAAAGGTAGGTATTTTTTTTTCATATTTCCAACTGTAATGTAAACTTTACTAAATATGATGTTTCCTTTTATCTTCTGATAATCAATCAAGTTATATTCCAAATTAAAATAAATTTGTTGATCATAGAGGTCGATTTGAGATATGTTTTCAGCATCCTTCAAAATGATCATTTTTTTTTAAAAATGCGTACCTCTTTATGTTTCTTATTTATGAATAGTTATCCTAATAAACTGCTTAAACCAAGTTAAATTGTCTGTATTTTACTGTATTTTTTAAAAATTTTTTTAAAGGTTTATTTATTTTTGAGAAAGAGAGAGATAGAGTGCTAGCAGGGGAGGGGCAGAGAGAGAGGGAGACACAGAATCCTAAGCAGGCTCTAGGCTCTGAGCTGTCAGCACTACTTGTCAGCCGGGCTCAAACTCATGAACAGTGAGATCATGATCTGAGCTGAAGTCAGACGCTTAACCTACTGAGCCATCCAGATGCCTCAAATTATCTGTATATTAATACACTGATACATGTGTTTTTATATTGTTAGTATTTTGTTTAGGAACACTATTCATAAATAAAATATAGCAAAAGTGTAACACAGCAGGTTTTGCATTAGGATTATTCAAGGATCATAATTAAGACTTCTATTTATTTTTCTCAGTTCTGGGAGATATTAAAATAGTTGAGAATTGCTTCCTCTTAGAAGTTTGTTAGGGGTTATTTAATCCATTTGAGCCTTTTTGTTTTAGGAGAGATCTTTTATTTTATTTTTAGAGAGAGAAAGCACGAGTGCGAGTGGGGGAGAATGGCAGAGGGAGAGGGAGAGAGAGAATCTTAAGCAGGCTTCATGCTTAGCATGGATCCCGACATGCGGTTTGATCCCATGACCCTGGGACCATGACCTGAGCCTAAATCAAAGTCCGATGCTCAGTCCACTGAGCCACCCAGGTGCCTCAGGAGAGATTTTTTTTTTAATGTTTTAAATTTTTTTTTTTTTTTTTTTTTTGGCGGGGAGAAGGGGCAGAGAGAGAGACCCACACACACAGAATTGGAAGCAGGCTCCAGGCTCTGAGCTGTCAGCACAGAGCCCTACACGGGGTCTCAAATTCATGAGGTGTGAAATCTTGACCAGAGTTGAGGTCCGACACTTAACCAACTGAGCCACCCAGGTGCCCCAGGAAAAACCTTTTATAAACATTTCATTGTCATTATGGCTCCTTCTCCTTTCAGATTTTTTCTTCAGCCCTTATGGAATCGCTTTTATTAATTTTAAAAGAAAATTATGCATTTTTGCATATCTTCAGATTTATTTAGCATAACATTATATATATTCATAACTTAATTTTTAAAAATTTACTCCACACTTTTGTGAGTGCCATATTTCCCCCTCAAGTTTGTATGTTTTGTAACAGGAGTAGGGAACTGCCTTCATTCCCTCTCTAGGTCTACTGCTGTAACTGGAAGCTTTCTGTGGCAGATTCCATGGTTAATTCTATACAGTCCAAGGTGAATGAAGCCTCACATTAAGGGGTGAGCCTCCAGGCCGCGTCCCTCTTTTTGCTCATTAGAGGACTTTGCGGCCACCTGGGAGCTGGCCTGGTGCCTGCATACACTCCTAGCTCCTCCTGGGCTGAGCGTGGTGGTGAAAAGAGTGTATTCCTAGGGGGTAAACCGTAGCTTAGTGCTCAGGTGCTGTTCTCCTTTGTCTTTGTTGGTTGCAGACTGCTCAGCATATCCGGCTTTTGCATCATTCTGATTCACTCTTCTTTCCTTCCTCTAGAAGTTCTCAAATCTTGTGGACTCTTGGCTTCTTTGCTTCTTTCTAGCACCGCAATGCATTCAGTCTTATTTTTGCATTCCTAGTTCATTTCATTGGAAATTTGGGAGGGAGGCAAGGTAAATACATTCACTCAGCTTTCCCCTGCAACTGGAAATCTTTTAGTCATTTTTGGCTCATTTTCTTCATCCCCTACAATATCCATTCAGTCACAAAATCCTATGAAATTTCCTTCCAAATCCTTCTGTAAACTGTCTCTTCCTCTCCACCTGCTGCCATTTCATCACTACAGCAGCCTCCTAGCCAGTCTACTTTATTCCAATGCAAGCCTTCTAAATTCACACCACATGTCATAGAATCATCTTTCTTAAATCTTCCTTTTATTTACTATGTCACTTGACTTTTAAGAATGAGATTGTGATTCCCTTTTTCTTAACACACCTAGTCTAAATGTTTCTACCTGCTTTTGCGGCCTTAGATTTCTCATCAAATATTCATCACACACTGATACCGCAGCCAGGTCTGTATCTTTAATACTCCATGAATACTTCAGATGAGGGGAAAAAAGCATACATTTAGATGTCAGATTGACTTGGATTCCAGTTCTTTTTTTGGCATCTTGGACAAGCCAATAAATCTACTCAATTTCAGTTTCTTCATAAAGTAATGTCAATTATAGCTATTTCATAGGGTTATGGTCATTATGTACAAAAATGTAAAATGCCCAGTACCTAGCGTTAGCTTAACAAAGATCAGTTTTCCTTTCCATCTGCAACACCGTCAGTTCTTGGTGTTCAAGCAACAGAAACTAACAATGACAAACTTAGGCAGAGAAGAAACTCATGAAAACAGGTGGCTCATGTGAAAGGTTGCAGAACCAGGCATGTCTAGAGCAGAATCAAGGGTCTAGGTATCTGGAAGGTATCAATTGGGCAAGATGATGAATAAATGCCAAGCTTTTTTTTTTTTTCTGCAGTTCTTGTTTTGCTTCGTTTAATGTGTCATGCTCTTGGGTCATTTGCCCTGGCTTGAAAAGGGTGGTATACTTTGATCAACAGTTCTACACATCTTAGGGAATCAACGCTATATATTGTCACTAGAGATCTTGTAATCGGAACTCCCACTGAAGGAAGAACTCTATTAGAAAGAGAGACCCAAACACCTACAAAGAAGACCCATTCCAGTTCTTCATATTAATTAGCATGATTTTTCACTCATAGACCTAGATAACCAAAGATTACCAGACATTTGAGAGAAATCATTAGCAAGAAGGAGGATGAGGAAGAGGAAGATGAGGAGCTACCCTGGAGAAAACAGATAATATAGGGGACAGATTTCAACTTTAAAGACTCCTAATTAGTATTCTCAGAAACTCAAAAGTGTATTGCATCCTGAAAATAAGAACATGCTGCTATGAAGAAAGATCAACTGAGCAATGAGAAAAATTCTTAGAAATGAAATATATAACTGATAAAATTTAAAAGTTGGGGAGAGGGTTGAAAAGAAAGGGCAAAAGTTCGTGCTGGTGAACTGTGTGACGTGAAGTCAAGGAAGTCTGTCATGACAGAACCAAAAGACCAAAATGGGAAATAGGAGTTAACAGTGAAGAGACACAGAGAACCAATTCCAGAAAATCCAGTGAGGAGCCCCAGAAACAGAGACTGTGAAGGGAGGTGACCTAGTCAAAAAAATAGTGTTGAAGGGACTGATTTAAAAACAAGAGAATCAGGTGAAATTTCTGAACTCAAAGGAAATAATAGAAAACCCTAAGAGCTTTCAGAGAGACAAGAGATTACTGACAAACACACATACGTCTCTTTAACCACACTAGATGTTAGAAACAATGGAATAATGCCTTAAAAGTTCTGAGGGGGAAGGGATATTGAGCCAACAGCCAAATTATATTAAATATGAAAGGGAAAGAAAAAGAAAAAAGAAGAGAAAATCAGAAAAAATGAAAAATGACGTTTGGGGCATGCAAGGATCTCCGGGGAGTTACCACTCACACCATATGGAATAATCTTCAAAGACCTAGCTCAGCCAAGCAGGAAGAAATATAGAACAGGGGAATGATGTGGGACACAGTGGTGTCTGAGTATGACTCAGAAGAAGTAAAGAAAGCAAAGAAAGGAACGGTTAGCTTCTGACCTTGGGAAGGTGTCAAAGGTGTCGGTTCTGTTTCCTTCTCTGTGTCTGGTCACATTGTGACTCTACAGGGAAGCCATTTCACTCTTTTCAGTTTTATAAATGCTGTTTGTTTACTGTGTTTGGAATGGATTTATACACAAAGCATGAGTGATTTCAATATAGTCTAAGAATGGAATCTAAGCATAATAAATATTAATGAACTAAAGTAATAGAATATGATAAAAATTTGGAGGTAAAAGGAATACACAGGTAAAGGTAGAAGAGCATGCCAGTTTCCTTACCTTTCATAGTAAGAAGAGAAGCTGTCTAATGTTAATAAATTAAGAAATAGCGTTAAAGTCTTAAAAGCTACCAAATAGAAGACTTAAAAGTAATACAACCAACAAAAATTCTGCATATAAATTTATTTACAATGTGCTTTTATTCTTTGTCATATAAACAGGTTATAATAATAAATTTAATATTAACAACTGGAAACTTCATTTTGACCTTCAAATGTGATTTTGGATATGTGCACTTGTTTTTTGTGAAGTGCTTTTGGCATATACTATCACTGTGAATTTCAAAATAAGGGTGTTCTTTTTTAGTGGAGGGAGCTGCCCGGCAGTTATAAAGGCATGCTTGTAAGGTCCTGAGTGTGCATTCACTAGGATGTGATGGATATGTGAATGGCAGAGATGGTGGTGATTGTTTCATGAGTGTATACTTATCTCCAAGTGTATACATTATACATATATAGTATTTTGTATGTCAGTCATGCCTCAATAAAGTGATTTGGAAAAAAAAAAAAAGGTAAGCAGAGGCAACCTATTTAGTCATGCTATATGGCAGGGTTTCCCCAACTCAGCGCTATTGTTGACATCTTGTGCCAAGTAATTACTTGCATGGGAGGTTAGGGGCAGGGAAAAGGAGGCTGCCCTGTGCATTGTGGCGTGCTCAGCAGCATCCCTGGACTCTACCAGCTCACTAGATGCCAGTAGTACACTCTCCCAATTGTGACAACCAAAAATGTCCCCAGACATTGACAATTGTGCACTGGGGAGCAAACACCCCCTGATGAGGACCACTGCTGTAGGCGATTCCTGGCTGTGAAAAGCTGAACCAAATGACCTCTTTGGCCTCTTCCAGTTAAATGCATTGTTGGAAAGGGGTTAGCATTTTGCATAGACCTAGTTTCTTTCTTAACACTGTTTTCCCCATATCTCAGGCAAGTTTCCTTCAGTTCAATTCAATTCAAACAATATTTTTGAATGCCAACTCTGTTAGGCACTCTGCCCAGGGTACACATCTCTGTTAAACAAATTTCCCTTTTTAAGGGAAATGGATGAGTGATTCCCCTGATATTGCTCTCCTGGATAGGATTTCCCTCTTTAGTAGAAATTCACACATTTCATTTTGCCTCAGGTGCAGCTCTTACCAGTTGTTAGGGCTGGCTCAGAGAATTTTAGTAAAGCCTTTGAATTTCCATATTTTAAAATGCAGTAATAAGAAAAAAAAATTACCTTGTAAAAGATAGAAGACAGCAACTAAAACTGAAAATGACAATCATAAATAATAATTGGTTAATAAAAATGTGAACTGAATCACATTTGATGTGTGTATTTGTTACAATTAACATATAGTAGGGTTACATTCTTCAATGAGTTTATCACAAACCCAGATTATATTATGCATATCAAAACTGGAGAGTAGCACTTTTGAGTAGGAAATTCCATTTAGTGTTTTTGACATTTTAAAAAGTAGCTTAAAATTATTAAATTCATACTAAAATATAAACTCTGAGTTACTCTTTTTGTGAATGATATAAATCACTTCTACATTGGAATGCATTCTTTCAAGTTTATTTATTTTTATTTTTGAGAGAGAGAGAGAGTGAGCAGGGGAGGGGCAGACAGAAAGGGAAAGAGAGAATCCCAAGCAGGTTCTGTGCTGTCAGTACAGAGCCCCATGTGGGGCTCGATCTCACCTTGTGAGATCATTACCTGAGCCCAAACCAAGAGTCAGACACTAAACTGACTGAGCCACCCAGGCGTCCCAATTGGAATGCATTTTTAATTACATTTCTTCTTTAAGGCAATTCTCATTTTTAAAAAATGTACCTGTGAAGGTATATACACTGTAAGAGTTGCTTCTTCTCCTCCAGAGATAAACATGGCAATAAATAAGTACACAGAATCCTTGCTGGTGTTAAAATTTGAAACATAGTATGTTTTCATGAAATTATAGCTACTTTCTATAAATAATGACTATTTATTGGGACAAAGTCTGAGAACCACAGTGGACTACAGCTCTCTGCCTTTATATCTATGGTAGATGAACCTGTGCATAGGCTCCTGTAGCCTCTGGAGTGAGTGTGTTGAGGGCACCGTGGGCAGGCCAGTACATCCTTCCTACTGCCCTTATACATACACACATGCCCTACACAGAGAACACTCTCCTACTGAACTTTCACCACCACATCAAAAGTGGTATCTTTTCATTGGCAGGAGGATGTTTTTTCTCTACCTTGAAAGTTATAGACCTGTTTATATTGTGCTAATGTCATTCTCTACAAATGCCTGCACAAGCCATTATTTACTGATATTCTCCTACCTTCCATCAAAGGTTAATGTAGGATATAGCCTTAGAAAAACAGGTGTGTTTTTTTTTTTTTTTTTGCAACACATATATTCATATTTTCATTCATGGCTTCATATGCCAGTTTAAGTGTCTTGTAGGCATAGTACTATGCCAAGCTTTTCCTTAGAATATATTCCTAGGAACAAAAGTATTTTTCCCTAAATCAACTATCATGACTTAAAGAATAAGAATTTTAACTCAGTGTTTTCTATTTACTTTTTCTACCAGGAAAAGCAGAGCAAGTTTATAGCTCATTGCAATGAGTACCTTTACTAAAACCAATTTTCTTGGAGGTTTTCTCTCCCACTATATAGTTCTTGACCTTGTATTCTTTTACATATGGTCCTATGATATATAGCTTATATCATGTGCCTTGAAAATACTTTTTGAAAGTATTTGTGCTAAAAGTTTCTTGGCCAGATGTTTCTACATTGCTGTTCCTGAAATTTGATGGAGTCTTTTCATTTCTGCAGGTATGAATTTCCTCTAAAAGTTTCCTTCTGAAAATTGAGGTGGTTGGATTCAGTGATTCCCAAATGCTGGTCTATGTATGCCGACTGCAACAGCCACAATGAGAGAGTGTGTTCAGAGCCTTCAGGCATGTTATATCAGTGTCTGTGGGTTGGGGCCAAGGCACCAGGTGTTGCTGGGGCCCAGCCAGATTTGGGAACCCCTAAGCCAGATGGTCTCTTAGATGTTCTTTGGCTTTATGAATTTATGATGCTGTTGGAGCCTTGGCCTCTGATGGGTGGAATATAAGCCAGCCTCTAGAGAAGGAGTTGCAGTTAGTTACCCTGGCCACCATCACAGGAAGGAGACGGCCTCAGGTCACACACCAGGGGTTTTCCCAGCTTCTGCAGACCTTTCCTCCAAAGGCATGTTAAGTGCTTCTCTCTGGGCTCCTGCATACTGCTCACACCTCCACTGGAGACAGAAGCATCTCTTTGTATAGTCCACTTAAATGAAATCTATAAACACTGAGAACGTAGATGTCAGTTTCTAACACCACAGCCAACCACCCAGTAGGCATCCAATAAATGCTCAAATGACTGAATGAATGAACTTTTGAGAAAAATCACTCAATAACCTCCTTGATGAGCCATGCTTCAAAGCCAATGGAAAACTGCCTGTAACAGATTACAAGGAAGAAATTTGAGTGACAGATTAAATCTAAGTGCTATGTGTTAGCATCCCTGAACTCCTTCAGAGTGCACCCGAACCCCCTTTGTTTTGGAACTCTGGGTTTATATGAGAAAAGGCCCTTAACTTTTCTTAATGGTATCATCGCAAGGATCCTCTGGGACAAAACTTTTACACCTAAGTTACAGCACCGTAAAAAGATAGATTTATTTGCTCTGTGTGATTATTTTAAGACTAAGTCTGTTATCTTCTATTAGAACAAAGAAAGTACATTCTCAATAGCCAAGGAACTGATTGATTCCAGTGTTTACCCTTTTAGAAGTAAATACAGATAGGCACAAATAAAATTTGATGTTGGTTCACAAACATGCCCCTTATAAAGCTTTATAATCTCTTCTTATCATTATTGTTGACTCCTGTGTTTTTAATAAAATATGCTGTGCTGTTGCCCTTTTTAATATATTAAAATTTATATACTTAGAGAAATAGATAACAGGGAAAATTTTATTTTTAAAGTTTAGAGTTAAATCATGTGATAGAAAAATTTAACGAAAATAAGGATTTAGACGTTCAACAATTTTAAATTTATGATCAAGATTTCTGATCTGGTTTTTAACTCTGAAATTTCAAAGACCACACACGGTTTTAACAGTCATCCCTTTACCTATCAGTAAGCACTGTAACCTTCTTGTAAAATGACATGTGCCCCAACTCTCCCACTTTAAATATAAGTAGATGTAATGTGAATGGAAGTAGGCATGGCCCTACCTGAGGAGCCAAGCTTGGTTCTGTAGGATATGGAGCCTCTTCTCATTATACTAAACAAGCATATTTCCAGCAGATAAAGAAGCAGATCTCCTTTCGGTTGAAAAGTATTATTTGTAGACAGTTATGGTTTAAGCAGGACACAGCTCACAAGCTCCATGTGATAAAAGCATCCTCTGTTTATTCATAGGGAAGGTTCTTACACTTTCACTCAGGAACAGCGTTTCTTCTGGGTTCTAACAACACAAATAGTATAGTATAATAAGCTCTTTTTATGTGTGGTACAACATTTAAGTTAGCAGACCAAAATTGACACGGTGAAGGCACATGACCAAATCATTAAAAAATTCATTTTATAATATTTGGCTTTGGGTTTACATTGGGGAGATGTAGAACCAAATCAAAGTGTATCCCAGTTGTTATTAAATGATACACCTGCAGTAGGAGAATGGTATTTTATGAGTGCCAGTAGTGAGCAAAAGCTGTCATCTTTGAATGTGATTAATGAGAGACTTAAAGTTTTTATTAAGCATTCTGGTGTGCTAGAGGCTTCTGGGTAAAGTGTGAATCATGGGGAGAGATGCCAGAATTGGTGTGAAATCTGGTTTCTTTGGCGATGTCATACATAGCATAGCTTGTGGACACCCATGATCTCGATTGACCTTGTTGATGACGTAATACAGTGTCGTTCAAGGCTCTCATCTCCAGATATGTCAGGGATAGGTTACACGTTGTGCTATAAAAGAAGCAAAAGTCATGCTTTTTCTCTTTACATCTGTTCCCTTCTTTCACCTCACATACACTCAGCTTTGAATCTGCTTAATGTGCTTTCTAACAGAAACTTCTGCTAAGCTCTTTCTCTGGGGACCCAAGTGGTCCTGGCTACTTCCCAGTTCTGCGTATACCAGAACTGCGTATATCTCTAATTCAGGAAAGAAACTCTCTAAATTTCAGTCGTGTTTAATCCTTATGCTACTCTGGATTTCAACAAGCCTAATCTAGGATCTCCACCTTTGTAACCCTGTACTCTGAAATGTGATGACGTTTTGTGTGGTTAGCACTACTCCCCTGACACCCTCTTGAATCCCACAAGCATCTTAAATGGTTAGCTTCAGATGCCTGCCTTTTAATTTTCTAATTCTCAGAGCTGCTAGGTTTCTCTTTAGCTGAATCTGCTAACCTTTTTTATCTTCAGATAATCCACACATTTGAATGCACATGATGAAGCGTACTTTGCCTTAGATATGTACTTCAATCAGAATCTTTGAAAGTTAAATGTTCTTGTATCTGCAAGCGACCAGAAAACCACGTTTCCAACTTTATTTTAGTGAACTTTGGGGGTGGAGGAAGATGTACTTGGGTACTAAAGCCCAAGCCAGGATCCTCCTTCCTCAGCTTCAAATGGCACAGGAAACCCCCTTCAGATTTCCAGCATGCTGTCTCAGAATAGCTCTCATTTCTGTGCCACAGAACACACTTCGGCTTCTCGCTGAGAGCCAACAGGAGGCACAGCAGATGTATTAGTAAATCACAGAAATTACAAAACTATGAGGAAATACAGCCACATAACATTGAAGAGCTCCGAATGCATAAATGTAACTGGGAGTGTGCTGTGGCCCCGACTGTTGGAGACCTGGCCAAGAAACTAGGTGTCAAGGTTGCCCCATTGCTAGAATAATTGACAGCCATAGGTGAGTGGTGAGATCAGGTACTACAGATCAGAAAAAAATGTTTGGTTTGGGGTTAGCCATGTGTGGCCAGAGAATATTTTAGAGACTGGTGAAATAACTGAGGTTAGGCAGAGTATAAGTGGGGAAGACAGGAATGACCTGAACAGGTTCAAATGGAGGGGAGGGTAGGGCAGATGGCTGCTATAGGTCAGACATAAGGACAAAAGCTTTGGACCTTTGTGGCTCTCTGAGCTTCAGGTAAAGCTAGCTCTAGCACTTGAATATCTACTTAGGACAGACGTTTACTTGGCAGCAGTATTAATCAGTTAGAGGCTTGTATGTGCCACAGCCTGGTTTAGTCAGGCAGCCACCCTTGCCCTGGATATTTGCTTAGCAAGTGGAGCTCAGGCCTTTGTCCTCAGCCTGGGTCCTGCAAACACGTGAAGTTATTCTTCTTTCTGCATTTGGCTTCAGCAAGAAAGTCCACGTCTGGTCTGACTGAGAACTCTTCCAGCGTGTCTACTCAGTCCATGAGTCTGGCATATTAATCTGAGAGAGTGCTTCTCAACTTTTAGTTTGCAACCACCTGGGAAGATGGCTAAAACTGCAGGTTCTTCGCTCCTGCTCAAGGAGATAGGTGAGTAAGGGGGTGCCCAGAAGCCTGAATTTTAGGCAGCATCTAAAGGGTTTCTAAAGCAGGTTTTATAGTCAGTTGGAGGAACACTAGCCTAAAGGGAGCTGGTTCTACTTCCTCTAGAGACTTTAATGGCAGAGTATTACTTAAAAATCCTGACAGAATTTGTCCTGTAAAGCAGGGACCCTTTGTGAAGTGGTTGACATGTGATTGCCCGTACTCTCCATATATAAACGTCACAGGATTTCAGCATTGGAAAGTGTGTTGTTAACACATATGGTTCTTTCTGTTTCGGAGGGTCAGGTTGAGTCATCTTAAAACTTAAGCTATTCTGAGTCTGTCCACATACTCAATATCTGCAACAGGACAAGAAGGAGAGTGGCTTGCAGATGGGTTTATTACCATTCACCAGTAGCTGGGGAGCTGGTAGCCCACTTATTCTACTGTTGTGTCTATTAGATATATGGTATTTATCCCATACAGGGTTGGGCTTCTTAATTTTTCCAGTTGCCTTTGAGAATGAACCAATTGCAGGTGAGTTTTAACTTCTTGATTTGGGGGGAAAAAGTGTAAAATGGGTTATGATTTTGAAGATTTTTTCAAAATGATTGTTAATTCTGAGGAAGAGTGGCATAAAAGTCTATGGCAGACACTACTGGGCTGGCTGTCACAATCACCATCTACAACCTCTTTGTTCTGTGTAAAATTCTAGCACAGTAGGATTGTAAAATTCTCACAATTCTTAGAAGACATTGCTATGGCCAATGGCATAAAAGTCAAAATTTTCTGAGTGCTACTTTCAGGAAAAAAAATAAATAAATGAGTAAAATAAAATAAGGATAAATTGGGTTGGAATGCCTTTTGCCCTTTGGCATTTTGCCCCTTTTCCACTTGGATTATAGAATTGTAGCTAGGGGGTACAGCAGCCATCCTGTGAACATGAGGCAGCAAGCATGGGCAGAGGGCTACATCTCAGGGATGGAAGAAAGGAAGGATGACAAAAACTGAGTCTCATGGCTTCGTGGAGCATCTGTGCCAGCCCTTGCCTGCCTGTTTCAGGACTTCTTGTTTCTTCTGTACCTGCCTACTTAAGCCACGTAGTGTCCTAACTGATACAGGATACTCAAACATTTTGTGAAAGGTTCCACCTTAGTAAAAACACCCATTATCAAAGATTGTTGTGAACCCAGGCACTTGGGTGGCTCAGTCTGTTGTGTGTTCACCTCTTAATTATGGCTCAGATCATGATCTCAGAGTCATGGATCAACCTCTGCGTCAGATTCTTAAGATTCTCTCTGTCTTTCTCTCTCTCTCTCTCTCTCTCTCTCTCTGCCCTTCTTCCCCACACATTCTCTCTCTCTAAAATAAGATAAAATAAAATAAAATAAATAATTTAAATTAAAAAATATAGTTGTGAACCATTATGAATGGGACAACTTAATTAAAAAGAAAGGAAGAAAGAAAAATGCCCTCACAAACCATACACCAGACTGATGGGATTCAGAAAGAATTACAAGCGGTTTCGAATGATAGTCTGTTCCTCCTACAGCATACATGTCCTCAGATTGCTTTGTAACTTGAGGTAGGGGGCGACAAAATGTCTCAGGATCTGAGATGGTGAGTTCTGTATCTTATAAAGTAAGCAGAGGAAACACTTTCACGACATGAATGTATTATGATATAAGAACTAGACCAACTCTCATCCGCTCAGAATGGGAGACTGAGAATGGAATGTGTCAGAACCACTTTTCATGAACCCTTTGCTGGCATTCTTGGTGAGGTACAATTGGTGTAAACAAAATCTGAGGACTTAAGAGTGCTCCAGACATGGTAAACCAGTCAGAGAAACGGATCCACAAGGCTGTATCTCTAATTATAAGTCTTTCAATTTTGAGAGCTGGAATTTGGAAAGGCAAGCATGTGACTTAACAAAACTTAGGACATTTCATAGTGTGGCAGGACATGTTTGTGCCAGAAGGCTTATGTAGGATTTCACAGAGCTCAATCAGGTAGAGAAGGCATGAGTTGAGCACAGAAACCGTATTGTGTAAGGAACTCTGGATTGAGGGCAGGAATTTGAACCTGAAAATTACATTCTTCTTGTTGACTAGCTGAGTGATTCTGAGCAAGTCACAATGTCACTCAACCTCAGTGTTTTTCCATGAAAATGTTATGTGAACTTTAAAGTTATACCTAGACCTAAAATTCTGTGATTCTACAGTAATTTCATAAGGATAGAGGGTTGCAGTCCTTCAGGTCAAAGCAGATTTCAAGCAGAGGCCTCCTAGGTACCTGAATAGCTCCTTGGCAATAATATTTAATAATATTATAGAGAGAACCCAGGTGATATTATTCAAATCAGTGACCAGTTTTTTCAAAAGAAATTCAGTCTTATTCAAGTATGATTTTTCATTTTCCTGGAGTCTTCCGTTGTAAAAGGGTTGTGGCCTCTCTTTTTGAGATCTAGTCTGTGAAATATAAGAGATAGAAATTTCCTTAAAAACTTGAGTACGAGCATCATCCCTGATTCATCCCCTTTCTCATCACATAGCTTGTTGAAAGCTACATCATAACAGTGGTCTTTCTTGGACCATCACTCGTCACTCAGAAACATGACTCTGGGAAAAAGCTCATTGGTATGTGTATTAGTCAAGGTTCAACCAGGCAAGCAGAATCAATGGGAGATTAGATGGATGGATGGATGAATGGATGGATAGATAGATAGGAGGATAGATGGATGGATGGATAGATAGATAGATAGATAGATACACATACATACATATGTATCCATCCAGCCATATATGTGTGTAAGCACACACATTGTTCAGTGTTCATTGATACAAAATTAAGGCTATAGTTTAATAATACAATAAATTACCTTGTAACCCACTTAACTAGTTTGCCAGCCGAGTTAGTGGCTTTATCTCTCTCTGTCAAACACACTGACTAATCCTATGGAACACTGAGAGTTTGAATCCCTTAGAAACCTTTCTGAGCACTTTCTTAGTACAATAGAGCTTCCATTGTCAAGTCTGTTTTCTTTTGCACCCAGTTTATTCATGTCCCTTTAAGTGTTATTGATTCTGTAATTTAATTATTATCATGAATTGTTAAAAATTGTTTCTGAAGAGAAGGCAATTTCATTTATTAAAATTTATTTAAGTGTCTTTGAAAGAGTAAATAAAGGCTAGTTATTATTTTTCTAATAAATATGGGCAAGGCAACTAAAGAAAAAGGCAAATTGTCTTCTAAAATTCTAGGCAGTTTCTGCATATAGATTACTTTGGAAGTGTGTTCATTTTGAAGGTACTTAAAGGAATTGGTACTGAAAATCTTAGAGAAAGTGTGGTTTTTATAAGAAATAGATAGAACTTCCATCATAAGCCATTCTCAAAGAAACGTTCTTGATCTTACAATGAAATATTGGCATATTTATATATTTTGATCAAAATAAAATATGTTTAGGGGTGCCTGGGTGGCTCAGTTGGTTAAGCAATCGACTTCGGCTCAGGTCATGATCTCATGGTTCATGGGTTCGAGCCCCATGTCGGGCTCTGTACTCACAGCTCAGAGCCTGGAGCCTGCTTCGGATTCTGTGTCTCCCTCTCTCTCTGCCCCTCCCCCGCTTGCACTCTGTCTCTCTCTCAAAAATGAATAAACATTTAAAAAATAAAAATAAATAAATATATAAATAAAATATGTTTATATTAGAATCCTTGCTAGTGCATTAAGACAAGGAAAATAAATAAACAGTGTTCATATTAGAAAAGAATGAATAAAACAGGTGACATGATTATGTAACTAGAAAATCTCCCCAAAAGTTAATAATGGCAAAAAGGCCTGGAACTAAGAGGTGAGTCTAGCAAAGCCTCAGGATACAAGGTTAATACACAAAAGTCAATTTCTGTCTTACATACCAGCAAAAATCAATTGAACTTTGAAATTTAAAAAATAATACCATTACAACAACATCAAAATTAATGAAGTACTTAAGTAAAAATCTAACAAAATATGTCAGGATCTCTCTATGAAAAACTACAAAACACTGATGAAAGGAAACAAAGCAAAACTAAATAAATGGAGACATGTGCTGTATTCATGGATTGGAATTCTCAATATTGTTAAAATGCCATTTCTTACTAATTTGATCTACAGAGTAATCTAATACCATTGAAAAACCCCAGCAAGCCATTTTGTAGACATTGAAAAACTGGTCTTAAAATTTATGTGAAAAGACAAAGACCCAGAAAACCAATATAGTACTGAAGCAGAAGAACAAAGTTGGAAGACTGACACTACCCAGTTTTAGGAATTACTATTAGGCCATGGTAATCAAGACAGTATGGAAATGTAAAAGAATAGACACATGGATTCCTAGAACAGCATAGAAGACCCAGTAATAGATACACCTAAATATAGTCAACTGATCTTTAACAAAGGAGCCAGGGCAATTCAACAGAGAAAGGACAGTTTTTATAACAGATGGTGCTGGAACAATTGGATATACATATGCAAGATATGTAACTAGACACAGAGTTTACATCTTTCACAAAAACTAACTCAAAATCATAAACTTAACTATAAAATGCAAAACTATAAACTTCTAGAAGAAAACATAGGAGACAATCGAGGTGACCTTGGGTCTGTTGATGAAATTTTTAAATAGAAAGCCAAAAGCACAATCCAGGAAAGGGGAAAAAAAAATGATAATTTTGTCCTTATTAAAAAATAAAAACTTCTTGGTGAAAGCACTAATGAAAGAATGAAAAGAAAACCACAGACTGAAAGAAAATATTTGTGGAGTGAATATCTGATAAGGGAATTGTATACAGATTATACAAAGAATTCTCAAAACTCAAAAATAAAAACAATTTAAAAATGGGCAAAAGATCTGAATCTCATCATAGAAGACATACAAATGGCAGGGGTGCCTGGGATGGCTCAGTCCATTAAGCTTCTGACTTTGGCTCAGGTCATGATCTCGAGTTCGTGAGTTCGAGCCCCACATTGGGCTCTGTGTTAACAGCTCAGAGCCTGGAGCCTGCTTCCGATTCTGTGTCTCCTTCTCTCTCTGCCCCTTCCCTACTCACACTCTCTCTCTCAAAAATAAATAAACATTAGGGGAAAAAATTTAATAAAAAAAGAAGACATACGATGGCAAATAGCCATATGAAAAGATGATCAATATCATTTGTCGTAGGAAATCACATATTAAAACAACTATGAGATACCACTACACATCTGTTAAAATACCTACAATCCAAATAACTTCCAATACCAATTTTTGGCAAGGATGTGGAAAACAGGAATCTCATTCATTTGCTGATGAGAATTCAGAATGGTACTGACACTTTGGAAAACAGTTGGCAGTTTCTTACAAAGCTAAACATAGTTTTATCATAGGATTCACAACTGAGCTTCTACATATTTACCCAACAGAATTGAAAACTTCTATCTATGCACAAACCCCTGCGTGCAAATGTTTATAACATCTTTATTCATAATCACCAAAAACTGGAAGCACACAAGATGTCCTTCAATAAGTGAGCAGAGAAGCAGATAATGGTACATCTGTACAATAAAATATTATCCAGTAATAAAAAGTGTGAGTTGCAAGCTAGGAAGATATATGAATGAATCTTAAATGCATATTGCTAAGTGAAAGGAGCCAGGCTAAATGTCCACACACTTTATGATTGCAATTATATTACAGTCTGGAAAGAGGAAACTATAGAGACCATAAACAGATTAGTGATTGGCAAGGGCTCGGGGGCAGGGGAGGATATGAATGGCAAAGCATAAGAGACATTTTAGGACAGTGAAGTTATTCTGCTTGATATTGTAATGGTGGATATATGACACCGGGCATTGTTATAGTACATACAATTTTGCAGCACAAAGCATGAATCTTCATGTATGCAAAAAAAAACCCAAAAAACAAAAAACAAAAAAAACAAAAAAACATTTAGGAGGTCAAGAGATTCTGGGATGGAATGCAGAATATGACAAAATAATCTAATTGCATTACCAATGCATGAAACAACCTCACTAAAGAGGATGGGGATCTGGGAGAGTTGCTGACCTAAGTAACTTCACAAGTGAGCGGGGTCTGTAAAGCTAAAGGCAAGAAACTATATGTAGGCACTGTACTCTAGTTGATAAAATTGTTTCCCCTGAAGGTCCAAGTCAGCAGTCCTTACATCGCTATGCATGTACACTGGAATCAATCAATTAAGGAAGTGTGTGGTGCATGTGGGAGCTAGATTTCTTACTTTGGAGCTGGAATCTGCTGATCAGGAAAGGCGGGAGGCTAGAATGATCCATGTGATAATGGATTAGACTTGGAGTCATCAGTATAAACTCATGCTTAGTATAAATATAGATGGTTGCACTTAGAAAGATGTGTGTACATACACAGGTTAGTATATACACATGTATCCCCTTGCTCTGCCAGCTGATAGAGAGCTTAGCAACACCATCACCCCAGTAGCAATGAGCACACATAGCAACCACATCTTAGTTTCTAATACCTTTTTTTTTCCCCAGTAAAAGGAACCACGGCTTCTTAGATAAATGGACGATTCTAGAACTAAGGCAGGAAATATACAGTTCATGTCTGGAGCATCTCGTAGTGCTAGAGGGTAAGAAAGGGTTCAAAAAGAGAAAAAAAATCCTCAACAATGGTGTATGTCAAAAGGACATAAGAGCCAACTGAAAGCTTCCAGTGGTCAAAACAATGTGAGCAGCGAAGTAAAATAATATTGGATTATAACCCAAGGCTTAAAATAAATGAGTCCTTACTGATATAAATTACTGAATAAACAAATCTCCCAGGCAGGAGGGTTCCAAATGTTGTGTGTAGATACTCCACCCTCAAGGAGGGGTAAAGTGTAACTCCACTCCTTAAGCTTGGGCTATGCATAGTGATTTCCTTCCAAGCAGTTCTGTATGGAAAGGGGAAAAACTCATTTGTGGTGAAAGCTGACAAACACTACCTTGGCCAGATAAAGTTATCCTATCAAGGATAGTAGATTTCCTTGATACAGTGAGATGAACATGGCACTTTAGCTGTTAGTCTTCCTCCCAAAAAACAGTCTCATCACGAGAAAAACATGCGAGGGGCACCTGGGTGGCTCAGTCAGTTTAGCGTCCAACTCTTGATTTCAGGTCAGGTCATGATCTCACGGTTTGTGAGGTCGAGCCCCACGTTGGGCTCTGTGCACTGATCATGGAGCCTGCTTGGGATTCTGTCTCCCTCTTTCTCTGACCCTCCTCTGCTCTCTCTCTCTCAAGAAATAAATAAACCAATATTTTTTTTTTCTAATTTTTTTCTGAGGTGCCTGGGTGGCTCAGTCAGTTTAGCGTCCAATCTTGATTTCAACTCAAGCCATGATCTCACAGTTTGTGAGGTCGAGCCCTGCATTGGGCTCAGAGCCCATTTGGGATTCTCTCTCGCTCCCTCTTTCTCTGCCCATCCCCCACTTGCATTTGCTCTCTCTCTCTCTCTCTCAAAATAAATAAATAAACATTTTTAAAAATCTGACAAATCTGAATGGAGGGCCATCCTACAAAATACCTGCCGAGTACTCCTCAAAACTAAGGTGATCCAAAAGAAAGTCTGAGAACTCACAGCCAGAGGAGCTTAAGACATGATGACTAAAAGTACTATATGTCCTAGATGGGATCCTGGAACAGAAGAAGAACACTAAGGGAAAACTAAGGACATCTGTACGAAGTATGGGCTTTAGTTAATAGTAATGTACCAACATTGGTTTATTAATTACAACAAATATACCATACTGATGTAAGATGTGAATAATAGTGTAAATCAGGTACGGGTAAATGGGAGCGCTATAGTAACTTCACAGTTTTCTGCAAATTAAATACTTACAAAATATATAGTTTATTTATTTATTTTTTATTTATTTTTTAATTTTTTTCAACGTTTATTTATTTTTGGGACAGAGAGAGACAGAGCATGAACGGGGGAGGGGCAGAGAGAGAGGGAGACACAGAATCGGAAACAGGCTCCAGGCTCCGAGCCATCAGCCCAGAGCCTGAGGCGGGGCTCGAACTCACGGACCGCGAGATCGTGACCTGGCTGAAGTCGGACGCTTAACCGACTGCGCCACCCAGGCGCCCCTATAGTTTATTTAAAAAATGTTTAAGGTGTGTGTCATATTTAATGTACATATCTCTTTTAAACTGGCCGAGGGCGAGAGCTAATCTCATCAGATGAGAGGGCTTCTCCTGAAATCTCTGCCATCAATTCAGGAAGGGGAAATTCCACTAGAAACGTTACTTTTGTTATTTCATTCAGTCCCTACCACAACCCCACGGGGATAGTGATTTTCTTCAGATCTATGAATAAGGAGTCTGATGCTGACAGAAAATGGGGGGCTTGCCAGAATTTTATTCCTAACAAATAAGATTTGGGTTCAAAATAAATCATATGTGGGCTTTTTCTCCTTACATTTCCTCTTCACGTTGTCAGATACAGGGAGCTCTTAAAGCCGTGTTGTTAGCTAGAATTAAATCATTCTTTATTGCTCTTTTGTCAAAATTTATTTTTTAATCCCTTCAGGCCTCCACTCCATTAATGTATCTTTGAGACCAAACTCAAAGTAATTTAGGCATCTCAAATATTCCTAAAGTCATCTCCCTACAATCTCAATGATGTCTGTTACTAAATTTAGTATATTTAGTGTTGACTATTAAATTTAGTATTTAGTATTACAATTTAAATTCAGTATTCCTCACAACCTTTCAAATAAGAATTGAAGTTACCCTGGAAAGAAGAATATAGTAAAATTAATTTAAGAAAAATCTAAACAGAGTTATGAGGGGATAAACAAATACTTTAACCATAAAAGTTAATAGAGTTGTTAAAATTCATCATGAAAGCTGCCACAATTTTATTTGGTGGCCAAGAAAAACAAGGAAATGTGATTAAATTATATGTCCCCTTTGAAGAGGGAATATATCAGTTTCTCAGAGAAGCAAAACTTTCCCTTGTTCCAGATTCTGAAAGAATTTATATTTAGGGCATGTCAAGGGGGTAAAATAAAGAATTGTTTGCAATGGTTTCACAGCCAATATGGAAATAAAATTTATATGGTTGTTTTTCATAAAAACTGACTAAAAGATTGAAGCCATAATAATAAAAGGCAATTCAATGCACATAGTTATTTGAGGTGATATTGTAATGTAGTCCAAGTATATTGTAGTAGATTCCAAATTCTAATTCACTTGGAGAATATCTGAGACAGTAAGAGTGGTATATACATAGTTTGTTCCTCAAATTGTCTTCTCTAACTACTATCTTTCTCATCTGGGTGTCTGTGAGGAGCTGGGTCTCAAAGAGAGAATGGTATGTTCTCTAATATGTTATCTTTACTACTCGTTGATTTCTTGCACAAATATTTCTTTCCAAGTACCTTCTATATCCCCAAATATCCTGGTTCATTTGGCAACAGACACCTGCTATCATGAGTGTATGTTCTAGTGAGAGAGACAGAAGGGAGCAGGTCAATAAACCATCAAGAGATGGTCAGACAATAACAGGTGCTATGCAGGAAAAATACCCAGGGTAATGAGACAGAGGTGGGTTGGAAGAGTGGCAGTAGGGATGCAAGGGGGACTGAGCAGGGGCCAAAGTTTTATACAGGGTAGTAATAAAAGGCCTCTCTGACTTAACATTAGAGGTGTCACCAGAGTGAAAGAAAGAAGCCAGACATGGGAATACCTGAGGAAATAGAATCTATTCCCAGGGAGAGGGAATAGAAAATGCAATGGCTGCCATTTTTGCCCATTTTAGGCATTAATAGGATGAGTGACAACAATGTTGAAATAGTAAAATATAGGGTTTTTTATGTTTATTTATTTTTGAGAGCAAGAGAGAGACAGAGCATGAGTGGGGAGGGGCAGAGAGAGAGGGAGACACAGAATCCGAAGCAGGCTCCAGGCTCTGAGCTGTCAGCACAGAGCTTGATTTAGGGCTCAAACTCACAGACTGCAAGATCATGACCTGAGCCAAAGTCGGCGGCTTAACTGACTGAGCCACCCACCCAGGCGCCCCTTTTTTAAATATTTTTTAAAATTTTTAAATTTTTCATTTTTTACTTTATTATTATTATTTTAGTAAAATATAAGTTTTAAACAAAGGAGGCTTAGGCTTATTCTGACATTGCAATTTTTAGCATTATCTGGTTCAGCAGGAAGCCTTTTTGCCTCCCTTGATGGTGGTGATGTTACTACAATGCAGCTTTTGAAAGAGTAGTTAATAAAACAGGAGACTGTGACTTTGAAAGATGTAAATACTTACATTTTGCTTGGAATATTTTTCCTATAAGATAAGAAAGATTATAATGAGAACAGGCTTGCTTCTCCTAAAATAAATATTGGATTGAGAGACATAAATTTGCTACTAATTAAAAATAAATTTTTTTAAAGCTAGGAATAATACTGAAGCACAGTATTGAAAGAATTTGGTAAATTAATGGGCCTACAATTGTGAGGACCAAACTTATGGCTGTTTTAGTTATATTTTTAATTTACGTTCAGGGAATTATTGCTAAACTAAAGGGTAAAATGAAGAAAATAATCTGCGAAAGGCCAATAGAAGGG
This sequence comes from Prionailurus viverrinus, assembly GCF_022837055.1. Classification (NCBI taxonomy): domain Eukaryota; kingdom Metazoa; phylum Chordata; class Mammalia; order Carnivora; family Felidae; genus Prionailurus; species Prionailurus viverrinus. Next base: position 86,937,703 of record NC_062568.1, read on the forward strand.
TTTAGGTGTTAGCAGAAAGAAGTATTTAACAGGTCTTCTTGCCTTATCAAGAAGAAGCTTAGGATCATGGATTTTGAAGCATATTTCCTGGAACTAAAAAGCTTTATGTCATTACTTTAAGATTATGTCACACATCATTCACCAAGTACATATCTTCCCAAACTTATTGCATTCTAAGAGCTAAGCCGAGTGCCTCCCATGGGCTTTTATTTTATACTTTTTAAAGTAACAAAGCATTTGTTACAAAATATTGAATAAAATAAGCTCTGTTTAATTTAACTCAGTGTATATAACTAACTCTTGGTTAGTTTCTTCCTTTTTTTTTTTTTTGAGAGAGAGAGAGAATGCGAGTGGGGGGAGAAGGGGCAGAGGGAGAGAGAGAGGGAAAGAGAGAGAGAGAGAGAGAGAGAGAGAGAATCCTAAGCAGGCTCCATGCCACATGGGCCTTGATCTCACAACCCAGAGATCATGACCTGAGCGGAAATCAAGAATTAGACGCTTAACGGACTGAGCCACCCAGGGGCCCTTCTTCTGTATGCTTTTAAAACAACCTAAAAATGTTTTATCATGTTCAAGGGGCACATTCAGCCACAAAATGTTCTCAGTCAGGCTGGCCAGGTCTTTCAGCCAAAAGATCTATCCTCTGCCACACTATGTGAGAAGCCACAAAATATTCTATGGCAATAGAAACCACCACTATTATTTGTCACTTGGAATGAGAGATTCAACACTTCTGCTTTTACTGTAGCCTGTAATATTTAGATTTTTATTTTTGGTTGTCTTCAAGTTGCTGAGGCTACACATACATCTCTTTTTCCTTTTAATTTAATTTTTGAAGTCACGCTATTGTCCAATAGATTTTTTGGACAATATCTATTCATTCACTAGTCTGTAAGGCCTTCAGGGTAAGAACTGGTTCTTATTCACCTTTGTGTCACCAATACCGATAGTCTCTGTTCTTGTAGCAGCGCTTGCAAATGTTTGGTGGACAGATGGACAAATGAATGAGGCCCCACTCTGCTGCTACCCAGTTAAAGCTCTGATTGCTGGGCTGCATCCATGATGTTTGTGTTATCTAAAATATATTCTAGATAGATTTTTTTTCTTATTTCATGAGCTTCTTTTATTTTAATGTCCAAATCGAATTATTTAATTCTTCATGTGCTTATGTCATTGGCTGAATTTGGACTTATATTAATGTTTAGAATTAAATCATTTACATACATTCCAAGATTTTGTTTTTGTTTTCTTAATTTTTACTGCATGAGAGATACTAAAAGCAGAATACATGGATGACTTTCACATTCACAAAATGTTTCTTTTGAACATAGTAAATGGTGAACTATAAAAAGAAGTATCACTTTAGTCTTCACCATGGAGAAGAATAAAATAAGACCTGCATTCTGGATGCAACAAAAGGTTGCATTATTATTTTCATCCTGTAGGAGCCTCACATCATGCTGAATGTCATTGTGTGTGTATCTCTTGTGTTTTCTGTTTGAGACCAAGAGTAAAAAAATGTTTCAGCTGAAATGCCTCCTAATCAATGAAATGCCTACTATTCCCCTATCTTTCCTGAGATTCAAAGGGAATGGACAGCTGTTCCCTAGGTTCCTGGCTTCTACCTCACATGTCAGCATCTTTTGAAATGAAACACAAAACAAGTCCTTTACAGAAGCAACATAGTCCCTGCTATTGATTTGATTTAAGATACCAGGGAACGCTTGCACTGGTCTTAAATTAAGTTGGTAGAGGAATGTTTGCTCATTTAAATTCATCCTTATGAGGAACAAAACGTAAGTGTGGTGTTTTCATAAAAGAAATACCTCATGTCAATAAAATTTATTATTGCACCCTGACATTATAAACTGTACTCTTAACTATTTATGATTTAAAATCATCACTTTTTTTCCTCTGTAGTTCAAGCAACTGTCTTCAAAACTTTGAATGTTTTTGCTGTTTTCCTTTTTTTATTTTTTAAGTTTATTTATTTTGAGGGAGATAGGGGCAGAAAGGGAAAGAGAGAAAGAATCCCAAGCAGACTTTGCACTGTCAGCGCAGAGCCCGACATGGGGCTCAAACCCACAAGCCGGGGAATCGTGACCTGAGCCAAAATCAAGAGTCAGATGCTTAACTGACTGAGCCACCCAGACCCCCCTTTGCTGTTTTACTTTTTAAACTAAGAATTCAGCTTGGGATAAAAAGGCAGGTGGAAGTAAAGTGTAGGGAAACCTCTGATTCTTGAATTCATTTAAAATTTTATTTTTTCTTAATAGCTTGTTCTTTGAATATATGTTCAGGATCCATCATTATAAAATTCAAACACATTGATAACATAAGACAAAGTTTTTGAAAGTAATTTGATAAACATAAAGGAACATATAAGGTATTATCCTCAATAAAAACTTTACTAAATCAAATCTGAAAATTCAGGACTGAAGGAACTAAGTCATATATTTCAGCCTTTTGGTAATAGAAGGAGTAGAAACAAGAATGGAAAACTTTGTTTCTTTTATTCCATTTTATTATACAATCACAAAGGAGTCCTTAAGCTTGCCAACCACAATGCACACTTTTCTTTTTTAAAAAACTTCCATTCTTGGGGCTCCTGGGTGGCTCAGACAGTTAAGTGTCAGACTGTTGATGTCAGCTTAGGTCATGATCTCATGGTTTGTGAGATTGAGCCCTGTGTCGGGCTCTATGCTGACAGCATGGAGCCTGCTTGGGATTCTCTCTCTCCCTCTCTCTGTCTCTCTCTCTCTCTCTCTCTCTCTCTGCCCCTCCCCAGCTTGCACATTGGATGCATGTGCTCTTTCTCAAAATAAATAAATTAAACATCAAAAAAATATTTTAACTGCCATTCTCCAAGCGCTCTGTTTTGTATATTGACTCCCTTTATCCATAGAGTTGCAGTAACATGCCATCTTTGTTTTCTAAAAGCAAATCCAGTAGTCGTTAAGTAGAAATTTCATTTCCACTATTTAGATATGACAATGTCTTCTTCCTCTCCTAATAAATACATTTTCCACAGTATACTATTGTGTGTGTGCACGCATGTGTGTGTACCTCTCAAATCAGGCATTTTCCATGTCTAGCTCATCTCTGTTCACTTTAGTAATAAATGTATTTAGGTGGCACTGTAATACTTGCACACTTTTTTGTGGTTTACTTTGTCTTTCTGATCCAGCGATTGGACCATGACGGGGAGGAAGCTCTGGGAGCGGCCCCTCTGGGCAAAAGGTTGTGTCACGCCGCGCTGACCTGTAAAGGATATAAATGATGACACTGAGCTAACTTTCAATGAGCCCTCACTCTCAACCACTATGCTTAGTAAGAGCTTTCTGGCAGTGCTCACCATAGTCCTCTGAGATTGATACCACCTTTTGTTTCTGTGTCACAGAGGAGGAAACAGGCTGGTGAGGTTAAGCCAACTAATTGGTTGTCATTCCTCTTCCTTGCTGACACACGGCAGTGTCACTAGCACCACCACAGTTCCAGGCATCTAGCAGCACGCAGGTAACACTGGATGAATGAATTCATGTAGTAACTTGCCCTGGTAAATGTCAAAGCCACAAAGGAATCCATAGCATCTGATTCCACACCCAATCACCTAACCTCAAAAATCATGTCAGAGGGGGGCTGTTAACATCAGCCTGAGACAATGAGAGGAGCAAGGAAGGCCTCAGGGTGAGAAGAATAAGAGTTAGAGGTGTGGAGGTAAAAACAAGTCTAACTAAGGTGGAGGAAGACAATAAGCTAAAACTGGAGAAAGGAGAGGCACTGTAACAGCTGAAACTGTGTCCATAGCTTTGCCAGCCACACATGGAATAGTGATATCTCGGTACACAGTCCTGCATTTGCACCCTAAAGGTTGCATAGCTGAGAGTCCTAAACTCTCATGGAACAGGTGTCCACTATATGAGGATGTGGAGATGGGAGGAAGTCTCTGGAAGCAGCAGTCTGTACTCAGAGATCCCCCACCCAACCTGGGAAGAATGAGCCTGGCTCGCAGATCCTCCCATGGTGGGGCTAGAGCCAGGGAGAACTCTCCCCCTCACACAGTGCAAGAAGCCAGACCTCAAGGATCAGAGTTATGCCCAAGAGAAAGTAACAGGGAAGCATGTTTGGGCTGGTCTATGAAGGAAAAGAGGCTTAGAAGGAGGAGGAGGTCTGGACACTTGAAGGAGGGAGCTCTAGGGAAGACGATGGCAAGGAATAGCAGATTGAGGGCGTCAGGAACTACATGGAGGATCAGATCGACACCTACCCAATCCCAAAACATTGACCTAACCAAAGCAAAGCTTAGTCAAAGAGGTGATGGTGGACACTGGTAGAGCAACCTGTTTATACAGTCCTCCAAGGAGTAATGTAAATAGTAGGACCAGTGCCAAAGACAACAATAAATTACTGTCTTCCCTACCTTGGAGAGAATCTTTCTTTTGTCCTTTTCTTCTTTTCACTTTTCCTTTTTTTGACAGAAAAGACATCCATTATTAAGCCAATCCATTCACAGATTATTTGTCTATACTAATTAGGGGGAAAATGCCGTCATCTATTTTATATACGGAGACAAAATTCTTAGAAGAGTATATTCTCATGGTCACAGCAAATTCTTAACATTATGACCACTGAAAACATAGTTTTTATTATGGCCAAGTCACTCCCCTACTAGTAATGTTTGTAAAGAGAGTTGGATATTTAAAGACATGGTAAAAAAAAAAAAAAGAATAGATTAAAATAACAAGATACCTTCAGTCATTTCTATAACAGTCTCATTAAGATATAATCTCAGACCATGAAATCTACCCTTTGAAAAATGTACAGTTCAATGGTTTGTAGTAAATACACAGAGTTGTACAACCACCACTATCTAATTTTAGAACATTTTCATTACCCCCCAAAAGATATTCTATACCCATTAACAGTCATTCTCTATGCCCAACTCCCTCCAGCCCTAGACAACTCAATTTACTTCTTTATGGAGTGCTGATTAATTTCATACAAATGGAGTCACATAGTACCTGGGCATTTATGACTGGCTTTCTTCACTTAGCATAATGTTTTCAAGGTTCATCCATATTATAGCAAGTATCAGTACTTCATTCCTTTGTTTGACTGGATAATATTCCATTATACCACATTATGCCACATATACCACAATTTATTTATCCATTCACCAGTTCAGGGACACTAGTTTGTCTTTTTCCAACTAGAAGTGGAGTCTATCCAGATGACCATGACCTCAAAGAGATACCTCATGGCATATGTAAATCCATTTCTCCCTGCACTGGGTAGAGACTAACCACCTTAGTCACAAGCAACCAAAAGAACTACTTTGACACTATGGTAAGTCTCTTGAAATATATTTGAGAATGCTTTGTTTTAGCCAGTTCTTTGAAATGAAATATTTACCATAATTAATAGTCTTGCAAATAAGAAATGATCTCATAGGCTTAATACCAATATGTATTGATTTAGAACCGAAAATGCATGATAAAAATATTGTTGCTGTTTGTGTTTGCCATATCCAAGAGCAGGCAATATTTGTTACTTTGAATCACTATCATATGTCTATTGTGATGCAGACCATTCTGTTCCAGGCTAGTCTGTATGCCTCCGTGGATACCTTTGGAACCTGAACTTCAAGAACACTGTCGACACCACAAAACTTGAGTCAGGATTTAAATGAGGTCTCTATTTCCTCTTATTTGGGTTCATCCAATAAAGGTGACTTGTTCTGGGCCCAGCAAAGGTTGGGGTGCCTTCTTGCTGGGATTGGTTACAATTTCAGCCAATTGAGGGGTCTGCATTGCTCATTGTGTCCTGCTGTGTCTTACACACACTCCTGTCACATTCATACATTATGGCATCCACTGTTGTCCATGGACACTTACTGGTGTTTTGAGAATCTTGGAAACAAACCTTTAATCTCATTTTATATGACCCCCATAATAGTACCAGAGTTTGTTTTTTGTTTGCTTAACTGAAGTATAGTTGACACAATGTTACATTAGTTTCAGGCAGATAGTGGTTTAAAAACTCTGTAAATTGTGCTATGTTCAGTTCACCACACGTGTAGCTACCATCTGTCACTATACATTGCTATTACAATACCATACCAGAGGGGTTTTTTTGAAATGAATATTCACCAAAAATATTAGCAAGAAAATTCCTGTCAAAAATACATTGATATTTTCCTATAAGATCCAAATTCGTCTCTTCATTATCAATATGCTCTATTAGTACCCACCTTACCCTAGGATTCCTCACTATTTTAACCTGTGTAGGTTCCAGAAAAAAAATCCACACTGCCCTCAAGGCTCCAGCCCCTTATCCCAGAGGAACGCCCAAAGATAGATTCAAGTGTTAGCTCAAAGACATCTCACATCTGCAAGGCTGTCAGACGCCCAGCTCTGAAGTTGTTGAGGATAAATAAAACAATCTGAATTCTCAGCCCAAGACTCATTATTCTTGGGATTAATACCTTAGTAATGAACTGGTTCAATTCCAGCCAAATTTTGTGTTGCTCTCTTTCCTTTGGAATGCTGACAGTTGGCTGGAATTATGGGCTAATGATGGCATGGGATTGACTTTTCAGGCTCGTAAATAGAGAGCAATATGCCAGCTTCCATGGAACGTGTAGCCATGAATTAGCAATAGTGTATTTTACCATGGTAACATTCTTCCCATTAATGCTCAAATTGAGTGTAATACAGGGCTTTGTCTGCTTTGGGGATCCTCTACTTCTCTCTATTCTGCATCTAGGTAATTCTATAAGGGCTGGAAGGAAACAGAAGTAAATGCAGTTGATATCCAAACATCTCTAGTTGCAATCCAGAATGGAATTATATGTAACCACTACAGAAAGTACATAATACACTAAATACCTTGCTTTCACATCAATTTTTGCTACTTTTGTTGCTTTAACCTAGATTTTTTTTTTCTGGTAAATTAGGGTATTGGTGTCTAGGTTATTTCATTTCAGGACTCCACGTAATTTATCAGTGGTGCAACTTCTGCAGATACGGAAATTAGTTCAATGACAAGAGGTGCCACTCCTAACTGAGAAATTAGGTTACTTGTTTATCTCTTCCAGAAGTAACTGGGATTTGGATCATACAATTTCAGAACTTCAATAGGGAGAAATATAAACCAAAAAAGTGGGGGATGATTCCCTATTTTTCTAGCATTCTCAGAAATCACTTCAGAGAGGTTAGCAAAGGTAGCTCTCAGGGTCTCTGACCTAACATTTCTCCATTGTTTCCGAGCTCCCCAGTGCTAGTCCCTGTCTGAGTGGCCGCGTGAATGAGTGTGTGCACGGCTGTGCAGGGTATCCATCTCTTGGGCCAATGGTGCCCGTAGCTCTGCCAATGCTATCTTGGCTGGAGATGGTAATGCTCTCTGAACATCATGCTACCATGGACTGATCCCCCCTCCACTAGTTCCCATCCACAACAAAGTGGAACCGTCACCAGCACTCATGGAGAATCAGGCCAAGTTGTCAAACAAAGGTGTTTTCATTCCCGTTCTCAGATCTGTTAAGTGGATTTCTGTGTTGTTATGTTTCAAAAGAAGTCATTTTCAACAGGAGTTGATACAACGCCTATTACTTGCCAGGAAAAAGGGAAGGGAGAAGTGGGACACAAGGGAATTGTCCCAACATGGCTCTTCTCTCTAAGGATCTGTTTCAAGACATATTTTTCCCCACCCCAACCCCCACTCACATCTCGACTTTTATTGGCTGCTCAAAAGTACAGGAGGCAACGGCACTTGTTTCTAACTCTGCTTTAGCCAATTTGCCCCAGGGTTTCGCGCTCATCACTTCATAGATCCGTTGCATAGCCTCCCTTTCGCCCTCAGGCCCCATTGTGAACGAATTCTTACTGTGATCTATAAAGCAAGCAAGAGACTTTAAACTTTATAATGCAATAAGAATTAAAATTTTGGATGATAAAAGTTATTACACATGAGTGAGTTTGTCTCTCCAAATCAAGGAAATAAATTAGGTTCCCTGCTTTGTAGCATATGGTATCCTCAGAATTGCCTTCATATAATTATAACTCTGTTTATTAAAAAGAATTATGTAACAGTATGGTTGATTTATTCTGATGTGATTGGCTTAGTAACTTAATTGGACTAAAGCAATATACCCGAGATAAAATTAATTTAATTAGCTGATTCATTTCAAGATGACTAGAACCCCTCATTGCACTTTGATAATCCTCTGAAAAGGTGTGCAAGCAAACAAGCAAAGTTCAAGAACAATTGGATACCTATGTGGCATGTAGATTAGAGAAAAACAGAAGGGGTGCCTGGGAGGCTCAGTCAGTTAAGCATCTGACTTGTTAAGCATCCCACTTCAGCTCAGGCCATGAGCTTGCAGTTTGCGGTTTGAGCCCCACATGGGACTCTGCTGACAGCTCAGAGCCTGGAGCCTGCTTCGGATTCTGTGTCTCCCTCTGTCTCTGCCCTTCCCCCACTTTGTTCTCTGTCTCTCTCAAAAATAAATAAACATTAAAAGAGAGAGAGAGAAACAGAAAAAAACCAAGTGCCAGAATACCTCTAGCCAGAGAGTTGAAAAATAATATTGTACCTCGTGCTCTTAACTGCAACAGAGATTTTCTCAGATGTCTACATACCCTCTTTTCCTGAGTTAACCAGGACCTAGTTACTAAAATCTACTCCTAACTTGTCCCTCCCTTTCCTACTGCAGATCATAGTCATGATCTCCAGCTGGTAAGGTCATTCGTGCCACTAGGGCCCTAAGGTGAAGAACTAAGCATGAACTTGAGCCCTATATGATCAGTTTGCATGGTTCTTTTCTGTGAGAACCCAGTGTGCAAATTTGTACCATTTTGCACAAGAGGATTTTAGTGAGCAGATATGAATGGATTAGGGGGAAATTGCCACAGTTGTTACAAAAGCAACTCCAAGTGTACGTATCCAGATAATTCTAGGGTCAAGGATTACATCTTCCTGCCTGCTTCCTGTCTGTTCTCCCTGCTCATGATTTCTCCCCCTTCACATTCTAATCTATTCTGTGCAGTGCCACTGTATAATATATAATATATAATATGTATATTATATCTTTTTGTTTCTTTATGCATATGTACAGTTCCTGCCTCATCCCTGAGGAAGATTCACTACTGCTAGGTTAATCTCGCACTGCATCTTTGATCATATGTCATTTCCCTACTTGAGAGCAGATGGCTTTTCATCAGCTAAACTGCAGAGGAAAAATCCCAGTTCTTCAGCCTGGTGCTCATGTCCCTCTGCAACCTTCTCCCACCATGTTCCTCTGGCCTTGCCTAATGTGACCCCACTGTGGGTGACAGGCACTTGGGACTTCTTGCCGTTTCTTCCCTCAGCCTCTCCCTTCCTCCTCCTTCGTGCCCTACAGACCTCAGCTCATTCCATATTCTATTTCCAAAATAGTTCCTCACCACATTTCATTACTGTTTACCATATGAAGCCTTTTCTGATCACTGGAGTCAATGCTTATTTCTCCCTCTTCTGAAAGTGTGTGTATGTGAGTGTAAAATTTTGGTGGCAGATATTTTGGTGTTTGTTTACCTAGGGGCTGTGACACTCCTGTCCCCTGTGTCTCCTGGTACAGCAATCAAATCTGGAATCTAAGGTGGAATTTGATGATTCCTTGTTGCATAAATGAAAGCACATTATTATGATTGTGGTTGTGCTTGTTCTCATTTTTGTTGATATTTTGTTTTTATCACTGATACAGACACATCTCAGAGATCCTGTGGGTTGGGGTCCAGACTACTGCAGTAAAGGGAGTATTATAAAGCCAGTCAAGTGATTTCATTTTATTTTTTTTTAGTTTCCGAGTGCATACAAAAGTTATGTTTAGGGGCGCCTGGCTGGCTCAGTCAGTAAGCACGCGACTCTCGATCTCAGGGTTGTGAGTTCAAGCCTCATGTTGGGTGTAGAGATTACTTAAAGATAAAATCTTTTTTAAAAAGTTATGTTTACACTATACTATAGTCTCTTGAGTGTGCAATAACATTATGTCTTAAAAAATGTACATACCTTAACTAAAAAATACATTATTGGTAAAAAATGTTAACCATCATCTGAACTTTTAGCAAGATGTTGATGGCTACTCACCAAACAGGGTGGTGGTTACTGAAGGCAGAGGTGGCCGTGGCCATTTCTTAAAATAAGACCCCAGACAAGTTTGCCACATTGATGGACTCTTCCTTTCATGAACAATTTCTCTGTAACATGTGACACTGTTTGGTAGCATTTACCCAAGTAGAACTTCTTTTAAAGTTGGAGTCAATCCTCTCAAACCCTGCTGGCGGTTTATCAACTAAGTTTACGTAACGTTCTAAATCCTTTGTTGTCATTTCAACAATCTTCCCAGCATCTTTACCAGGAATAGATTTCGTCTCAAGTAACCACTTTCTTTCTTATCCATAAGAAGAAACTCCTCATCCGTGAAAGTGTTATCATGAGATTGCAGCACATCTTCAGACTCCACTTCTAATTCTAGTTCTCTTGCTATTTCAACCACATCTGTAGTTACTTCCTACAGTGAAGTTTTGAACCCCTCCAAGTCATCCAGGAGGGTTGGAATCACCTTCTTCCAAATCCCTGTGAATGCTGATATTTTGACCTCTTCCCATGAACCGCGAGTGCTCTTAATGGCATCTAGAATGGTGACTCCTTCTCAGAAGGTTTTCAATTAACTTTGCCCAGATCCATCAGCGGAATCACTATCTATGCTTTGCAAACTATGTTGTTGTTGTTGTTGTTGTTTTTAAATAATAAGACTTGAAAGTCAAGACTTGATCCAAGGGCTGCAGGATGGAGGTTGTGTTAGCAGGCATGAAAACAACCTCAATCTCATTGCACATCTCCCTCAGAGCTCTTGGGTGACCAGGTGCATTGTCAATGAGCAGTAATATTTTGAAAGAAATCTTTTTCCTGAGCAGTAAGTCTCACAGTGGGCTTAAAATGTTCAGTAAACCATGTCGTAAACAAATATGCTGTCATCCAGGCTTTGTTGTTCCATTTATAGCGCATAGGCAGAGTAGATTTGGCATAATTTATAAGGGCTCTTGGATTTTCAGAATGGTAAGTGAACACTGGCTTTAACTTAAAGTCACCAGCTGCATTAGCTCCTACCAACAGAGTCAGACTGTCCTCTGAAGCTTTGAAGCCAGGCATTGACTTCTCTAGAGCTATGAAAGTCGTAGATGACATCTTCTTCTGCTAGAAAGCTGTTTTGATTAAATTGAAAATCTTAAGTGTAGCCACCTTCACTAATTATCTTAGCTAGATCTCCTGGATGAGGTGCTGCAGCTTCTACATCAGCCCTTCCTGCTTCATCTTCTACTTTTATATTATCAAGATGGCTTCTTTCTGTACATTTGATGAACCAAATTCTGAAAGCTTCAAACTTTTCTCCTGAAGCTTCCTCACCTCTCTCAGCCTTCATAGAAATGAAGAGAGTTAGGCCCTTGCCCTGGATTAGGCTTTGGTTAAGGGAATGTTATGGTTGGTTTGATCTTTTATCCAGACTAATGAAACCTTCTCCATTTCAGCAATAAGGCTGTTGTGCTTTCTTATCATTCGTGTGTTCCCTGGAGTAGCACTTTTAATTCCCTTCAAGAACTTTTTTGCATTTGCAAGTTGGCTAACTGTTTGGCATCAGAGGCCTCACTTTCGGCCTATATGGCTTTCAACATGCTTTCCTCACCGAGCTTAATCATTTCTATCTTTTGATTGAAAGTGAGAGACAAGACATTCGACTCTTCCTTTCACTTGAACATTTACAGGTCATTGTATAGCTATTGATTGCCCTAATTCCAATATTATTGCGTTTCAAGGTATAGGGAGGCCTGAGGGGAAAGAGAGAGATGGGGGAATGGCTGGTTGGTGGAGCAGTCAGAACACACACAGCATTTATCAATTAAGTTTGCTGTTTTATATGGCATAGTTTGTGGTGCCCCAACACAATGACTGTAGTAACATCCCAAATCACTGATCACAGATCACCGTAACAAATATAATAATGATGAAATTATTGCATGAAATAATAATGAATAATATTATAGCATTAAATAATAATGAATAGTAATGCAATAGTGAAATAGTGCAAGAATCACCAAAATGTGACACAAAGACATGGCATGAGCAAATGCTGTTGGAAAAATGACATCAATAGACTTGCTTGATGCAAGGTTGCCACAAACTTGCAATTTTTAAAAAAACAAAATGCAATAAAGTGAAATGCAATAACATGAGGTATGCTTATACAGTGCTTTGTAGTTTCTCTTCCTCAGGCAATCAAACGTTGCCCATGGAAGCAATAATTGCTAACTTATTCACCATCCCATATTCATTATGAACTTTAACCTATTGTTTTAAGAAGTTTTTCTTCTTAAAATAGTAGACACTGTTTCCCAAGAGTTCATTAATTTTCAAAGCCTAGATGTCTTTGAGAGTTTGTTGACTTCCATTGTACTGTGTAGTGGTGAGTTTGTGAGTTGCAGGCAGATAAGTCTCTGAGGATGGTGTCATAGGTATGTTATAGATGTTATAGCTTCCCAAAGAAGCTGATGAGAGACAAAATCCCCAGTTCACCTGATTCTGCCCCCTTTGATGCTGCAGTACATGTGGCCTGTGTGATAACATATTTCCTGCAAGCAGCACTCACCGGGCAGAGCAAGGAGAAAAATTCAGGCAGTCCCTTCGGTTCTGACTCTTTGTTTCAGTGAAGTTAGATTAGGATTGCTCTGCACTGCATTGAACTTGGGTGCTTTGATTTCTTTTGTTGTAGGAACAAAACTGTAAAAGAGAGAATAGAACAGAGGTGCTGCTATAATGAGCATTGAAGTGATCGAGGAAATCTATATTGGACAAAAGACCCATTTATCAGTGCCATGAAAATCCTTTGAATAACCACAGTGGTTTTTTCCCCCCTTAAAGTCTTTTATCCTTGTAGACTGAGGTAATAGGTATATCTCTAAAGATTAGATAGAGATTTTTGCACACAATGAGGGAAGATGAAAATATGTTTTCCAAAATAAAAATAGAAATAGCAATTACCATTTGGGAGTGAGTCCACTAAGTGTCATGCACTATTCCAGGTGTTTTTTTCTCCATCATCTTATTTAATTGCAAGAACAGCCCCATAACCTCCATAGAATCACCATTTGACAGATAAAAAAAAAAAAGTCATAACAAGTGATAAAATGGAATTTGGAGCCCAAAACCTAATCCAAACTCTGCTTTCTACCTCACTGGACTGTCTCTACATATGAGAATGAAGATCTTCAGTTTAACTAGACAATAGAACAACTCCTTCGTGTTGATCACTGGATTATTAACCACAAATTAGACTGGCAATGTCTTTCAAAGAATGATGAATACATAATGATTCAAAGAAGCACTCTTATTAGTTGCCTGAAAGTCGTGTATTTTACACATACTGATTAGAATACCCCAATTTGAAGGTCTGGAGGGGGTATCTGACTAATTCCAACACATTGCTCTTGACTTGAGAGAGAATAGCCCTGAAAGGCTGAGACATTCCAGAGACAGATGGACTCTGAAATACATATTAAAATGCGTGGGGATTGGTGACATGGAAAGAAAGAAAGAAAATAAGGACACCATAATGGGATTCCAACTCTAAAACCTCCTACAAAAATCAGTCTCAACCATCAGCTCTTTTTGTATTTACAGAATCATAGGAGATTTATGATCTTTTGGGTTATAAAACCCAACACTTCCAAGTTCGGGCATCCATTATCATGGATTTTCCAGAATAGCACCATATTTATATTTAAGCACAGCTTCTTGCCTGCCACAAACCCCTTTCCCACCCAACCTCAAACTACTGACTTCCTCAAGATTTTGTTCTTGGCCTTCTCACTTGGTAAAATATCTACCATACCCTGCATAATACCACCCACTATCAAGACTAATTACCACTTAAGAAACTGAGGACTTCTAGATCTACACCTGTGACATTGATCATTTTTCTGATTTCTATCTCTTGATTCTACATTTTTATCAAGATGCCTCCAGGCTGTCACAAACTCAATTCACAAAACAATGAATTCCCTCTTTTCTCTTCTTGTCCCTGAACATCTCCTGCTCGCCATATTGCTTCTCTCTGGTAATGGTACACCAGCTATCCAAGCACCCAAATACAAATCTGTAGAATTATCCTGGGTGCATTTCTTCTTCACCTCCCTTACCCACCCCCATCAGCACTAGGTCCTATTCATTCTGCCATTTCTCAATCTTCCTCCACTCCTGACATGTCCCTCTGGCTTTTTGCTGTCACCTTTCTAACTGGCGTTCATTCCCTCAATCCCATAGTCCATCCTTCTACAAGCACACATTCACTTTTCAAGGTTTAGCTCAAACATATCCCTTTAACTTTCCCTAGCTGGGACATAAACTTTCCCTAGCTTGGACATTTTTTCCTCTCTGCCACCCATCACACTGAATAGTTACTTTGCTTAACTCATTGCCTCCCCATGATATTATGAGTTATATGGAGTATGTATTTGGTTATTCAGGTGACCCAAGTATGTTTCTCATACATATTTGGTCTTCATTTTTGGTTCTTGACTTGCAGCTTCCCAAACCCTTGGAATCTCCTCAACAATAAGAGCAATCCTGTCCTCTATTCCTAAAAACCACTCCAGAGCCATACAGGTGTAATGGGTTGTCTTGTTGTTCATAACAAGCCCCTTTGCACCACAACTGGATCTATGATAATGAGGTGATCTCTATAGCACCTAAGGAGTGGGGCTGGTTGCCTGTGATTAAAGGGTTGGCCATTTCAGTCCCATACCCCTGACCTCTGGGGAGTTGAAAGGAGATAGAGGTTGAAGCAGTCAACCTGATTGCTTAATGAATCATGCCTGTGTAATGAAACCTTCATAAAAACTCAAAAGGAAGACATTCAGAGAGCTTCCAGGTTGGTGAACACATGGGGATTTGGAGAGAGTAGCACACTTGGAGAGGGCATGAAAGCTCTGCACCATTTCACCTCACCTTGTCCTTTGCATCTCTTTATTCTGGTCATTCCTGAGTTAGGTCCTTTTATAATAAACCAGTGATCTAGTAAGTAAAACGTTTCTCTGAGTTCTGCGAGCCATGCTAGCAAATGAATCAAATCCAAGAAAAGTCACTGGAACCTCCAAAATGTAGATAGTTGGTCAGAAGCACAGGTCGTGACCTGAACTTGCAATTGGCATCCCAAATTGGGGAGGGGGCAGTCTTGCTGGACTGAGACCTTAACCCGTGGGATGTGATGCTATGTCTGGATAGATAGTGTTAACCTGTAAAGGAGGCAAAATTGAAAAAGAACAAAGGCTTTATGTAGGGGTTGAGGATTGTAATTCAGGGAACACAGATTCCAGCAGTAATGGGAAAAGTGTCCAAGGTAAAAGCAGGGAAAGAAGAAGGGGAGCAATTAGTGACTTGGATAAAAGAGGGGAAAAATTGTCAATTGAGACTAACAGGCAGAGTTACTTTTGGTTACACATCGATCAACTATTCTATTGGTGTTAGCAAATGAAACTACTCTTGGTGTTCATTAGTTAGCTATTAGGTCTTTGAAATGTCCACAACCCACAGCCTTAAGATCAGAATGTCCATTGTCCTGTTGACCTTACCAACAATTGCTTCTAAAATACTTGCTGTTTCTGGCCCAGTCTGAAGGTCTTTTTGCCCATTTCACAACGAGTTCATTTACCATTTGTTTTAGAACGGAAAATGGGGCTTTTTTTTCAAAATGGAGTCTCTCATGTCCAGAGGCTTTACATAATTCCACAATAGTTTCAGACTTAAGTTAAATTCTAAGACACCCAGCTGGTGCCAGAGTATTGCTTATTGGGCGGAGGTGGGAGGGGATAACAACCCCATAGGTTGAAATTGCATATTTAGAAGTTTGCTCCCCTTCTAAAATATAAAGTTGAGGGGCACCTGTGTGGCTCAGTCAGTTAAGCTTCTGACTTTGGCTCAGGTCATGATCTCATGGTTTGTGAGTTGGAGGCTTGCGTCAGGCTCTGTGCTGACAGCTCAAAGCCTGGACCTTCTTTGGATTCTGTGTCTGTCTCTCTCTCTCTCGCTCAATAATAAATAAACATTAAAAAAATTAAAATATAAAGTTGAGAACAGAGATTGAGTTCTATTCATCCTTGTATTCCCCATGCTCAGAACATAAGTAGTTAAGCTTTTCTTAAGTCAAATATCCCCAAGCTGAGTTCTGCTTCTCAATAATTTCCATGCATTATTCTAGACCTACCCTTTAAAACTACCCAAATGCCCTTTTTTTTATTTGACACTTTTTTCTAATATTTACAGATAGCACTCTGATTGTCTCTGATATCTTCTTGCTTCTTGATGTATAACTACAAATCCTCCCACTACCCCTGATTTCATATTCAGGAAACTTCCAGATCCTGGTCACCATCTTCTGGAAACAACTCATTACTCAATATCCCTTTTAGAACCAAGTATGAATATCAAGACATGATCTGAGTCCAAGGGCACAGTAACCTCCTTTGATGGTCCCGTATGATCTGCTTCTATAATGTAGCTAAAAGTTGGGAGAGTTTTCTGTTGCTTAAGTGTAGCTAGAGGACAACTAAACATACAGATATTTTTTCACATGAAATGGCAATTTCCACTGAAACTTTTTCCAAATATAAGTGCAAGACTTCTCATTTCCCTCCATTAATTTCATATTCTTTCCTTTTTGGCTTTCAGGATCTTTTTGATTCTTGGTTCTGTAATCTGACATGTTAATAATTTTTCCTATCTTGGAGTGACCTGCATATTTGATAGATGGTTTCCCTCTTGATTTTTACAGATGTGAAGTATCTAGATGTTTATTCAGTCCCTGTTTTAAGTCAGATATTCTCTCTAAAACTTTTATAACTTTCCCTTCTTTCCTTCTAAGTTATCCCCCATTAATAAAATGGCCTTCTGTGTATCTTGATTTCTTTAGATACGCTTATCACAGGACCACTCATACAAAACAATCTCATAGAAACTTTTCAGTCAATATGAAAATCATCTTTAAGGGAATTTCTCCCTCAAATCACTTAATTATAGGTCATGTTGATATAGTGAATGAAAGAATTTTTAGAACATACAATACAGGTTACTTCAATAAATTCACTTTTCTCAACTTCTTAAAAAAAAGAAAAGAAAAGAGCTATGCAAGGTATTTGAAGGATTTGTGTGTGTTAAACACGACAAGAGATGATTTAAGAGCAAGAAGTCACAGAAGCTGCATTTTGAAAAGGTGGAAATGTTATCAATTGCTTGAAAGTTTATTTTGCACGATACCAAATATTTGTGATTTGCCTCAGGGTTTTTCCATTTAATCTGGAGGTTTGGGCTTTCTATAAAATACGCCATGAGGTATATAGTCAGTAGCAGTCAACAAACCTCTAAAAGTGGAATAAAAAGAATAAGCAATGGAGCTAGCAAGAGCCATATTATTCAGAATTATAAAGAGCCAGTTATTAAGACTTCAAATAAATGATTAAGGACACAAACTAAACCTGAATGCCAGCAGAAGGAACATTTGAAAGACCCTAGGTTCAGAAAGATAGGTCAATGAGATGACAGCACAAGCTCATAAAGCCAAGGTGACAAGGCAGGAGGAGGGCAGAGTCTTTAGAGTGAGGCTCTAAGGTGCAGGACTCAGAAGGCTGGGCCAGTGTACCTGAGGTTCTGTCTCCATTTATTTTATTTTATTATTTTTTAAATGTTTATTTATTTTTGAGACAGAGACAGAGCATGAACAGGGGAGGGCCAGAGGGAGAGGGAGACACAGAATCCGAAGCAGGCTCCAGGCTCTGAGCTGTCAGCACAGAGCCCGATGCGGGGCTCGAACTCACGGACTGTGAGATCATGACCTGAGCCGAAGTCGGACGCTTAACCGACTGAGCCACCCAGGTCCCCCAAGGTTCTCTCTCCATCTAAAAGGAAGTCCACAGCCTCAGGCCTGACACTGACACAAGTTTGTTTGTTTGTTTGTTTGATTTTTTTGATGAGACCTTCTCCTAAAAGGAATCCCCACCTTGACACTTCAAGAGTTAGGTTTTCAACTCTTTTTTTCTTACCTAAGTATGAAGGTGCCTTTTAAAAAGTTCAATTATGGGACACCTGGGTGGATCAGTCAGTTGAGCATCTGACTCTTGATTTCTGCTTGGGTCATGATCTCATGGTTCCTGAATTTGAGTCCCGCATCGGGGTCTGTGCTGACAGCGTGGAGCCTGCTTTGGATTATCTCTCTCCCTCTCTTTCTGCCCCTCCCCTGCTCACTTTCTTACACTCTCTCAGTCTCTCTGACAATAAATAAATAAACATTTTTTTTTAAAAAGTCCAACTGCACATCCTACTCTCCTCCCGGGCCATGTATATGACAGGTCACCTAAGTAGCTTCCCAATCTCCTCCTCTTCTCTAGGACTTTCCACGGACCAAATTTCTCTCCAGGATTCTAAAAACATGTTTGGTCGCCTGAGATGATTATATCCCTAATCACAAAGTTCCCCTTTCTGACACAGCATGTATGAGATCAGCAAACTTGGAAAGCAATACAGTCCATGGATTCTTACTTTTAATTTGACATACTTTGGATGTAAACCAAGATGTCTGAGAACAATCAGCCAGTTCCTTAACCTTCTTTGCCATGTTAGTCACATTTTTATTTCTGTTTCCTTTTATCCACACATGCATCCTCACCTGCCTACTCAGAACAGCCTACGCAGACATCATTTTCAGATTTTGGCAGAGGTGCATACACACAGATCATAGGTTGAGGCAATATGTAAATCATGAGAACTGAGAACCATAACTGGAAACAAATGCAACACTTTGGGGGCAAGAACAACAAAGAAAAAGGTACTATTACAAGAGGAAGGGGGTTTAGGAATTGTGACGCTGGACCTGTCAAGGCCATGATACCACCTCCTCCGTGTGATGGCTTAATGGTGCTGCTCACTGTAGACCAGAATGCTGACCTTGGGCCCTAAGACTCCAGCACTCTCCCTGGGTTGACCTCCATGGTTTCTAGCAGACCTATCTATAGATTTGCTTAAATATTTCATCTTTAGTGTCCACATACTCTTAATGGCTCTGCCTGGTGTTTATGGAAGAACATAGAAACAGCCTCATCCACCAAGGGCACACTCTCTTGGGCATTTTTAGCCAGTAGTTTCATCACTTTGACTCCCATGTTAAGTTGCAAAAACCCTGGGGAGACTATGCTAAAAAGCAGACTATTTGTGAGTTGACACAGTGCTGTCCACTGGAGGACTTATTTAGCATTTAGTTTTCCTTGGTGGTCATTGCACTATCAGTTCCTAGATTAGAGTTAGCAGGAACAGGTACTCAAAGCACCCTGCTTAAGTTTAACCACGCCTCTTCCTAAATCCCATCATTTACTTTCAATGACTTTTTCCAACAAGAACAGAGCAACAATGAACCGATAGTCATCTATCTATATAATAAGTATTCCACAGCTTCTGATTATGAGCCCATAAAGCATATCTGATCTGGGTGAACAAATGAAAAGTGATTCCTACTCTTAAAAACCAAGGAGTATCGTGGAAGAGGCAGAAACTAAATAATAAAAATAAATGATTAAATGCTGTTTAAGTGTTTATATGCTCTGAAGGAGGAGGATAAGGAACTTAAGACAAATGAAAGGGGACACTTTACGCTGGCCATCAGAAGAGACCTCTTTCAGGAGGTGATGCTTAAGGATGATGGTGGAGAGCAGAGGGAAGAGCATTCCAGGGAGAGAAAAGAGCATATGTGAAGCCCTGTGATGGTGTTACCCTTATCTATTGCTGTATAACAAACCACCCCAAACTTAGTGGCATAAAACAACCAATTTACTGTGCTCAGGGGTCCTGTGGATGAGGAGTTTGGATAAGCTGCAGCCTGCAGGATGGCTTGTGTCTGCTTCACAAAGTATTGGGTGCCTTGGATGGCTAAGGGCTGAAATCAGCTGGAGTTATTAGGATTTCGCTCCCATGACTGGCTCTTGTGCTAGCACAGCTCAAAAGTCAGGCTGAGCTGAGGCTGTGAACCCGAGAATCTACATGTGGTCTGTCCAGTGGCTTGGACTTCCCCACAGCATGGTGCCCCAGGGTAGTCATATTTCTTACATAGTGGCTTAGGGCCTCAGAGTGAACAGCATCTAAAAAATGCCTTTTAGAACCTGGCCTCAGAAGTGTTATGGGCTGACTTATGTCCCTCCAAAATCATATTCTGAAGTCCTGTGCTCCAGTACCTTGGATGAGACTATATTTGAAGGTAAAACTTTCAAAGAGGTAATTAAGGTAAAATGAGACCATAGGAGTGGGCCCTTTCACTCTGGTACCCTTACAAGAGGAAATTAGGACTCGACAATGCAGACCAAGGGACAATCAGGTGAGGACAGAGTGAAGTGACGTCTGCTTCCAAGCCAAGAAGAGATGCTTCGGAAGAAACCAACTCTGCCGGCACCTTGATCTTGGGCTTCCTGCCTCCAGAACTGCAAGGAAATAAATTTCTGTTGGTTAAGCCACACACTCTGTGGTATTTGTTACAACAGTCTTAGCATACTAATACATCACATAGTGTCACTTCTTATATACTCTCTTGATCAGAGCAGTCACAAAGCCACCCAGATTCAAACAGGGGAGACATGGACTTCTCTTCTTCATGACAGGAGTGTTGAAAGATACGGGGCAGTGTTTTAAAACTGCAGCATATTGGAAGGAGCTTGGCAGTTGGAGGACCTAAAAGCCAGTATGGCTCGGACACGGTGGGCAAGGCGTCACATGGTAAGAAGTTAAGTGTGAGGAGGTAGGCAGGGATCAATTATTTGCAGACTTTGTTGTCCCAACAAAGAGTTCAGATTGTGCTCTAAGTGAAGCAGGATTTTATTTTTTTTAATGTTTATTTATTTTATTTGAGAGGGAGAGAGACAGAGCACAAGCAGGAGGGGGGCGGAGAGAGAAGGAGACACAGAATCTGAAGCAGGCTCCAGGCTCTGGGCTGTCAGCTCAGAGCCCCACACAGAGCTCGAACTCACAGACTGAGAGATCATGACCTGAGCCGAAGTTGGATGCTTAATTGACTGAGCCACCTAGGTGCCCCAAAGTGCAGCAGGATTTTAAAAAGTTAATCCAGAGAAAGAGGTTTTGATTTATAGCTTTGAATAGCGCTAATACAGCTGTGAAGAAGAGGACAACTGGAAACAGAGTGACTGATTATTTTTTTAACTTTACTTATTTTGAGAGAGAGAGAGAGAGAGAGAGAGCAAGAGCAAGTGGGGGATGGGCAGAGAGAGGGAGAGCAGGCTCCAAGCAGGCCCAACATGGGGCTGAATCCCACGAACCATGAGATCATGACCTGAGATAAAGTCGGATGCTTAACCAACTGAGCTACCCAGGTGCCCCACAGAGTGACGACTGAGCCACCCAGGCACCCCAAGGTGTGACTGATCATTACACTAACTGAAGGGTTCAGGTGAACAAAGCTGTTGACTTGGAGAAAGGTATTGGCCATGAAGATAAACAGGGACAGATGGATACAAAATAGTGTTTGAAGGTAAAATTGGCAAGACTTGATGAAGAATTGAATGTGAGTATGCAGGGAACTGAAGGTATGAAGGATCACTACCAGATTTCCAGCTTGAGAACGTAATGATGCTATTTACTGGGATGAGAAAAGAGAGATAGACCTGGCAGGAAGGTACATGCAAATCAAAGCTTTATTTCATATATATAAAGCATCTTTTGAACTTCCTCAAATCAAATTTAGCAAATCTGTCCCTAAAACAATAACCCAGAAATGAAAAGGCCCCCCTAAGTTTATTCACACTCCTTTCTTTTAATGTGAGTAGAAAGAAATTACCTCAGGGCGCCTGGGTGGCTCAGTCGGTTAAGTGTCCCACCCTAGATTTCAGCTCAGGTCATGATCTTATGGTTCGTGAATTTGAAGCCAGAGTCAGGCTCCCAGCTGGCAGTACAGAGCCTACTTGGGATTCTCTCTCTTTCTCTCTCTCTCTCTCTCTCTCTCTGCCCCTCCCATCTTTCTCTCTCTCTCTCTCTCTCTCTCTCTCAAAGTAAATAAAGTTTTAAAAAACTAATAGCTAATATTTATTGAGCTCTTTCAATATGTCAGGTACTGTGCTAAGTAATTGAAATGACTTTCTTTTTTATCCAAATACTTCTTGTTGGGTATGTGCTATTTTTGTATCTAGTGGATTAAAAACTGTTTTAGACATTGTGTTTGTCTGCTAGGGCTGCTAAAACAAAACACCACCGACGGGGTGGTTTAAACAACAGAAATTCATTTCTCACAGTTCTGGAGGCTTGATGTCCTAGATCAAGGTAGGGTGGTGTCTGGTGAGACCACCCTTCTTGCCTTGCAGATATGCATCTTCTCTCTCTGTCCTCACATGGCCTTCCCTTGGAGGGTGCGCCTAGAGAGATCTCTGAAGTGTCTTGTTTCTCCTCCTCCTCCTCCTCCTCCTTCTCCTTCTCTTCCTCCTCCCCCTCCCCTTTCCCCTCCCCTTCTTCTTCTTCTTCTTCTTCTTTTAAAAATTATTCATTTTTAGAGAGAGAGGAAGAGTGCAAAGGGAGGACAGAAAGAGAGGGGGAGAGAGAGAATTCCAGGCAGGCTCTGCACTGTCAACACAGAGCCCGCTGTAGGGCTTGATCTCACAAACTCGTGAGATCATGACCTGAGCTGAAATCAAGAGTCAGACTCTTAACTGACTGAGCTGCCTAGGCTCCCCTCTTCCTCTTCTTCTAAGGACACCAGTGTTATCAGAGTGGAGTTCTAGTCTTATGACCTCATGTAATCTTACCTTGCCTCTATGAAAACCCTGTCTCCAAATAGTGTCACATTGAGGTTTAGGGCGTCAACATATAAGTTTTTTTGAGGAAAACAGTACAGTCTGTCACAGAGATGTTAAGAAACTTACACGAGGTCATGTACCTAGGAAATACAGGAACCAGGTTAGGAACCTAGTCAGTCTGACTCTAGAAGTCTATGTTACATTTTCACTTACTTTGCCTTATATAGGAACATCTGTCTCTGTCTTCCAGATCTTGGCAGGTACACAAAAATTAGAAGTAATAAAATCCACAGAAATTTATCTGGATCAAATAACATGAAAACACACTTCATGTACTCAACCAATAAATTTAGTCTTTGGTACTGTGTTGGAGATATTTTGTGTGTGTTGTGTTTCTTTTTTATTGTTTCAAATTGATAACAAATAAAACAGCTTACTTTAGTATGGATTGAATATTTTTAATATCTAGAAATCCTAAGGAAGGAATAGTAGTAATAATAATAGTCCATTTCAGTAACACTATTTCTGTATCTAGGTTAATAATCTAGGGGGAAATATATCAACATTATGTTAATTAAACTCTCAGTTGCCTATACCTTGGGACATGTTATGAATGGTGCTGAAGAGAAAAAGTCAATATGCAAATAGTTACAATATCAAGATGTAGTCAGGAAATTGTGGCACAGATGAGACAGACTCATACATGCATGAAAGAATATAAATGTAGATAATGTGAATGGCAGTAAATACTAGAAGCAGGCATACTGGAACAATGACAATACTTCTTACTTGTGCTTTTGAAAATTCTTTACACATAGCAAATGGGGTTTTTAATGCAGGAAAATAAAAAAAAAAAAAACAAACAGAGACTGTCAGAGAAAGCCACTGATCATTGAAGCTGGAAAATACAACTCATTGTCAGAAGACTATTTTTAAATACAAAGAACAACTATATACATAGCTTGGTGGAACAAATGCGGGATAAATTCAACAGAAAGCAGTGTATCTACAATGCCAGATACCATATAACAGAAGCCTAGAATATCCTTTCACCACAATCTTGAATTAAAACTATCTATGAAAAAAAAACTTGCTTTCATGAACTTCACCTAAAACAAACAGTCACAATTTAACATCTATTCTTAATTATTTGCCTTCAAGTCAACATACATTTACTGAATAATCAGACCCTCGGATAAGAAATCATAGCTTTTTGGATTCATCTCCTTTCTCCATCCTCTCCCATGGACCTCATATCTATCCCAAATTGAGACACTAGTAAACTATGGTAAAATCTGAGTTCAGATGGGTAGATACATGAGTTAGTCTTATCTATTTGGGGACTCAGAGTCCATTTAACACAGCATCAGATGAAAAACTCTAAAAGCAGCCACTTGGTAAATATGTGTCGTACATAACCTCAAATACCCACAGTTTAAAAACTTGCAGAGGTTTAAAATAGTAGGATAAAATATTCAATAATTAACTGTCCTCTCCACTCTTTTGTTCTGGAGTAGACATAATCCATGTTTATCTTTCAGACTCCATTTTCAAAGCAAATACAAATTGTATTCTAACCACGCTATGTCTTAGCTCATGTTTCCTGGCTCCCACTTGTTAGCACAAAAAGTAGTGAACCATCACAATGTGGAATGCCAGAAGGGAGGGCTCAGTAATAGTAGCAGTAGCAGGCACAGCAACGGCTGTCCTTAAGTAGAGCTTCTTCCATTCACAGATTGACTTTCAGCTATGTGTAATCCTATTGTGTTATGAGTGCCTAGCTCCAAAGAGAGCATGTAGCACAATGCCTGCTGCACAGTAAGCACCCCACTGCTGTTGGTTTAATTAATCAATTACAATATTCATCTTCTTGAGCCGCTAACAGACTAATTTGGACAGGAAACACATACACACACAAACAATTATCGGTAGTGCAGTTTCATCATTTCACCAAATCCCTTTAGTATTAACAGTCCGATTATGAGCTACTCCTATTATGAGCTCCTCCGAGTGTCTACCACCTTCTCCGGCAAGGTTATCTTTTCTTAAAGGTGGAAATAGCAATAAATAGTTTGGGAGGAAAACAATTAGGAAGGAAGAGACAGGTATCCAACAGCGAACAATGATCTGCTGAGCTCTGCCCCATCGGGCCTTACATGGTGCCATATACAACGTTATTAAGTCCACGCGCATGCGCCTGCACTCATCCCATCAGACAGCAGTGTTTGGGGGAAGTTAGGTCCAACATGAATTCGTGCCATAGTGTAGCCATGTCACATACTGCAAACTCTGAAGACATGATAGAAAACAGGCTAAGTGTGATGTGGCGTCCCTAAAGTTGATAAAACGTCTTATCTACCTGATGGTTTAAGAGTAATGGTGAAAGAATCCAGGGGCTCAGGGAGCGTAAATACTAGCCAGTGATGGAGAAGGACATCTGAGGCCAGAGAGGAGAGGCTTTGGGAGGCATCTCCACTCAGTTGTACCGCAGCTTCATGGTGTACCAGCTGCAAGGCTTAGGGCCAGTCTCAAGTACAACCTCTGAAAAATGGGATAATGAGAGTTAGCCTAGAGTGGCAGTGTGAGAACAGAACTGAATGCCAAGGACCTGATAGGAGACAGATGCCCAGTAAATGTAGGTTTCCTTTTTTTAGTGTAAAATCTAAGGGCCTTTCAGATGCCTTAGAAAAGGGCCAGGTTCAGCCTTTTCCAACGAGATACAGCTAAGAAAAGCTAGGATACTAAGAAATACCAAGGCTGGACCCCTAACACTTGGCTTAACATGAAAAAATCACTTGGAGAAGAGAGGCCTTTTGGTTTAATCACTGAAAACTAGATTTTAGGGACAGGTTTGAGCCAAACTGTTTTGTTTCACTTCGAATGCCAGGTATTCTGCTAAGTACTTAACCATGGCTTTTCCATCCATTTTCCAGCATTTATAATGTTCAATGAGTTTCCTTTTTTCATTGATTCTTTCTGGAATGAAATCCTCTACCACTGTCAATTGTTGCTTTTCAAGGCTTCATTAAAGCTACTTGGATTAAGGCTTTGAGCCTTGAGAAACACTGTTTGTTTGCTTCACTTGGCTGTGCTTTAACATGAAGGCCTATAATGAATTTCCTCAGAGTTGTTCTGAGAAAGAAAATATCTTGTCTCAAGCATTTCTTGTCTCTGCTTGCCCTGGTGATAGATATTAAATAATGTGGTGCTTAACCTCTTCATTTTTTTTCTTTTACCCAGAAAACATGCAGTCAAGGACATAGGAGGCAGTAGGTAATAGCTGAAAAAGCACCCTGTAGCACTATATTTTTCCCTTTATTTTACTCTTCTTTCTCTGTGTCATTTATGATTGAGGCATCTACTGATGAGGAGGGAACTTCTGGAGAAAAATTGAAACTCAGATCTAATTGATACGGGGCTTCATGCTATTCTTTCGTCCTCCTGCCCACCCCCTGCCCCACCTTACCCCTTGTGCCACTCTTGACTATGTATGTTCTGCATACGAACACCTGGAGAGGCTAAAGAACTTCAAAGGAAGGTGGAAGTGAACTTGAGTTTTTGAGCAACTATTAAATTTTAGGCATTTTTTTAAACTTTGTTTTATTCTTACAAGACCAGCCAAAATTTCTTGAGCCAATGGTCACACCTTGGCCATCCATCAGCAAATCCTGGTAGTACCACCTTCTAAAACATCCAGAATATAACCACCCGATCACCCCTTCAACTCCTAGTCTCATTTTCATTGTTTGACTGACCGATCTCAGTTCTCTTTGCAGTGGGATTCTCTCTCCTCCTAATGCACCTGCAGTTGGTACTCAGCAAGGCAGCCTCGTGATGCCCACGCAAGTCAGATGGCGCCTCTGCTCTGCTCAGGAGGACTTCCCCTCTCTCTGCCCACCCAGAGGGATGCTGGCTGGATGCCTGTCTACCCGCGCTGACTGGCTGAGCCTCCATGCAGCCCACATATCCCACGTGGTCTCCCCTGCACCACCTGCTTGCTCTCCACGGCTTTCTATTCCCATCTCACACACCTCCTCAAGATTCCTGCCCCCATGCCCAGCTTTCTTCCACACCAGGACCTTTGCACTTGCTGTTTCCCAGACCCAGAATTCTTTTTTCCAAATATCTTCAAAACTCACTTCTTCACTTCCGACAAGTGTGTGCTCAGGTGGGACCTTATCAGAAGATGCCTTCGTTGACCATTTTACACAAAAAGCAGCTCTCAGTTACTCTCCCTCTCCTCATGCTGCTTTGTTCTTCTTCACAACACTCATCATCTTTGGTATATACTTATTTATTGATGTCCATGTGTGTCCATTAGTGTGTAAATTTTATGAACGAGAGACCAGAAAATTAGATTAAGTTTCTGAGAGAAATGAACTTACCCATGATGTACATAGAGCAGTTAGGCTGGCAATCTCTGCAGCCTATGCTCTCTCTGCTATAATCACGCAGCTGACTTTGAAGCAGCTTCATCCATTGCTATTACAGGTCTACGCATTCAATAAAGATGGGATGCTCAGGGCGCACTACCCTTTTGTATCTACCTGATGCATCTAAATCCTGCAAACTCACAGTGTTATCCATTTGCTGACAAGACTACTCAGCCTGGGGAGGTTTAAGCCTTTGTCAGTCTTAGGTTTGCAGGAGAGAAAAGAGGGGTAAGAGAACAAGACTGAACATAATGCAGGATTCGTTAGTTCCAGAACTCGTGTCCCCTCTCTAGCTACTCAGCATGCTCTTTTTTACTAGCTTTTTTCTGCACATGCCGTATCTCTCCCATTGCAAATATAAATAAATACATACATGCATACATAAA
Source organism: Prionailurus viverrinus (assembly GCF_022837055.1). Classification (NCBI taxonomy): domain Eukaryota; kingdom Metazoa; phylum Chordata; class Mammalia; order Carnivora; family Felidae; genus Prionailurus; species Prionailurus viverrinus. The sequence goes on from NC_062568.1 coordinate 86,965,384, forward strand.
AAAAAATAACAGGTCTAAATGCTTCTTTTGAAATCAAATGATCCTCCTGCCTGCCGTGTTGCTGAAAAGCCCCACCTCCGAATTCCTCCAGCACATCTTCTGTACTGTTGCCAGGAGGGTTTTTTAAAGACATGAATCGTACTATTCCATTTTGAGAAAGGAAAAAAAAATTGCACTAACATACAATCATGATTCTTTGACTTAGCATACATACTAGCAGGATTTCTTACTGAAATCCCATGTCCCTTGCAGCCCTCTGCTCAGGCTTGCCCCTCTAGCAGCTTTTAATTTCACAACACAGAAATATCTAGAAGACCCCACATACATCATTCAGTGTCACGTTTTAATACTTTTATCTACTCCAGAAACACTACCTTCTCTGCCTGATTTCTGTCGGTTGTACATTTCTGATTGTTGTTAACACTGGCATCTATTGAGAGCCCTCTGTGTGTCAGGTGGTGTTCGTCGTGAGGTATATATTGTTCCATGCTCACAACAGCCCTCGTCACAAGGATTGTCAGCCCATATTTTACAGGTAAGGAAGTGAAGCTCAGAGAGTCCAAGATCCCATGACTAGACAATAGGAGAGCAGGGATCTGAGCCACATGTTCTTGTCACAGCCCCATGCCTGTCATCTTTCTGCACTGCTGGGTGCCATGCGTCTGCTCCTGTGATTCTATCTCGTCCTAAGATTGCAAGCCTCTTCCTGGCAGAACTTTCTCTTTCCTTTTGTAGCTACAGTGCCTCAGCTACCGACCGGGGTCATCAGTTTTGTGGTTACATAAATAGAATTAATTATCTGTGAAAAGGACCATGACTGGGAATTACATCTGAACACTAACAGCCTTGGGGCAGTCAGCCCTCATCTTGACTGTGTGGCCTTTTCCCTCATCCCCCCGCCCCACCCCCATTCAAAGCTAACAAATGCCCACATTTTGCAGGAGTTTGTTCAGTTTATGGTGACCGCAGGTCTATGAACACAGCCATCCATAAACACTAATGCTCGTTCTGGTCTGCCTATGAGGAAGTTTACAGGCATACTTTTTTTCTGTTACGGAGGAGTTTGTTTTATGTATGAAGATAAGGTTCTCTAATACTTACTGCTGGTGTTCTTCATATAGTCAACAGCAGACCTGTTTTACGTTGTCCTTTCTAGGGTGGAGATGACCTTTGTTGATTTAAACGTACTGCTTTTTTTATTTAGAATTTTTTTATTACAGTGATAATATATTTTCATGTGATCCCCCCAAGAATTCAATAGATTTATATTTTGTACTGGACTCAATGATTTGAAAGTTCATATGGAAAAAAATAAATGCAAGAATTCTCAAGAATGTGAGAGGGAGAAAGAATAATGATGCATTCAGGTAGTACCAGATACTGGAATTTACTTTAAAGCTAATGTAATAAAAAAAATGATATTTACACAAGAAAAAGCAAATAGAGCAGTAGAATTGAATCAGATCGAGAAATGTATGTAAGTAAATGTGGGAAGTTACTGTATGATAATAAGAGTATTTCCATTCCAGAGGAAATAGAGAGTTTGTTTAATAAATAATTGGCATTATTTGGTTATCAAAATTAAAAAAAAGTTTGAATTTTAATGATATACTTAAACGTTCAGTTTTAACCGAAGAAAGTAAGGAAAAATCACACTATACATTTATAAATTTAGATTTTTCGACTTGTTACAACACATATTGCCTTTGTAATGTACAATAATTAGAATTTGTTTTAAAAGTAATATTTACATGTTGCAAATTATATATTACATGTTCCCAACATTAAAACAATTCAGAGATTATAAAAGTAAATATTGAGAGACTCCTTCATCTTTCCAATACCCTCAGTTTATAGTTTTTCTTCCCTGATATTTTTATGTGCATTTACATATACCCATGCAGACATACATTTTTTTTACCTTAATGGGATGACATTATTTTGCAAATTTTATTTTTTTTGCATTAAATGTATCATTGTGGACAACCTTCCAAAAAGATATATCTTGACAAATGTCAGTCTTTCCAAAGGCTACACACAGTGTCCCATTATATGATTCTAACTTAAATTTATTTAAGTAATCCTTTATCCCTATCAATAATATATTGTTAGAAATCTAATCACACAGAAGGGACAGAAATGAAAAGTCAAGTTCTCTATGACTCTATTTCCAACATTCTTCCCCATAAACAAAAATGGTTCTGTGTTATAGTGCTGGGATTAGTTAAGACACTAAATTCTAGCCACTCATAGGATGATGGCCCAAACCTGAAGGTCTAATGGTTTCTCTTAATCTTTTGAGTTTTTTTCCTCTTAAGTCATGTCAGCTGCTACTCCTGTAGCTCATGGCATACTCTTTTTAAATTATTTCTTTTTTTGTTTGATCTGCTGGGGAGCCTTATTGAGTAAAACTTTTGGAAAGCTTGTGAGGGTGATAAACTTTGTGACAATTTGCATGACTGAGAATGTTACATAAAGAATAGTTTAAGTACGGAAATTCTATATTCATAGTCATTATTCCATGAGTTTTTGGACAGTCTTTGTTCTTTCAAGTTCTAGCGTCCAGTGTTGCTGATAGAAAATTCTACTATCAATCTAATTCTCCTTTCTTTATGGACGGCATCGTTCTTTTCTCTCTCTGGAAGTTTTTAAAATTTTCTTTCCAGAGATTTTAATAAAGCATGTTTAAGCATGGATCTTTTTTCCATCTACCTCACCTCAGTGAAGCTTTCAATATGAAGGATCTTATGATTCTTCAGTCTGTAATATTTTTATTTCATTATTTCTTTTATTATCCCCCCCCCCCTTTTCTGTCTTCTCTTGGAACTCCTTTTAATCAACTATTGATTAATCAACTGTTGTTTTAGGTTGCTGAAAATTTCTTTGCTTGAGCTTCCAAATCAAAAACATGGTTTCTAACTCTCTTAAAGTGCAGTGGTCCGTTGATGTTTAAATTTCAGCCATCACATTTTAATTTCTAAAATTCTTTCTTGTTCCATAGGTGCCGTAGCCTCTCTAATTTTTCTAAGGATAATATTTAGAATTTTTAGGGACATTTGGGATCATTTTGTTTCCTCACATTTCTGCTGATCTTCCGTTCTCTGCTCATATTTGTGAATCACATAGGTTGACCTGAGGTGCCATGCTGTCAGTATTGTAAAAGTTCTTCAGGTGATTCTCATTTGGTGTCAAGATGTACAGGGATCTCTGCCAGGTAATAGGGCAGGTGTGTGACTAGGTACATGCTTTTTCACTTTGTCTTCTCTCATCTAATAACATGTCCTGCAGGGTTTTTTTCACCAGTGTATGGAAAGCTCCCTCCTTTTTTAGAGCTTTATAGCATTCCATTGTGTGGATGTCCCATAGCTATTTCATTATTTCCCTATTGGTTTCAAACACTTGAGTTGTTCCAAATATTAGAGCAAGGAATTCTTTCCTCTAATGTTGCAATAAATAATCTTATCCATCTGTCATTTTGTACCTGTGCAGTTACACCTGCAAAATAAATCCTCTAAAGACAGAATGAGTAAAAAAGTTAAATGTATTTTTACTTTTGATGAATTTTGACAAAGTGCCCTTCAGTTTGAAACATGAGGAAACATGGGCGCCTGCATGGCTCAGTTGGTTGCACATCCGACTCTTGATTTTGGCTCAGGTCATGATCTCACGGTTTGTGAGATCGAACCCTGCATCCGGCTCTGGCAGTACAGAACCTGCTTGGGATTCTCTCTCTTTCTCCCTCTCTCTGCCCCTCTCCTGTTCTTGCCCCCCCCCAAAATAAATAAATGAACTTAAAAAAAATGAGGAAACAGCCCCAGAAAGGTGAGGTGACTTAATAATAGGTGCATAGCAAATTTATGCCAGTATGGGGAACAGAACCATCACCTCGTGACATTCAGTTTAGTGTTTCTTCTGCTGTATAACATTTCTCTCACTGTGTTCTATAAGCAGGGACCAAAGCTATGTCAGGTAATTTGGTGAACTGATTGATCATCAGGGGTCATCCAAGATGAATCAGTGCCTGGAAAAGGACTAAATACCCACATCCATTCCCCATAGCCTCACAGAAATAATAGAAAAGATATATGCATATGAAGACAATGCAACAATGATATGTAGATAGCACAAAGCAAAATAAAAATGGAATTAGCAGTGGACCTAAAAGTTCAAAGAAATGTTGGAGAGAGAAAGCAGGATAGGAAAAACTATAACCAGAAACACCATAGACAAAATTAGTTCTCAAGATAGCTTGCAAGGAAACTCCAAGTATAAAGTCAATTAGGACAAAGGCAAAAGTTGATCATCAGGCAAACAGCAAGATTTTTAAGAACTAAATTTAAAACTGCCAGTTCAACTGTCTTCCTAGCTCTCACTTCACCCCAATATACAGAGGCTACTACAGAGCTGGTATGGGAAGTTTTGCTATTAGTACTGAAGACCTATTCGTCCATCCACTTATTAACCACACTCAACCCTGCTTAGCTTCCAAGATCAGATGAGACCAGGTACGTTCAGGATGGTGTAGCCATAGACTGAAGACCTATTCTCTAAAGAACAGGTGGCTGAGGAGATTGGGGAAGAGTCTTAGTACATGTACTGGACTTGAGAGAGAACAGAAATGGAGATTTAGGTAACCCTGCATGTCTATCTACTTCAGAGAGCATGACGAAACACGAACGAAGCAGTTCTGGCCATCAGTAAAAACAGGAGAGCCTTCTAACCATAAGAATAGGGCCCTGGACTGTTGTGGGATTCCAAGCCTCTTGTCTGCTCCAAGCCAGCATGTCCTCCTGGGAAGCCTGCCTCTCAGAATGCCTGGATACAGTCACAGGTGAATTCTACCCTCCAGTTCAGAAAGCATTTGGTAAGCCAGCCTGCCCCAGGAGTGTGTTTTAATTCATCCAGATATGCACAAAAAGATTGTGCAATATTACATACCTCATAAAAACTCCCTCCCCAAGTAATTATTTTTTTAAGTTTATTTATTTTGAGAGACAGAGAGAAAGAGAGAGAGAAAGAGAGAGAGGGAAAGAGAGTCAGCAAGGGAGGGGCAGAGAGAATCCTAAACAGGCTGCACACTGTCAGCACAGAGCCTGATGCAGGGCTTAAAGTCATGAACACTGAGATTATGACCTGAGCCAAAATCAAGAGTCAGATGCTTAACCAGCTGAGCCACCCAGGTGCCCCAAAACTCCCCAAGTAATTCTAAGTGGCATCCAGGATTGAGAAACCCTTGTCTAAACAACTGACTAGAATAGTTGTACCTGTGTAGTATAAAATAGTCTCTGCTCATTTAAAATCGAGTTTAGAGTGAAAAATCAAATTCTAAATCTGTTTAATAAATGATTGTTTTTGTGCCAAGAGAGCTATTAGCTTATAGTCAATTATAATAAATATACAGAGACTGTAGTGAAATTCAAAGCCACTGTAGTGGACCCACAATGAAATATTCTTTTCAGCATGTTTGGATGAGTGTACCTAGAGTTGATGGAACATCCTTATCTCCATCACTGACAAGTAACATATATTTTGCTTCAAATTTCACCTCTTTGTCATTGATGTTTGGGAATTTCCACTCCGATGTATCTACTCATGGAATTGTTTTACTCATATGCTTTGGATTATTTTCTGTAAATTAGTCTTTCATCCAGTCTGGAAAATTCTCATTTTCCCTTCAAATGTTTCTTCTGTTCCATTCCTTCTGATTCCTCTTTCTGAGATTCTAATAAGACATATGCTAAGAACTTTTCATTCACTTCATATTTTTAAACTTTTCTTTTGTATTTCCATCTTTTTCCTCTCTGTGCTGATATTTTCCTCAGATATCTCTTTCTGTTCATTAATTCTCTCTTTAGCTCTACCTAAATGGCACTTCGCCTTTTCCTTCCCCAAAGTATTTCCCCTTTTTAGAGTTTCTGTATGATCCCTTTACAAGTCTACCAGGCAATTCCTTCTTTCTTGCTTGTTTTTTTCTATTCCTATATTATTTCTTTAAATTGTTCATACATTCTATGTTCTATATCTGATAGTTCCAATCTCTGCAATCCTCAAGTGTCAGCTCTGTTCCTTGTCATGTGCTCTGACTCTCACTCCTGGAGCTTGGTGCACTTTGATTTTAAGCTTTTTGTTTGTTCTTCCTCTGTGGGGATCCTGTGGCAATGCTTTCCTGAGAAAAGTATCTATCTCTGCTTCTTCTGTGAACTAAGGGTCTGCGCCAACCTGGGACCATTTCATCCCTCTGAGAGTGACAGTTCAAGACAGGATTCTCAGGCTCAGCTTGTCTATGGTGTTGGTCCCAAGGCTCAAGGTCTAATTTATGACATAAGACCCCAGGGAGACCCTGCCCCTACCTGCCACTCCCACTCCCAAGTAGCTTATGGTTTGGGGTTTTTGTGCACCCTAACTAGACTCTTTTCTACAGAAGGAGAGTCCCTCCCAACCATATTGCCCACCATATTGCTAGAGGCAGTTATCATTATGAAATATTTTTAGCAGTGTTCTGGGGAGCCAAGCCTGATTTTATCAAAAGTAAATGAGCACAGCATGGAAGAACGTTTAGTGAATTAGGATAAACTGTAATTGGCTGGTTATCATATTAATATAGTGAAAATAACTTTCTGTCTGATGTCTTTTGTATCAGTCCAACATTTCTTTTCTAACATCTCTAATTAATTCCTAAATTAATTTGTTTGGCCACAATGTTTTATGAATTTTCATTAAAAAGTGTGAGAAAAATGTGTTAATAAGTCTATTAACTAATTTTGCAAGTAACTTTACCGCACATATGTAATGCTTCCTCTGATTTTCTGTGTTTCTCTGGTTAAAAGAATCATAGAGGTCATACTGATGGACATCAACAATCAAAAAAATGTATCAGTATCTATGTATCTATAGATACTGTATATGTGTATGCCTTTAGATGTTATAATACATGGCACAAGGTTAGGTTGTTTTAGTACGTGGTCTAATTTCTTTCAGCTGCTGGACTTTTGCACATGGTAGAAATAAAGTCATTCAAATGACTCAATACCATTATCTCAGAGGTGGACATAGTTCTTCAGTACCTCACCTCTTATTTTTTATCAGTTAATTAGCAGGAAATCTTTTCCAGTTTGTGAGGAAGTGAACACAGCCTGTTTCCTGCCTCTGTGATTAGTAGAGTCCAGCATTCTCCTTGCATATCATCTTCAAAAAGACTTCAAGTTTTTTTCCTGAGGTGCTAGGAATAGGGAAGTCTTCTATTAATGTGAGAAGTGTCGCTCCATTTCTAGGAATTCAAAGAAATTCAGGACACGAACTTCAACTCAATGAGGGTATATCCAGCATGGAGTGAGATACATGACAGGCACTTAATATTTTTTATTTGTTGAATGAATGAAAAAAAAAAATAAATGAATGAATCTTTTAAGATAGGGAGCCAGTACAGGCACCTGGGTGGCTCAGTTGGTTGAGCGCCCGACTCCTGATTTTGGCTCAGGTCATAATCCCAGGATTGTGAAATCAAGCCCCACTTCAATCTCTGTGTTAAGTGTGGGATTCTCTTTCTCTCTCCCTCTGCTCCTCTCCCACTGTCACACACTCTCTCTATATAATAAAAGTAAAATATAAAATAAAATAAAATAAGGATCCAATAATAGAAAACTATCCCACTAGTGGTGATTTCATGGTGAGATTGTATTTGCTCTTTTATTTAGTGTGCCTTCATCCCACCATACACATACACATACAGCAAAAGAGAGAAGCAGGGGTAGAAAAGAATTTAATTTATTCCAGTGAATTTGGAGGCCAGAAATAACCAATAATTATAGCCCAAATGAGTGACCTATTGCATTAGGACATACATTTAAGCTTCTATACTTTTATAACAACAAGAAAAAAGAAAGAAGCTCTTCTCACTGATTTTTCTGGCTTATTTTGTTCTACCAACTGCAGGTTTTTTTGTTTTGTTTTGTTTTTACATAATTTGAGAGTGGTGCACTGACTAGGAATGTGCCAGTAGGAACTAAAATTTATCTTGTGAGGAGATAAAAATGAGTATCTGGAGGATTGTTTGGTAATTCACACTGAAAACAGAAAGGTTTGATAAGAAACACATTGGATTCCCCTGGCGGGTACATTGTGAGTCTGTGCGAAACAAAGGCTGGGAAGGATCCCCTGTGCCCAGTGTCCTGTCTCAGGCCTATTGTCTGGGCCCACAGCCTCATCACAGAACAAACGTTGTGATAGCAATTCTCTTGGGATCCTGGGCGAATGGAAATTCTGCCTGCACTAATTTTGCAATTTTTGAAAAAGGCTTCCACAAGTGACTTTAAGTGCAGTTAAAGCCAGGTTTTAGAAAGCGTTTTATATTCCTTGTGTTCTCATTTCCTATTCATTCCGTTTCCCTCACTGAAATCAGGAAGTGGATACTGAGCATACCCGATAATCCAGCACTGTGCAGCAAAGCTGTGACCAAAGTTTGCTCAGTTTGTATTTAGTCTCCTGTCATTTGGAGGCTTCTAAAGATGGCAGAGGGAAAAAAAAATTAATCTGTTACTCCTAGTAGAAAATGGTTTCTCTTCAGACTGAGTCGGCATCCTCTTCAGCATGCTGTCCTGTGACTTCTGAGGCTTGCTACTTGAATGAGGTAGGTCAGACCCCAATCAAAAGGGCAGCAATCAAGGTCAGCTGCAGAAGGAGCAGGGTGAGGGCAAATCCTCAGTGGCTGCCCAACCCAGGTTCCTCTCAGCAGGAAACCCCTTTGGAATTAGCAGGGATGGTTAGTTTACAGTTGACTATATAAGGCTTGAAACCATTGGATTATTTATTTATTTATTTATTTATTTATATTCAGAGCATTTTTGTTAGCCACCAATATTTAAAACTGTCTCAAAACAATTAGTAATGGTAGGCATAGCTGAGAAAAAGAAGAATTAGAGGGAATTTATCACAGAGTGTTTGCTATGATGGTCTCTGCTTGTTCCTTTATGCAATAGTACCGGCTGAATACCTGCTATGTGGTAGGCCATGTAGACAGATACACAAGACATTGGCCTAGTTTTCAAAGAGTTTTCCATTCACACGTGGAAATAAGGACTGAGCCCAAGTACTTATAGTGCAATGGATTTTCTGCTCATTGGCACAGAGTGATCAGTGAGTGGCAGAATAGTAAAATAATACCTAAGAACATGGACAGGAGGGGAAATAAGCTTTGCTTTCTCAGAGTTAAGCTAGGAAGATACACTCAGACACATTCAAAAGGTTGAACTTGATTTGAGGATAAACCAAAGACAATATGCCGCTGCAGATTTGGGGAAAAGTAAAACTAGATTCACAGGTGTCTGAATATCTCAAGGACAGAGAGTGGAAGGTTGGAGGGGGACAGGTAGGGTAATATTGTGGCGAACTGCATTTAAGCTGTTGAGAATAAAACTGAATCACGAGAAAGTAGTCAGCTCAGAGAGGAGAGAATTCCAAAGTCCATTTTTCACTGGCCTAAGGAGATGAGCAATTCAGCCCCTGGGACAGAAGAATGAATCCCCATTTTGGTATTGATTCTATACTCATTTAATATTATGATTATAAATTAGCTTCTAGGGGCACCTGTAGCCCAGTCGGCTGAGCGTCTGACTCTGGGTTTCAGCTTAGGTCATGATCTCGTGGATCATGGGATCAAGCCCTGCGTGGGGCTCCATACTGTCAGGGAAGAGCCTGCTTGGGATTCTCTCTCTCCCTGTCTCTCTCTGCCATCCCTCACTCACACTGGCAATAAATAAACAAAGAAACAAGCTTCTAGTTTAAGTCTATCCATCAGGGAGATACCCTTCTACTCATGTGACATACCTGCTTTTATCTATGTAGGTTATAGCTGTCATTGTTAATTAACTAATATAATAGCATTCTGCAATGCACATACACCCACACTAGTTCCATGAGCTCAGGTAATGTGTGTCCATTCCTAAGAAACAATTCTTCCCAGCATGCACTGTTCAAAGTCAGGTGCTCCATCTACCATACTGAGGATTAGACCCTGGCATTGGTGAACGTCCCAAGGTGAACTAATTGAGACCATCTGGCACATAGCCATCTTCCCGCTTGTAATGACACCCCAAGCTCACTGGATGCTTTTCAGATTGAGCTAAAACATAAAGCAAATGCTACAAACTACATGAGACCAGCAAAGGATATACATTTCTCTTGTAGCTGGAATTATCATGGAACCTCTACCCCTGAAAAAATGTAGAGGTTCATTAAGCAAAGGGCTTTGGTGAATGGGAAACTAAAGGCCAGGTCATGAGCCAGATGCAGAGGGAGGTGCACAGCCTGTGCAGATGGGTACTGCTAGGAAATAGTGGGAGCTGGTGTGGGAAAGATGGATTGGGCCAGCCACTGTGGGAGGCCTGAACTGCTAGAACCAGGTGTTTGAATCCTACTGAGTAGGAACTAAGGAACAATTGAAGAGTTTGAGTACAATAATTTGTGCTGTAAGAGATACAGTATGATTGCAATAGACAAGATAGATCCGACTGCATTAACTGAAGCAATGATATCCTGCAGTGCACACACACACACACACACACACACACCAGTTCCGTGAGCTCAGATAATGTGTATCTGACTGAGGTGCAGTTTAGAGGCAAAGGGACAAGTATGGACAAGTTTGGAAGCTGTTGTCATGAAGTAACTCTGGCCTCAAGTAGGATGGAGACAGATGGATGACTGAAAGTGTAAGTGCTAGAAAAAACATAGAGGAAATTCCTGTTGAAGTGCTCACTAATTAGTTAAGCTAAGATTTTCAAATAGAATTATGCCAGTCATAAGACAGCACTGTGCATTTTCAGAGTGGAAAGGAGCATGTCAACCTCATTTTATTAAGTGAGTAGCCAGCCCTAGGAAGAGGGCAGCAAGATGCATGAACTGAGGGGCATGGAGAATGTCAACAGGAAGTGCTGAGTGGCCCAGCAGAGCTCAGGCAAAGCCTGAGGAGGGGTGGGGTGTCAGGTTGGTTAAGTGTCTAGCCTGAGTTGTTTAGCTACACTCAAGTCTGAGGTGGATGAGACACTTCAGACAGAGAGTGAGTGAATGTGGGATGGTGAAGGGCCTGAGACAGAGAAAAGGAGGTCCCAGTGAGGGGAACTCCAGGGGGAGCTATAGCTCCAGGGCTGATAAACTATAATAGCTTATAGTAGAATTTATCTTACAGAGCCTGAGGTGGAGGAAGGATGCCAGGTACCTTCAAAGTTACCCTCCAGTAAACGAACTCTTGTACATGGCTAGTGAAAATGTGAAATGGCGCATTTGCTGTGGAAAACAGTTTGGTGGTTCCTCAGACAGCTAAACATAGAATTACCAGGTGATGTAGCATCCCATTTCTAGGTATTGAAAATAAGAAAATTGGGGGCACCTGGTGGCTCAGTCGGTGGAACATCTGACTCTTAATTTTGGCCCAGGTCATGATCTCACAGCCGTGGGATCGAGCACTGCATTGGGCTCTGTGCTGAGTGTGGAGCCTGCTTAAGATTCTTTCTCTCTCTCCCTTTATCCCTCTCCTCCACTTGCACTCTCTCTCTTTCTCAAATACATGAACAAACAAACTGAAAAGAATTGAGAACAGGAACTCAAACAAGTACTTGTACACCAGTGTTCACTGAAAAATTTATTCACCGTAGCTAAAGGTGGAAACAACCCAAATGTCCACCAACAGATGAATGGATCAACAACACATGGTACATAGGTACAACTGAATGTTATTTGGCGATTAAAGGAATAAAGTTCTGATATATGCTACCTAACGGATGAATCTTGAAAGCATTATGCTGAGTACAATAAGCCAGGCACAAGAGGACAGATACTGTATGAGTCACTTATAAAAAAAAATATCTAGAAGAAGTAAATTCATTGAGCTGGAAAGTAGGTTACCAGGGCCTTGGTATGAATAGAGTTACTGCTTAATGATTACAGCATTTTTCTTTGGGTGATGAAGAAGTTTTGGAAATAATGGTGATGGTTGCATGCACAACAACATGGATGTACTTAATGCAACTAAATTACACACTTAAAAAACATTAAAATGGTGGATTTTATCTTATACATATTTTATCACAATCTAAAAACTTTTTTTTTTTAAAGAGAAGTTGCAAAGGCTGTTTGTAGGGCTAAGAGTGAGAGAGAAAATGCAGTTTGAGCCTCCCAGGTCCTGAGAGTCCTCCTCAGGAATGCCGAGCCCCACAGCTGCCCCTATTGCCCTGAGAGGATGGCGGGTGCTCTTTGTACCACCATAACGCACAGTCAGAACTGCCAGCTCCATCCCAGCTTCCCCCAGTGGCTCCCAGAGTCAGCTCTGTGGGGTCTAAACACCAGTTAACTCCACTGTCAGTGACTGCTGCTAGAATACACATGGGGACCAGGGGAATATTGAAAGTGCTGGTTTCTGCAGCTTTTGTTTGGTAGAATGCCAGAGAACACAGCTTTTGCTGTCATAATTGGTCTAAATTTAAATACTCGTTTTTGTTTCACATTGGTTTGTGCGTGCGTGGACACAGCCTAGCTTTGTGGGCAGAGAGTGTATTTTGTCAACATGGAGAGAGTGAATCAGGAGGGTTTGCTATCTAAACCAGCCCTTGTTTTCAGTCTTGGTTTCCCTGTGCCTTGATAAATGTCCTCCAGCCTTTGAGTCAAGGAGAGGTTGGAATCCAACCACTTAATTGGAGGTTTTCCAGTTCACAATAGTTAATTTTTCTACAACTTGTCTCCTTAATTTAGAACAACATTCAAAGAGTAATGAGTGTTATAGCTCACGTTTAGTTTGGGCCTATTTCTAGACTGCTGTGTAGAATATTCAGAAGTAAAAGACATTTATTGTCTTTCAAGAGTTTTCAATAAGATTGTGAAGGAAAAAAAATTGTCTTGAGGTTTATTAGTTAATTTCAGTTAAATTGTTAAATGGGGTGATTTAGTATTTTTCAGTGAGTGCAGCATTAATTTGCATATTAAATCACATTACATCTGCCTCCATTAATGAAGTTATTTTTAGGAAATCAATACAGTCTTCTGCAATATTCAAATCATGATGTAAGAAGTAGCACTGGCTCAATTGTATGTTCAGATACTTGGCAAAACATCTTAATTAGTCTATGCTCATCTTTCTGCCAAGTTTAGATTCATGGCTTTGGTGATCATTGGAAAGTGGTTTGTGTGTATGACAGCTGGGCAAGGTAGCAGCTACTTTTGTTTTTCCAAATAGGCCTTGCTTGAAGGAAAAATACGATAGGGGCACCTGGGTGGCCCAGTCGGTTAAGCATCCAACTTGATTTCAGCTCAGTTCATGATCTCATCGTTTAGTGAGTTTGTGCCCGGGTCTGGCTCTGGCTCTGTGCTGACAGTGCAGAGCATGCTTGGGATTCTCCCTCTCTCTCTACCCCTCCCTCACTCATGCTATCTCTTTCTCTTTCAAAATAAATAAATAGACTTTAAAAAACAATAAGATAAAAACAGAGGAAGGCAAACCATAAAAGACTCTTAAATACAGAGAACAAACTGAGGGTTCCTGCAGGGTGTTGGGTGGGGAGATGAGCTAAACGGCGTTGGGCATTAAGGACAGCACGTGTAAGGATGAGCACTGGGTGTTATATGTAAGTGACGAATCACTAAACTCTACTCCTGAAACCATTATTACACTATATGTTAACTAACTTGGCTTTAAATAAAATTTAAAAAAACAACAACAACAAACAGGGCTTCCTTGTCATCCTATGCCAGAAAAAGAGTTAAATTCTCTGATTTAAACACATTTATTAAATGCCCTGTGTTTAGACTAAATGCACTTGTGGATGAGACACGCACAGTGCCACGCATGAGGCTCTGCCGGAAGATAGCCCTGGCACCTTGGGACAGCCAGAGTTGTGACTGCAATCACAAATTATTCCAATGAGGAGGAAATGGAGACCATATCTGTAGTAATCAGCTCGACTGCCCAGGGAGCCTTCTGACAAGGTCAGATTTTAAAAGGGCAGGTGCAAGTCTTACTTATTAAATTACCTGATGACGCGAGGCTCAGAGAGAGAGGGGGGACGTGTTGGCTGACAGGATTCAGAAGGATCTCAGCAGGCTAGAATGATGGGCCAAATCCACAAAGAAGAAAGTTAAAAAGGGATCATCGTGAAGTCTGGTACTTGGATGCAAAAAGGACCACCACCAAAAGGATGAAGGATATATGGTTAGCAAGTATGGAAAAGTTTTAACTAAAATAAACTGAAGTTGTGAGTCATCAATATGGTGAACGCTTTTCAAATGTGCATGAGCTTTCCAGAATGCTTATGCAATCCTCGACTGTATTAATAGACTATGGTATTTAGTAAGAGAACAGCGATAGCATAAAGCATTTGCAGGCAATATACACAGATGTCAAGCGAATGCTCTTTGGGATCAGACAACCATTTTTCAGATCCCATCTCCGGCTCATTGTGTAGTAGAAGGTCTTTAGGAGTGATTCATAAAAATATCAAGTGTACACTAAACTTTTTAACTTAAACTATGAATGTTCATTCTTTCATGCATTTTTTGATGTAGGGTCAAGCCTTTTCGTTTGAGAGTAGGTCTTACCTCCAGCCAGTACACACTTGTATGGCCAGGCCTGTGATTGGTGACGGACCCCCATTCGCATGGCTAGGTGGGTGTTCTCACTGGTTATCACAATATTTGCAATATTATTCCTTTGAATAGGGGTCCCCTGACTGGAGTTTTCATTTTTGCATTTAAATAAACCCCATCCTTTAACAAATCATCTAAGATTTCTAGCTGCTGCTTTTTGAAAATGGAGGATGTACCTAAAGACATCTTCTAATCCAAATCGTTCTACAATTTTTGCATTTTTTTCCTTTTACAGTTGTCTTGCTTTCACTTACTTCAACAGCAATATTTTAAGAGACTCATCTGCAAAAAGTTTCTCCAGGCATTGAACTTACTTTTTATATAAATAGCTTTCTTTTCTCACTCATATTTCATCTGCTTATGTAATATTTTATTAAATTACATAATTAAAATGCCCAATATAATGGGCGTAAACAGGGTGGAGACAAAAGCTGTGTCACATACATTAGGAAGGTGGGTACCAGAGAAGAGCCCACTAAATGGTGAGCGGAGAGTGTACTGTGTAACAGGGTCGTAATCAGAGGGAAGGCACCAGGAGGGTTATGGGAATTGAAAGGAGGCTCATGATTGATCAAGTGGAGGCATTTAGTCTAAAAAGGGGCTGATTCAAAAATGTCCTCAGCTGCTGGAGTGTTTATCACTCCATGGAAGACTCACCAAGCTTTTTCCCTAGGACTCCAGAGAGAGAGAAAGAAAGTGGGAGAGAGAGAGAAAGAAAGAGAGAGAAAGAGAGAGAACACAGATCAGTGAATAACGGTATACGCAGATAAATTTCAACTCATACCAGTATGAATTTTAGTAGAAAATTTAAATATGACTTAGGGCCTCTTGAAAATACCCGTCACTGGACATGTTCATTCAATGTCCAAGCAGGATGACCAACTGGACAGTGATGGTATAGAACAAATTCAGGATAATGTGGGGAATTCGATTAGGTAATGGTGACTTCTCAAATCGTAATGGCAATGCCAGGAAATCAGTAACTCAGGACAGTCTGCTAAAAAGGATTAGGTGGAAGACATTCCTTGGGCTTTTACGTTGGCAAAAGAAGGGCAGTCCTAAATGTCATGGTTTCATATTAATTTTAAAAAAACAACACAAACTTGTTTCGAAAGAATGATTATTGTGTCAAGATACCTGAAATACAACTAAGAATATACATACATATATGTATACATATATAGATACACAGATATATATGTGTCTATGTGTATATATATTCTTGATCAGTACAAGACTCCATATCTGAAATCAAAGCAAAAAGAAACAAAGAAACACAGATCTTATTAATATTATTAACAATAACATTTCCTGGAATAGGATTATTTTACATCTCCACTACACAAAGATATGTTAACTGAATTTGTTATATGAATTTAAAATGACTTACAAATCTGAAAAGAAATATATAAGGTTGATAATGCTTAATAATGCTTACTTTGAAAAATACGATGGATCCTACTCTGTCGAAGAAAATCCACTTGATAGAGTTACAGATGTCAGAGTATAGTAATGTAAAAGTATAGACATCCTTTATTCTGTTATTAGGAGAAAAGATACAATAGCCACATTATGGTAGTCTTTAACTCTAGACAGTTGTCACATCTTGAGGGATGTAATTTGAGCCCCAGTATGTCTTTGCTCCATTCCATAAAGGGGTTTTACCCTACTTCACGGCCACTGTGAGCCTATCAGTTTCCAATTTAGAATCCCTTTAAATACATCTGTAGGGACTGGAAAAATATCTTCCCATTACACGGGGCTGCACCTGTCTGTATTAACTCAGCCTTCTTCACGAAGAGATGCATCCCACTTGGACCCTCTAATAGGAAAGGCTGATCTTCAGCTGGTACTGGCACTTGTAGTGCTTGTTTACAGCCTGCGTCTGTTCTGATCAGAGGCCACTGACCAGCTTCCATTCTGGTCACTTAGGAACTGTGCTGAACCAGTTGTTAGATCTATTTAGTATTGCCGCATGAGAATCCCCTGTGGAGCATAATGCCCAGGAGATGCTCAAGCTCCACGTCTCCTTCATTCTGATTTGATTGGTCTGAAGTGGCACAAGCTTTCTAGGTCAGTGTTTCTCAAACCATCTTTGTAAATAACCAGTGGTTGTTTTGTTGTTGCTTGTTTTAAGTTCTGATACCTTTATAAAATGAAAAACCATATGACTGAATGTTGTTACAATGTCAAATTGCTATAGAAATTTCTAAACAGAAAAGTATTTATCTTGGGGGCGCCTGGTTTGCTCAGTCAGTTAAGTGTCTGACTTGTGATTTCGGCTCAGGTCATAGTCTCATTGTTCATGGAATCGAGCCTCACATCAGGCTCTGTGCTGACAGGGCAGAGCCTGCTTGGGATTCTCTTTCTCCCCCACCCCTTCCACCCCTCCTCTACTCATGCTCTCTCTCTCTCTCTCTCTCAATATATAAACTTTAAAATAAATAAACTTAAAAAAATGAATTATTTATTTTGGACTGGTAACAGTTTGTGAATCATACTTTAAGAAGCACTGATTCTAACCCAAAGTGAGAGTAAGGAACCACAGGTTTAGAAAGCCTGAGTTGTCTGTCAGTCATTGCTTTCCATGTAACTTCTTACATTCTCTACTTGTATTTCACACTCCAGTATCCTGAAGACATTTTTAATCAGGGCCATTTATTATAAGGAATTGGCTTACATGGTTATGGATGCTGGCAAGTGCCACGGTCTGCAGGGTGAGTTGGCAAGCTGGAGACCCAGGAGAGCCAATGGTGTAGTTCCAGTCCAAAGGCCAGCACCCTAGAGGCCCAGGAAGAGCCAACATTCCAGCCAAGTTAGAAGGCAGGAAAAAGGCCAATGTTCCAGTTTGAAGGGTATCAAGAGGAAAGAACTCTCTATACTCAGGGGAGGGTCAGCCTTTTTGTTTTATTTAAGCCTTCAACTGATTGAATGAGGCCCACTCATATTGGAGAGAGAAATCTGCTTTACTCAAGTCTACTGCCTTACATGCTAGTCTTATCCAAAAACTCTATCACAGAAATGCCCAGAATGTTTCACCATAAATCTAAGCTCCTTGTGGCTTAGTCAAGTTGACCATAAAGTTAATCATCAGATCATGACACATAAGAAAATGCTAGACCTTTATTAAATATTTTGTATCACAGGCATTGGCTAAGGCTCTCAGGGACACCAGGTGACTCAGATCTGGTCTCACTCTCGGTAAGCTCATTGGATATGAGCAAGGGGAATGTAGCTAGTTAGCACCCACTCACACCATTACCACACAATTTAGTAAGTGTTGCAATGAAGTCATATCCAGTGTGTTGTTGTAGGAGAAGCCTGTAGCTCCCAAGGGTTCTGTAAGTTTGGAATGAAGCCTATTTGTATTTTTTCAAAAGTCCCCCTAACCCACCTTGGTAAATGACTAATAGGAATCGGCACACAGTAGATCCCCAGTAAGTACATGTTTCTCAATTTGGAGACTGTTTGCCACCCTTCTTACAATAGCTTAGTCACCATGCTAAGCACCCATTACAATGTGTATGAAGAATCAGTGTTGGGGTGCCTGGGTGGCTCAGTTGGTTAAGCGCTCAACTCTTAATTTCAGCTCAGATCATGACCTCTTGGTTTGTGGGATCAAGCCTCACATCAGGCTCTGCTGTCAGTATGGAACCTACTTAGGATTCTCTCTCCCTCTCACTCTGCCCATCCCCTGCTCGCACTCTCTGTTTCTCAAAAATAGATCAGTAAGCATTAAAAAAAAAAAAAAAAAAAGAATCACTGTCATTTGTGTTTCGTTATATTGGTCACTTAGTCACATTTACTCATATCATGTCCCAAACATGGTACCTGAAGTAGAATCTTTGAGACTCCCTTAAAACAGAAGTAACAGTAAAAGCTGTTCTTACTTAAAATTTAGTGTGGTTAGAACCTGTGCTAGTTTTTTGTTTTTTGGTTTTTTTTTTAATGTTTATTTTTGAGAGAGACAGAGACGGAGCTTGAGCAGGGGAGGGGCAGAGAGAGAGGGAGACACAGAATCTGAAGCCGCCTCCAGGCTCCGAGCTGTCAGCACGGAGCCCGACACGGGGCTCTAGCTCCTGGACCGTGAGATCATGACCTGAGCCAAAGTCGGATGCCTAACTGACTGAGCCACCCAGGCACCCCCCTGGGCTAGGTTTTAGTAATATACCTCTCACACACCTACTGGGCTGCTAGGTAATGACCCCCTGGATCTGTCTTTCAGTTGTACTCAAGTGGCTGGGAATAGTTTGCTGTGGCACCTCTGCCTTTAAAAGGCACTGGGGACTTATTATTTTAATCCTTGTACAGCCTGATTTATCCCTTCAAACATCTGTCAGCTGTTCTTTGTCTTGAAATTGGTACCGATGCTGCTGCTGATTTTTCAACAGCAGCTGGGAGACGTTCATTAGTTAGACTCTCAGAGGGTGTGTATGGCTGTAATATTTTCTTTTACTAATGATCTCTGAAGCCTTAAACATTATGCATCCCATATCTACAGGAAATCTCAAATTTTTATTTCGCTCCTTCAAGATTTGAAGCATTAGGTTTTACTCGATTAGCTAAATTATTAGCAACCTTGTCCCGGGGTCCTGGAGATATAAAAGAAAAATGGACTTTTAGTTCCTAGGTTAAACACTTGTTATTTAACACAGGGGAGAGAACATGGCACATTCTTTCCAGCAGATATAAATAAGAGCTAAGGCACAATTTTTCTTGAAAGATTTTCAAATTAATTTATCAATAGACCATCCCTTCACTTAGCCCTCATTTCCTTTTACATTCTATACTCACAACAGAGGACAGGTTTTTGCCCTCCTAGGCTTCTCTATCCTACTTTTGGTTGGCCATTGTTAAGGTTCTTATTTGTCTGTGCAAAGATCTTTCATGTTTCTTGTTCTTGGCACCTGGCAACTTCTCATAGGTGAACTAAGGCAGCAGCATTTTATACTGTACTTGAAGCTTTGAATATTCTGTCAAAGAAGTACACTTTCCCTCTGGCCCCATTGTTCCTGCACTTCCATCATGAATTTTTGTTCCCCAAGTTAATTTATTCAGGCTATTTGGGGTGGGTGCAGGTGGAGTAGGAAGGAAGCTCACGAAAACTTTTGAATCATCTCTAATTCTCCTGGGAGTGGATGCTGTGAGTAGGAGCCCCAAGATGATATGATGCCAAGGCCAAATTTATAATATTACTCAAGGCAGGACCTGAGTCTGGAATATATTAAAAGATAAAGAGATCGCCTCTAAAAAAATCATAAAGTAACTTCTGTGTTGCGAGAATTCTCTCAGTATTCCTGGAGGACACTGCTTTAAGATGTGTACTATAAGCCATGAGGTCTTTAAGGAAGGATTCATGTCTTACTCATCTTTTTCTCTCTGAAATATGGAGAAGCATCATGTAATGGAAAACACATAGAGTATGACATTGGACAACCAGGGTCTCAAATCCAGATTCTCATCTCTCCAAGCCTTAGTTTCCTCATCTGTACAGTGCAGGTAATCCTCATCTAACCCAGAGACCCTAATCGAGCACACAATAACATTCAGTAAATGCTCATTCTTATCGGCCTGACTCCTCTAGTGAGTTGTGAGTAGTTGATGCTTAGGAGATACTGTGGCATTTCCCCAGAATGTGTTTTTTTCCTTCCCCTTACTGACATCCTCTATCCTATCCATCTTTTTATTCCTATCCCCTTTTTTTAAAAACCTATTCCCTTTTGCTGGTTTTTTGTTTGTTTGTTTTTTAGTTTGCCTTTTTCCCCCCCTTCCTCACTTCTTTATACCTTAAGTCTGAGAATTGCACTCAGTTCTGCCAACCAGTGGGCATTCCCCAGGCTGGTGGATGCCATTCCAGGGCAAAGATAGCACTGACCTTTATCCTAAAACAAGGAATAACCCACACCACCTCACTTCCCACCCACTTGGGCCAGCAGATTGCAAATGCTCCAGGAGTTAGATCAGCTCCTGCAGTTAAAATCCTCCCAACTTGACCACAGGACTATTTATTACCTGCTGTGCTTCCTATTTGATTTCTTCCTCCCCCCACCCACCCACACACACACAGAAGGTAGGATCATGAATAGTTTTACAATTGAGTCTATTTACCATATTTACAATTCTTCCTGCCTGCCTTTGTTGCTTTTCTTAAAACACAGTTCTCTACATCTCTTTCAAACTGCCTACTTTTTTGAGTGCCAAGGTAACTCTTGCTCAAGGCTCCAGGGGATGAGAACAGATGTGAAATTCTCCTGCAGTTAGAAGATAGCACCACTGCGGTTCAATCGCCGATATGAACCAACAGATAATTACAGTTTAAAATTAGTATTTTAATGAACCAGTCTTAGCAAATGTAAAGTGAAATCTCTTAGGCTTTCAAGAAATGAGCAGGAGGGAGGACATTAACTAAGAAGTCCAACAGACGGATGGCCAGCAGGTGCTGGTCTGATAGAGTGTTGAACGTTCCAGTTTTTATGTGCTACACAAGGCAGGGAAAAGCCCATATTTAAAGGTGAACAGAAATACCTAAAGAGCAATGTCAGATTCTAACCAATCATAGATCTGAGGCTTCAATCCAAGAACTACAAATTAAATATCAGTGCAAAATATAGGGAAATAAATTCTTTCTTCATTTAGGCCTAATGTCAAGGTTCTCTTTCAGAAATTAATGGCGTCATTAAATATTTATGTAGCCTGATACCCAGCAGTAATTGTTAGCAATATTATAAACTGTTTCAGCAAAATAGAAATATTAGAAACCAGATGTAGGGAAGTGAAAAGATCGTTCAGTTGTTAAGGTTTAAATATTTATAGTGCTAAATGTTTAAATGTTTATAGCGTTAAACATGTATTTTACCAAGGGCTTGGATGTTATACCACCTATTCAATTAAAAGAAAAGCCATGGATCGTGTTAAAAATGTTTTGAATGTTGGATGAAAATGGACTATTAGATGCATCTCTGTAGGGGCAATAAAAGGAGCAGGATTCTGTTTATTTTCCAGGTTCACTTGCTAGAGAACTTGGATTAGTTGCTTAAACTCTCTGTGCCCTGATCTCTCATCTGCAAAATGAGGCTATTACCATTTGCCTACATGGCTTACTGGGAAATAGGGAAAATGGAATTCAGCAATGTCCTCAAACTGCACCAGCCAGCACAAGGACATGTCCAGCACATGTGTGGAACAATGTGGCATTATTGCATTGACAAGACCTACCACACAAGCCTCAATTTCTATTTTAATACATTTGGCCTCCTGTAGAATCTTGGATTAAAGGTTGCTATTAACAAGAAAATAAGCACAAACGTATTTCCACAGCCAGTGCTTTGCACCCAGCAGGAGATTGGCTGGGATCAGGTAGGATACTTGCTCACCCAAAGCCCTGACTCTAATCCCTGCAGAAGAAAACCCCCTCATGCTGGCATCCATCATCTGTCATCTGTCCTCCCAGAAGCTGGGCACAGCAAGATCTGCCCTCACTCTCACCCCACCTTAGGCTAGCTCCTTTAACCTGCTTAGATCTTGAACCCTGATCATCCGTTCTCACTGCCGTGTTTTCAGGCCAGCTCTTATCCCAGTGACTGGATGCTGCTGTAACAGGAAGTAGCTTCTGGATTAGATAAAGCACAAAGCAAAGAGGGGAATATTTTGCCCTCTCTTCCCCTGCTTCATTAAGAATGATTTTTCTTTTTTTTTTTTTAATTTGTTCGAACAAGTTACCTATGCTTGCTGTTCTTTTTATTTTTTTTAATTTTTTTTAATGTTTATTTATTTTTGAGAGAGAGAGATAGAGTGCCAGCAAGGGAGGGGCAGAGACAGAGGGACATGGAATCTGAAGCAAGCTCCAGGCTCCCAGCTGTCAGCACAGAGCCTGACGTGGGGCTCAAACTCAAACTGTGAGATCATGACCTAAGCCAAAGTCAGACACTTAACTGACTGAGTCCTCAGGTACCCCTTTTTAATTGTTTTAATGTTTATTTAGTTTTGAGAGAGAGAAAGACAGAGCATGAGTAGGAGAGGGGCAGAGAGAGAGGGAGACCCAGAATCTGAAGCAGGCACCAGTCTCTGAGCTGTCAGTGCAGAGCCTGACGTGGGGCTTGAACAGTGAGATCATGATCTGAGCCAAAGTCGGATGCTTAACCGACTGAGTCACGCAGGCGTCCCCAAGAATAATTCTTGTTAATGAACTGTTCACAAGGTATCAACTAGTAACCCAGTTTGTATTGTTTCTTGACTTCTATTTTCAACAGCTCCCCAGTGGGCAAGCGAGCTGATTGGATAAGGAAAGGCACCTTCCTCCCAGGGTTCTTTTTTCCCAGGGCCATGGGGCAACACTTACATCTCAGTAGACACTTACTCTTGCTCACATAGGATTAAATTTGCACTTCATTGACAACTCCAGAATGAGGTTGCATTCATTCCAATTTTCTCTGCATATATTGTTGAAACTTTTTACACACTGTTGATTAATTTGGGAGATTGCTTTATATCGTGTATTTATGTGCATACACATTCATGTACATCTTCAATATGTTTTTCATTTCTGTTCATTGTAACTCGCACTTATTTAGCCATCATGTCCTAGGTATTATGCTAAGTGTCATATGTACAAATCTAAATTTGTTGAGTGCCACATTGTTTACTGTCCAGGCACTGAAGTAGTTTGATTCCCAAAACTTATTACCCTTTTCAATTTCACCAGACACTAGAAGTCTAAAGGATTCTACCTGAGATAGCAAACTGCCTGAATGTATTAACCTTGATCTGGGCATATTTTAACTCCAAAATCTTATTTGGGAATAATTATTATATTTATACTATACTATATATTTATACTGTTGACTGTTTTCAAAATATACAAATGCATTAAAAATAGGGAGAAAATTATCAATGACTTTCTGCCTACTTGTAACCTATAAGTATTTTAGGATATTTATTCTAACTTGTACCCATTTATTTATTTTTATTTTTTAAAAATGTTTATTTTTTGAGAGAGCAAGAAACAGAGTGGGAGCGGGGGAGGTACACAGAGAGAGGGAGACACAGAACCTGAATCATAGGCTCTGAGCTGTCTGCACAGAGCCCAATGTGGGGCTGGAACCCACGAGCCATGAGATCATGACCTGAGCCGAAGTCTGAGGCTGAACCGACTGAGCCACCCAGGTGCCCCTTTCCATTTATTTTTAATATACAATGTAGTTGAAATAATACCTTATATACAATTTTGTAGCTATTTTAACCTAACATTATAGAAGTAAGTATCCCCCCAAGTTATTAAAACCTGCATCATTTTTAAATGTCAGTTAATAAGCTTTTTAAATAAGTGTATCTGGGCACCTGGGTGGCACAGTCGGTTGAACATCCAATTTCGGCTCAGGTACTGATCTCGCAGTTCATGAGTTCAAGCCCTACATCGGGCTCACTGCTGACAGCACAGAGCCCACTTCAGATTCTCTGTTCCCTTTTTGGCTCCTCTTCCATTTGTGCTGTTTCAAAAATGAATAAACATCTTAAAAATAAATAAATGAATAAATAAATAAGTGTATCAAAATCACTTAACAATTTTCTTAAATTTTTAGAGATTTTGGTTGTGTGCAGTTTATCATTATATAAATAACACTGTAGTGAACATCAGTGTGCATACATCACAGGTATTTTGAAAAAATTTCCTATTCCTAGTACTTCAGAAGTGCAATTATTACATTAAAAGGAATGAGGAATTTTAAGGCTTTTTATTCATATAATAAAGAAATGCTCTACTAATTTATATTGCCCTAACAAAGTATGGAAAATATTCTTTCCAGCAGTAGATAATCTCATTCTGAAAACATATTTCTTTTCATGCATTTTATATTTGCTAATGCGTTAATCACAGAAGCATCTGTTTTTTTAATTTGTGCTAGTTTGGTTAGAAATCAGGTTGAACGTGTTATTGAATGGATAATATATATTTACTCTAAAGAGAATTACTTTATCAATTTATAAATTTTATTTTGTTTTTCTTCAATACCTGCATTTTTAATTTTTTCAAATTAGAAAAGTAATACAGATTTCATGTATAAAATGAATCATAGTGATAAGTATGAAGAAGAAACTAAGAAACACCAAGAATTCACTATCCTGAGACAACTCAGTAGTGTTTTGGTATGTGTCCTGCAAATATTTTTTTTTCCACTTGTGCCACTTTATTTTTTTATTGAAGTATAGCTAACATACAATGTTATATTAGTTTGAGGCATACAATATAGTGAATTAACCATTCCATACATTATTCAGTGCTCACCATAAGTGACCATCTATCACTATACAAAGTTACTACAGTCTTATTGATTTTATTCCCTATGCTGTACCTTTTATCTTCGTGACTTATTTTATAACCAGAAGTTTGTGCCTCTTAATCCCCTTCACCTATTTCACCCATTCCCCCACCCGTTTCAGCTTGTTTTCTGTGTTTATGAATCTATTCTCTCTTTTATTTGTTCCTTTGTTTTATTTTTTAGATTCTACACATAAGTGAAATCATATGGTATTTGTCTTTCTCTGACTTATATCACTTAGCGTGATACCCTCTAGGTCCATCCATGTTCTCATGAATGGCAAGATTTCATTCTTTCTTATGGCTGCAGAATATTCCATTGTGCAAATACACCACATCTTCCTTATCCATTCGTGTTATCAGTGGGCACTGAGGTTGTTTTCCTATCTTGGCTATTGTAAATAATGCTACAATAAACATGTCTTTTCAAATTACTGTTTTTGTTTTCTTTGAGTAAATACCCAGCAGTGGAATTACTGGATCACATGGTATTTCTATTTTTAATTTTTTGAGGAACATCCATACTGTTCTCCACCATGGTTACACCAATTTATATTTCCACCAACAGTGCACAGAGGTTCCCTTTTCTCTATATCCATGCTAGCATTTGTTATTTCTTGACTTTTTGATACTAGCATTTCTGACATGTGTGAGGTGATACGTCCTTGTGGTTTTGATTTGCATTTCCTTGATGATTAGTGATGTTGAGTGTCTTTTCTTATGTCTTTTGGCCACTGTATGTCTTCTTTGGTCCTACCAATAATTTTTCACATGTATGTAAACTATTTTTCCCAAAAATGTATCACTTTTTCCCAGTTAGCAGTATTTCATTTCTCATGTTATTAAATGTTCTTTATTTACATTATTTTGATGGATCCTCATACAAATTATATTTTATTGCTTCCATTAAATGTATATACTATATATATTGCTATTATGAATAATGCTATAATTAATATGCTTGTATAGAAATTGTGTGCATCATTTCTTGTACATTTTTAATCTTTTAAGAGATAGACTTACACATAATAGATTTAACTATTTTAAGAAGACAGTTCCAAAAGTTTCGACAAATACATACACATGTGTAATTACCACCACAATCAAGCTATAGGACTTTTCCATCAGTTTGGAAACTTCTCTGAAATCCCTTTGAAGTCAGCACTACCACTAGCCCGTGGTCAAAGACAGTCTCTGATCTGCCTATAGATTAGTTTTGCCTGTTCTAGAATTTCTTATCAATGGATCATGAATTATATATAGACTCTTCTATTTTCTGAGTAACTAGTTTGTTTTTTATGCTAAGTGGTATTTCACTGTATGAAATTATCCATTTATATTTCTCTTTGGAGGATTACTTTTTTATCTAATGGTTTTATTGTTTTTCTTTTCAATTTGATTATCCATTATTTTCCATTTGATTATCCATTATTCACTTATTCATATTTGATGGTACATGATCTGGACATTTGGATTGTTTTCACTTACAGGCTATTATGAATAAAGATGCTACAAATATTTTTGTAAAAGGCTTTCTCTGGATATGTACAGGCAGGACCACATTTCATTCTATGTCACCATGTTGCACTTTACTGATAATTGCTTTTGTTTTACCAAATGAAGGTTTGTGGAAACCCTGTGTTGAGCAAGAGTGTCGGCACCATTTTTTCCAACAGCATTTGCTGACTTCATGTCTCTGTGTCACATTTTGGTAATATGTGCAGTATTCCAAACTTTTTCATTATTGTATTTGAATTGCTGCAATCTCATGATAAAACTTTTATAGGTAAGGAGTTGCTTCCTGTGGGTGAGCAAAGAAAGTGGTTTCTTGAGATGGAAACTACTCCTGAAGATGCTGTGAAGATTGCTGAAATGACAAAAAAAGTGTATGGAATATGACATAAACTTAGTTGCTAGAGCAGCTGGCAGGATTTGAAAGGATTGATTCCAATTTTGAAAGAAGTTCTACTACAGGTAAAATGCTATCAAACAGCTTGCATGCTACAGACAAATCGTTCATGAAAAGAAAAATCAATCTATAAGGCAAACTTCACTGTTGCGTTACTTTAAGAGATGACCACAGCCACGCCAGCCTTCAGCAACCACCACCCTGAGCAGTCAGCAGCCATCAACATCGAGGCTGGATCCTTACCAGCAAAAGGTTACAAACTCGCTGAAAGCTCAGATGATGGTTAGCATTTTTTTACCAATAAAGTATTTTTAGATTAAGGTATATACATTTTTTAGACATAATGCTTTTGTACACTTAATAGATTAGAGTATAAACATGACTTTAGAAAAAACATAACTTTCATATGCACTAGAAAATTTTTTAAATTTTTGGCTTGCTTTATTGCAATATTTGCTTTATTGTTGTGGTCTGAAACCGAATGCACAATATATGTAATGTATTGCTATATATTCATTTCTCTTGGATAAATACCTGGGAGTAAAATCACTGGGTCTTAGTGTAGATATGTCTTTAACTTTATATGAGAGTGTAGATTGCTTTCCAAAGTTGCATTTTACATTTTACTTTCCCAACAGCAATGTACAAGAGTTTTAGTTAATCCGTATCTGATACCAATGTTAGGATCTGGTAGTGTACGTTTTTTTTCATTTTCACCATTTGGTTATGTAGTGCTATCTCTTGCAGATTTCATTTTAATTTCCCTAATGGCTAATGAGGTGGAGCATTTTGTAATAAGCGTATTGGCCATTTTTATCTCTCTAGTGAAATATACCTTCTTTTGCTCAACCATTTCCCATTTTTAAAAACTGGGTTGTTTGTCTTATTGAGTTGAGTGGGTTCTTTACCATATTCTGGATACAAACCCTTTGTAAGATAATTATATATTGTGATTATGTTTTCCCAGTGTGTGGCTTGTCTTTCACTTTCTTAACAGCATCTTTCAAAGAGCAGACCATGTGAATTTTAGTGACATACAATTAAAAAACGTTTTTTTTTTCCTTGTATACTTTTTGTTTTTTATATCTTATCTAAGAAAACTTTGCTTTATGCCAAGTTGTTGAACATTTTTTTTCTTTTCATTTTTCTTTCTTTCTTTCTTTCTTTCTTTCTTTTTTTTTTTTTAGAAGTCTTATAATTTTAACTTTTATGTTTAGGTCTGAGATCCATTAGTTCCAATAATCATTGGATTTATCTCATTTATTGAGTTTGGTGTAAGAGAATCTTTTTATCCATGTGGATATCTAGGTAGTTCAGCACCATTTATTGAAAAGATGGCTCTTTCTCCATCTAATTACTTTGGCACTTTTATTGAAAATCAATTGCTCATATATATGTGGGTTTACTTCAGGGCTTTTATTCTATTCCATTGCTTTGGGCATCATTTTGCCTTAAGGTAAATTCTTAAACATGAAGAATTGGGCTTAGGGTATCACAGTTTTTAGGGCTATCAGTTAATGTGCTCAAGTGTCTCTCTAGAAAGAGTGTATCCTATTTATTTTTCCAGACACGTTCCCAACCTTCAGCATTTATTGTGTCACTTTAAAAACTTCTTGCCAATTTAACTTTTGGAAATATTATGTTATTATTTTAAGTGGATACTTGTCTTTTTTTCCCAATATTCATTAGCTATTTGTTTATCTTGTGAAATTTATGTTTTTATCCTTTGTGTTTCCATTGTGGTTTTTACCTCTTTTCTTAATGATATCTAAATCTCTTTATATGATAAGATGTGAATCTCTTTTCTACCATGTTTGTTCAAAATAGCTTACCAGTTCATGTTTGTGTTTAACTTCATTAATCAAGTTTTTTTATATCAAGAGGGGTTTAAAATTTATTTCTAAATGGACTTTAAAATCATTTTTTCAAGGGGTGCCGAGGTGGCTCAGTTGGTTAAGTGTCCACCTTTGGCTCAGGTCATGATCTCGTGGTCTGTGAGTTCAAGCCCCACATCAGGCTCTGCTGAGCTCAGAGCCTGGAGCCTGCTTCAGATTCTGTGTTTCCCTTTCTCTCTGCCCCTTCCCCATGTGCATTCTGTCTCTGTCTGTCAAAAATAAATAAACATTTATAAATAAATAAATAAATGACTTAAAAAATCATTTTTTCACATTCTCCAAAAAACCCTGTTTGAATTTTTAGATCAAATTACATAAAATGTATATACCATTTATTTGGACAGAAGTGATATCTTCACACAATCCATTCTTCCCAGTCAAGCACATGTTATGTCTCCATTTAGTGCAGACTTCCTTCATTTCTCTTGGTAGAGTTCTATAAATTTACTCACAGAAGTTCTAGATATTTCTTGTTAAAGCCGTTTCTACATATGTTAAACTTTATGTTTCCACCATGAACAGCATGTTTTCAACTTACATCTAACACTTTTAATATTAAAATATAGAAAACTATTTATTTTTGCTTATTGATCTTTTATCTGGTCATTTTGCTGGACTAGTATCAATTTTGAATCCTTTTTATTTTATTTCCTTGGATTCCTTGTTTATGCAACTTACTTCTTGCACTTTTCAGGTAGTGATAATATAGTCATTTCATGGCCAGGAGCTTTTCCAATTATCTTCCTTATGCCTTACTGAATTGGTCAGAACTCCTGCAACAATTTTATTCTTTTATTATTTTTCTAAGTTTTATTTATTTAGAGAGAGAGCGAGAAAGAGAGGAGTGGGGAGGGGCAGAGAGAGGATGGGGAGGAAGAGAGAGAATCCTAAGCAAGCTGTGCCCTGTCAGCACAGATCCCGATGTGGTGTTCGATCTCAGGAACCGTGAGATCATGACCTGAACCAAAACCTGGTTTTGTTGGATGCTTAACTGACTGAGCCACTCAGCCACCCCAGAACTTCTACAGCAATTTTAAATAATAATGACAATAGTAGGTCCATGATCTCAAAGCCTCCAGTATCATTTACGGACCATAGAAAAGTATATTAAAAATGAAGGTAATTTGAGACTGGAAAAAAATATAAAAGCTGTCTAAGTCAATGCTTACTTACTTTATGAATTTCCCTCACCACCTCAGATATTCTGCTTTAACATCTGGAGTGATGAGGACAGAGAAGTTCACTGTGTTAGTTTTCTAGGACTGCCGTGACAAAGTACTACAAACTGGATCAGTTAAAACAACAGAAATTTCTTCTTTAGCAGTGGGCAGGCTGCAAGTCCAAAATCAAGGTGTTGGCAAGGGCAAGCTCCCTCGCAAGCCTCGATGGGAGGATGCTTCCTTGCCTGCTTCAGGTTTTGGTAGCTTCAGGTGTTCCTCAGCTGGTGGCAGTGTAAGTCCATTTCTGCCTCCATCTTAAGAGATTGTGTCTTTTTGTCTATGTCTTCACAGGGTGTTTTACCTGTGTGTTTTTTCTTCTCTTCTTATAAAGACCCCAGTCATGTTGGATTAGGGCCCACCCTAATGACTTCATCTTAACTTGATTAAATATGCTAAGACCCTATTTCCAATACAATCCCATTCACAGGTACCAGAGGTTAGGACTAAAGTCTTACCTTTGTGGAGGGGACACAATCCAACCCATAACACTGTCATAGGAGCAGATTCTTCTATAGATGAGCAGTCCTCGTGGTTAGAAATCCCTTCCTTTTACCAAACCGTGGTCTACCTACCTCTTGTCTCCATACTCGGAGCTAAGGCAAACTGCTATAAATCTCACCTGGCTTCTGGTAGACAGCTCTTCAGATGTACCAAAACCTCATAGCTCACTGTTTAGAGATAGTCACACCTTTGAAGAAAGAAAGAAAGAAAGATAGAAAGAAAGAAAGAAAGAAAGAGTTTGCCACAATTAAGAATTTGCAAAATACATAGAAACTACTTATCACCAGTTCACAGAAAATACCTCAGAGGTACACAAAATAAATGTAGGTGATAGGACTTGTGAGTTTTAAACAACCTGCTCCTGACCCTCATCAGTGACCTCCTCAGAGAGTAATCTCAAATTCTGTCTATCTGCATGGTATTGGAGCATCTGAACTGATCTGTAGCATGCCTGATCAGCATACTCACAGGCACATACCTTACTTTACATTTTTAACCTGACCAAGAGCCAGTAATAGAGAAACTCCCGTGCTTTTGTAGCCATGAGTTCGGTCCTACAGATGCATAGTTGGGGAGGAAGTGGATGATTCCTATTTTCTTAGCTACTTTTTCCCTGACCACAGTGGCCTGAAGCATGGGGCAAACCATGAAAGTAAATGAAGCAAAGACAATGAAGAGGGGATAGGATGAAAGAGAGACAAGCAGGTTTTTCAGTGTTATTAATCATTAAGTCTTTGCTTGAAACTTCTTTTAAAAAGAGAATATGTGTAAAATGGAAATACAACTTAAATGCACTGTGTAAGAAGGGGGAGAAAGTTTAATTTACTTAAAAAAGGCTTTCTTAAGGTTCTGACAGCTGGCTTAAGAAACCAGGTCTCTTCTAATTGTTTTCTCCTCTGCTCTCCTCTGTTATTGATGTGACTCCTTCATTAATATTGCAAATCTCCAAGTATTCTGAAGCACCTACTTTTTAGAATTAGGTCATATCAAGATGAGAAGTGAGATATATTAAAGATCAAATAAGCTCTGCATAAAAATGATGTCTGTTGTGAGTATATTAAAAGAGTAAAAACCAGCGCTCCTGAATTTCACCTGCTTTCTGTTGGCCTGGTTTAATAGTACCTACTCAATCATTTTCTTCTATTAAGGTATCCACTCAGAATTAACATTTAAGCATCTTCTTCAGGGCAAAAACGTGCCTGAATAAGACCCAAGACAGATAGAAATTCTTAAGCAAAACTAACAGAGGTGGTTACTCTTACACCTATCTTGAATATCATTGAAATATATAAATTAACCAAAGCTCTGCATTGTCTGGTGAGGAGCTGGCATTGATTCCTTGGTGGTACAAACATGTCTTGTGGAAGTCATACCAACAGTCTGGACTCAGGTGGTTATGTTCAGTGTTGCCCAGGGATTGGTTATGGACTTTTCAGGAGCTGCCTTAGTGAGGACTGTGAAATCCTGGAGGCAGAGTTTAGGAAGGCCCTGGGGCTTTGTGTAGGATCCATACATCAGAATGACTCAGGGCTGAATCATCCGGGCTAATTCTGCAGGTCACTCCAGATGCAGATAATCTTATCTACAGGACAAAGTTCCAATTATCTCTTTAGCACTTGCACATTGTGGTTCCACCTCTATCATCTCACAGACTTACACGTGCCCTCCATGTTTCAGCTATTGACTGCATCAAAAACTACCTTCACAATTTGAAATCTTGAGGAAGCATCCATTTTATTATATCTCATGATGTTGTGGATCCAAAATTTGGACAGGTTTTAGTTGATGGATTCTCTTGCTCTGAGTAGCACTTACTGGGATTGCTCAGAGATACTCCATGGCACTTGAAGAGGTCTGAAAGGTTCAGGATGACATCTCTCTCATGCATCAGGCCTGGGAAGGGATGGTGGACATTTGGACTCAACTGGGCTCCTTTCCCTATCCATGTAATTTCAGAGCTTCTACATACAACGTCTCCAGCAGAGTAATTTGACTTGTTACCTGCCTGCTCAAGTTTTAAGAGTGTGTATATTAGAGAGTTATAACTCAGTCCCAATAGTGAGGAAAAGCTTCCTTGATGTACAAAATACATGGGGTGTAATCAGCCAAAAGAAGTTCAGGGAAGGAGGAGCATCCAGGCAGGGACCAATATTTGTTCCTAGAATTAAGATAAACTCGGGAAAACTATCAGTAGCCATCACCCATTCTGATAAAAGACTGTCGATTAATGCATGTCAATCATGTTCAATCTGTGCATGATAGAAACTGGAATTGTCATCTTTAGATGTTGACATCTCCACACTACTTCTGTGTCTTCATTTATATTTAACTGTCTATAGTGATACTAGAAAGGGCTCTCAACAAGGAATGTGGAGACCTTAGTTCTAGATTTTTTTCCCTAAAGAGTTCAATGTATTAACCTGTGTAACTTTGCAGTTGGCATATACTCCTCTCTTGAAAACTCAACAAATATTTATTAAACATTTCTTATAAGTAGGATGCAGTGCCCAAGTGATCTGACCCTTGCCTGCTCCTCCAGAATGGCCTTGTGTCCTTTCTCCTGCCACTGAACGCCTTCACAGAACCCTTGGAGTCCACCCAGCTTTATCTGGTCATGAGGCCTTTCGTGAACTGCCCCTCTGCCCAGAACACTACTTCTGAACTGTCCCTGTAATTCTGTCCTTGTGAGCTTAAGTACCACCCACTCTAAAGTGACCTGCCCTATTCTCTGGTGCATCTTTTGTTGGTTTTCCTCTCTGCACTCCAACGATTTGCTTTTGTGTTGTAAATACATGTGTTTACAAAGTTTCTGTCCGGCTTCCACACTAGGCACTATGCTCCATAAAGTGGGAAGTTTGTCTTACTCACTGCTGTACCTCATTGCCAAGCCCAGGGCCTGCAATGCAGAAGTGCTTCCCAAAACATGTGTGGAATGGACATTATGGAGACCCAAAGTCAATTTGCAATCTAGTGAGAGAAAGCAAA
Organism: Prionailurus viverrinus; assembly: GCF_022837055.1. Taxonomy (NCBI): domain Eukaryota; kingdom Metazoa; phylum Chordata; class Mammalia; order Carnivora; family Felidae; genus Prionailurus; species Prionailurus viverrinus. The sequence goes on from NC_062568.1 coordinate 86,998,837, forward strand.
TGAGGCAGAACATTAATGTGCCTTAAGATAAAAACTATGAGCAAAGTTCCCTGTTGGTTTCAAAAGGAATAGACAGAAGGTCACAGAAAGCTTCTGCCCAAGAGAAAGTGGAGCACACTTTGGAAAGGCAGAAGGAACCATAGCCAGAGGTCCTTGCTCACCATTTGAGGGGTCTGAATTTTATTCTTAATGCAGTGGAATACGCTGACGAGTTTGAGCAACAGAGGGATGTGGCCGGGTTGTATAAAGGTCACTGTGTGGAGGATGAGTGAAAGATTGCACACAGGAGATTCTGAATGTGTCCAAGAGAGAGACCACCAAAGGAGGTGGAGGAGACAGTGAAGGTGAAGAGAAGGAGACAGATTTAAAATAGATTTGGGAACAGAATACAGGAATTCGTGATGGATTAGATGTGGGAGGGTGAAAACAGGGAACGGCTCAAGCATAATTCAAGGTTCTGGGTTCAATTACCGGTGGAGGGAGATGCACTAGGTGGGAAAGATAAGGTGGCAAAGGGAGGAGAATATGTTTGCAAGAGGGAATCAGAAAGGAACTAAGCGCAGATGACCGTGTCCTCACATAGGTGATGAGCACTGTTGAAGATAAGTTTACAGTTCAAGTTTCTCAGTCTGTGGATATTTGCTTTCTGACCACTTCCTTCCTCTGCCACGACTTCAGGCTACCCATTCATTTCACTGCAAGTTCATGATGAGGAAATGTTCCCCAAGTGATCTTTACATCAGAGTTGCTCAATAAGCACCAACGTGAAGCAAGTTTAATTAACAGGTTAATTAGTTCTTTATACTTATTTGTACATTAGGACCTAGTGAATCACTGGTTTTTCCTCCCTTGCCCAATAACACATTGGGAAGGCATCCACTGGTTATTGAGTATTCTGACTTACTTAATACAGTATTCTGGTTTACTTAATAGATTGTTAAATATGTCTACAAAAACCAAGTGCAGTATAGTGAGAAATGGAGCATTTACCTATGTGCTTTAGGTCCAGAGCACTTTTAGTCTAAAATAATCAGATCTCTCCACAACAGTGTAACTTATCTAAGTAGCCTCTTCCCTAGTCCTTTACTTTGACATGGACACTACTAGACGAGTGTGCTCTCTCTCTCCTTAGCAATTCAGTGGATGCTGCACTAATTCTTCCCTGGACACTGAAGAACACTCTTCACAGTAGTCTTTTCCTTCCCCTCATTAAATAGGGTAAGCCACAACATCCCTTTTTCAGACTCCTTCCTGAATATGACCGTACTCCTGAACCAAGCCCAACAACCCTTGTCTTCTGGATCCCAGGAGTTGGGATTATGCTGGAGTCTCCAAGGCAGGTGGCGAGGATCTCATCAGAAATTGTTTGCAGCATCCCATTTTGTTCCTTTCTCAATTATGGCTTTTCTCCCCAGGTTCCCTACAAAAACCACAGACAGTTTAACTTGTTGAATTTGATCCCCAATAATTTAAAAATATTATATGGTCGTTTGGGTACAGGCCAGAAATGATTTTATAATGCATAAAACCTACTGGGAAAATTTAACCAAGTCATTCAGTTAATATTGAAATTATATCAGCACTTTAGGGGAAGGGTTACACTTTTTTAGCAATGTATGTTTACTCAACTTGTGTACTTTATTTTAAACATTGTGCTGGGCTTTGGGAATATAACAAAGAATACTAAAATGTCCGGATTTCTAAATAATTTGGCCTTGTGAAGGGATACCGACCAATTCTGGTGCTATTGTAAGAGTATAATGGCGGGCCCACCAATAGGTGGAGAGTGACCAAATCCTCTAGATTATCAAAGACATTCTATGGTAGAGATGTTGCCACAAACTATTTTGAGGCTGATATGACTGCAACAATCATCTACTACCTCTGATTTCAAGTTTTGTGTTTGTTTTAAGATCCTTATTGCTCTCATTCATGAAGCTTATAATAATAATTGTTAAACATTTGAACTCACATATAATTGTGCATTAATAAATGGCATTGGTGTCTCTTGTATATACTAAAATTCTACAAAAGCCTACTTTAAGGCAAAAAAAAAAAAAAAAAGATTACATCGCTTTGTAATTGTGAAAACACCATCCTAGGTAACAGGGAGTTATTTAAAGGCTCACAATTAGAACACAGATTTTAGAAAACATACTGGGCCAGATGCCTGATAGGTGTGGTTTGACAGGAAATGTTTGCAAGAAAGAGCCAGGGCTACCGCCTGTAAGCTTGAACAAGCAGCTAATCCCAGGACAGTTCTGTTCGACTTTTCTCAGGACTTCTGAACCATTTGATGGGAGAAGGGTGGGGGGAGAATGGTGGAAGGCTACTCAAGAGTTTGCCAGAGAGACAGAAGAGACTTTGATTTGACCTTATTTGCAAATGATTGCAGACCTGGAGAAAGAAGCCATGACCAGTCTTAGCCGGTATCAGATGACTGAAAGACAACTCCCTTGGTGTCTACCTCACTGTGCCAGTTGTCAGCAAGGCACAAAAGCCCATGGGGTTGTGCGAACACAACATCAGCCCAGTAGAGATTATATGAGGCAGCACTGTAATCATTTGACTTGTAACAAAGAGTTCCTCTGCCCCCGCCTCCCATTAAAAAACTTCTACCCTCATTTTTAACTGCTACGTACACCATCATGGAAGAATCATATCATGTTTTGCAAAATGGGAGGCTATTGTTGTGTACTTTCCATGGCTCAATTAAAGTGAACCTATCTGTTACAGATCTAGATCCATAGATCTTAAACTGCAGATAAATTCCGGGCTAACAGTGGACATCTGCGAATGAATCTCAGCTTCTACGTAGAGGACAAAGTCCCAGAACAACTACCCCCTTGAGAGTAATAACATTCAGTCCCTTTTATAATACTCTGTAAGTTAAGTCTTCCAGTAATTACTGCCAACCTTTTTAAATGTTATTTTGAAATTTTTTCCGTTTAGTTTTTATTATTCCTCTATCAGATGATCGTTACTTCTTATTCAGTTCCATTCTCCCAACGTGTAACTCCTTTTTCCCCATCGCCACTGTTTTTTCTAGTTGACTATTTTATCGACTACATTTTATTTAGGATTTAGAACATTTTCCAAAGTGGCCTAAGAGTAAAGCCTAGGGAAATAAAAACTTGTGAAAGGTCCAGGATGTTACACACTGCCATTCAGATTTATGTAGTCCGTTTTTATTAGGCACTTATTGTGAATCAAGCACAGTGATAAGTGCTAGAGATATAAAGGCGAACAAGATCTAGTAGCTGTCTTCAAGGAGTTTGCAAGAGGAAGAGTCAAGTAAAAAATAAATAATAATGATAATAATAAACAATATGACAGGTGAAAGTCTATCTAAACTTTCACAGTTTACTCTTGGAAGAACATGGAGACAATTGACCCTAAATCTGACCCAGTGATGAGGTTGCAATCAAGTATCCCCTATATTCTGAGAAGAATATAAGACAGTAAGAGACAAATGAATCATGAAAATAAAATGTTCACACATGAACATAATTATTAAAATTAAAAGGCAGTGTATTGGAGTTCTCCAGGGATACAGAATCAGTAGGATAAATAGATGATAAATAAATGGATGGATAGATGGATAGATAAATGGAAACCCAAAAGCTATATTTCCAGGGATAGGTTCTTGTAATTGTTTTAAGATGTTTCAACTGATTGTATAAGGTCCACCCACAACATCAAGAATAATCTCTTTACTTAGAGTCAAACTGATCTGCTCTGGAGAAAACACCAAAGGTGTGGCTAGACAACTTTTGCTAAAGACACTAGGTCTATGACTCATGGATCCAATCAACTATCTCAACAGAAACCAGGAATAGACAAACAGTTATCCAGAAAAGATGTGTGGAGGGCACTCTTGTTAATGGCTTAGAATCCCAGTGAATGACACAGGAGACTGTCACAAGGTTTTAAGAAATTTATACCACCAGAAAGGTTGTCAGCCTGCACTGAAAGTTACAGGGAAAGGGCAAGATGAAAAAAGAATGACTCTGAGGGCAGAGCCATGGATGCAAAGACCGGAGCTGACAAAACCTCCTTGGGCTTCAAAAGGGTGGAGATACCACACCAGCCAGTCCAAAGGACAGTGACTTTGCTCCTGCTCAAAAAGATCCAAATGACTCTGATTTGCACTTTGATGACAAATGATGGAAAAGCAAAGTATCCAAGATTTAGGGAAGAGGTCTACAAAAAATTGACCCTGCTTTGGATTTAGATTTTACTGCTTGTAATAGTGAGATTTTTCTCTTCTACAGCATTTGAACTAGTATTCAACTGAATACAATATTATTTTCCTTAAAAGTAATTAAAGGTAATGTACAAAAGATGATTATTTATATTACATAAGGTAAAAATATAAATGCATATTAAAATATTCACAGTCATCTGTGGGACGCCTGGGTGGCTCAATCCATTAAGCATCTGACTCTTGATTTCAGGCCAAATCATTATCTCACAGCTGGGGAGATTGAGCCCCACATCATGCTCTGTGCTGATAGGCAGAGCCTGCTTGAAGTTCTCTCTCTCCCTCTCTTTCTGCCCCTTCCCTGCCCTCACCTCTAGCATTCTCTCTCTCAAGATAAATAAGTAAACTTTACGATAAAATAAAATATTCACAGTTATCTGACTTTAATTTTCTTCAGTTTTCTTAGTTTCATTTTCTAGAATAAAATTCATTTTGTAATGAAAAGAATTTTTTTCTTTGTAAGGTAAATATGTTATATTTTTATCATATCATTTATATTATATTGTCCAAGTTATTTTTTGGTGTCAGGCCCCTTAGAGTATTTTTAAAAATTTTTATTTTAATGTTTATTTTTTTGCGAGAGAGAGAGACAAAGCATGAGTGGGGGAAGGGAAAGAGAGCGGGAGACAGAATCTGAAGCAGGCTCCAGGCTCCCAGCTGTCAGCACAGAGCCCAACGTGGGGCTCAAACTCATGGACCGTGATATCATGACCTGAAGTCAATGAGCTGAAGTCAGACACTAAATCTGAGCCACCCAGGCACCCCAGGCCCATTAGAGTGTTAATGTGGAAAAAACAGTGACTTGATAAAAAAAGACTTGATTCCTAGATTTATTGCTGCCTTTCAATATGTGGACCATGGACAATCCCTCTTAAGCTTTTTAAGGCTATATCCTGCCCTACACACCTCACAAAGTAGGCGTAAGAACAAATAAGGTTATTTATGTAGACAGTAGTTCTCAGTGTAAAGGTTAGGAATGGTTATTGCAAAAAAAAATTTAACACAGTAATCAGTTTCATATACACAAGTAATATGCATTTGTGTTTTTTATTAAATAGATATTTTATCATATGGAAACTATCACTGATTTTATAAAACATTTATATCATGTCATAATAAAGCAACACATTTTTGTAGGATCATGTAAAATCCCCAATCGACTATAAATGTTTACATTTAAAGTGAAATATCATACTATGTATCTAAAACCATTTGAAGGTTTATTTTAAATTAATAAATGTCATGTTTGGTGAAAGAAGGTTAACCAATAAACACTATCATTTTGAAATGAAAAAGAGAAAGTCAGCTGATTGTGGATGTTAATCACATCTACAATATACCTTCACAGCTACACCTAGATTAGTATTTGAATAACTGAGAACTGTAGGCTGGCCAAGGAGACACTTAAAACTAACCATAATGGTGCCTGGCTGGCTCAGTTCATAGAGTATGTGACTCTCAATCCTGAGGTATGAGTTCAAGCCCCATGTTGGATATAGTAGAGTGTACTGAAAAAGAATTAAAAATTTAAAATACTAACCATCACAGGCAGTAATTGTTAATTGCAGACTAATGGTACCAGAAGATTGAAATAGCAAATGGATTTGATGGTAAAATACAAAGCCATGCACCTGTGCACTTTTCCTAACCCCCATCTGTTGCCTCTCTGCACCCCTCCCCTGCACCCATGTTTCCCCATTGAAACTCTGCCTAAACTGACATAGAACTACAATATCTGGCATTTCTACTCCTCATTTGACTGTTCTTCCCTCTTTAGTAACTTTCCTTTTTAAATGCTAGCTTTTAGAGGTCAGGACATATTCATGTTGTTTCTCCCAGGCATTATATTTGAGAAGTCTTGATGGGTTCCTATCACGTGAAGCTCTTCTCTCACATTGAAAACTTGGTTGAGGCTTATAAGGACACATGGGTGAAAACAGACAGTACCACTCACCATTCTGAGGCATTTCTGTCTTTTTTGTTTTTTAATGTTTGTTTATTTATTTTTGAGAGAGAGAGAGGGAGGGAGGGAGAGGCAAAGAGAGAGGGAGACAGAAAATCCCAAGCAGGCTCCGCACTGTCAGTGCAGAGCCTGATGCAGGGCTCAGACTCACGAACCATGAGATTGTGACCTGAGCCAAAACCAAGAGTCAGATGCTCAACCGATTGAGCCACCCAGGTGCCCCTGAGTCATTTATCTCTTAACTGCTAAAAGACTATTTTTTTTCTATTGGATTATCGAAAGAATACCTTGTTTGACTTTGCAAACCTTGCATTAAATGAGACTGCCATCTGCCCCTGTTTCATTCTGGAAGTGTGGTCACATCATAACACTTAGCAGCCCCCTAGCACAAGGCATGTTCAGTATTTAGTTCTAGCATGTTCATTATTTGTTTAAGAACCCCTTTTATTCAGCTTGCTAATACAAAATGAAGTCTAAGTTACCTTTCACACCATTTCCCCTAAACATTTGCAGAAGTTATGGTATGTGCATGCACACATGTGTTCAACACATGATATTTCTGTGTATCAGTGTGTGTGTGTGTGTGTGTGTGTGTGTGTGCAATTTTTTGCAGAGGTTGTGTCATTGATTTTCCAGATTACTGTCATCAAGATAAAATAGGAATTGCCATATTTAACCTTAGCAATAAAAGTACTGCCAAGCATTGCAATCTAGCTTTTTGGCTCTTACTGCTAAGATTTCTGTCTTCACATTTATGTTTCCTGTTAGTTCCTGTATCAATTTAGAAAAATGTAAAGGGTAGCTATTAAAAGATATCTGGGAGGTAAAATGAATTTGCTACTCTCAGCAGAAAGGAAGGATGTCCACTGTTAAGCTTTCTTCTCCTAAGCAATCATTTGTTTTTCAACTTGCAAAATGAATTTTGAAACAATGCCACATTATGCCACAAGATATTAATAGGCACAATTAATATATTGATGTATGTTTGATTCTACCATCCTTCATCCCCTTTATGTCATTCTTCTTTTAATCTGCTGTGACAGTTCAGTAATGGAGCCCCAGAAATATGACTTTAGGGCAAGCTGTACTACTAATCATCAATACAACATTGTATGTTCCCTACCAGATACGTAATACCTGTTTTGTCAGCGATGATGATACTCTGTAAAATTTCTACTCAGAGAAAATGCTTTCCAAGATTCGTTTACAAGCAAAAAATTTAATGGGATGCTGAGTTTGATCATGACAGGGATTTTTTTTTCTTTCTTTCTTTTTTCTTTCTTTCTTTTTTTTTTTTCTGCTGAGGAAGTTGTCGTTTTAGTTTTAACTACAGGATACAGGATAGAATTGTTAAAGCAATCCAATTATATAAGCTATATGTAGGCAGTAAAAATGAGGCTTTCGACCACCTTCTTCATTGGCTCTATAATTCTTCAGCTATAATGGGACCTGCAAGCCACCTCTAAATTGTATAACAGTGGCCACTTTTGGGGTTCTTGGCTTAAACTAATAGCCCCAGTTAAATAATTAATGGCTAGCTACATGGATTCCATCATGAACAACATTATAAACAGATCTATTAAACAAACCAGTTACTCTTCCAAACTGGCACTTAGCAGTGATTGTCACTCTGAAAGAACATTAATGAATGCTTACAGGATATCCAAAGGGGGCAAGCCAGCTGCCTTTAAAAAATATTTGTACAGATCTGTATCAATTTATCTCTTAGAGTGTATGCCACTCCTGTTATTAAGAAAAAGACAACACTCCCAGCTTGGTACCAATCCACTAATTTGGAGCATTGAGTTCATTCTGCCTGGTTCTGGAAATTCAGAATTTTTTTTCTTTAATGGACAGAGGACTACATATTTTTAGTGCAGTGTAAAACAGGGATATGGCCTTCCTTGTTAATGGTAGGTGATTTATTCAATGTAAGCGTGGTGTTTTATGTATATTTTGGCAAGTGATTTATGGAAAAATAGTATGGGCTGTAAGTATTTTATATTCAATCATAAAGACAGAAAACTGAAAACATCCTCTTGAAGCATAGACGCCTCTTCAATGCTATGATTATGGAAAAACAATTAGGTTGTTTTGTTTCACCTTTTATTTAGAGCACTCATTATTTCTCATGAAAATCATAGATGCCAGCCAAATTTGTTGTGTATTAGTGTATTTTCACACACTTAGAAACATAAAGACAAACCTACATTATTTCAGAATATTGTTATTTATCCAGAGCATACTTAGCTCATTATAAATCAACATTAATATATGTTGTATTAATTACATACAATTATAGAAAAGGGTTATAACACAATTATGGCAAAGGTCTGACTGTCCCAGAACCCAATAATATACATAGTCTACCCTTGAACAACACAAAGAGCTAGTGGTGCTGACCCTCATGCAGTCAAAAATCCACGTATAGCTTTTGACTCCCCTAAAACTCAACTGCTTGGTTTTTTTTTAAGTTTTTATTTTTATTTATTTTGAGAGAGATACAGAGAACAAGCAGGGGAGAGGCAGAGAGAGAGGGAAAGAGACAATCCCAAGCAGGCTCTGCACCATCACCACAGAGCAAGATGTGGGGCTGGAACTCACAAACCATGAGATCATGACCTGAGCTGAAATCTAGAGTTGGATGCCTAACCGACTGAGCCACCCCGGTGCCCCAAAACTCAACTACTAATAACCTATTGACTGGAAGACTTACCCATAACATAAACAGTTGATTAACACATATTTTGTACATTATATGTATTATATACTGTATTCTCACAATAAAGTAAGCTAGAGAAAAGAAAATATTATTAAGAAAATCATAAGGAAGAAAAATTCATTTACAGTAATGTCCAGTATTTATTGAAAACTACATGCATATAAATGGACAGAGTTCAAACCCATGTTGTTCCAGGGTCAGCTGTATTATAAACCTTCAGCAGCTCTTAGGAGGTTTAAAGGTGAAAGACAAGGCCTGCGAGGGTGCCACCTGCCAGCACTAGCCCTCCTAATCAGGAATTCAGCACTGACTGAACGCTGGAGCCTACTTACGGTTAATAGAAGTGGCCATGTATTTTCACTTATAAGATGAATAAGTTCTTTGGCTCTAACGTACAGCATGGTGACTGTAATTGATAATACTGTGTTGTATAATTGAAATTTGCTAAGAACCCTTTCTTAAGGGTTCTCATCCCCCTCTCCCTCCCATAAGGTGACTGTGAGGTGATGGATGTGTTAATTAACTGGATGCTGGGGATCCTTTCACACTGTAAACGTGTCTCAAATCATCACGTGGTACACCTTAAATATATTATAATTTTGTTTGTCAATTACACCTCAATAAAGCTGGGGAAAAAAAGGAAAAGAAAAAAATTAACCTTTCACTGGAAGAAATAGAACTATTGTCTTATAATGTTATCACACTCTCATTAGTAATTATAAACAAATCGATATACAATTTGGAACAGGAAAAAAGGAATATAAATACCAAGATCGATTCGTTTTCTTGACACTGATTCATTCATTGTCAACCATCAACTAGTAAATCTTGGATTTCATTTCTCTCATCAGAATAAAGGTATTAATTACTCAATTCTATTCACTCCCTGTACTGTTGCTTCCCCTGTTAAGGACTAGCTCTCTCTACTCCCTGTTATACTGATATGTGTACATATAGATAGAGATATAAATTTCCAGGACCTTGTGACAATTATAAGTAAGTGAGATATTTATGTATGATTAATGCTTCTTTTCCCTGCTTTTCTGCAATTCCCATGAAGGCAGGAACTCTGTGCCTTGAGCAATGTGCTCCCAATACCTAGTGCCTAAATGATGTACCTGGAAGGCATTCAATAAAATGTGTTGAATCAGTGATTAAAGATGAACGTGTACATCTGGCCACAGTTCCGGGTGACCTCAATCCTCTGGACTACAGAATTCTCCTCATTATGAGTGTCCTGCCCACAGAGCCACCTCACTCTGATTCACTTTCTACCTCACAACCTCCTTTTTCTCCCTCAAGTGTAACTCCACCCCTTTTTTTTTTCTCCCCACCATTTTACCCTGGAGAAAATGGTCATGGCTTCACCGGGATGATGGGACCATAAGTGACAGTGCCAGATTACTATCCCAGTGTTTCTGACGCCAACTCCTTCCAGCAAATCAAAGCACTGATATTTCCATCTCTCGCTGTTTCCCGCTGCAGTTTTTAATGTATTGTGATTCATTCCTTCATTCCTTCATTCATTCCTTTCATTCATTCCTTCACTCAGAATCGTTTTTCTGTTTGGGCAAATTCAGCCACTGAAGGATGTGCCAACAGATTATTTCTACAATGCACAGACTTGCTTGGGACTCTCCATTTCTTTTCCCAGTCCAATCATTGACAAGTGCAATGTGGGAGCAGAGTTGCATTCATCTGATTGCAGGTATAGGCTAAAGTCAGTGAAGCAATAAATTTACTCTTACAAAAGTAAAATAATTTTTGTGGGGCGCGCCTGGGTGGCTCAGTCGGTTAAGCGTCTGACTTCAGTTCAGGTCATAATCTCACGGTTCATAAGCTGGAGCCCGGTGTTGGTCTCTGTGCTGAGAGCTCGGAGCCTGGAGCCTGCTTCGGATTGTGTCTCCCTCTCTCTCTGCCCCTTTGCATTCCCACTCAGTCTCTCTCACTATCTCCAAAATAAATAAACATTAAAAAAATAATAATAAAATAATTTTTGTGGAAATATTTCCAAGCTGTCTTAGGCTCCCTACTTTCTTAAACAAGGTGTGTTAATGTCATCCAGTCTGGTCTTGCTAAGTCAGGAGAACTGTATATAGAAACTGTGAGCTTCAAGGGCTAAGGTTCAATTCCTTAAGAAATCCAAGTCTCTCCTACTCCCCTGGTGCCATGTAAGTGAAGAGTGAATGGGTATTAAATAAAAGTGTCAGTTATAATTGTTAAACACTGGACTAGGACAGCAAGGCTGGTGGGGATATCTCCTCCCCTGACATTTCTTCAAATAAAAACAGCATCTGTTAGAAGCGCTATAGGATAGAACTATCTGGACCGATAATGGCATGGCATACATTGAATGGAATTTGAACCCCAGAAGCTCAAAGCTTTAAAGGTCTTTCACTTCCTTTCTGTTATTTGCTGTGTGTAAAGAAATCTTCTCCCTCTTCTCTACTCCCAGCCCTAGAGCATACAGCCACAGGGAAGAAGCAAAGCTCTCACAGTATGGACATATAGAAAAGGATTATCCCATAATTATGGCAAAGGTCTCACTGTCCCAAATCCCACAGGAGACCAAGTAGCATTCATGGTAGTGTAGCACCAGAATACTATGAATATAGAACACCCTTTTGTGAGGTTTTCTTTCATTAGCTCCATTCCCGTTGCCAAACACGTACAAAGAAAAGTTGATACTGACTCACTGGATATGGAGAATCAAGTACAGTGCACGGGCTCCAAAACTGAGAAAACAGATATTTGAATCTGATGTAGTCGGTGTCTAATTCTACATTAAGATATTGATAGAACAAGCTCTTCCTATTGAGCTACCAGGTATCGAAATGGACCCAGTTTTTAAGAAATTAATATTAAATAAAAATAAAATAATAAATAATGAGGACAGACATATTTGTAGCACATAATGTTGCTGAAATGCTTTATAAGTAGTGTATTATTTCCTAAGCAACTCTGAGGTTATTTTAGATAATTCAGGGATGCACTAGTTATAAATTGAAATGCTTGAGAATGCTTCACTTAAAAAAATGTTAATCCTAACCAAGTGCCACTGAATTAAGTGTAAATTAAACTAAGCTTATGGTAGGGACACCTGGGTGGCTCAGTTGATTAAGCATCTGACTTTGGCTAGGTCATGATCTCATGATTTGTGAGTTTGAGCCCCGTGTCTGGCTCTGAGCCAACAGCTCAGAGCCTGTTGCCTGCTTTGGATTCTGTGTCTCTCTCTGCTCCTCCCTTGCTTACACTCTGTCTCTCTCTCTCCTCTCAAAAATAAATAAACATTAAAACAATTTTAAACTAAGCTTATGATAACAAAAATGAATAAGCCTTGTGAAAATTCTAAAAGGAAAAATTTATTTTTTTAATGTTTATTTATTTATCTTGAGAGAGGAAGAGCTCAAGCATGAGTGGGACAAGGGCAGAGAGAGAGGGAAAGAGAGAATACCACGCAGACTCTGCTATCAGCACAAAGCCCAACACGGGGCTCAATCTCACAAACGGTGAGATCATGACCTGAGCTGAAATCAAGAGTCAGAAGCTTAACCGACTGAGCCACCCAAGTGCCCCCTGAAAGGAAAACTTTAAAAAGAGGATCTTCTCTCCCTAAGCCAAATATTAAGAGTAACATCAATAGTCATAAAATGTGTTGCTAACATGGACCCTTGAGATGAAGTGATGAAAATGGTACCTTACCTCTATGTTCTTCCTCCCCAAATCTGTAACTCCAGTGTAAATATGAGAAAAAAATCAGACAAACTCAAATTGGAGGACATTCTACAAAATGCCTAACCAATACTCTTCAAAACATACAAAATGTCATCAAAAACAAGGAAAGACATAGACAAGACAAACCTAAGGATTCATGATGACCAAATGTACTGTGGCATTCTAGAAGGGATCCTCAAGTAGATAAAGGACATTAAGGAAAAATGAAGGAAATCTGAGCAAACTATGGACTTTAGTTCATAATAATGTGTCATTATTGGTTCATTAGTTGTGACAAGTGTGTTGCAGTGTAAGAAGTTAACAATATAGGAAATGGGGTGCAGGGCCTATGGTAACTGTATTACACAGCTTTTCTCTGTAAACTAAAATTATTCTAAAATAAAGTGCTTATTGAAAAATACATGACAAATGTAGTTTTTAAAAGGATCTTCTGATATAGTATTTGCAGATGAAGATGATTTTTGGTTTATAAATTATTTCCATAATTCGTGACAGTTCTCACATCTGCTACTATAAAATTCATTGCAACTTCTTTGCCTCTTGGGGAAAAAAATGCATTTAATTATCAGCAAAATTCAACTCCAGCTTGTTATGATGAATGATTTGAACCTGTCAGCTTCTTTCCCCCTAAAAACAAAGAATTGAAATGAAATACAGTCTTCTTCCTCTATTCCCTTCCTTCCACCTGCTTCATTTAATTGATGAAGGTTTGAGCTTTTATTAATCTTTTTGAGTTCCTCTGTAAGATGCAGAAAAAGCTAATATGATATCATTGTATCTCGCTAATGTGTGTGCTTTGTGAAATTGATACACTCTGCCAAGACATAAATTACTTAAACTTTGATAAATGTGTGGAAATCAGGGAATGTTCAAACAGATAAAGCACAGCAATTCCTCTTTTTTCTCCCTTTTTTAAACTCCATTTGGTGCTTGCAGTTAAATGTTTTTGCATTATTATTGCAATATGATGGGACAAAAGACAGCAGTGATACCGACAGAGTCCCAGAAAGTACAAAAGTAACCAGGGGGAATATAGCCATGTGTTTTGTAGATAACATCTAACAACATGGTCTTGGACAGAGTGGTTTGCCAACAGGTTCAGAACCACCTGCAGTCTCTCCCAGCATGTTGTATCATGGAAATTGTCTGTTCAGGAACGAGGGCGCCTGCCAGACACTTTATACTTTCAGGTCCCTTTGCTGACTCATTCGGTAGGTTGGAATCAAAGATCCACAAACACATTTTGTTGGCAAAGAGAGCTTACCTGTGCCTGTGATCTGGCTACAACTCAGATGCCAGCAAGACTGAAATAGGAGGAAATGATTGATTGATGTTCTGGGGCTGAGAAGGGTATTTTCTACTCAGTCATTAATTTGTCATATGGCACTGAACAAGTTGCTTGATTAACCATTAATCAGTTTCCTGGAGGCCCGAGAGTTCATACAACCCTTTGAAGACAGTTCTTGAATAGGAAACATGGTACTATCCACTGGACCATGCAAGAGCCATCAGTCATTGAATGACTCTTGCCAGAGACTGGGCTCAGTAATTTCCATCCATTCTTTCATTTTGTCCTTACAATCGATCAACAAGGGAGATATAGGTGAGAAAACGGGTTCACATCAAACACTTAAGTGAGGGGTGTGAGGTCATCAGGCACCAAATCCCTGTGCTTTTTCCACCATGCTGATTCTATACTGGGAGTGTATGGATGAGTGTGGGGCAAGATTATATTTCCTCCAACCCTTAGTCATCCCTGATTAGGTCTCTGAGGTTAAGCATGAGCTTTGGGGACTTAGATCATACAATACTCCTTGTAGACCGGGTCTAGGGGAGGGTGCCCTCTCAACAGTGATGTATTCATTTCAAGAAAACATGCCAGGGGTGAAGCCAAACGAGCTATACCAAAGGGAGAGTGAATTGGAAGAGGAGGTACAGTCGTCTTCTCTTTAGGACAATTAGCAATATATTTATCCTTTTAATGACACTCTTCTGCCAATATATCATTATCTAATAACGTTTTGAGATTGGGGTTTATGTTTGGAAATCAGTATTTATGATAATAAGTAATAAACAGATAAGCTTACACACAGCTTTTCTCAATTTCTTTAATATTGCTGTCAAAGCAAGCTAGACATGTGATGGTCTAGGGCAAAGCAAAAAAATTAAAACATATGTACATCTACTTTTTATCTAAGGAACTGTCTAAGTATTTTTATGAGAACAGAGACCAATTATAGATCTGTGCTATTCGTTAAATTTTATTATTTTTTATGTAAGCCAACCTTCAAATCAAGAGCTCCTTGAATAAGTTTGAACCTGAAGAGTATTGTGTTAAAATATATTTTTTAGAAATTAAATTACACTTTAAATTCATATGGGAAATCTTTTCTGAAGAGTTGAAGAGCTTTTCTAAAAGCAAGTAATCACATCTAAGTTACCTGCTTGATAAACTAGGATTTTTTTTTTTTTTACATACTTATTGCTCAGGGTTTGTCAACATATGTTTGGGTCAAGTTGTTACAACATAAATTACTACAAAGAAAATCTTCATTTTTTTTAAACTCAGTAAATGATCATTTATTATTATTCTTGTTTTTGTTATCATTGAGTAATCTCAGAACCATCACAGCAGAAGTCCTAGAGAAAGAAGAGTTCTTAACATCTGTCTCATAACGGCTTCTGCAGTGAATAAGCCAATACCAGTTAACTTGCAAATTTACTTGTCATTGAATGATGGGTTCAATGTTTATAGGTTTTCAATAATGGAAAAGTAAGGAGAAAGCCAGGCCAAGCACTAAATGAGAACAAATGACCCAGGTAGAAAAAATTCAGGAAAATGTATAATGTAAAACAAACATTTTTAGGGGAAAATAAAAAAGATCATGTTGCTGTTGGTAACAAAAAATGTTCTCCTACTTCTGAGCAAGACAAATGTTTTTGAATAGAGAATGGGTCTTAGTTCCACTAACATAGTATTGATCGGCAGCATGGTACATAAAGGTAAGAACCAAGATTGTTTAACAATTTAGAAGGGGAAAATGTCAGAAGGGATTTA
Source organism: Prionailurus viverrinus (assembly GCF_022837055.1). Lineage (NCBI taxonomy): Eukaryota > Metazoa > Chordata > Mammalia > Carnivora > Felidae > Prionailurus > Prionailurus viverrinus. The sequence continues at coordinate 87,014,579 of NC_062568.1, forward strand.
TCCTATGAAAAGAGAGGAAGGAAGGCAGGAGTGAGAAAAGATGTTTGGAAGTTATACCACATAGGGGAGTAGAGATCAGGAAGTAAAGTTCTTGTTTACAAGATTCTAGTAAGAGGTAGGTATGTCTGTCAGCATTGACCAAACAAGGCACATCTCATGAAATACTGGAAATGGATGAAAAATAAATAATAGAATCTGGACAACAAGAATCATAATCACAGAGAAGGGAAATTGGGCCTTGATCATCAAGGGGTTTCTTTTTTTTCAACGTTTATTTATTTATTTTTGGGACAGAGAGAGACAGAGCATGAACGGGGGAGGGGCAGAGAGAGAGGGAGACACAGAATTGGAAACAGGCTCCAGGCTCTGAGCCATCAGCCCAGAGCCTGACGCGGGGCTCGAACTCACGGACCGCGAGATCGTGACCTGGCTGAAGTCGGACGCTTAACCGACTGCGCCACCCAGGTGCCCCTGATCATCAAGGGGTTTCTTATCTGCCCACGTGTCCTTGTCCTTGCTGGGGAGAGGCTGGACACGTCAGTTGGACCAGCCTGCAGCAGTCAGTTCTCAGGAAACTCAAGTTATAACTGAAGCCAGTACTGAACTTCGTGGGTTATTACCAATGGTTTTGAATGAGATTTGTGCACATCATAATTATGAGTATTCAAAATCAGAAAGCTAGTTACAGTATCAGAAAGACGCAGAATATTTTGAACCAGAAATCCAGACTAAGGATTCTTTTTTTCCTGGTGAATATACTAATCTTTCAATGCCAGCAAAGGAAAGAAGTATCAACTGAGGATTCACAAGCTCCTAAGAAAGTGGTATGCATTTAGGTTCTGAATATAGTAAGAATGTGCATTGTATCAATTTGCCCTCCTACCAAACCTCAGTAATTTAAGGGAAAAGAATTTTTAAAGATAGTAGACATGAGGAAGGAAAACATTCAGGAAACTAATCAGAAGCAAATATATAGATTATGAACTCTGCCTCACCACCCGAAGTACAAAAAAGGGGAAAAAAGCACACATGCATTGAAGTCCTTGGTTTCTGACTCTAAAGTGATCCTGGGGACAAGGTGTAGGTGAAAACACTTTGCACAAAGCTCTATTAGAACTTCTAAACTTTTGTGAATATATCAAAGATAACCTCAGGTTATTAAACTCTACCATACAGTCAAGTGAAATATTTATAATCCAAGCTATGTCTCTTTTTTTTCCCTCAAAATTGGATTGAAAGTAATAATTTTTTGTAATGATCTGAGACTATTGTTACCAGGTGCTTTGCCAAGTTTGAAAGGGTTGGGGAAACAGTTCGTAAATACAGCTTCACTTCTTTCTCATCCTTTTCATCATGCTGACAGTTTTCTGGAGAATCATTACCAGAGTGGTTTGTGCCATTAGAGATAAGAGGCTATCTGTGTTTCCACCAGAAGCCTCTATTTTCCGGACTTCATAAGTCATCCATAAATATTCAATCCAGGCAACAGTTTCATATATTATGATTCTGTCCCTCCAAATCAATATTGACTTAACTAAATGATTTTTAGAAATTATGGGGACTCTTACACTACAAAAAGAATAAAAAGAAAAATCAGATGCAGATTAAGTGCTATGTTTCAGTGGGTGGGATCTGAACCACGTTCTGTGGAATCCATAAAACATTTGCATCCTTTTAAGCAATTCTTTCGGGGTATATAATTCAGTTGTAATAACATTTGTTGAATAATACATAGTCTGTTACTAATTAAAAATATACATTTGCAATTTGTGTAAAGACCACAAAATTTGAAATTATATTCTTTCAACTAAAACTTTTGTGGACCGTTCTATTACTATTCATGCTCCTTTTTTGTTAGAGAGTTTGAGATGGAATTATCAAAAGTTATGAAATGATATGACATAAGCCTTTGAATATAATACCCTTAATATTTCTAAATATATTTAAGAGACTTATTAATATTTTATATTTGGATGGTTGCTAGCTTCTTAGTAGAAACCTTCAGCATTCTGGAGTTGTCTTCTACCTGAAGTAGAAGACCTCACAAATTGAATGATTTTTTTGTCTTTGTCATACAAATTGAATGTTTTTATTGAATGAGATACCAAAATACATTCCTTCCTCCAATCTGGAAAGATAGTATTGTAAAGATTAGGAAGCTGAGACTAAAACCACATCAATCCATTAAAATAAAATACTCTCTTCCTAATTACATTTTAATTTTGGTACTCACAATTTTACAGTGTTTGAATGAAATGCCCGTCTCGTTGCACTGTTGAGCCCAGCTGTGTGTGTGAAATGCTATTTATCAAGAATCGAAATAATACTGCAAGCATTTCCCCTGTGCTTTAGCTTTAGTGTGTACGCTCAAAGCATAACCTAAAGTTTATTTCTCTTTCTTCTTTTCAAACAGTTATTTTGTGAAAGTAAGAAGGTGGTGCATGCCACAGAGGGGCTGGATTGGGAAGACAAAGATGCTCCGGGGACATTGGTTGGAAACGTGGTGCACTCAAGGATCATCAATCCTCTGCGCCTGTTTGTTAAACAGTCTCCAGTCCCAAAGCCTGGACACTTGGCGTATGCGGACAGCATGGAAAACTTTTGGGATTGGCTGGCCAACGTCACCGAGGTTCAGGAGCCATTGGCAAGAACTAAACGGAGGCCGATAGTAAAAACGGGAAAATTTAAGAAGATGTTCGGATGGGGTGATTTCCATTCCAACATTAAAACTGTCAAACTCAACCTCCTCATCACAGGGAAAATTGTTGACCACGGAAATGGAACCTTCAGTGTTTATTTCCGACATAATTCCACAGGCCTGGGCAATGTTTCAGTGAGTTTGGTACCCCCCTCCAAAGTGGTGGAATTTGAAGTTTCCCCGCAGTCTACCTTGGAGACCAAGGAGTCCAAATCTTTCAATTGTCGCATTGAATATGAAAAAACAGATCGGGCGAAGAAGACTGCCCTGTGCAACTTTGACCCCTCGAAGATCTGCTACCAGGAGCAGACTCAGAGCCATGTGTCTTGGTTGTGCTCCAAACCCTTCAAGGTCATTTGCATTTACATTGCCTTTTACAGTGTTGATTATAAACTTGTGCAGAAAGTCTGCCCTGACTACAATTACCATAGCGAGACTCCATACTTATCTTCTGGCTGAATTTTTCCACAGTGATGTAAATGAGGGATGACTATATATTTAATTAGAATGACCAAGAACCAAGCCCAGCTCTTCATGATAAAGGATCCCTTTTGTTTCTGGCAGTGAACCTTAGTTCCCTATTAGATTTCAAATTTAAAAAACAAACAAACAAACAAAAAGAAAGAAAGATCTTTAAATGTAAAAATGTGTTTGTTTCGGTCTTAAGTACCTTAATCTAAAAAGTCAAACTGTGTATGAAGCCATCGCTTTCATGTAGGATGGCTAAGTCCTAGAAATATTGTTGTTTCTCTAAAACAAGCATCAATGGTAGCAACATGTAATGAGAAAGAACCGAATTATGCATGTGATAAACATTGCTCTTGAAATGAGCCTGCCTTTGAAATATGTTTTGGAAGGTTACCTTAAAATAGCAGATTCCGTAAAGTAACTGAAAAGATTGTATTTGATAGAGGAATCACATTTCTGACATCAAACTCTCGTTTTTATTGCTGTCTTTCCTCCCACATCTATGCTGTTATTGATATGAGAGATGAAGGGGTAAAATTTGTTTCAGACCTCATGTGTGAAGTTACAGTGCCACAGTGGAACAGAATACATTATTATCTGAGCTTGAGTGGGATGTGACTTAAACATTTAGCCCTTTGCTGGCCACCATCCTGAGGCTACTCACCTGAGTAGTAATATTAGTGGGTTGGGAAAGCTAATCTGGTTATATTTTAAGTGAGTCCCACAATAATGAAGGTCATGATGTTTTTAGATTCATTTGCCAAGTTCAATGCTGTGAGATTGCCAAAAATACCATTAAATCTGTATCCACCCTATAACCTATAGCTTCATTCTATTCATTTGATAGTGTGATTTTTATACACATAGAGAACAACTCTGAAAGTGAAAGTGGTTGTTCCCTAGAGGTTAGAATAAGGAAAACAATTGGAAGTGGACTAACAAAATTCCAGGATTATGGATTCATTATTTCTAGCCTCCCAGATTCAGTTCTCTTTGCATTTAGTTAATTATTTGAATGAGGTATTAAATTCTATGTAGAAATGAAGAGTATTTTAAACGTTACTGATTATTATTAAGTGCTAACAACGAAGATACCTGATGCACCAGGCTTTTGAAATCACTTCAACATTATTGTGGCTTCACCGTTGGTGTCCTTGCCATCTTCTCTGAGGCAGGTGGACAGTCATCCTGCATCGTAGAACTGGATGATCTTTGCATTAGTCCAGAAAGAGGGTCTGGCTGGCCAGTAATGTTTCTAGAACTTGTAAGACTCATGGAACAGCTACTCTTTTTACAGTAGGTATTAACTTTACCCAGCCCCCACTCCTTATTTGTAAAATATCAGTTGAATTAAAACATTAAACTGAAGGAAGACCAGTCTAACCAACAAAAATGCTCTTACTGCATTGTTTAAAAAGCCAACAGCTCTTGTCCTCTATTTTGCTTTTCATTCCTTTCCTTTTACTGGTGATATCTGTATAGTGTTTGATTTTGTCTTTTGAAAAATTGTACTAGGCTTAGTGTGTGGTAGTACAGGCTTGAAATTTTTGCTCTGAGTTCATCAGGTGCTTTTGCAATTTTGTGGTTGGTGTGAAATATTTTAAGGCATCTTTTTATTTTCATCTAGAAACAAGATTAAAATACTATTTATTGTAAAATATGTGGGAACCATATATGTATATATACTTAGAATTTTCTGTGTACAGAGAAAGTATGTGTACACATTTCTATGTAAATAAAAAGAATTTGCTAAATCTGTCACATGACTTCAGGTTTTTTTTTAAGACTCTTCTTTCTTTTCTCAGGGTGTGTGTGTGTGTGTGTGTGTGTGTGTGTGTGTGTAACACCAAGTGAGCATTAAGATTTTCCTTATGCATATATTAAATAAAGCACCTTGGCTATGAGGACTTTAATGTAAAGTAAAAGGATAATTCACATAAGCACTTGGCATATAGTCTGGTACCTGGTAAGAGCTCTGTAAGCGTAAGCTTCCATTATGATTGGAATAATAATTATTATTATTGCAGCATGAAATATGATTAAAAACTCTGGTGTTCAAATGTTGAGTGATATGAACATATCCATGCAAAGGGAAAAATATAAATTGGTTTACAAAATTCTTGGATTTTAGCAGGGTTTGTGGAATTAAAAAAAAAAGAAAGATAATTTCCTTAGGCATATTTTTTAATTGGAGTAGAACATATGTCACATACATTTTTAAGTCATAATTTTATTTCAAAGACTACATAATTGTCAGTAATGGTACTTGGCACCATATAAATCAGATCCCATTTAAACATGCAAATGCATACATTTCTACAAAACCATTTTTACCTTTGAATATTGCAGTTGAGGAAAAGGACATTCATGTAAGCTAACTTTACACTCAATTATAAATTCATCAAAAGTTAAAGAATAGACCCTTTAAAAATAAAAATTAAACCAACACTTGTACACCTGAAACTACAATAATGTTATATGGCAATTGTGTTTCAATAAATTTTTTGTAAGTTAAGAAAAACACACTTAGCAGAAATTTAATCTTCAGGGAGATGTCAGGCATCTTTCCAGGGTCTCTCTAGGCTTACTGCTTACTAGAAAGCAAACTAGTTTGAAGACCTTTTCACCCTTCAGAAGAAACAATCATTTTACTCATCACACTGAATCAGGAAAGAGACTGTATTTCCATGACTAAGAACAATGTGATCATACCAGCCATAGACTCTGTAAAATCTATGGAAGGGAAATGAGAGAAAGAGCCAATGGACAGCATGCGGGAAAGCAGAAATCAGTAAAAAGAAAACAATTTTCGTCTTACTGCTTGGTTCTTGGAATTTCAATACATTCTTATGATTAGAATAACAGCAACAATGAGTGTGGTTCTCTGATATGGCCACCCGAAAGAGCACCTGATACATATTACATTATATTCTTTAATCTTTATTCTTGCAACACCTTTCTTATTTACATGACTCAGATGCTACATGCTACATTTAGGCATGATCCTTATTCTGCCTTCATTCAAAACATGGTTCTGCGAGGTTGGAACTGCCATTACAGCTTCAAGAGCCTTGCTCTTCAGTGTGGTGGGCAGATCAGCAGTTGTTAGAAACGCAGAATCTCTGGGGGTGCCTGGGTGACTCAATCGGTCAAGCATCTGACTTCAGCTCAGGTCATGATCTCACGATTCGTGAGTTTGAGCCCAGCAATAGGCTCTGTGCTAACAGCTCAGAGCCTGGAGCCTGCTTCAGATTCTGTGTCTCCCTCTCTCTCCCTACCTCTCCCCGACTCACACTCTCTGTCTCTCAAAAAATAAATAAGTGTTAAAAAAAAAAAAAAGAAAGAAAAAGAAATGCAGAATCTCAGGTACTACCCCCAGACACACTGAACTGGAAGTTTTCCTTTTTAATAAGATCCCCATATGACTTGTATACACATTAACCACCGAGAAGTATTTCCCTAGAGAGTCTGATCTGATTTAGTGAATGTGCTATAGGGATTATACAATTTTTATAGGGAACCTACATCTTTTTTTAACCTTTAAATTTTTAAAAAATTTAATAATTGACACACAATGTTACTTGGGTTTCAGACGTACAACATGTGATTCAAATTCTCTATACATTATGCCATGCTCACTACCTGCGTAGCTACCATCTTGTCACCATACAGTGCTATTACAATGTCATTGACTATAGGCTTCTACATCTTAATAAGCATCCTAGGTTATGCTCATTCAGATAAGCTTCTGACAATACTTTCCTAAAAGAAAAGTTAAAGGAGCAGACTCTTTTAACAATGAAAATTAAAGTAGTAGATTGATAACCAAATAAAGAAAAGTAAGCAACCCGATATGAAGATACACAAGAGTAGTATTCCAAAGGGAGTGCACCCTACCTATCTTCTAGTTCAACTCCCTCATTTGAGAAACAAGTAGACCAAGACCCCATCAGAGTAAAGAATATGCCCAGTATTAAGTGACAAGCCTGACTGAATCCTAATCTCAGGTCTTGTGCCACATAAGAAAGGTAAATTGAAACAGATATTCAGGACAAAACAAAAATAATTGTAGTGAGTGTATAACAAGACATGATTCAGAAGCCAAACTAAACATGAACATGGCTAGAAATGCACTCCCTCCAAAACCTTCATAGTTATAATTTCCCCCATGAACATAAAAATTTTAAAACTAAAACTATAGAAAAATAAAGTCAGGATAGAGCAATCATATCCAAGGATAAGAGTCGTGGGATATATTAGAGGTATGACTGGATAAGAATTAACATCAGTAAAACACCACATTTGGCAGAATTTTCCAGTGATTTTAACACCTGAAAATATATTTTCACAGAACTAGGTAAATTGTGTGAAATACTTTAATTGCCTAACAGTCCGATTTTACCTTATAAAGAATCTTAAATTAATTGGTTTATAAAATAGAGGATGGAGTCATGCATTTTTACTTGCAGTAAAACTAGTTAACGTCAGCTTAATTAATCATAACTTTCAATGAATGGAAATGTAATATGTTCAATTATAAGGGACAAATTATAAGGAAACATTTATAGGAAAATATTAGAGATATTTTTCTTCACAAAAATCTTATAGAAGATATTCCAGGGTCATTTCATATTTATGCCTTCATCTCCTGCCCCAAACTGTGAGGTCTAGAATCCTGGGCACATAACTTAGTCTGCTTCGTTTTTAATCTTCCTTTTTCTTCATCCAGCTCAGCTCCTCCATAAATAGTATGTAATCTATTCTCAAAAAGAATGAATTAACTTCTTTGTGTCTTCCAGAGCACCTGGCTCAAAGTGTCTGGTATGGAGTAGTTGCTTGATCAATATCTGTCACTTGATTTTTTAAAAAAATTTCCGGTGCAATACAGGGATTATTCAAGACCCACTCTACCCACATAAGAGTTACTGTGCACCATTTCGAACGTGAACACATTACTCCACCTGAACACAATACCCATTGAATGCTAGCTCCCAGAACCACAGAAGTGTAAAGGTGGAAACAAGTTTAGAAATCATCTGGAATAAGTTTTGTTTATTAGATAAAGAAATGGAGGCTTGTTCTTCCTGCCCGGGTAAAGCCATTCATTCTGTTTTTTATCCTTCCCAATCATTGATGTTTCCCAAATTTGTGACAGAGATTGTCAACTGCCCACCAGAATGGACCTTCCTCCTTCTCCCATTGCAAGAGGTCAAATATGTGGCTAGCCAACTGCATGCCCCTGCCTCTCGGTTAATGAAATGTGGAAGGAAGGGATGTCTTCATTCCGGGAGTAGACTCAAATAAAAGTGCTCTCAGGCTTCTCTGCGCTCTCTTCCCTTTGGGTGTCTCAGAGAGATGTCCTGTGGGTCCTGAGATACTATACAGTGAAGAAGGCAAAGCAACTGCCAGTCTGAGTGCCTTTCCCACCATGGAGTAGAGCCACGCAGCTAACCAAAAGCCCACCCTGGACTGCTACATAAGAAATAAACCAACATATCCCTCTCACAGTCGCTGAATTATTAGGATGGATTTGTTACTGCACCTCAGCCCTACCTAACGAATACAAACATTGCATAAAACTTCTCTGTGAACTCGAGCCCCACTCTGATCTCCATCTGTTTAAATTGTGTCAAGTCTATGCTAAGCATTGCAGTAATAATTCTGTACACACACTTTTAGCTTGCCTTATTATATATACTTCTTCATAGGTCCTAGAAAGAAAAGTAAGCTCACCAAAGCCAGAGATTACATTTTGTACTTAATTTAAATGTCTCACAATGCCCAGATAAAGCCATTGCCTTTTAAGTGGATGATAAGTTGCACTCAAAGATAACATAGGAAGTTATTTACTTAAAAAATTGGTTTTCTGAATGACCCATGTAAAATACTGATGGGAAATTCTTAAAAAATAATGAAACAGCAATTTCAGAATCATGCTAATTCTACTTCACCTACCGAGACAGGGAGAAATGTATATGTTTTCATTTTTATTTTTTTGTTAGTAATCCACTTACATGGATTCATAATTCCAAATTTACCAGTACAGTAGATGATACAAGGCCTGTTTCCCAGGCATTTTCTATAGCCAGCCTTTTCCATCTCTAGAGGAAAATCATAGTATCAACTTCTAGTGTATCGTGACAGAGATACATTAGTATGTTTTGGAATGTTTTAAATGATTAAAAAATGTTCTCTTCAGTTTTACAAGATGCTCCCTTTGATGTGTATTCTGGCTTTCTGAAGCATTATGGTACATTTATTTGTTATTGTTTCCTTTTTTAATTCAATAAATCACTTTCAAATACTCAAATTTTTAAAAATTAAAAATACTACCCATCATCCCATCACTAATAAATTAAATCTATTTATTCTTATATTTTCCCCCCATCTTTGTCCATATATATGTATGTGCGTGTGTGTGTGCACAGCTTTTATAGAGTTGTAATTATGTACAGCATGGTAATTAATCAATAGGTCATTATATCTTATGTATAAAAGTCTTGACTGAAAGACAAAGAGACTAAGAGAATTTCCTGAACAAACCATGTGGGAAATAGTGTATGGCTCAATATGAACTAAAAAATGGGATATCCTAGGACTAAGTGAGTAATGGGATGTCCTCTGCCTTCTCTCTTTCTTGTCGTCTACTCCATGACAAATAGAGTGAAGAATGATTCTAGTCCCTGAAACATAAAACAGTTTTGCAGAACTTGCTGTGTCAAAGCATATATTACAAATTTTAGTTAAAAGGATCCCACTCATAGTAGACTCTATGAAGCCAACTCACTCTCAGAGCCCCTGTGACATCTAATGTGGTAAATGGACCCTGTCATTATTGCAATCCCACCGCCCTCACTTTCTGAAAGGACCTTGTAAATTATAGCATTATATAAATGAAAGAGTCTTTACAGAGAAAGAGTTAATGTTTATCAATGCTACTATGGGTCCAATACCATCCTAGATACTTTATAAATAAGCAGAGTTTACAGTTAGTGTAACCTGGATTTAGGACTTGACTTTGTCACTAGCAGATTCACACATAGCTGTGTGAACTTGAGCCAGTCACTCAACCTCTTTGAGCTTGAATTTTTTCATCTGCAAAATGGAGTTATATGCCTGGCTCATAGTAGTGCTGAGGTGAAAGTAAATGTCACATAGATTGTGAGCAGTAATGGATGACAAGAACCTTAAAGCACAATATCTTTTTATTATTTTTTTGCTACCAATACTTCTTATACATTATAGATATACCAAAACCAGTGTAAATAGTTAGACTTCATTATTTTTATTCAAAATCCATGTCTACACTTACCTGGTATGTCAGTGAGAATATCCTTATTACCAGGATCACAGCTGTATATGCAGGTAGACTTGGACTTGGACTTCTCTGGTGTCTTCAGAGAGATGTCTACTTAAGGTGTATTCTTTCTTTCTGTATTTGAGAAAAATTGAAAATGTAGACATAGTGTCTTGCGTAAAGAAAATCAAAGATTTTAAAAATAAGACATAATCGTCTTCATAATATTCATAATATGAAGCCCAGATTTCTTTTAAGTAGAGAATAGATATTGAAGTAAACAAAAGTAAACTAATTGTAGTTAATTAATAAATGCTACTGAACAAAATAATCATCGCAAAAGGAAAACTTATAACTAAAATGATGCCCAGATGTACTGGGCACCTAGTGGGTGGTCTTGCCAGCCTCTTCTTTTCCTAACAATTTTATTTAACGTGTCATAAATCATGCTGGATCCCAGCAGCTGTTTTGTACAGTACAACCTTGCTCATTGGATTGTTTCAATGGCACTAGGCATGAGCATGTCTTGCACACTGGGCCAGTCAGAAGCTTTCCTAGGAATTTAGAGTTAGGACTAAGAGATAGTTCATTATGGAATGTTACACCTAAAGACTGTTGGCCATGTTTTCCAACATACAGGTAAAGAAGCAAATGAAACTATCCTATGGAAGAAGAGGGAGGCAAACAGAAAGGAACAGAGAAAAGAAAGCAAGTCCTGAGTGTACTTAAGTCTCTCATTCTGGCTTATTTCCAGGGCAGGCTGCAATCCCTGCCTTTGGGCTCAGTAAGACTACTCAATATATCATTGTAATAAATGTCCTTTTTTTCCCCTAGAGATAAGTGTATTAGTCAGAGTGCCTGCAGAAAACAGGTTACCCAGTCTAAAAACCCTGTGGGAGAAGCTTATGTCCCCACTTGTTTGACTTGAGGCTTGGTCATGTTACATGCTTTGGCCACTTGGATGTGAGTAGACTTGACCTTTGCCCTATCCACACAGAAGCTTAACATGTAATTGTGGGGTTTGGATTGGGCTCTCCCTTGAGTTTCTCCCCTCTATCATGAAAACATCAGCTAGAAGCCATTACCATCATTAGGCTAAAGAAATAAGGGAAGAAAGAGTATGTTGACAGCCAGTGGAGCTGGAGTACTGAAGAAAGGGCTGCCTAGCCTGGCGGGAGCTGTGGTCAAAAGAATGCAGCCACTGCTCAAAGGAGAGCAGAGGGAAGAAATGAACATCCAGATCTCTCTTGTCTTGCCCTCATTCATACCTAACAGCACCTCCCAATGTCACACCCAACCAGATATCAAGCAACAAGATGGTTCAAGAGAAGAAGTCTCCAGGGCTCTACAATCCAGAGCACAGAGCAGCACCATGGCACACACTAGCCACTACACAAAAGGACAGTGAATGGATGGAGAGAAAGAACAGCAAGTGTAAAATAAACCACGAAATAGCTCAAATAGATTTATATTACATGCAACCAAGAGGCCTCTTAATGTGAAAGATAAATTTGGCTTACACAAAGAATTAGTGAAAGAAATGTCACAATTCGAGATAAATCTCTCAATAAAAAAAGAACATTTGCATGTTATCAGTAGGCTATGCGCTACATTTTGTGGGGGGAAACAACTTCCTGGGAACAGGAATCACATTGTATTAAGCAGATTCCATAATAGCATGTTCCACGTACTTTATATGTTACATAAGTACTTGTTCAGAACAATGACAGTGATGATAGATTTGCCTTCCTTCCAGCATCAATTTAGGTGATGTATTTCTATTTTCATGATTATACAATGTAGAAAAAAACTTTGTACTGTAGTACCCAAATATTTTAGGTAAAGAAAAACAGAGAGTGTTATTTTGCAAAAGACAATCCTGAGATGTGGGATTCTACAAGTGATTTATTCTGCTACGTCATGGGAAAATAAATGTCCTTTCCAACTGACCGAGACTCTTTTCATTTGTCAACTATTGATCCCCTCCCACAACCTCTCTTCTTAGCTCCATGATTCTTCTAGAGGTTAAACCAATGAAGCCCAGTCCCATTTATTTCTTCCTACTTTATGCTGTGGTATCACCATCGATAACATCAGAGCAGTCAGCCACTCATCTTCAGTGAGCAGCACAGTGGCAGATCCTAGCTAGAGAGAAGCTTTTAGAGGTTATCTGGGCATTTCCTTTCAGGAACCAATAATATAAATTAAGCCTTAAAAATAACTATGGAATGCATATTTTAAAAAATTATTGTCTTTGAATTTTATGTGTATCTACAACTGCATTGCCCCTTTGTTTGCCATTCTAAGGAAAGCAACAAGGAAAATCATAATGGGCATCAGCGTATTGCCTGTTAAATAGGAGAGAGAATGAAGGGAATGGGCCAAATCAAAAGTCAAAGAAAAATCTCCATGACTCACAAATGTCATGCTCCTGATAATTTATTCTAGGGCCCCCTGACTATGTTTCCTTTACTTTTGGTTTCTCAAATCCTGCCGAAGAACTTTTTGCTCTCTAAAGGTTTGTACTTATTGTTTCTAATTCTTGAATCACTACTCCTTATTGCTGAACCATTGTTGCAGAGATGCTCACCTCCCCTTCCATCCTCCCATGAAGTTGTCATGGGTCTGAATACCCTAGGTGTTCTGACTCCTTCACAAACACTTGGAATATTCAAACACTAGCCTATATAGTAGAGGCAAGAAAGAAGATGTGTCTAAATAATGAGTGATTTTGATATATGAGTGATTTAGATATATAAGTGATTTTGTCATTTGACAGATATCATCATTTGAGTTGTACCTTCTTGTTAGACTGGAAGCTACACAATTAAAAGAAATGTTTCTTCTCAATTTCTTTTCTGGTCTATGAAATGTTAATAGCAATTATCTGTTTTTAGTGGTGCTTGACCAATATTGTTAATAAACCAGTAGACCAGTCTATCTCTTTATCTACTGATGCTCCATCTTGTCTGAGAAATGACTTAAGGTGGCACATAGGAATGGATTTTTTAAAAACACAAACTACTATAAATCAAGGATAGCAAATGAGTTTTATGCTACATGAAACTTTATTGTTGGTAGAAGAGGCCCAGATAGGGCTAGTAGCTAATAAAATGGCTAATAAAGAATGAGTGGCACCATCAGTTAGCAATGTCTGCCATGAGTATGGGAGGGGAAGATAATGGATATGCCATCCTAGTTTTTTAAAGCAAAATATAAATGCATGATCATGTACTAAAAGTCTTCCCAAATATGACAACAAGGCAGAAACCATAAAATGAAAATTGATAAATTTGATAACTGAATTTTTTAATAAACAGACCACACAAAAAAGATAAAAATAAATTAGAAACTGGAAAATATTTGAAAATCCTTTTTTTTTCTAATCTGAGTATAGTTGACACATAATGGTACTTTAAATTCAGGTGTACAACTTAGTGATTTGATAAGTTCATACACTATGCTATGATCATCACAAGTATAGTTATCATCTATTCCATTACATCTCTATTAAAACATCATTGATTGACAACACTTATTGAATAGGTGTTCATACCCTTTACATCTAAAGACCTCTTCCAGATCAATAACCAAATTATGGTCTTCACAATTAAATACAGGCAGAGAACATTATCACCTGCACCGAATAAAAATCCTAACTTAGAATGGCTTAAGGAAATAGAGGTTTTGTTTTTCTCATGTCATATAAATCTGGGGGTGAGATAACTTGGGCTGTTATGGAAGCATTATGATTTAATCTTGCCAACAGGGATGAGGACATTATAGAAAGGAAGGAAGGATGGAAGGGAGGCATGGGTGGGAGAGGGAGAAACAAAGTTAGTTCAAGAGGGAGGGCAGGAGGAAGATTAGGGAGAAAAATGGCTAATAAATATCTGAAAACAGTTTTCTTTCTCATAATTAATCAAATTAATACAAATTAACAAAATAGAAATTAATTTTTTTATATTCAAGCTAAAATGTATACAGGAAAGAAAACTGTGCATGGTCCACCTTTCTTGAAAGCAATTTGGAAATATCTTCCAAAGCCTTTATGGTGTTGACCCTTTATTCTTTGACCCTGCTATTGGACTGCTTAAGAGCAACTCATAGATAAGAGCAAAGATTGAGCAACAAGGATATTCACTGGAGCACCATTATTAATATGAAATACTAAAACAACTGAAATTTTCAAAAAAAGAAGACTGATTAAGAAAAACGAGGCACATCTATGCAATAGAATTTTGCGTAATAGTATAAAATGATGATGTGAAAGAAGATCCTGTTGAAACAAGTTCAACAAGGGCAGGTGAACAGCAGTTAACAGAGGTTATTTTTAATTCTTTCCAGCACAGAAAATCATGAGCTTTGGGATCCTCAACATTTTATTCCACAAGCAAGGTTACAATAGTTTGAATCTGAAAATCATTCAAAGGCAGAAAAAAACCAGAAAGCTAACCTTCCCCAAACAGTCTCAAAAAAGCACCAATTCCCCACCATTCAGCAACACTATTGTCTGATGTTGTCTACAAAACAAACTATTTCCAAAATGGATGCCAAAAGAAATAAAGTTATTTTGCAATAGAGAATTACTTTTTCCCCCCTCTCTGCCTACCTTTAGCCTTCATTCAGTGGTCATAGTGCCTGTTTTCCATGCTACACATCCACAGACTCTTTGACATGATGACATTTATGGTGCTCAAAGTCCTCTCTCTTCTTTGCCCTCTATTTTTTTGTCTTTTCTGCTTGTCCTTCGCATGTTCCCCATGTTACATGCTTTTAGGCCCTTTAACGCATTCCCATGCCTCTCCCCAAATGCAGTACAATATATCTGTGCTTCTCCTTTAAAAGTTATCCTATAGCAGTCAATGTGGGATGGACCAGTAATGAATCCAGCAAGAGAACTACCTCCCTAATCTTAAATTTTCTTCTTCATTAATGTCACTTAAGATTACACCAATATTCTTAGTAATCATGCATATTAATTCATGTCAAGTTTACTGTCAACATAAACCCCCAAGTCTTTTCTATATCCCCCATGCTAAACATGCATAGTTCCATTTGCTTTGGCCCCAAAAGTTCATGTATTTTGGCCCCAAGTTTCCAGTTTAACCCTATTATATTTCAGTATATCACACTAAAACATTTTTATTCCTAAAGGACACTTACCAAAAATAACAACTTTAGTTAAGAAATAAACTATAGCCTTTCTTTCTGGCAAAAATCAAGGAGTTGTTTCTTCAAGTCCTTTACAACTCAGTGTAATAAAATCCTATCAGCTGAATATAAAAGAACAGTCATCTTTCTGTTCACTGTAGTGAGAGGTGGGGAGAAAACAGGCAAAATGCAATTAACTCACAAATTCTAAGAGTGTATAAGAAACAAGTAAAGGAGAAAACATTTCAAAACACATCCTGGTGTTACCCAAATGAAAATTTTTAACTCTTTCATCCCCAAATTTTCCCAATTAACACATGCATAGGTCCTATTTGAGTATCAACATAGAAGGTCCCATGCTGAATATTTGCACCTTAGGCCAAGGACAGGTGCATTAAACTATAATTATCAAATATTATTTTTACTTGATTTTCTTATGAGGTGGTAATGAGTATAACACAGTCTATGGCGAAAGAGCTGTGCCTAGAGACTATGTGCTTGTTAATAGATATTATCTTGAGATGCAAACTTAGTTATATGATATCTGACCAGGGTACAATGTGGATGCAATAATAAATAATGTATAAATAATGTATAAAGCATTGTCCTTCTGACTAGACTGTCAGCTTGTTTGGGCCATGGATCTCTTCTTCATTATTCTTGTTCATTGTTCTTCCCTGTCACTTAGCAAAGCTCCTGACCCCTGGTATGCTCACTTATGTGTGTTATAGTCAATTGAGAATAAGAGAGACTACGTTTTGGGTCCATCCATTCGGATCTGTAATTGTAGAATTATCAAAAGCCCTCCTTTCAAAATGGTTCTTTAAAAGCTTAGGTGAGGGGCGCCTGGGTGGCGCAGTCGGTTAAGTGTCCGACTTTAGCCAGGTCACGATCTTGCGGTCCGTGAGTTCGAGCCCCGCGTCAGGCTCAGGGCTGATGGCTCAGAGCCTGGAGCCTGTTTCCGATTCTGTGTCTCCCTCTCTCTCTGCCCCTCCCCTGTTCATGCTCTGTCTCTCTCTGTCCCAAAAATAAACGTTGAAAAAAAAAAAAATTTATAAAAAAAAAAAAATAAAAGCTTAGGTGATGTATCTATCAGTCAATATTCCAGGAGGAAACAGAAGACACCTGAAGAGGTATTTTGAAGAAAATTTAATAAAAGGACTATTTCCAGACATGTTGCAAGGGTAGAGGAACAACAAAGGGATATTGAGGCATGCAGGGAAGGCATCAGTGGGACATCCCTACTCTTTCTAGGCCTGAAGAGGAAGGAAAGGAAAGTGTTACAAAAACCCAGTGAGTTGAAACTATTATAGAAGAAGATATGTTAAATAAGAGCTAGAGCTGGAAAGGGATGCTGGAGTCTTAGCCTGGGGTGGAAAGAAACAGAGAAATACTCCAACATATATGTACTTTATCTATTATAAATAGCTATTAAAATAATAATGAGATAAGTATTTTTGTGCTCTGATTATTTCCCTACTATAAATTCATAATGGTAGAATTGATCAGTCACAGGCCAAAACTGTTGAAATATGAATTGTCCTCCAGGAATATTGTGCCAATTTGTGCTGTACAACAGACCATTATTGTATGACAGTGCTGTTTCTTGATATTCTTACTAATTAACACACACTCCCCAGGTGTCAAGTTCTCTGTCACCTCAGTGAGTTCACTTCTATTGTATACTCAGTCTGGCTAACTCTACTTTTCTCCTAATGTTCATGACCTGGTCTTGAAAGCATTTCCTCACTCATCTCTGCCAGCTATTTGTTCTACATTTCTATCATACTCCTGGCACCTCACCAAATATAATGCATTGCAATAATTTGTTCATTTGTTTGTCTCTTAAACTATGCAGTGAGTTATTTGAGGAAAAGAACCATTTCTTAATAGTAGTACTATTAATATTCAACTCTGTAAGTGCTGTTTAGCACTATCTGAAATGCAGAGCATACACAGAGCTATGTTTTAAATGAAAAAGATATGGAGGCTGACCACCATCATACTATGATCTGAGGGTGATCCATCAATCCTCACAGCTTTGTTGTTCCATTCAGCCTGGTTCTAGTGTGAGTCACATATGGCTGGCACAGCTCTGGAGAAGAGTATTTCTCTTGAGAGTTCCATGGGGGCTTAGCCAGTTATAAGAAGCTTCCCAGCCCATTCTTTAGGAGCTGTTATTAGCCTATCCTTTAAGTATTAAGAGTATAAGAGATCATAAACTCAAGGAGATGGGGATCTGGCTGGGGATTGGCCGAGCTCTAGACCAGATGTCACTCCAACCTCTTTCTTCCAGGATCTGTTCACATCCATCAATATACTTGGTGCATATTTTGTTATTAAGAGAAGACAGGAGAATCTGAATGTTATAAGAGTAGGAAGTGGATGGGTAAGCCTGAGGGGGAAGTTAGAAAAGCAGGAGCAGAGGGACATCACTTCCCATTCTGCCAATAAGCTACACTCGATTGAGTCTCTATGACAGAATGTAAAGGCAAGAACAGACAAGGCTGTTTTTGTTAGTGTATCTGTTATCTAATGAAAGTATTGAAAAGTCATCAGGGCATTGGTAAGAGCCAGAAGCTGAGGGAACCCTGCACTGCTGAGTTCAAGCTGAGTGGCCTTGGGGCTGAGTGGTAGAGGCAGAGAAGTGAGGATAGGCACTGTGCTGCACGGCTGCAGGGTGCTCACTGAGTAACACTGGTTCCTGACAACTAAGTTCTTATTCACCCTATAGCAGTTGTAACAGTGAGGTCTTGGCAAGTGGCTCTTCAGGTGATGAAAGTGGACAATAGAGGAGGAAACAGAGGATGAGTAGGGCAAATGCTTTCTGCCAACTATAGCAGATTACATATCTGAGAGCCCCTTCAATGTCTCCTACCCTGGAATACACAGGGGGCTTCCTTTTTCCCTTTCTTTGGGTCCAAACTTTTAGCTAGTTCTCAGTGAGGCTTGAGGTATGATAGGAGGGACCAATGTGCCCAGGGTCAAATTTTCAGCTGGTGTAATCAGGAGATGAAGTATATAAATAAATACATTGAGAATAATGCAACCTGGGTATTTTATTACCAGATAAGGGACTACAATTAAGGAAAGGGGAATGCTAATACATGTTATTGTGCTGGACTGAACTGGCTTGTGATAGATGACAGATACACAGACACACAAAGAGATAAAGAGATGAAGGTGTATATGTATAGCTTTCCTAATGCTGCCCTATGAGAGGATCTAGCAGCAGGAACACTCTGAAGGTTAGATCTTGGCTTCTTAATATCATTCTCCATTGAAAGGAACCAGGGGTTCTTGAACTAATGGCTCTTGGAGTGCCTGGGTAACTCAGTTGGTTGAATGTCTGAATTTTTTTTTTAGCTTAGGTTATGATCACAAGGGGAAGAAAGAAAAAAGAAAGAAAGAAAGAAAGAAAGAAAGAAAGAAAGAAAGAAAGAAAAGAGAAAGAAAAGAAAAAAGAAAAGAAAAGAAAAAAGAAAGACAAGAAAAGAAAAGAAAAAGAAATAGGCCTCTCTAGGACTAGGGTAAGAAAATTACATAATAAGACTAAAATGTTTTGTGCCAGAAAGCAATAAAATACTCCAGAATGATGGAGACCTCAAAAGACCACACAAATCAATTTAAAGGGGCTCCCCTTGGTATAGCCCAGGACAATTTGAATATGAAAATAAAGAATAATTGTAAAATATTGCAACCCTTTGAGTAAAATAGGAAGTCATGAGTACATGCTGATAGAAATGAATAAATAAATGTAAGAGAAGGGAAAGTTCCATCTTACAATATGTTGCCGATTAGTAAATCTAGAAGGGATGATGGAGTCAGGAAACTACCATTTGACATTACGTGATTCAACCTTTATTTATGTATTTATTTATTTATTCATTTATTTTAATTTTATTTAAATTCAAGTTAGTTAAAATACAGTGTAGTATTCGTTTCAGGAGTTGAACCCCATGATTCATCACTTACATATAACACCCAGTGCTCCTCCCAACAAGTGCCCTCCTTAATGCCCATCACCTCTTTAGCCCATTCCCCCATCCAACACCCCCCTAACAACCCTCAGTTTGTTCTCTGTATTTAAGAGTCTCTTATGGTTTGCATCTCTCTTTTTATCTTATTTTTCCTTACCTTCACCTATGTTTATCTGTTTCTTTCTGTTCACTATGTGTACTTTATCATTCTGGATATTTTCTTCTCAGTATCATTTATGTTCACACCATCTATAATTATTTTTCAGTCCCCATATTTGACTTCTTGACAGTTTGGGTTAATGGGATCTTCCCCCTTGAGACTATGCTTCTCTTCTGGGCCTCCATTACTTCCATCATGTGTCTGGCCTCCTTACCTTTCCTCTGCCCAAATCCCCAAACACAGCCCAAACCCAGAGGTCTCAGGAAAAAAAAAAAAGGCAAAACTTATTAACTTCTGCTTTTGGATATAAAGACAATGGATGCAGTTTTTCCTTTTTTTCTTCCAACAGCTCTTTCTGCCCTTTCATCTGAAATATGTTTCAGCATTGGCTACTGTTCAATATTCTCCCAGTCTCTTCAGAGTTGAAATAATATGAAAGTGACCTTATCCTTTATATAGAATGTGTTCTGCAGTGATTACAAAGATTAAGAGGGAGATGGGAAGGGGGGTAAACATATTCTCCAACACAGTTTATTTCCCTCCTTTTCTCTTTCATCTCACCAATTGCCCCTCTTTTATTTTTATTTATTTACTGTTTTTTTAGAGAGAGAGCATATGCAAGCCAGGGCAGAGGGAGAAAGAGAGAAATAGAGAAAGAGAGAGAGGAAGAAAGAAATCAAGAAAGCAAGAAAATGAAGGAAGGAAGGAAGGAAGGAAGGAAGGGAAAGAGAGAGAGAATCTTAAGCAGGGCCCATGCTCAGCATAGAGTCCCATGCATGGCTCAATCCCACGATCCTGGGATCATGACCTGAGCCAAAATCAAGAGTCAGTTGCTCAACCAACAGAGCCATCCAGGTGCCTCTAATTCCTCTCTCTTATCCTTCACCACAGGAATTATTGTTTTGATTATGAGATAGACAAAGACGCAGTGGGTAAGTAGCCCTAACATCTGGATTGTAGCCAAATTCTGCCAACACAAATGATGTGATCTTAGTTATGCAATGGCATCATTTGAGCTTAGTCTCTTCACTGAAAAAAATAAGAGGTTTGACCTGATAACTTTGTAGAGCCTTGTTATTTCTGAGTCCACGAGTCTATGATTTGAGCTTTAGATCTTGAAATGCTCCTGAGCAAGTCCTCAAAATTTGTCTCTTCTTTATTGAAATTAGTGACCTCCTGAAATCTCTTGGTTTCATATACTAATATCCTGATAACCCCACCCTGATAAACCTGATATCTCCAGCTCCAATCACTCCATTCCTGCCACCATGAGCTTTCCATCTGCAATTGCTACTTAATACCTTCACTTGGCTGTTCAATAGGCATTACAAATATAATATCTGGAAGAGAAGTCTCCATTTCTGCCCCCTCCTCCTTTTCCAGTCTCTTCCATCTCAGTAAAGGGCAAAACTATCTACCCAGTTTCTCAGACAAAAAATTTAGTAAGCTTCACTGATTCTTTTCTTTCTTTCAGGCTCCACATTCAATTTAACAGTAACTCCTATTTGCTTTTCTTTCCAAACTATGTTCAATGAGACCACTGTTCAGGTCTTCACCACAGCTATGCCTTAGCCCCAGCTATTATCACCTCTCCCATGAATTATTATCCTCTCCTTTTTTGTTCCCTACTTTATAGTCTCTGAAGAGCTTTCAAGATCTTTTTTAAAATCGAAATCCAAGCATATCACTTCCTTGTTTAAAATCTTCCAGTAGTATGCCAATATACTCAGGAAAATAGTACAAAGTCCCTTCTGTGACCTAAAGGCCTTATTACCTTCCCCTAGCACATGCCCACCTCTCAAATATCATCTTCCCTCAGCAACAGTCACTCTGCCTCCTCTGTGTTCTTTATGTATGCTGGAAAGAAATGGGGTAGGTGCTTCCCAAACCTGGACCCTCTTCTTCTCAAACACAGCTGGGTTGCATTTCCCAGCCTCTTGTACCAATAGGAGTGACATGTGATGGGTTCTTGCTGGTGAAATAAAAAAAAAAAAAATGACAGGCACATGCCATTTTCAGACCTGGCCAGTAAAAACCTCCCACACGATCTGTTTTCTTCATCTTCCAATGGGATAGAGAGGACTCAGGATGCTAGAGAGTGGTAGAGCCACCAGGGGAAGGGTCCTGAGAGCCTGAAACTACACAGGGATGCACATCCACTAAACCCACACTAGCCTCTGCTATGAGCAAGAAATAAGCATCCTTTGTGTTAAACCACTTGAGTTTCCATGGGCATGGGTGATATTGGCCTTGGTTTCTAATCTCTTTAAGAACGTCCCTGGTGTAATCTCAAATCAGCCCATGAATAGGGCAGAGAGAGGCCAGAGAGAGGCAACCACTCCTGATTGATAAGTGAAAGGTTTAATGTGCAAGGGAACTTACTTATGAGGTTTGTTTTGGGTGGCCACATGACAGGTAGATCTCTGCACCCACTTGTCAAGTCTTAGAAATTTACATAGCAGCCTTAACTGGGATCAGTCACGTATACTATCTAGATGGTCTCAGCAGCACATCACTGTCTCAAGAGTGTGTCCTTGGTGCAGCTTCCAGGACCAGCTTCCAGGAAGCAGAATGCACATTTCAAGGACAGAGAAGGAAGTGAGAAGCGCCTCTGACTGTTGGGATTCAGTTCACAGGTCATCCAGTGGTCATATCTTCCCAATGACCTCCTCCAACATTTGTTAAACATTTAGTCTCCCAGGGCACATGGGTAGCTCAGTGGGTTAAGCGTCAAACTCTTGATTTCAGCTCAGGTGATGGTCTTATGGTTCATGAGTTCAAGTCCCACATTGGACTCTGCACTGACAGTGCAGAGCCTGCTTGGGATTCTCTCTCTCCTTCTCTCTCTGTCCCTCCCTCACTCTCTCAAAACAAATAAATAAACTTTAAAAAAATTAGCCTCTCATAACTAAAGCATGAACCAAATTTCTTTGTATGTCACTTATTTCCATTTGAAATCTTTCTATATTCATGTGGCTTATTTCATTAGATCTTTCCTCAAATGTCACCTCAAAGAGGCCTTTTCTGACTACTCATCTAAACTAACTTAGCCACCAAAAACAGACACATAGACCAATGTAATAGAATAGAAACCCCAGAACTAGACCTACAAAAGTATGGCCAACTAATCTTTGACAAAGCAGGCAAGAATATCCAATGGAAAAAAGACAGTCTCTTTAACAAATGGTGCTGGGAGAACTAGACAGCAACTTGCAGAAGAATGAAACGAGACCACTTTCTTACACCATTCACAAAAATAACCTCAAAATGGATAAAGGACCTGAATATGAGACAGGAAACCATCAAAACCCTAGAGGAGAAAGCAGGAAAAGACCTCTCTGACCTCAGCCGCAGCAATTTCTTACTTGACACATCCCCAAAGGCAAGGGAGTTAAAAGCAAAAATGAACTATTGGGACCTCATGAAGATAAAAAGCTTCTGCACAGCAAAGGAAACAATCAACAAAACTAAAAGGCAACCAACGGAATGGGAAAAGATATTTGCAAATGACATATAGGACAAAGCGCTAGTATCCAAAATCTATGAAGAGCTCACCAAACTCCACACCCGACAAACAAATAATCCAATGAAGAAATGGGCAGAAAACATGAATAGGCACTTCTCTAAAGAAGACATCCAGATGGCCAACAGGCACATGAAAAGATGCTCAACGTCACTCCTCATCAGGGTAATACAAATCAAAACCACACTCAGGTATCACCTCACGCCAGTCAGAGTGGCCAAAATGAACAAATCAGGAGACTATAGATGTGGAGAGGATGTGGAGAAACAGGAACCCTCTTGCACTGTTGGTGGGAATGCAAACTGGTGCAGCCACTCTGGAAAACAGTGTGGAGGTTCCTCAAAAAATTAAAAATAGACCTACCCTATGACCCAGCAGTAGCACTGCTAGGAATTTACCCAAGGGATACAGGGGTACTGATGCATAGGGGCACTTGTACCCCAATATTTATAGCAGCACTCTCAACAATAGCCAAATTGTGGAAAGAGCCTAAATGTCCATCAAGTGATGAATGGATAAAGAAATTGTGGTTTATGTCACAATGGAGTACTACGTAGCAATAAGAAAGAATGAAATATGGCCCTTTGTAGCAACGTGGATGGAACTGGAGAGTGTGATGCTAAGTGAAATAAGCCATACAGAGAAAGACAGATACCATATGTTTTCACTCTTATGTGGATCCTGAGAAACTTAACAGAAACCCATGGGGGAGGGGAAGGAAAAAAAAAAGAGGTTAGAGTGGGAGAGAGCGAAAGCATAAGAGACTCTTAAAAACTGAGAACAAACTGAGGGTTGATGGGGGGGGGGGGTGGGAGGGAGGGGAGGGTAGGTGATGGGTATTGAAGAGAGCATCTTTTGGGATAAGCACTGGGTGTTGTATGGAAACCAATATGACAATACATTTCATATATTAAAAATAAAAAGTAAAAAACAAAAAAAACTAACCTAGCCACATTTGCCTATTATCTCTTTACATATACTGATTTTCTTCAAAGTGCTTCTCATCACTTAATATTGTTACATGTTTAATTTTTATTTGTTTATTGTCTCTCTCCCACTAAAATATAAGATACAAGAGGTTAGTGCCAGCCACTTTTTTCATTGTTGTATATTTCATGCTAAATCAGGGTTTCTCACATAAAAGGAGCTCTATTACCACCTGAATGAATGAATGAGTGAATGAGTGAGTGAATGAATGAGTGAGTGAATTTTAGTTGCTCTTTAGCAGTGTGGCCCTCTTTCAGCTGTTACTATCACCACAAATCCAATTTCCACTCACACACCTCATTTTCAGATACACAGTAGCACCCAACTCGTCACTCTCCATCAATTAAGCTTTTGCTTCCCTTATCTTAACAGCTCCAAATGAGGCAGTGTGCCTCCTGAAAGGTGATATTCTGTCATGGCTTTTTTTTTTTAAGTTTAGAGAAGTGGAAAAACAAAGATAAACTCGAAACCAGTCTTGGAGCCTGATGGGGAGGAAGAAGAACACAGTGGCCTTTGAGCATCTGGGCTGAGACCAGCCCCCATGGTAGATGCTTCCCAGCTCTTGCTTCCAGGAAGAACTCCCAGGATCTCAGAACTTCCAGTCCTCCACTTCTCTCTGGTACCTGGGTTCGCTTTGGGCCTGAGCAGCACCTTCAGAAAGAGCATTAGTGTAGTTAAGATTTGGACAGCCTTGGGTCCAAAGCCAAGCTCTAACCCCATCAGGTCCAACATTCAAAGTGACGTCACATTCATTAATTCAACATTTATGGAGTGCTTTCTATGCACAACCCCAGACTAAGTGATGGAAAAACATCCACAAGATAAATGTTATAGAATGCTATCTCTGGGAGTTTATAATCTAGTGGGAAAGATAGGCATAAGTTCATAATCTCTTGGTTACAACTGTAGTAAACTCCCTGTTGAAGAAGTCACTTGTTCTGTGATGGTTGATATCAGTCCCTAGACTGTAGGATAGGAAGGAAATATTTCTGATATATAATTGAGCTGAAACAAAAAGGTTGAGAGTTAACCAAAACTTGGCCAAAAGGCAGGAAGGCAATGAGAGTGTGCAGGTTGAGCACGGGAGATGCTTGGATTATTTAGAAACATGGCCCAAGATCAGAGTAGCCAGTACACAGTGAGCAAGGTGGAAACCAATAGAAGGGAGGCAAGGACAAAATGGTACACAGTGGGCCAAATTTAGGACCTCAGTATGGTGCTAAGGACAATGGGAAATTAATGAAATACTTTAGCAAGGGAAGGACAGCAGGGCATAATCAGTTTTGCATTTTGTAATGATTTCTCAGGTCTCTGTAGAAGATGGGTTATTAGAGAGCAAGTGTGGAAAAGAGGGTCAACCAGGTAGTAAGTACTACAAGATCCAAGTAAAAACTAATGACTCCTTGGACTAGAGTGCTAATAAAGATGGAGAGAAGCAGATGGACTTGAGAGGTATTTAGGAGATAAAGTCACTAGGCTCCTGATGGATTGGACATGAGCAGTGAGGGAGGAGAGTGCCTCCAGGAAGACTCTTGACTTTCTTTCTTTTTTTTTTCCAAGTCTGGTTATTTATTTTGAGAGAGAGAGAATGCAAGCAGGGGAGGGGCACAGAGAGGGGAGAGACAGAGAATCCCAAGCAGGTTCTGAAATCTATGTTGAGCCTGATGTGGGGCTCAATCCCAGGAGTGTGAGATCATGACCTGAGCCAAAATCAAGAGTCAGATGCTTAAGTGACTGAGCCACCCAGGCACCCCAACTCTTGGCTTTCTAATTTGAGCAACTGAGAAGATGCTGCTACCTTCACTGAGATAAGATCCATTGGGCCCAGAGCAGGATGAAGGGAAATATCATAACCGTGATTTTGGACATTGTGACTTTGCACTGGCAACAACTTATTGCCTGTGAGTCTTGAGCTGATGTGTGCGATGGTGAGGACCTTGCCATCCTAAAGAGTGATTGTATAGCCTGGACCGTGGCCCAGCAGAGCAAGTGCTCAGCAATGTTACTTCCCTTTCCCTTCTTACCACCAGCCTTTGGTCATTAATTCATTCCGTACCTGTCAAACAGCCACCTAGATACATGAGTGAACTCATGAGGTCCCTGTTGTGTTGGGGTATACTTTCTAGAAGGATAGACAGATGATAAAATAAGCAGACAGTAACTATTCTAGCTAAACTCTAGGAAGATGAATAGAGCAGGTTAAAGAAGAGAGATGGGTGCTGCTTTATGTAGAGTGGCCAAGGCGTCTCTCTGGGAAGGTGACAGTTAAGCACAGACCCAAGTGAAATGAGGAAGCCAGCTTAAATGCAAGGATGCAGAAGAGGGATCGAGGCAGAAGGGACACAAAATCATAAAGACTCTGATGGGCCTTTGCTTGGCTTGTTCTAGGAGCAGCACAAAGACCTGTGTGACTGGAAGCCAGTAAGCAAGGGGGGCCTGGTAGGAGTTGATGCTAAACAAGTGGCCAGGGTTCGTTCATACAAGGTGAGCACTTTGGCATTCACTCAGAAGCCACTGGAGGACTATGAGCTGGTGAGTGACAAAAGCCGTGTTCTGAAGGACAGAATGGTTTAGCCTATGACAGATGAAGAAGTCTTCAATAGAACCAGCTTTTTTTTTTTTCTATTTCTACCTCGACTCAGTGAGTGAATATAAAACAGCTGTAGAATCCAATTAATTTTTTTAAATGACATTTATGGAGCATTTGCTATGAATCTCTTGCAGAGCCTTTTACATGTTACAAGTGGTTCAGATAGCAGCCTTCTTGTGGGCGATCAACCACCTGCCTAACATGCTTGTAGAGTATTTCATTTGGTGTTCATATCAACCTTGGAAGTAGATTTGACTACCTCCCTTTCGCAGATGAGGAAACTGAGGGTCAGAGAAGTTAAATAACTTCTGTAAAGTGCCAGTAAATAACAAATGGTGGAGTCAGGATTCACCACATATGAATGGAAGCCCAAGGCTTCCAGACTCCAAGTCCATACTGCTTCCATGGCTTCATGACAAGGTGGCACCTGATTATCCCCATGAACATGTTTTATATTGAAAGAAAAGGATCTGAAAACAAACAAATGACCAACCAGCACAAAGTAAGTTCACATTTCAAAAAAAAAGTGCATCACTGACAATGAATGGAGAGAGAAATTTTCAAGCACAGAAGTGGAGAAAGCCTTCCCACCAGAAAGGATGGCAGAGTATACATATACTGTTTAAGGACCCATTAAACCGTCCTTACACTCATATGTTCACACATGCACATATGGGCTGTGGCCCTATGTAAGATCAGGTAAGGCACTATGTTTTAAAAGACCCTACATCTATTCTACTATACAGCCAGGATGGAAAATGTTATTATCTATCAGTTGTCAAACTGTATCACCCACATTCTTGGGCACCTTCTCCTTTGTTGGGTCACCTGTGTGGGGCTGGGGGGTATACAAGATAAATAGTAATCCAGGTGATTGGAACGCTGGCAGCACAAGAACTGCGCTCTCTGACAACCACCTGAATCACAACACAACAAATTGTAGCAATGGTCATATTTGCCGGAGGCAACCATTGTGCCTACAGGCAGGAAAAAAAGTCAAAGGCAGGGTAAGTGTTTAAAAGAAAAGGCTGCCAGAAGTTAACCAGAGTGGAAAAAGCCATGACCCAGCAGAGCTCAATAGGGACTTTGAGGGGCCTTCTGATTTCTAATCTGCCCAGTCAGGGGGAAAAAAAAAAAGTAGATCCATTACTACAAACAGGAAGTATGGAATTCATAGAAGTTCAAACATTCTCAGAAAAAAAGAACTACCTCTTTTCCATTTTCCAAGTGGTTTCTAAGTGCTTTTAACATGTAGGGCAATAACTCAGGCTTTTTTTTTTTTTTTTAATAGTGCAGAGCTAATTACCAGACGTAGCTGTACTGCAAGCACTTAATGCCTACATAAAACATGGGGCCATAATGAAGATAATTGAAAGTATGACTTTCATCAATATTTAATTAGCATTTGGTGCTAACTCATTATTTCGGTACAATTAATTTGACATCTTGCTATAAGTCCTGAACAGATTTCAATCCAGAGGGCTGTTTTATTGGCGAGACATGTGTAACATCACACATGCCCCTGCCCAGAGGAAACAATATGAAATATGGGAGGATGATTGACAGTTTAATCTAGTTCTGAATCGCGAAGCCTAATATATTAAAACCAAATAAGCATGTTTACTTAGCAAGGCAAATCCAGTATTAATGAAACTCCTGGCCTTGCTCGCCAGTCAGGGATAGAACCCCACTGTTTCAGGTCAACTTTCTGGGGTATCATCTGTTGCAGTAATAGGAGAAACATTCAGAGTAAGAGCACTCTGTTGGTCACCTCCAATCCAAAGTTTAATAACCCACCCACTTGAACCATCTAAGAAGCTCACTGTATTGTCCTGCTAAAGACAAGGGAGTCCACAGCAGGAAGGGAGAGGCCAGGATCCAGGCTAACCACTTAGCCTTTGGGTAAGTCCCTGAAAGTTCCTGCGGCTCAGTTTATGTATGTGTGAAATGGTAAATAAACCCCATTAAATCAGTGTCCCTCAAACTATCTGTGGTAAAAGGGCCAGTTTTGTGTCTTACATTTTGTTTTTTCTTATTTTCCAGTGGTTGTGAATTGATATGTCCTTAAAATACAATTTTAAAAAAATGAACAGAAAAATACTATGTTCCCAAACACTGTTCTGGGCACTGATGTGATGAAATAGCAAATAAAAACACAAACAAACTTCCTGAGTCCATGAACCTTATATTCTAGTGGGAAGAAGAAAAATAGCAAATAAGAAAACCAATAGAGAAAAAGAGAAGTGGGGACAGTGGTAAGAGATGGGAGAAAGTTGAGATTGGATGGCAAGGGGAGCCAGGCATGCCTACCCCCTGGAGAGGAGCGCTCTAGGCATCTTTACTTAGTGCCAATTCCTCACCAGGCACCAGCACTGAGAATAGGGTTGCAAAGATTGATTTGATATAGCCCTCACCTCTGAAAAGGTCATTTTCTAATTAATTCTCATAAATAATTAAAATATTTTAATGTAAGGGATTTGGGTACTTTATTGACCTCTCGACGTGACTAATTGCTCAAAAAAATTATTAACAGATAACACCTTTATTGAATACCTGCTGTGAGCCAGGACTTCTTCAAAGCAATTTTCATAGATTTCTAGACTCTATATGGCAGGTTTCATGATGATGATGACTATATTGTTACTATTTAATAGTTAAAAAGACACAGAATAGGTAATTTCCCCAAGTCAGTTAGCAAGTGTGAGAGGCAGAAATTAAACCCTGTAGTCCTTTGCCAGACTCTAGACTTTTGATATTATACTGAAACTACACTTTTTTTTTTAAATGTTTATTTATGAGAGAGAAAGAGAGCATGAACGGGGGAGGGGCAGAGAGACAGGGATACAGAATCCATAGCAGGCTCCAGGCTCTGTGCTGGAGCACGGGCACCCCTATACTGAAACTACTCCTTATGGTGTTCTTAAAAATGTTTTCCTATACAGAATTCAGAGGTCAGTATGTTTTTTAAAATGTTACTCTTTTTATTTTGTAATTATAAATATTTTTCTATGCCAATATTCAGTTCAATTATTTTGCAAACGGAAAGTCATATACTCTATACAAAAATAATTTATAACTTCAAAAAAGAATAGAAAAATAATAAAAAGACATATAAAACAAAGCCCCGATTTTTAATTATTAGGTTTAATAGATGTACAATTACTCCTCAAAATTGCTATAATGCTTTCTATACTCTTATTCTCAACTTTTGTATGTATCTGTTGTGGATCAGTGAATATTTGTGGACCATACTTGAGGGGCACTGCTTTAGACTTCTCTCAGGAAGAACTAAGAAAATAAACAGATTTTATTTTTTTGTTATTTTCTAAATATTTATTTTTGAGAGAGAGAGTAACAGCACGTGAGTGGGGACAGGGCGGAGAGAGAGGAAGGCAGAGGATCTGAAGCAGGCTCCTGAGCTGTCAGCACAGAGCCTGATGTGGGACTTGAGCCTAAATGGGATGCAAACAGGTTGGATGCTTAACTGACTGAGTCACCCAGGCACCCCAGGAAATGAAGAGATTTTAAAACAATATGAGGAAAAAGTAAAATTACTCCAATTATGAGAGGCTACTTCTGAGAAAAAAAGGCAGCAATAGCATTCGGATATAGGGAGGAGACTGGCTTTTCTTAGGATTTAAGTAAGAAACAACAGTGATCCCTAATTTTGAATTAGTCACCCCTCTGAGACTTCTTGGGCCACACGTTCAAGAATAACACACTTACTTTATGTTGAATTCTACTATAAACAGAAGGGGAATCAACTAACTGGACAAATTGAGAAGCTAATAGTATGTATGACGTATCAAAGCCTTTGAAAAGCAGAGAAACATCTGCTTTATAATATCCAAAGATGGATGCTGTGTGTGAAACAATTTTGTTGAGGTTAAACTGACATAAAATAAACTGCACATGTTTGAGGTGCACTTTATGATAACTTTTGACATGAACATACCTATCAGCCCCAAAATTTCCTCCTGCCATTTTAATCCCTCCCTCCTTCCCTGCATTCCCTCCCCTCTGCCCCATCTCCCAACCCCAGATGACTGTGGCTCTGCTTTCAATACCATAGATTAGTATTCATTTCTAGAAATGTGTATGATTGGAATCAAAAGCATATAACTTTTTTTTAATCTGGCTACTTTAAACAATTTTTTTTTAATGTTTACTCATTTTTTGAGAGAGAGAGAGACAGACAGAGCATGAGTGGGGGAGGGGCAGAGAGAGAGGGAGACACAGAATCTGAAGCAGGCTCCAGCCTCTGTCAGCACAGAACCCGATGCGGGGCTCAAACTCATGAAACATCAGATCATGACCTGGCTGAAGTTGGACGCTAAACTAACTGAGCCATCCAGGTGCCCCTTGAATAATTATGTTGATATTTATCCATGTTATTATATTTACATATAATATATTATAATAATTCATATATATATATATATATATATATATATATATATACAAGTCCTTTATCAGTTATATGCTTTTAAAATGTGAATATTTTCTCCCACAGAGGTGTGGCTTTTCATTCTCTTAATGGTATCTTCCAAAGACTAGACATTTATAATTTTTATGAAGTCCAACTTATTTTTCACTTTATGGATCATGCTTTTAGTGGGATATCTAAGAAAACTTTAACTCAAAAGCACAAAGAGTATCTTATGTTTTCTTCTATAAATTTTATAGTTTTAGGTTGTACATTTTGGCCTATGATCCGTTTTAAGGTAAGTTTTGTATATAGTGTGAGGCATGCATGAAAGTTCATATATTTTTAAAATTTTCTTTAATGTTTATTTATTTTTGAGAGCGAGAGAGCACGAGCAGAGGAGGGGCAGAGAGAGAGGGAGACACAGAATCCAAAGCAGGCTCCAGGCTCTGAGCTGTCAGCACAGAGCTCAACATGGGGCTCAACTCACGAACGGAAAGATCATGACCTGAGCCAAAGTAGGACTGCTGACTGAGCCACCCAGGCACCCCATAAATGGAAATATTTTCTTAAATTTAATTTGATTGTTGGCTACTAGTATGTAAAAATACAACTAACTTTAAAAAATATTCTCACTCACCATCTGTCCAAGAACACTAAACGGAGTTCTCAAAAGATGATAGATATTAGAAAAGGCAATTGACTTTGCGAAAGAAGATGGTTCGCAGGAGTTGTCATGGAGAGACCTAAGTTACTGACTGTCTTTTCCCTGTGCCCAGAACAATGGCCAGGGGTGCCTGGCGGCCCTGGATATGTTGGAAATGATCCCATGGATAAGAACTGCTTACTTCCACTGGGGAGATCAACTTAATGCAGTGTTAGTTGTTATCCCTGTTAATGGAACTGGTGAGGAGTGTTCTGAGGAGCCTTGGGCTAAATACTGAGTTCAAAAGGCAGCAAGAAGTGGAAAGTGAGGTCTTGAGAGCACACAACCAATTTGAGAGTTCTACATCTCAAGAGGAGGGAGTCCTGGGCTGAAATCTTTTTGCTGGAATAACCAGCTCAGTGAGAACAGCTTCAGCTATCATCCTGATTAGGAGAGATACCAGCTCCCCAGTTACTTAATGCTCTCAAGTTGTGAGCCTGAAGAGTATGGAGGAGGCTGAGAGTCAGAGTCTTACAGGTAGGGTACAACAAACAGTCTGAGTCAGCAGAGGACTGGGCTGCTAGCGATGTGGCCAAAATAGCAGTAGGATCAACCATTGGACATATCATGCCATCGGAGGGATGTGGCTGATTCTGTTGAAGCAGTCATAAGCAGGGAACACCTACTTATTTTATTTTATTTTATTTTATTTTATTTTATTTTATTTTATTTTATTTTATTTTTATAAAACTTTTAACCTTAATTCCAGTATAGTTAACATACAGTGTTTTATTAGTTTCAGGTATACAATATATGATTCAACAATTCTATACATTACTCAGTGCTCATCATGATTAGTATATTCATAATCTCCTTTACTTATTTCACGCATCCCCCATGTACCTCCCCTCTGGTAACCACAGCTGGTTCTCTAAACTTAAGAGCCCATTTCTTGGGGTGCCTGGGTGGATCAGTCAGGTAAGTCTCAGACTTCATCTCAGGTCATGATCTCACAGTTTGTGGGTTTAAGCCCCGTGTCAGGCTCTGTGCTGACGGCTCAAAGCCTAAAGTCAGCTTTGGCTTCTGTGTCTCCCTCTCTCTCTTTCTGCTCCTCCCCTGCTTGCATTCTGTGTGTGTGTGTGTGTGTGTGTGTGTGTGTGTGTGTGTGTATCTCTCAAAAATAAATAAACATTAAATTTTTTTTTTATAAAGAGTCTATTTCTTGGTTTTTCACTCTCTTTTTTTTTCTTTGCTCATTTGTTTTGTTTCTTAAATTCTATATATGAGTGAAATCATATGGTATTTGTCTTTCTCTGACTTATTTCACTTAGCATAATACTCTCTTAACTCTATCCATGTTGTTGCAAATAGCAAGATTTCCTTCTTTTTTATATATCTTCTTTACCCATTCATCTATCAATGGACACTTAGGCTCCTTCCATAATTTGGCTATTGTAAATAATGCAGCTATAAACATAGAGGTGCATGTATCCCTTTGAATTAGCATTTTTGTATTTTGGGGGTAAATAAACAGTAGTGTGATTCTCTGGATGGTAGAACAGTCCTGTTTTTAACTTTTTGAGCAATCTCCATACTGTTTTCCACAGTGGCTATACCAGTTTGCAAAATTTGAGGACATACCAAAAAGACTCAGAAATAGAGATAAACAATAGTTAAGTTTATATTTTAAAAATAAAAATTAATTAAAATAATCTATGGCAGGGGCACCTGGGTGGCTCAGTCAGTTGAGTGTCAGACTTCAGCTCAGGTCATGATCTCATGGTTCATGAGTTTGAGCCCCACATCAGGCTCACTGCTGTCAGTCTGTCAGCACAAAGCCTACTTCCGATCCTCTGTCCTCTCTCTGCCCCTCCCTTGCTTACACTCTCCAAAAAATAAATATTTTTGAATAAGTAAATAAAATAAAATAGCCTATGACAAACAAAATATCAAAAATTTAAATGGATGGGAATGCAAGCTGGTGGAGCCACTCTGGAAAACAGTATGGAGGTTCCTCAAAAAACTAAAAATAGAACTACCTTATGACCTAGCAGTTGCACTACTAGGCATTTACCCACGGGATACAGGTATGCTGTTTCGAAGGGACACATGCACCCCCATGTTGATAGCAGCACTACCCACAATAGCCAAAGTATGGAAAGAGCCCAAATGTCCATCGATGGATGAACAGATAAAGAAGATGTGGTGTGTGTGTATATATATATATATATATATATATATATATATATATATATATATATATAATGGAGTATTACTCAGCAATCAAAAAGAATGAAATCTTGCCATTTGCAACTATGTGGATGGAACTGGAGGGTATTACGCTAAGCGAAATTAGTCAGAGAAAGACAAATATCATATGACTTCACTCATATGAGGACTTGAAGAGACAAAACAGATGAACATAAGGGAAGGGAAACAAAAGTAATATAAAAACAGGGAGGGGGACAAAACAGAAGAGACTCATACATATGGAGAACAAACTGAGGGTTACTGGAGGGCTTGTGGGAGGAGGGATGGGCTAAATAGGTAAGGGACACTAAGGAATCTACTCCTGAAATCATTGTTGCACTATATGCTAACTAATTTAGATGTAAATTAAAAAAAAAAAACAACCTTAAATGAAGACAATGTCATATTGAGTTCTATTGGAGCTTGAGGTAAAAGGAAAAATGTGCCCCCTATATCCATGTTTTTATCTATTTTTTAACAGCTAGTTTTTTCCCAGAATATTAAAGTAGTTGAAAAAGTATTGAAAAATTTAAAAGTATGTGTAATAAAATTTTAAATATTGTTTTAAGTATAAATATTTTATTTACACTAAAATAATTTATTATAATCTAACTTTAATTGAAGCAGGCTCATCAATAATATTTTCAAAATCTACTTCTGGAGCTTGCAGATGCCACCATCTCAGAGCCACCCATGCCACCCAGACATGGTCAACTCCACCGTGTTCTTTGACATCACCAGGAATTGCAAGCCCTTGGGCCACATCTCCTTCAAGCTGTTTGCAGACAAAGATCCAAAGAGTGCAGAGAACTTTTGTGCTCTGAGCACTGGGAAGAAAGGATTTGGTTATAAAGTTTCCTACTTTCACAGGATTATTCAAGATTTATGTACCAGGGTAGTGACTTCACATGCCATAATGGCACTAGCGGTAAGTCCATTTACAGGGAGAAACTGGATGATGAAAATTTCATCTTGAAGCACATGGGTCCTGGCATCTTGTTCATGGCAAATGCTGGACCTAACATAAATGGTTTCCAGTTTTTCCTCTGCACTTCTGAGACTGAGTGGCTGGATAGCAATCATGTGGTCTTTTGCAAGGTCAAAGAGAGCACGAATATTATGGAAGCCATGGAGCAATTTATGTCCAGGAATTGCAAGACCAGCAAGAAGATCGCCATTGCTTATTATGCACAGATCTAATAAATTTGACTTGTGTTTAACTTAACTAGCAGATTATTCCTTCTGTAGCTCAGGAGAGCACCCCTTCACCCCCATCTGCTTGAACTATCTTATAATCTCTGTGCTCTTGATGCAGTTCTATGGGTTCCATATTTTCCTAAGTCCCCTCCAAATCTAGCTGGATTGCAGAGTTAAGTTTGTGATTATGAAGTAAAAACTAAATAAGGATAATAAAAGACAAAACTAAAACTCTGATTCTAGGAAAAAAAGACATTAAAATGTATAAAAATGTGGATAAATGGGGGGGACACACTTTTCCTTTTGCTTCAGGTTCCAACATGTTTCAACATGGAATACTTCCTGAGAATAAAACCACATGAAGAAAAACAAAACAGAGAGATGTCAGGGCAAGGAGAGAGGTGAAGAACCAGAGAGAGAGCCACAGAAAGGCTAACATTCTTTGCACGTGTGCAGCTGACTGCATCAGAAGCCAGGTCTGTACCTGGACTTCTCAACTTTGTGTGCATTAGTTTCTGTTGTTTTCATTGTGTGATTTGTGTTTCTGTCACTTGAAATACAAAATCCATGTTTAATCAGGGGCTTTGTCTTAAGTTGGGTTCCTGAAGCAGACCCTGAGACAAGATGTGAGTTCAAGTAGTTTACTTGTCAGGGGATCCCCAGAAAATAACAGGGGAGAATGAGAATGTGAGATGGGAGAGGGAAGGGAGGGGATAAAAGGAAGCTTTGTGAAGCAGTGTGTCACTTGAACATCTCTGGGGCTCTCTGTAGAACACATCTCAAATTTGCCTCACCCTGCCCCAGGTGATAGGCTAGAGTATTTAGCTGTAGCTCCCATATGCCATTGGCTCCTGGGGGCGCTGACTCCCTGACATTTAAGTCTACCTCTTGCTCAGATCAAGAGAAAGATGTTAAACAGAGAATCTTAGGTTCTTGCAGTAGAAGTCTGACCAACCACATATACTGGAAAGATGGTGTTCAGGACTATGGTGAGAACACCTGCAATGTGTACCACAGTCTTGAAGGGTGAGTGCATTGACTAAAGGCACATAGAACAAAGTCTCTCTCTTTACAGGCCAAAGTGGGAAGCTGGTAATATATAATGGAAAGCTGCTAGAATTTGGATTTGGAAAGAGCAGACTTGAAATGTTATCCCCAAACCTTACTGGTTGTGTGGATTGGACAAATCTCTTAATGTCTTTGATTCATCTGTATGTTTCCTCATCTGTGGAATGAGTAGAATGGTAATAAAACTGACTTCCGAGCAATGCAATGAGGACCAAACGAGGTGCAGAATGGATGAGAAATGCCTTTAAACAATTGATTTTAATTTTTCTATTAGGGAGTCTTAGAAAAGAAGTTGCCATGTTGGAGGGTATTCAAAAATTACTTGAAGAACTTATTAAAAATAGAGTGACATCTAGAATTTCTGATTCAGGTCACCTAGAGTGTGACCCTAGACTCCTCATTGTTCAAATGTCACTCTATAAGACTAAAACATGTGGCTTGTGGGTCATACGTTGAGAAACGCTGCAACTGGACAGAATATATTGAAGGAGAAAGCATCAGGCTGTGACTGAAAGATAGGCCTGAGAGAGGAGCTGAAGATCATGCAGGAAACTAAAGGGAACTCGGGTTTACCCTGTGAGCAAAGAGGCAACATGTTAAAGGCTTTAAAATAGGGGAGGAGCACCTGGGTGGCTCAGTCAGTTAAGTGTCTAACTCTTAGTTTTGGTTCAGGTCTCGATCTCGTGTTTGTGAGATGGAGACCCATATTGGGCTCTGTGCTGACAGTTCAGAGACTACTTGGGGTTCTCTCTCTCCCTCTCTCTCTGCCCCTCCCCAGCTCATGCTTTCTCCTTCTCTCCCTCTCTCTCTCAATAAATAAATAACCATTTAAAAAAATAATAAAATAAAATAGGGGAATGAAATGATTAGTACCACAGGAGAGAAATGCCTTTGGCTGCAGCACTGAGAAAAGATTAAGGAGGGTAGCAAGGTGAGGACTAAGAAAACAAGAGTGGGGAGGCTGGTAGGAAATGAGATCGGGAACTGGGGGAATGAACCTGAGAACAGAAGACATGAGCGTGGAGAAACAAATGCTAATAACAGACTTTAAGAGAAAAAGCAGAACACCAAAATGTATATGCATATTGTATGTTCCTATTTTGTTCATACATTTGTGTGTATATATGTGTAAACACACACATACACACACACACACACACTTAGAGAGAAGAAAAGGAAATGCAACCAAATGTTAATGCTTATCTCTGAATAGTACATTACAATGGAGGTTTTAAGTCTTTTTTTAAAAACAGATTTTTTGGCGGACTCCTGGGTGGCTCAGTTGATTAAGCATCTGACTTCCGCTTAGGTCATGATCTCATGGTTCATGGTTTCAAGCTCCGTGTTGGGCTCTGTGCTGACAGCTCAGAGCCTGGAGCCTGCTTCAGATTCCGTGTCACCATCTCTCTCTGCCCCTCTCCTGTTTGCTCTCTGCCTCTCTTTCTTTCTCTCTCAAAAATAAATAAACATTAAAATGAATAAATAAATAAATATAAATAAATACATATTTTTTCTTCCATTAATAAACATGTATTACTTTCATGATTATATAAAAAAGAGTATAAAGAAAGAAAGGGGGAAACATTTCATTATAAAACAATTTCACAGAAATGGCTGAGGAACAGCCAAAGAGGAAAATCTACAAAAGAACAAGTCATTCTTCGTGAGGACTTAGAAGCAAATTCTGGTGAAATCTTTAGCACTATTAGTTAACTGTGATGTGGTTATTTAAGCTTTTTTTCAGCTCCTACTGTTACCTCATATGCCTTTAAAATATAATTAAATAAAAGTTACTGCAGGTTGATTGATGGCTGGAATCTTGCTCACTTGCAAAATGGGTAGAACTTGAACTGTGTATATATTGCACATTCAAGAGGTGAAAAGCAGGGCTCCTGGGTGGCCCAGTCAGTTAAACGGCCGACTTCGGCTCAGGTCATGATCTTGCGGTCCTTGAGTTTGAGCCCGCGTCGGGCTCTGTGCTGACAGCTCAGAGCCTGGAGCCTGTTTCAGATTCTGTGCCTCCCTCTCTCTGACCCTCCCCCATTCATGCTCTGTCTCTCTCTGTCTCAAAAATAAACAAACCTTAAAAAAAAAAGAGGTGAAATGCTTTTCTGTTTCTTTAATGATTTTTAACTTTAAGGTAGAGTCAGATATGCACAAGGGAGGAGAAAACAATCCGTAGTTTTTAGAACTGACAAAAAAATGTGTAAGGCTTAGTAAAAATCATGCCAAGAAGCATGGTGTGGTAATATATCTAAGAAAATCCAATATATCAAGTAGTTCTTAGATTAGCATATGTTAATTTTGGTTGAATGAAACTTGATGGTTGTTTGGAAGTGTAAAAGAGTAAATGTAATTCATGACCGCAAAATTTGGGGTAACATAGCATGGAGCATTCAGGATTGGCTATTTTTCTACTTTTAATGCACTTCTGATGAAGCTCTCACATTCATACTGTCACTTTAGGGAGGGGGTCCAAAGGTTAGTGGGCTCCCAAAAGCAGCCCTTAAAAATCTTCATTCACAGTGCCTTTCTGTTGACATCTAATACAGGATAGGAACCAGGATAACTGGGTTCAAATAGGTAAAGGACTAGTCACCTCACAATGTTAACAAAGGGTTCAAAGAGGGATTTTCATGAAAAGCTAGGTTTAGCAGGGGCATCATCATGGTAGAGGAGGATAGGAGGGTTTGTGCTCTATCTACTATCATTCTAAGCAAAACAAATGGCTGAGAAAACTTACCAAGAGAAAAAAGCCTGGTGCATATTTAAGCAAAGGTTGTAAATAGGATTGCAGGGCACAGTTTGTATTCTAGAGAACATTGGGACTTGGATAGAAATTAAAACAAAGCAATAAGAAAAAAACCAAGCAGATCTCAAAGTCAATACTACAGAAACACCTGCTATTTGCTGTTTACTGCCCAAAAGGTCAAAATGTCTCCCTACAGTCTTATCTAGGAAAAGAGATACTTAAATCCAATGATTCCTACTTTATGGACTGTGGACTTCTAAGGAACCAGGGATTTTGCAAGGTGGCTTTATACCTGTAGAAACACAAGTCTTAGATAAGAAGATATAAGAACATAGAATTACCTGCAAAGAGGATTTGCATTGCTTCCCACCTATATTCATATACCTACTACTATTTTTCAAATGTATATCAATTTAATTGAAATTAATTCTTAGTAACTTTGGACATTTGATCTGTTAATAACAAATCTGCAATAAACACATACCAAAAATATGTCAACTGTGGTGTGAGAGATGGTAAAAATATTTAACATCAAAGGAGCCCTTCCTTGCTCAAAAAATCTAGGAATGCCTGCCTTAAATAATTTACAAGTATCAGTATATAATAAAGAGTTTCTGCTAATAGCTTAGAGCAGTGGTTCTTAATCTTGGCTGCATGTTCTAATTACCCAGGGAGTTTTCAAAAACCCCACTGCCCAGGTCATGCTCAGAATCTGAGATGAGACATCACCATCAGAATGTTTAAAGCACATGTATTTCAATTTTAATTTCTTTGAAAACCAAAAGACACACATGGTAAACCTTTCCACATATAAACAAGCATATGCAGTGAAAAGTCTCTCTCCTACCTCTTATTCCAACACCTATTATCTTGTCAGACACTACCACTATTTCCAGCTTCTGGGCAATGATGCAGAGATACCTTAAGCATACATAAAGGTAAAAATTGATATTCTTGTTATGATATGAATTTTTAACAATTATCTTTGCCAAACATAGGACAGCCTATACTGTATGGATGGATGTAGTATAAAGTCATGATCCCATGGGTCGCAAAGAAACAAGCTGCTAACCTGAGCAGGATCAATTGCTTCTATGTTTTGCATGCATCTTCCTTTGCTATATGTTCATTAATTTTGCCATCTGTTAGCGCTCAGTGACAGACAAGCAGTAGTAGACACCAAAGGTTAAGAAATACTTTGGGAGATAAACTTTAGTTTGAGAAAATTCTATCAGTTAACTTAATGTGTATGCAAATAAATGTCGCTGCCATTGCCTTGAAGAATTTGGAGCTGTGCTTGGGTGGAGAAGACAGAAAGTGGTAGAACAGTGAAAGGACGGTTTGTTCTGGCTCTATGCCTTTAAATATCCAGACAGTAGAAGAAGAGGGTGAGCCAAGCACAAAAAGCATGTCTCAAGAGTTGTCCGAGATTAATTAGAATTTGTTTTAAATACCACGTCTTTATCTTTTCATTCCCTTTATCTCTGGGTTTCCCCTTTTAACAACCCACTGGACCCCCACCCCTTAAAGTCAGGGACAATGTCTTGTCACCAGTGCATCCCTAGTGCCTTGCACAGTGGCTGGGCTTGGAAGGCAAGAGCCATACAAACAGAGGAATCCCAGCAGATCTACTAGCAAAAAGAGATGACCCTCAAGCTTCAGTGAGAAGTGGGTGTGAGTGCCTGGAAACAGGGCAAAGGGAGATCTGCAAAAGTCACCAAAGAAAATGTTGTCCCAGGGATTTCTCAAGGAAAGAACAAAAATCAGAAGGGGTGGGTTCAAGTTCCAGTGCTGGTACCATCTATCTGGCCTTGAGCTGGACAATCTTTTTGCCCTTGGAACTGGGTTTTTTGAAGCCTGGGTTTCCTTAGAGATATGGGGTGAGTTGGAGTACTGTGAGAAGTGGCCACATGCGTCAGTCTTGGCCATTAGTCCCACTTCGTTCAGAACAGTTTTTGTCTTATCTGGTTGGGAGTTCTCCATAAAATCTTATTTTAACAAAGAGTTTTCTTGCTTTAAATTTGGTTAAATTCCACTAGACTGATCATTTCTGAGATTTAATCTGGCTCAAAGATTCTAGGGTTCAATAATTTCTAGATTTAGGGTCTACAAAATGAATATTTCAGACTCTTGAATTTTAAAATTTGTTTCTTCTTTGGCCTGGGAATGAATCATTTTCTAGAAGTGCCACTGAAAACATTATAAAAACGTCCTCATACTGAAACACTAAAGGCACGTAGGCATAAATGCATTAATGGCTTTTCATTATTTCCTAAGAAAATCAATACTTCTCTTTTCTGGTTAGATTTGTATAACAGCAAATAGGATTTTCTAGGCTTATGAGTGGCCCACAAAGACTTATCTCTTACAGTGAAAATTTCCAGTCAAAATCAAAATGTGGAAAATATTTTTGCTTCCCCCCAACTTCCCAACAAGCCAAGGAGGAAGCACCACTTTTCTGATAGCGCCCACTTCACTTCATTTAAAGATAACAAATGAGAGAGACACTATCCTAATAGGAATCAGAGGACTGAGGATTAATTATTTCCCGGGCAGCTGACTCTCCCACCCTGTTGGAGGGCGGGCTCTTCCTCAGGGAGCCCTTCCGCACTGCTGATAATGCGCCTTATGCAGTGAAACAGCAGCAACTGCAGTTGTCACCCTAGATTTTCAAGTTCTCAGGGCTTAGGACTTAGAAAAACTGAGATTCCTGGGCATATTGGGAGGGGCACTGGACTAGCATCTAACAAACTTGAGTTTTGGTCTTGGCTTCACCATGTAACTTGCCTGAGTCTCAAATTTTTCATCCCAGAGGTGGGGATGATGATCCATGTTCTCTAGATCTCAAGGAGTCTTCAGGAAACAAGAGGCATGAAGGTTCTTTAATGAGGGTCATCTTAGCCTGAGCTACTATAACAAAATACCTTAGAGGGGGAGGGGGCTTAAACATTAGACATTTACTTCTCACAGTTCTGGAGGTTTGTTAAGTCCAAGATCAAGGTGTCAGCCAATTCAGCTCTTGGTAAGAGTTCTCTTTCTGACTTGCAGATGGCCACCTTCTCATTGTATCCTTAGAGGAGGGAGAGAGGGAGGGAGAAGGGGAGGGGGAAAGGAAAGGGGGAGGGGGAGATGGGGAGGTGGAAGGAGCAAGGGGAGAGAGACAGCTTGTACTTTGATCTCTTCCTCTTCTTACAAGGATACTAATCCCATCATAGAGCCCCACCCTCATGCCCTCATCTAAAACTAAGCACCTCTCAAAGGCCCACCTCCAAATACCATCACATTAGTGGTTAGGGCTTCAATACATGCATGGGGAGGGGCACAAACATTCAGTCCATAACAAAGGTGAAGCACTATAGAAATTAATAAACTATGTATTGGAGAGTATGAAATGATGTTATCAGCATTTATTCCAGTCTTTCTAGGATGCCTTCCTGGATTGCAGGCCTAGAAGTTAAAAACAACATTTCTCAGGGTACTTGGGTGGCTCAATCCATTAAGCATCTGACTCTTGATTTCAGCTCAGGTCATGCCCTGGAGGTTCCTGAGTTCGAATCTCATGCTGTCAGGATCTGCATGGACAGTGCAGAGCTTACTTGGGATTCTCTCTCTTCCTCCTTTGTGCCCCTTCCCTGCTCTTTCTCTCTCAAAATAAATAAATAAACTTTTACAAAAAGACATTTCTCAGATGACCTTGCATCTGATGATTGTGGGTATGATTTGGACTTTGCCAAACACATACGTTTATGAGAGACTTGAGTATGGAATTGGGTGTAGTTGTGACAGAGGAGGCATGGTTTAGCAGTGGACAGCTGGAGGGGCTGCCTCCATGCAGGAAAGGTAGTTTTGTAATTATGGTGGAAGCAGTGTCTCCTTGTCAGCAGGTTCTCCCTTGTCAGCACTTCTTTCTTGGAAGTTCCACTGGTTATTTCCCTTAGTCCTTCCAGTGATTCTGCAAACCATTTAATAATCAGCTGTAAATCCTACCTTAAACTCACTGGACTCAGAAGATCTTGCTTTGTCTCTTTAAGTCAGGTGCCAAGGACAGTTAGGATCACAGAGAGGTGGAAACAGGTGTTCAAGGTGATGTTCAGATGTTAAAAAATTCTGTGTGGATTATACAGAGT
This sequence comes from Prionailurus viverrinus, assembly GCF_022837055.1. NCBI lineage: Eukaryota > Metazoa > Chordata > Mammalia > Carnivora > Felidae > Prionailurus > Prionailurus viverrinus. The sequence continues at coordinate 87,057,902 of NC_062568.1, forward strand.
GTCTCCAGACAGACTGCAGGAGAAGTAGATTGAGGAGCTGATCTTTGGACCAATTTGGTGAAGGTACTTGTATGTCATGCTAAAGACATTATGCTTTTATTCTTTTTTTTTTTTTTTTTTAAAGAAAGGCAGACTGCCATATGCAGCACCTCATTTGGACGTGTCTGGAGTCTTGGAAGCTTGACTACCCTACGTTCTCCTACAAATGGACCTTGAGAGCTCGTTTGGAGTTTCTAGCAGGGGAGCGCAGCTACTTGTATACCCTTGACCGAAGAACAGTCCTCCTTTATCGGGGAAGGTCATCCTCTTCGACCAAGCATGCAGCTTCAGGAGGGACACACATGGAGTGGTGAGGGAGGAAGGGGAAATCTGCCTATAGCCAGCCAGATCAGCCGAATCAACCCTGGCAATCAAGGGGGTGACAGATGTTGCAGCCAGATCGCCCTCACATCCCATTATGCTTTTATTCTGTAGCTGAGACCAACATATTTTTGTGCGTGTTCTGAATATCAACCTGGATAAAGAAGAGTGACAAACAACCCCAGAATGTTAGGGGCTTAGAACAAGGGAATGCTTATTTCTCGCTTATTCTTCCTTCATGTCTGATACAATTAGACACCAATTCAGTTCCACTTGACTTTACTCTAGGACCTACTAATAGTGCACCTTCTTTCTACCTGGAAGATTGCAGGTCTTTTGGCAAAAGGAGAGAGAAGTTAGAAAACCACATGTGGGGGGTGCCTGGGTGGCTCAGTCGGTTAAGCATCTGCCTTCAGCTCAGGTCATGATCTCACACTCCCTGAGTTCAAGCCCTGCATCAAGCTCTGTGCTGATAGCTCAGAGCCTGGAGCCTGCTTTGGATTCTGTGTCTCCTTCACTCTCTACCCCTCCCCTGCTCATGCTCTGTCTCTCTCTGTCTCAAAAATAAATAAAAACATTAAAAAAATTTTTTTAAAGAAAACCACATGTGGTTTGGATCATGGGTAAACCTGAAGGACATGATGCCAAGTGAAATAACCCAAACAGAGAAAGACAAACACTGTATGCTCTCCCTCAGATGTGGAATCTAAAAAAGTGGAACTTGTAGCAACAGAGAGTAGAACAATGATTGGCAGGAGCTAGGAGGAAGAGAAAAAGGAGACACGTTGGTTAAAGGGTACAGATTTTCAGTTATAAGATGAATAAGTTCTGGGGATCTGACTGTAGTTAACAATACTGTATTATACATTTCAAAGTTGCTAAGAGAGTAAATCTTAAGTGTTCTCACCATACACACACACATGCGCATGCACGCGCATGTGCGTGCACACACACACACACACACACACACACACACACAGACAATGGTAACTAAAAAGAAAGAAAGAAAAGTGCATGCAGGCTCTTACAGTCTCTGCCTGGATATGTTACAGGACATTCCCATTCCCATTTGGTTAGCCGAAACAACTCACACAGCCAACCCTGATACCCTCGTTCCTCCTCCCAAACAGAGTGATTAGCAGAAACATTTTTAACAATAATACAATTTGCCATACTCTAGAAGGCTTGCAGAGAGGAGATTGTACTGAGCACTCATTGGCCAGCATATATTCTGTTGTGGTGGCACCAGAATGGAGTGGGTGACACGACAGGCAAGGTCTTTGGCTTCATGGAGTTTTTAGGCTAATACTTATGATGTGTCATAAGTGTTACAAACTTTTTCATTATCTCATTTAATCCTTATACTATTATTATCCCTCATTTATAGATTAGTAAACTGAGGCTTCCTGAAGTAAAATAATTTGCCCAAGTCCAGACAGAATGTGGCTGACCAGATCTGAACCCAGGCAGTGTGAGCCCAAACTCCATGTGCTTACCCTCCATGGTATGTCATCACTCAGATGCAGTAGTCAGAAGGAAGTGTGATGGAGACCAGGGCGATGGGGAAAAGTTAAGGGCGTCCTAAGCAGATAGCAAGTAGTAGATATGAGTAGTGAGTGAGAGGAGTCTCAGATGAGTGAGGACACTTGGCAGATGAGTGAGTGGTTTAACTCTTCCTAAATGTAAGTAAGTCAGAAGGAGCTGATTTGTGAGAGAAGATGGTAAGCATGGTTTTCAGACCATTAGGTTTTGAGACATCCATGAGGCATCTAAATAAATTTTAGAAAAACTAGTTCGGAATCCAAAAAGGAAGTGAGGAATAGAAACACAGGGACATGGTCGTGTAAGGTTTTCATTGATGTTATGAAATAGGAGAGATTGTATCCTAGGTGCAGATTAATTTAAATGGTTAAATAGCCAATTTCAAACTGCTACAAATCAGAGTAACTCAATGGATTTTTTTTTCTGGAGCATGGGGGAGATTTTTCAGGTGTGGCTCAATTTGGAAGTTACCTTCTTCCAAAAGTCTCTCAGGGTCAGGGACTAGATCAGACACTGCAGAGTATGTGTTAGAGAAAAATAAACTTCCTTATGTTTCATACTTACATGGATCTTTGCTGCAGCTGAGAGGAATCAAAATGAGGAAGGTATGAAGAGTTCACATATATTCTATACTTCATGTCAGAATTAGAAAATTCTCTACATCTGGAATATCAGAAGTAAATATTCGAATCCATAAAAGTGTGAAATATGGACCAGAGTGGATGCCAAAAATAATCACCAAATATTGAGTGAGACTTAGGGTCTGACAGGAAGGAAAGGGAGCAATTCCTCTGAACCACCCCGATGAAGACTTTCCCCAATGCCCTGTTTGGATAAATGTGAGTTATTTCAGAAGGAACTGAGGGCACAGTGTTTTAAAGTTGGAAACGTGTCATAATGCAGTTCTTTGCAGTTTCTGTGTTCTGCTCCATAAACCATAATTTATCTTTGTGGCCTACTTTTTTGTTCTGGAAAGAACCCTTTTCAGTCCTGCAAATGTAAGGTAAGTACCCAAATACTGCCCTCAGGGAAACCTTGCATGTAGCAAATAAATATGTAAATATTTAAAACTGAAATACTAAGTAAACTGCATAGCAATGTAAACTGGAAGTTTTAGCAAAGTGTATCCCTGAGTTGTCAAATTCTTCACACTAAAATGGTAGACTGTCCTGTGCTTGAATATGTGGCTTTCTCACATGTGCGAATTCTCAACTAAACAATTATTTATGGGGTGCCTGGGTGGCTCGGTTGGTTAAGCATCAGGCTCTTTATTTTGGCTCAGGTCATGATGTCACGGTTTGTGCCCTGAGTAGGGCTCTGCACGGAAAGTGAGGAGCCTGCTCGGATTTTCTCCCTCCCTCTCTCTCTGCCCCTCCCCCAATTTCACACACGTGCATGCACACACACACACACATTCTCTCTCTCTCTCTCTCTCTCTCTCTCTCAAAATAAATAAGCTAAAAAAAGAAAGAAAGAAAGATAATATAACATCTGTTTCAGTGGATCTGGCCTCATGTTTAAAAATAAAAACAAAAGAAGGCACCTGGTTGGCTCAGTTGGTTAAGCGGTTGAGCGACTGACTTTGGTTCAGGTCATGATCTAGCAGTTCATGAGTTTGAGCCCCACGTGGGGTTCTGTGCTGACAGCTCAGAGCTTGGAACATGCTTCAGATTCTGTGTCTCCCTCTCTTTTCCCCTTCTCTGCTTTCTCTCTCTCTCTCTCTCTCCCTCTCTCTCAAAAATAAATAAACATTAAAAATTAAAAAAAAAACACACACAACTATTTATAAGAAATAAGCACCAAGACCAGGCTGTTTCAAGAGACTAACACGGACCTGTTCTCTGTTCTTGGTGCTGGAGAAAAATGGTGCTACTGGCATGGGATTCCTGGTCTCCACAGGTGTGCTACATGGCTCAATGAACAAGACTGGGAAAAGAAGTGTGGGCCAGATCTCATCCTGAGAGGAAGGGAGTGATCTGCCTTCTCTAAGAGGACTAAATCATCTGACTGTCAAGTATCCTTCCAAAAGGCTAGTCTCAGGGCATGAACAAGGGGAGGGAAGTCCTCTCTCTCTCTCTCTCTCTCTCTCTCTCTCTCTCTCTGTCGGATTACAAGTACTTTGAAATTGGGGAAGAGGATGGTGAGGCCAAAATTCCCAGGGAAGTGGGGATTTGGGTACATTCTGGGGAGGGGGCATGTTGAGTGGTCTCTTCCCTAGGGCTGCAGGTCAGGACCTAAGTGATGAGGACCCACTCAAAGGACATTTCAGTTAGACCAAATCTTTGGAAGCTAAGATTAGTTCTTCTGGATGGAGTTGTTAAGTTCCAGTCTGTGTTGTGCTTCTGTTCTCCTTCAGTTTACAGCCAAGTCCCATCATGCTGTGTGTCTCACTCATGCTGGGAGGGCTGTAAGAGCACTGTGGGTTCTCCTAAGGCCACTGGGGATCTTAGCAGTGGTCTCCATCAGAGGAGAGCTGTGGCCAGCAGAGTAGCCATCACATGAGGGTAACAGCAACAGAGCCCCCTAGGAAGGATTGTGCTTTTTTCTAATTCATGCAAAGATGCACATTAGTGTGAGCTAGTGGAAACCCTGCCTTCTTTGCTGGGGACAACCTCTATCCCTCATCTTGCCCAAAGATCCCTCCTGGGACTCTTCTAATTTCCCACCAGGAAAGCAGTCAACAAACCTCTCCTATGTCTCCAACTTGTCCTTTCTATCCAGGGAAGCCAAAAGGACTCTGGGCTTGATACTAAATTCCCCAGGGGGTACCCTCTGGCACAGCCTGCCTATTCTAACCAAAGACCCCTAAATCACTCTCTTCCTCTTACTGTGAATGCCAACCAAACACCCCATAAGGAATATGTCTGAAAATGCTATCTTTTGAACAACACTTCAAATGGCAAAATAAAATTACAGACCCACAACTCCTGATCTTGAAAGGACTGTAGATATCGTTTCTAGTTCTTCATTCTCTTTATGTTCTAAATCAGTGTCTTTCTTTCTGTTGGTTCCTCGATTTTGCATACAATAACTTAGCACAACGTACCTGGACTCTGTTGTTACACCCATACATTTCAAGCCAAGCTATTAATGTCGTGTCATAGAACAAAGCATCCTGAACAGAAACAGCTCAAATGGAACACTTAAGTTATGTTCCAGGTAGCAGGACTGTATTTGAAATCTGAGGTTTATTTACGTTAAAATTGCTAAGTGAAAAATTACTTGAATTTTTCTACCCATGTGAACCAATGGGCTTGCTTTTTGCCTCCAGGTTCTTATGTGCATCTCTCTGTGTGCTTAACAGACTTCAGCCCCAAAAAGCAAACAGGAAAGCAAAAGGGGAGAAACCTTGTTTGAAGATGAGAAAACTTAGCTCATTTGTACCCTATTTGGGTGCCTTCTTATTATTTGTCTTTGAATGTGTCAATTCAGTCTCCTATTGTTCATTTCCCTTTATGTAAAAGTAGTATTAGTAAAAAGGTATAAAAACAGTAATCTGAAAAGTTCTTGAAATTATAAAGAGCTTGCTAATGAAAAATAGTAATTCTTTCTTCATATGGTCTACTTACTACAGTTCCTGGGAACACTTGCGCTAGCAGGAATCTGGACTTTATTTTAAATGAATTTCCATAGGATCCTAAAAGCATTTGGCCTTTCTTTATGTTAATTGGTATAAATGTGGAAAAAAATATGTGCAGCCAATAAATATTTAAATTTCATGTCATATTTTCCTTTTGATGTTTATGATAATTCCTGGGAGAAAATATTTACACAGTGTTTTAATCCTGCATTCCCAGAAGACAGAGCCTGAGGCAAAACATGTATGCTAATATTTATCAGAGAATATAATCCCCAGGTGGCAGGAATAGGGAGAAGGGAGTGAAGCAGGTAAGTGTCACCAAGCTGACTGCCACATGCTGGATCTCAAAGGACACTTATTTATGAAGACTTGTAAATGACTGAGACTGTGGAAGGCCCACTGTCTCGGGGAGAAAGGGAGAAGAGTGTATCGCTTCTCCACTTGCATTTCTCATTGGCCAAAAGCTTGCCTCCCAGGTTTGCATGAACTCCCCCACACCTGAAGGTTGTGCCTGCCTCAGTAGTCCAAGCATCTCTGACGGCAGTCAGGGCTGAGCACTGTCAGGCTGCACCTGACTGTGAAGTTAGGCTGTGCTGCAGCAGCCCCTGGCCAAGCAAGCATCCAAAGCCCCAGTGGAGGGTCAGGCTGCAAGGGTCTTAAATGGTGCCTAAATAGTGGCAGCTCAGGACAGACTTAATATTTACTTTAGGGATTATTTTATTCTGCAAAATGTAATTCATTTGTATTTACTTTCTCTTTCACTTTTCATAAGAATATAGTCAACGGTTGTCACCAAAATGGCACACCTATTAATTCTTACATGTCCTAGGGAAAGAACACCCAAAAACCATACAGCTTCTGGAGTATTTATAAATATTGCAAAGCTTCATGGAAATGCTTTTGGGGGACCAGATTTGAAAACTGAGTTTTCCCAGGGCTGCTAGGTGGCTCAGTCGGTTGAGCATCCAACTCTTGAATTCGATTCAGATCATGATGTCAGGCTCCATGCTGAGCATGGATCTTGCTTGAGACTCACTCTCACTCTCTCTCTCTCTCTCTCTCTCTCTCTCCCCCTCTGCCCCCTCCCCCACTCACATGCTCTCTCCTTCTCTCTCCCTCTTTCTCTCTAAAATAAAGAAAGAAAGGAAGGAAGGAAGGAAGGAAGGAAGGAAGGAAGGAAGGAAGGAAGAAAGAAAGAAAGAGGGAGGGAGGAGGGAGGGAGGGTGGGAGGGAGGAAAAAAACTGAGTTTTCCCTGTGTTATGCTCTGCATCCACAAGTCTTACATGCCCTTGGTTAGGAAAGGTGACCTGCTAGAGTGCTAACCAGGAGATTCCAGGGATTTCTTAGCCACTTAACCAGTCTCAGATTTCTAGCACTGGCTCTAAGGCAAACCATGAGGGTAGGCTTTCCTTTTCTACTTTCACATGTTTTCTTTGAGAACAATTCTTCCACCTTCCTAGTCAGTAGCAACTCCAGATTCCTCTCGCTCTCATGCTGCTCCAGGCAGAACTCAATTCCCATCCAGTCTTGAGTTTCCAAATGCTGCGTCCATGTTCATGGGCAGTGCACTTCTCTCTTATTCATTCATTTAACAAATATACTATCAAGCATCTGCTCTGTGCCAGGCATTCTTTTAGGCCCTGGAGACACAGTGATGAACACAGACAACTCCTTAGCTCCTGTGGTATACTACGTTCTAATGGAGGAAGCAGTTAATAAGCAGGTAAACTAATAAAAAAAATGTTTTACTAATGATAAGTATATAAGAGAAATAAAACAAGGTGATGAAACAGTCTTGTAGGCTCTGAGAATCTAACTCTGGCCTAATTTGTTCATGACTGGCTACTGTTATAACGTGTCACTACAACTATAAGAGAACTGCACTGTGAATGCCTTTAGGCATCATAGGAGTCCCCTATCTTCAGTGTCTCTTGAAGTGCCCATTAGCCACTGAATGCTAGTGAGAGACAAGGTCTTAGTCCAACAAATATGTGTTCTTGAGGAAGAATAGATGACCATTTGAGGTACAAGAAGCCTTCTTCCAACACGCCCTCCCCAGGTAACATGATGCCTGGAGGTTCTGCCCAGGAATGTTCCCTGGGAGGTGTCCTGTAATGAAAGTTCAATGTCTTTGAAAGAAGAATTTGGCCTGTCCACTTTCACCAGGAGTTGTTTCTTTTATTATTAGACCTAGATTATAATATAATTGGAATAAAGTGTCACAACCAAGTTCCAAATTAGCTCAATTTTTAGACAGTGATTTTTTTACCCAATGTACTCCTCACACTCTCAAAGGAAAGAGAAAAGACAGAAGAAAAGGCCAAGCAATATATACAAAGTAGGGTTTTAGTAGGCTTTCTGCTTTTATTATATCCACACATTATTGGTCAGAATAGGCAAGTTCATGTTGTGCTAAGAAATTATCTCAAAATCTCAGTAGTTTACTATAACAGAGGTTTCTTTCTTGCTCACAAAAAGCCTACTGTGGGTCCATATAACTCTTTAAAGCAACTTTCCTCCATGTGTGATTCAGTGACCCAAGATGGGCATCTCAACATGAGTGCAAATCAGTCAATGTGGCAGCTTGTCTATGCCTTGGCCTGGAAATGACACACATCATTCCCAGCCACAGCCCATTAGCCAGAACAAATCATGTATCCCTGCCTACCTGTGAGGATGCTGGGAAAAGTGGACAGCAACTGGAATGTTTGCAAAACACTTCTCTCTCTCCCATACCGGTCAGGAAGGGTATCAAGGAAAGAACACAGAATGAAAGGGGCACTCATGGGCCCAGGGAGCCTGGTCTCTGTGGCCTGACACTTCTGCCAGTGCCAACATAAGGAGATTTTGATACAATTTTACACAACAGGTAGAATTAGTTAGAAAGGACTCCTGGAGATGTATTTCATTTTCCTTCAAATTCTGCCACTACCACCTGTTATCTGTGGCTATGGTTACAACAACCTCTCCTAGAAGTTGTCATTTCCAAGACAGCTTACCCAAAATATCAATGTTACCTCAAAACAGTTTAAAATACTTACATGACAAGTTCTGGAAATAGGCCAAAAACATGTTTGCAAATAACCTATTTCAATCATTTTGTGAGATAATATGAATGTCAGCACTTTGATTTTTATCTTATTTTACATTTTGCTCAAATTCAGAGAGACTGGACATCATTATTTAATATTTTCCTTGGAAAACAGGAGCCTGGCATCTGCCCAGTTTTCACAGATTCTGCTGTGATAGGAATAGGCTCTGCAAATTACAAAAGACCCTCCTCAGGGGCCTATTCCTGTGGCTGAGGGAAGAGAAAGAAACTGTGTACATGGGCGTGTGTGTGTGTGTGAATGTGGACAGTTAGCATCAAAGTTTCTTCTCTTTTGTCAATTCTCCCAGCAAATTAGGATGGTAAGACTTAATTGTAAACTTCTGGAAAAGGAAGTAGATTGGAGTAATGGAAGAGATGGAGGAAAGTATGACCATTCTCAAGCTAATGCCTATCAAAGTATGGCAGATCATTTCTTCCCCATTCTTAGGCACTCTTAGATGTCATTAATTCATTCATTAATTCATTCATTCAACAAATATTAAGTACCAGTGTTAATCTTTAATTGAGGAATAAAAAGCACTGAGGAATCAATGGTAAGTAAAATGATCACCTTGCTTGCTCAAGGAGCTCAGTCTAGATAGGAGACAAGTAGTATACAGAGAATCTCCTAAAATATGTATATATATATAACTTGCTAGTCATAGGCCTATGTTTGTTTGCTATCAGAACTATTTTTTGCTCTTCCCCTGATCTGCTGTATTTCCTTTGCCTTCTGGTTTCCTGAGTTCAGCCAACAGAAGACACTGTCAAGATTGGAGGGTTATAGGAGGGGGAAAGCCACAGGATATTTCTCCTCTCTCACTATGTCTCCCTTGGACAGTCCAGTCTGTGGCTCTAACTTCCATTATGCGGCTTCTCCCCTCAGATTCCAGCACCCATCAGGCATCCCCAACTTCTGGGTTCTGATAATATTCTTTCTCCCCATAATCCCTCCAGCCCCAGGGATGGCAATGGTTTTCACCAACAGTTGCTTCCCACAAGTACAGCATCTTTATAATGAGTTCCTTTAATTAATCTTCCTCTAACATGTGTTTCCTTCCTGGGCAATCACATAATAAAAAAACTGTGATGAGGGCCGAAAAGACAAATATGTTGTGCCTAGAAAGTATATAATGAGGACCCTGTTGTAATATTAATGATCAGAGGAAGCTTTTCTGAGGAAGTGACATTTGTGCTGAGATATAAAGGCTAAATCAAAGTTAAATAGGCAAATTATGTGGTCAAGAGGGTCCCCAGACAAGGGAACAGTGTGGACAAAAGCTCCAAGTCAGAGGAGCTGAGAGCTGTGAAGAAGTGGAAGTAAGGATGGTGGTACCTAAGTAGGGGGGTGAGGAGGGAAAGGGTCAGAGAACGGGGCAGCAGAGTCAGGAACAGTTGGGATCATGTAGGCTCCATGGGCCATGTTAAGGCCTTCAACAGCTATCATGAAGACAATGGGAAGAAAGTGAAAGGCTTTAAGCAAAAGAATAAGATGATATGCATTTTTAAATGCTTACTCTCTCTATAAAGCAAAGCAGTAGTAGAAATAGGTGAGAATGGATATGAAGAGACCAGTTAGGATGTACCTCTATAGCTCAAGCAAAAGATGACAGTATCTCCAGTAAAGGATAGTATTAGAAATGGAGACAAGTGGATAGACTCAAGAGATATTTAGGAGATAAATCGATAGGATTTGGTGATTGATTTGTTGGGGGGTGGTGATGGAAAGAGGGATGTCAAGGATCACTTCTGCAGTTCAGCTTACACAGGTGGGTGGATGGATAGTGGTGCCACTCACCAACACAGGAAACATGAGAAGCAATGAGTTGTGTGTGCATGTATGGGGTAAGGAGGAGATAGATCATAGGTTCAATTTTGTTCACATTGAATTTAAAGTGCTTTAGTGGTACCCAAATGCATTTATCTCCGGTAGGCAGCTGGATAGATGGGGATAGAGCTCTGTGGCAGGTTGGATTTTTGTTCCTAATTCTTCACTATCCTGTAATAGAATTTTACACCCACACCCTTTGCCATGTAATTTTACAGTGACTCTCACCAGTGGGAGGAGCATTTTTCCCCATTGATCTTTGCTTAGGCCATGTAACTTTCTTTGATCAGTAGAATAGTAGCGAATGAGATGTAAACAGAGACTTTAAATACGCTTTCACGTTTGGTTTGTCCTTTTGTGCTTTTTTGATCTTCTGTGAGAAGAGTATGTTTTAGGTAGCCATTGGCCCCCAAGCCTAAGTCCCAGAATGAAGACATGTGGAGTCGACCTAAACACAACTTAAAGCCTGGGTCCAGCTTGGCCCAGCTGCGCACTGCCTTGCTAAGTTACTTGAAACTGTTATGCATCAAAAACCAAGGAGTATTTCCAAAGGGAAGTACCAGACAAGAGACTTAAATTCGAGTCATTAACTTGTAGATGATAATTATAATCATGGTATAGATAAGACCTCCCAGGGATCACATCCATTATAAAATATTTGGACACATCCACTTAGAATAAGTAGATGGACAAAGTTTCTCTAACCATCCTTCTTTCTCTGGCTCAAGTAGTCCATCTCATCTTACTATCTTCAGCCCCTCCTTTTATGGCATTCCAATCAGGCCTGATAATCAGGTACTGAGGCTCCAAAGCTGTGGTCCCTGTATTTACATCCAAACTCTTCATTCTCTATTCATCTTTTGACTAGTACAGCTATGATGCATTCTGACTTGGTATATCACTGAGTGGCAAGGGCTATGCCTCTCAAACAATTTGCTTTTCATATAGGACCTTCAATGCTTTGGGCCAGAGTCAATCAGAATATCAGGCTATGTGGAGTTGACTTTTTCTCCAAGGGAAGCCTCCATCTACGTCATCAAGGTGACTGCCTACAACCATTAATGTAGAATACCATTCAACTTTCTCCAAATGCCAGTGGGAAGATTGAAGCAGGATCCTTTCTGAACGCTTGGTATAGATTTCTGGACAAGGGGAAGAGAAGACGCATATTTGTGTTATGCAAGCCACTGCACTGGTTTGTTCAGATGAGGAGTTTACATGGTTGCTTCAGCTTAGAATAGCTCATACTCTCATCTCTTTCTTTCTCTCTTTCTCATTTCTTTTCTCTCTCTCTTGTTTTCTTTTCTCTCTTTCTTTCTCATTTCTTTTCTCTCTCTCTTGTTTCTTTTCTCTCTTTCTCTACCCATGCTCTGTTCATTAATCAAAACTCTCTTTAGATTTGAATAAAGGAAACACAATAAAATTCTTAGATAAGTCTCTTGTCCTGTTCTGTGCAAATCCTCAACTTATTCACTACCATAATGGAAGTTTGTATTCATTTTCTTCCATTCCCCTGTTTCTCTCTGAAGAAATTCTTCATTACATTTGTAATCTATGTCTCTCTATTCAATAATTGATGCCTTTCATCTTTCTGAGGACTGTTACTAATAAAAATTTTCCTCTTATCCATTTTAAATCAACCTGAAATGGTGCTGAAGTTTTTCAATACTTCTGATGCAATACTTCTAATGCAAAGATCTATGATATTCACAGCTTCTTCACTGAGTGTTTAAAGGGCACCAGGCAGGTATTGGAGAGACTGGCTTGCAGCCCCAGCTCTTGCACTAGGAGCTTTGTCACCATAGGTAGTGTTGTCCTTATCTTCAAAATGGAGATAATATGTTATTTGCCAAAAGTGACTATTGACTTAATTAAACTAAATAAAAAAATTTAATATGGTAAACATTGGGAGCTGTAGCTGTTATGAGTGTAACTGAGCAAAAGAAAAAAACTCAACTCACAGTAACTTTAGGAATTGAGTATATTTTTCTGATAGAACAAGTCTAGTCTTGGTTCAAAGATCAGTAGTCTCTTCTTTCCCCTTTATCTGGAGAGCATAAACTTTCCCAGAATGTACACCCAACAGACTTGCATTTATTTCTCATGGGCTAAAAGTAGGCCATATGGCCTCACCTAGCTCAAGGAAGACTAAAAAATAGAGTGTTTGGAGGTCAGCAAGTGGAAAGAAAAAAGTTGGAAATATTGGGGGGGGGGGGCAGTCATTTACAATTACCCACAACAGAAAGCTTTGAGTTAAAGTCACATTAACCAATACACCTACAATCTGGTACCAATTCCAAAGCATAGATTTCTTCCCCCACATCAAGTAATTCTCTGACACCAGCTGGGTTCCTATAACTCAATTCTGATGCTAATCATGAATCCAAACCTGGGTTGTCCATGTACTTCTGACTGACTGACTACAGACTGGACCCCATCTTTGGGTTTGATTAATTTTCTAGAGTGGCTCACAGAACTCAGAAACATTCTATTTACTAGATTCCTGACTTATTACAAAAGGATATAATTCAGGTACATCCAGATGGAAGCCATAGATGTATAGGGTAAGGTATGTGAGGGGCCATGCTCTCTGCAAGTGTGCCACTCTCCCTAAACCTCCACATGTTCACCAACCTGGGACCTCTCCAAACCCCATCCTTTTGGATTTGTATGAGGCTTCATTATGTAGACACAATTGATTAAATCATTAGCCAGTAGCAGATGATTCAATCTCACGCCTCTCTCCTCTCCCCAGAGGTCAGCCGGCTGGAATTGAAAGTTCTAATCCTCCAGTCACATGGTTGTCTCCTCCACAGCCAGCTTCCATTCTTATGTGCTTTGCAAAAGTCACCTGATTCACATAAACTCAGGTGTGGTTGAAAGGAGTTTGTGATGAATATTAAGACACCTTTATTGTTCTTATTATTTAGAAACTTCCAAGGGTTTTAGGAACTCTGTGCCAGGAATGGGGACAAAGACCAAATATATATTTCTTATTATAAATCACAATACCACACTCCTAAAATCTCCCATTTGAGAAGCTGAAGTGCTTCCATAGGTACAAAAAATCTGTTTGCTCAGAGAGAGCAAAAACTAGAAAGAGGAAGTTATATCTGTCCTAAGAACCAAATGCACACTGTGCCTCTCCCTCGGGCTGTGCTTCCCCTAGATCTAGGTTATAGGCCCAAAGCAATCAGATGACTCAGTTGGCTTCATAAATAGAATTTCTCAACAATAGAATGTTCTTCTCTGGCTCAGAGATACTTAACCCAGTGACTAAAAAGTGTAGGATCTAGAGACAGATGGGCATAGATTGAATTCTGACCTTGCCCTTATCTAGCTATTGATCTTGGGTAAGTTAATGCTTAAAACCTTCATGTTACTCATTAGAAAATGAAAATAACAGTTCTGCTTAATTCCTTTTATCACTATGAAGATTAAATGGAAAGCACTAAATACAATAGCTTCTGTATTCTAGCCAATTTACAGATTTCTCAACTTTATTTTAAAGATCCAAGTTAACTATAAAAGCTATGCCAAATAATGATCTCTTTTTCCTTTCCTCTACATCTAAAATTGAACTACAGGTTCTCTTGCTGGAATCCACCCTAGATTTTTAGTAACTGTTAGTGTTTAAATAACAAACTCCTCCGTGCATTTACCAAGGCCTGTGAAGAAAACTATGCCGTTCCTGATCAGTTTGGTGATCAGTTCAGATAATATATCTAGTAAGCTTATTAGTTGCCTGCGGTAGTATCTTGCCAAATTCAATTTGCAAAGACAACAGCTTTATAGCCATTTCTTTTAATCTTGTTTGTAATATTGCCCATTAGATAGAAGACGTACCATGCCAGATCTGTTTATTTAAAAGCAAATTATAGGAGGTGACTATTGTGCACTAAGAGAAAAGAGTACAATATTTCACCAGCAGGGCCACAAAATCACACATCTGCTTTTTGACAAGCTGACAGATCTCAAGAATTGAAACTTGATGAATCTTAATGCTGTCTGTCACATACTACAATGTTCTTCAATTATTTCTTTGTGAAAGAATGACTAATGATAATTCCTACTAGAGGATCATTTGCATATTCAAGCTCCATGTTTTGCAGAGAAAAGAATGCTGATTTGTTAAGAGGGCAAACTCCTTCCCTCCAGACTGAAATACTTCTTTTCTAATACAGCTACATTAAGCTTGCTGTTAAAACCCAGGGAGAGATAAAATAAAATTCAGGAGCTGAGTCCAATCTATTTTATTTCTAAGAAAAAAAACAGTATCTTTTTTTCATATTTTGGACTAAATTTCTTGAAAATGTGCTCTGCAGCTGCCATTGTTCATAGGGAAAAATTATCTGGATACAATTGGCCTAATCAACTCTTAATCTGAGAGCATAAGTGGATGATTAAACCTAGTGTTACCCACACAAGCAGCTGCTGACACCCGGGTCCTTTGGAAAACGCTGCTCCTGACTTAAATGCCAGGTAGGTGGCACTGAGGACTTCAGACACTGGGGCTCAGAGACAAGCTGAGCCATTGCATCTGGTGGAATCAGCTGCAGAGCAAAAGCCTGTTCTCTTGCCCAGATGAGTGAGTGCTAAGGTAGCTGTCCTTCCAACAGCATGAGCAGATGCTGGCCAAGGTTGCCTCTTTCCAAAAGGTGGAGTTGGAAAGAATCAACCAAGGCCGTGCCAGTTTGATTTGTCAGACAGTTTGATACCGAGAACATATCAGGAGGACTGGCTGCTACCATGAGATTGTACATGGTTCTTCCCAATTGCAGAGGAAACAGTAATATGACACAAGGTTAGAGGAAGCAGCAGCATCCTCTTGTTGGCCACATTCTACTTTGGCATAAAGCCAAACCTGCCTTGGGTTGCCAATAAAGTCCAACAAAGTTGGAAGTAGTGAGTGGTACACGAAGGATGATAGGAAGTGTCCAAATGAACGAAGAGGACAGGGTATTTCTGGTAGGAAGAATCTCCTGAGTCCAGCCTACAGGCTAGAAAACACCATGACACTTGTATCAGTTTTATAGGGCAGCTGTAGCAAAGCAACAGCAAACGCAGTGACTTAAAACAACAGGAATTTGAAATCAATTTGAAGTCTGAAATCAAGGTGTCATCAGAGCCATGCTTACCTCTGAAGCCTGTTGGGAAGAATCCTTTCTTGCCCTTTCCAGCTTCTGGTGGTTGCTGGTATTCCTTGGCTTCTCTCTGCCTCTGCCATTGCATGGCCTTCCTCACCGAGTCTCTTACAATCTTCTTACAAGGACACCTGTCATTGGATTTAGGATGTACCCTAATTCAGTATGACCTCCTCGTCTTACATGGATAACATCTACAAAGATCTTATTGCCAAATAAAGACACACTAGTATGTACCAGGTATTGGGACCTCAACATATCTTTTTTGGAGGGACAATTCAACCCACAACATTGACACATGAAGAACGATTAGGAAGCATCTAAGGGAATGTAAATGAGAGGGTATTTCTGGTGGAAAGAATATCATGAGTCAGACTTGAAACACCATGATGATCCTGCAGGAAAACAAGTAAGGCAGAGTCGGAGCTACCTTCCCTCACTCTTAACTCCCAGCAGATATGATCTTCCACGCTAAGACCTCTGGCACTTAGAGCTACTCGTTTCTTGCATATGTAGAGAGGTCACTAATAGAATTCCAATGCACCAGCTCGCCCCAACATCTGTAGGGCTCAGGATAAGAATATAAACAGAGACCCACATCACATATGTCTAATTATTTCAGTTATATTTCATGCAACAAATTATTAAATAAAATGTGTTTTTCTCCTATTTTGAAAAATATACCATCATACTACAAAATTTTAAAAGAAATTGAGAAGCTATAGCTTTGATTTAACAGAAAGTTGGCAAAATGTCAAAGATGATCCACCTGGGTGTTCTGTTGAAGGATTGGTGATGTTAGGATGAGTAATAAAATAAAGACATACATAATCCATAAATTATCATATATTTATCCCATAGAATTTATTTTTCTTGCCTTAATTTCAGAAAATGTACTAATTATGTTGTTGTTATCAAGGTTTTCACATAATTTGTGTTTTATTGACAGGATTGCCCAATTAGACCAAATTCCTTGAGTGATTATTGTTAGGTAGCTTCTATGAATTTTAATTTTGAGAAACTGCTCTGCTGAGGCAAGAGCAACTGATATTTTCAACAAATTGCTTAAAACAATGCCTAGATTTGGACATAAACCATGAATTTTATAGATCATGTTGAAACATAATTCATCTACATATAAAAATTTATCATTAACATTAAAAATGCTATATTTTTAATTTCATTAATAAAATTTTTGTCACTTATATATCACAGGGTTAGCCATTATTTAAAGCAATATCTAGAGCCATTTCACATTTCTTTAGTTATTTCAAATATTTCAATTTTGGGATGTTTACAAAGAAAACTAAAAATAGTATGTTGTAAGATTAAGTCAGATATCTCTTTAAGCAAGATCCTGTCTTAATCTGTAATAGCCAGAGAACAATTCTCTCTCTCTCTCTTTTTTTTTAAGATTTTATTTTTAAGTAATCTCTACACCCAACATGGAGCTTGAACTCAGAACCCCAAGATAAAGAGTCACATGCTCTGTCAACTGAGACAGCCAGGAGCCCCCAGAGAATATTCTTCTTAAACATTAGTTTCAGGATTATTTATTTGCATATATTATTTGTTTCTCCTTAAAGACATTTTTGTTTCTAACTTCTGATTAATTTTTTTTGTATTTTATTGACATGTAACTTTTGCTGTGTAACTCACATGTGGTTTCTTTTCTTTTGATTATAAAAATATATTCTGGGTATTTTAGGCCAAGATGGTGGAACAACATGGAAGTTTTTTTTTGTGTCTCGCATCCATGAAATACAGCCAGACCAACATAAACCATCCTGCACACCTAGAAAACTGATCTGAGGATTAACACAACAGTCTACACAACTGAACCATAGAACTCAGCAGGTACGTGGCATGGAGGGGTAAACTGGGGGAGAGAAAAGCTGTGGAGGGCAGGGAGCTGTTTCTGCTTGTGGAGAGAGGACAGGGAACGGGGGAGAATATGGGAAAAGCGCCACCCCCCCACCAAAAGCAGCTAGAGAGAAAGTGGAAAAGTGGAAACAGCCGCAGGGACTGAACTAAAAAGGGAGAAAGGAGAGGGTTTTAATTCCATTAAGACTCTATAAACAGGGGGTGCAGAGTCTGAAACTCCACAGCTCGATACCTGGTGGTGCTCTGGTGAGAAGGGAGGATCCCCAGGAGCAAGAGTGGAGTCCGGGGTTCTTCAGGCCACCCAGAGAGAGGCTGTTCCCCTGCTAGGAGGACACCTAGTAGAGGCGATGTGACTCCCCCCACAGGCAAAGGCACCAGTGTACCTGGAGAACAGCCACATTCGCTGGTGCTGGAACAAGGTTGCTGGGGGTGAAGGCTGGTGCCAGATGTGTGTTGTGATTTGCCCTAATCCCTGAAACGCTGGTGCTACACAATCGTGTTAACTTTTTATGGGGTGGGCTGGCCACCGGCTGCAGTCTCTGGACGTCGGCAGCAACACAGTCCAGAGAACGCTACTGGGTATGGCCAGCACCCAGTCATTGCCCTGTGAAACCCTCCCCCAGAGGGGCAGAATGGGTCAAAACCATAGTCCCTTAGAAATAAAGGTCGGGAAACACAGCCACACCTGAGACAAAATTCAGGAGGGAGGTTCTGCCTGGGGCTTGGTCACAGAAAGTGTAAAAGCAGGGAGTTGATGGAAGCTGAACACAAAGGACAGGTGTGCAATTGCTGATCGGGGAGAACACAGTTCCCACACTAGAGACTGGGTATCTGGATGATGCCATTTTCACCACTTCCACGCATGTGTGTGTGTGTGTGTGTGTGTGTGTGTGTGTGTGCCCGCGTGCATGCACGCGCACACACACACCTACAAGCGCCACAATAATCCACCCTGGTAAGCTAAGCAGCGCCATCTGTGGAGAACAGAGCCATTACACTAAGCCCCACCCAACTGGGCCAATCTCACTCCTCTGGAACACAAGTCTCTCCACCTGCTTAGTTTATGGACTATAAAGCGTTTCATAGTTAGACTTCTAGGGGAAAACAAAGTAATTTCAATTGTATTTCAGTCTGTTCGCTGGTCCATCTATTCAATTTTATTTTTTTTTTCTGTTGTCTTTTTTCTCTTTTTCATTTCTTTCCTTTTTCTTAAATACAGAGAGAGAAAAAATCATTTTTATTTTCAATTTTTGTTAAAAATATTTTTCTTTAATTTTTTTCTACTATATTTTTTACTTTTGGGTAAATTTTTTCAAATTCTATCTTACTTCCATCATTTCATTTTATTCCACCTCAGTGTATTCATTTTTTCAAATTCTCAAGCGATTTCCTTTTTTTTCTTCTTTCTTTCCCCTTTTTTCTCTAACCTATCAAGACCCTTTCAACACCCAGACCAAAACACACTTAGGATCTAGCATCATTTATTTGATTTTTTTGGGTGTGTGTTTGTTTTTAATTTTTTGATTTTAATATTTATTAGTTTTAATATTTAAAAAAATTTTTTTACCTCATTAATTCCTTTTCTCCCTTCAAAATGACAAAACGAAGGAATTCAACCCAAAAGAAAGAGCAGAAAGAAATGACAGCCAGGGACTTAACCAACACAGATACAAGCAAGATGTCTGAACCATAATTTAGAGTCGTGAGAATAAGAAAACTAGCTGGAGTCGAAAATAGATTAGAATCCCTCTATGCAGAGATAAAAGAAGTAAAAGGTAATTAGGATGAAATAAAAAATGCTATAACTGAGCTGCAATGTCGAGTGGATGCCATGGCAGCAAGGATGGATGAGGCAGAACAGAGAATCAGTAATATAGAGGACAACATTATGGAGAATAATGAAGCAGAAAAAAAGGGAGATTAAGGCCAAAGAGCATGATTTAAGAATTAGATAAATCAGTGACTCATTAAAAAACAACAACATCAGAATCATAAGTGTCCCAGAAAAGGAAGAGAAATAGGGGTAGAAGGGTTATGTGAGCAAATCATAGCAGAAAACTTTCCTAACCTGGGGAAAGACACAGACATCAAAATCCAGGAAGCACAGAGGATCCCCATTAGATTCAACAAAAACTGACCATCAACAAGGCATCATAGTCAAATTCACAAATTACTCAGACAAGGAAAGAATCATGAAAGCAGCAAGGGAAAAAAAAGTCTTTAACCTACAAGGGAAAACAGATCAGGTTTGTAGCAGACCTATCCACAGAAACTTGGCAGGCCAGAAAGGAGTGGCAGGATATATTCAATGTACTTAATCAAAAAATTATGCAGCCAAGAATTCTTTATCCAGCAAGGCATTCATTCAAAATAGAAGGAGAGATAAAAAGTTTCCCAGACAAACAAAAATTAAAGGAGTTTGTGACCACTAAACCAGCCCTGCAAGACATTTTAATGGGGACATTCTGAGGGGAGAAAAAATGTAAAACAAAAACATACAAATAAAGACTAAAAGCAACAAAGACTAGAAAGGACCAGAGAACATCACCAGAAACTCCAACTCTACAAGAAACATAATGGCAATAGATTCATATCTTTCAGTACTCACTCTAAGCGTCAATGGACTCAATGCTTCAATCAAAAGACATAGGGTAGCAGAATGGATAAGAAAATAAGATCCAACTATATCCTGTTTACAAGAGATCCACGTTAGACCTAAAGACACCTTCAGATTGAAAGTAAGGGGATGGAGAACCATCTATCATGCTAATGATCAACAAAAGAAAGCCAGAGTAGCCATATTTATATCAGACAATCTAGACTTCAAAATAAAGACTGTATCAAGAAATGAAGAAGGGCATTATATCATAATCAAGGGGTCTATCCACCAAGAAGACCTAACAATTGTAAACATTTATGTGCCAAATGTGAGAGCACCCAAATATATGCATCAATTAATCACGAACATAAAGAAGCTCATTGGTAATAACATCATAATAGTAGGGGACTTCAACACCCAACTTACAGCAATAGATAGATCATCTAATCAAAAAATCAACAAGGAACCAATGGCTTTGAATGACACACTGGACCAGATGGACTTAACAGATATATTCAGAACATTTCATCCTAAAGCAGCAGAATATACATTCTTCTTGAGTGCACATGGAACGTTCTCCAGAATACAGCACATACTGGAACACAAATCAGCCCTCAACAAGTACAAAAAGATTGAGATCATACCATGCATATTTTCAGACCACAACACTATGAAACTCAAAATCAACCATAAGAAAAAATTTGGAAAGGTAACAAATAATTGGAGACTAAAGAACATCCTGCTAAAGAATGAATGGGCTAACCAAGCAGTTAAAAAGGAAATTAAAAAGTATATGGAAATCAGTGAAAATGATAACACCACAACCCAAAACCTCTGGCACGCAGTAAAGACAGTCATAAGAGGAAAGTACATAGCAATCCAGGCCTTCCTAAAGAAGGAAGGAAGATCTCAGGTACACAACCTAACCTTACACCTTAAGGAGCTGGAAAAAGAAGAGCAAATAAAACTCAAAACCAGCCGAAGACAGGAAATAATAAAGATTAGAGCAGAAATTAATGCTATTGAAACCAAAAAAAAAAAAAAAAACTAAAAAAACAAAAAACAAAAAATACCAGTAGAACAGATCAATGAAAACAGAAGCTGGTTCTTTGAAGGAATTAATGCAATTGATAAACCACTAGCCAGTTTGATCAAAAAGAAAAAGGAAAGGACCCAAATAAATAAAATCAAGAATGAAAGAGGAAAGATCACAATGAACACAGCAGAAATAAAAACAAAAAAATCCAGTGAAGAAATGGGCAAAAGACATGAATAGACGCTTCTCCAAAGAAGACATCCAGATGGCCAACTGACATGAAAAAATGCTCATCACTCATCATCAGGGAAATACAAATCAAAACCACAATGAGATATCACCTCACACCCGTCAGAAGGCTAACATTAACAACTCAGGCAACAACAGATATTGGCGAGGATGCGGAGAAAGAGGATCTCTTTTGCATTGCTGGTGGGAATGTAAAACTGGTGTAGCCACTCTGGAAAACAGTATGGAGGGTCCTCAAAAAATTAAAAATAGAACTACCCTATGACCCAGCAATTGCACTACTAAGCATTTATCCAAGGGATACAGGTATGCTGTTTCGAAGGGACACATGTACCCCCATGTTGATAGCAGCACTATCAACAATAGCCAAAGTATGAAAAGAGCCCAAATGCCCATTGATGGATGAATGGATAAAGAAGATGTGGTATATATATACAATGGAGTATTACTCGGCAATCAAAAAGAATGAAATCTTGCCATTTGCAACTACGTGGATGGAACTGGAGGGTATTATGCTAAGTGAAATTAGTCAGAGAAAGACAAATATCATATGACTTCATTCATATGAGGACTTTAAGACACTTAGCAGATGAATATAAGAGAAGGGAAGCAAGAATAATATAAAAACAGGGAGGGGGGACAAAACATAAGAGACTCTTAAATATGGAGAACAAACAGAGGGTTACTGGAGGGGTTGTGGGAGGTGGGGTGGGCTAAATGGGTAAAGGGAATTAAGGAATATACTACTGAAATCATTGTTGCACTATATGCTAACTAATTTGGATGTAAATAAAAAAAATAAAATTAAAAAAAAGAAAAAAAAAATATATATATATTCTGTAGTTTATTTTTTTTTTTCAACGTTTATTTTTGGGACAGAGAGAGACAGAGCATGAACGGGGGAGGGGCAGAGAGAGAGGGAGACACAGAATCAGAAACAGGCTCCAGGCTCTGAGCCATCAGCCCAGAGCCTGATGCGGGGCTCGAACTCCCGGACCGCGAGATCATGACCTGGCTGAAGTCGGACGCTTCACCGACTGCGCCACCCAGGCGCCCCTATATTCTGTAGTTTAAATACATATGTATATGCATGTTCCTGTGTATAAAATATATGGATTATTTTATATAACAAAACGTTTATCTGTCACTATGTGAACCCTGAGGTGGATTCAGTGTTAATTCATGGATCCCTTCTGAACCACAAATTGGAACACAAAGAGATACAAGAAAATGAGCATTGGGCACTACTAGGAAAAGACACTTTGGTAGGCAAAATCTAGGGAATTTATGCTACCATAGAGAGAAGATTGGATAAATTAATTTATTCACCTTTTCTTTTATCTGCAAATCTTCCTCAAACTCCAAATTGGTGTCTGTCTTCAAAGCTGGCAATGACTCAACCCCCAAATTTTCACAATCAACTATTCTTTCAAAGATATGATATTAGAAATTTAGTGTCTGAAGAAATTGCTATGTGAACCCTATAACATATAAGGCTCAGAGCTAGACGCTCCTCCTGCAGGTGTAAGGACAATATTACAATCATCAATGCCCTGGGACTGTGCTCAGCTTAGAATTCTGGTTCACTGGTTCAGTAACATAGGAACCTGACAGGCAAAAGTGGCCATTATAATCACATTTATAAAGTAGGACATGTAAACAGCATATGTACACATACACATACTGTAAAGTGACTTTAAATACTCCATTAATGTACATCAATTGAAATCATCAAAAATTGAGTACATCAATTTTAATGATAATAAGAATACTAATAGTAATAAAAAGGAAGAGAATGGGAAAAAAGGCAGCTAGTATTGATTAAATAATTACTATGAACCAAACACTGTAGTCTATGTTGTATACATATTATCTTATTTAGATATTGCTATTCTCATTTTACAGATAAAAAAGCAAAGATCCAGAGAAGTTACAACTTATACGAAGTCAGAGCTGGTAAGTATTAGAATCAGATTCAGATCATTAGATTAGTTTGACTATAAAGCTCATGTCCTTATCCACTATAGTGCATGGCCTTTAATTTAACAGGGCAAGACAATACCAATCATTTCTCTATTTTTTCTCTATGTTTTGATTCTGAAAATGAAAATAATTACACAAAAGACAACATTCTCATGTTAAAAGATTCAAGAAACACAAAACTGTATATAGCAAAAAGCTAAGGTCATTTTTTACCTTCCACTAGGATCTTTTTCTCCTTCCCAGGTAGCCACAGGATATAGCTTAGCATACATAGACACATATATATGGTTTCCTTTCACATCATTTAAGTCAAGAATTATGTATTGCTTGTGACTGGCCTTTTTTAAACACAGCAATATGTCCTGAAATATTTTTACATCTGTATCACTAGATCTACAATATTATTTTTAATGACTAGCATTTTAACTGTCCCTCTATCAGCTGGAATCTACACCATTTATATTTTTTTGCTATTACAAAAAAAAAGCTTCATTGAATAACCTTACACATACAAACTGGCACGTATGTTGATTTTGAAGAGCTGATTAATAGGATTTGAATTGCTAGTTTGCAAGGTATACTTATTTTTAACATTTTGATAAAAATTGTCAAGTGCCTTCCAACATTACTAATTCATATTCACACCAACATCATACATGATTTTTTCTGCAATGAGAGATGATTTTATTTAAGGGAGTATATTTGGAACTCTGTAGTTATACCATTTCCATCTATATTCAAATGATGCCCAGAGTTTATATAAATTTGTTTAAGGCATCCAACTATCAGTGGTTAAATAAATAAAAATAATTTTTCCATAAATACTGCTCTTTGCACAAATCTTTACTATGACATACTGCCTATAACATTGTCTTCCACGAAAACAAAACCCTCAATTAATTGCAAACTAAATTTGAATTTTGGTTTTTTCAGGCTTAGGGATGGTAATGATAAAATCTGCATTACTATTGTGGCTTTTAAATTTTTTTTCTTTCAGATTTATTGAGGTATGATTGACAAATAAAAATTGTATGTATTTAGGTTGTATAATGTGACTTTTTTCAGGTGTACAACATGATAATTTTAATATACATATACATTGTGAAATGATTACCACAATCAACTTAATTAATACATTCATCACTTCACATAGTTCCTATTTGTGTGTGAGTGTGTGAGAAAGCGTGTTGAGAACACTTAAGATCTCTTCTCTTAACAAATTGCAAGTATTTATTTAATACAGGATTATTAACTATAACCACCATTTTTACATTAGAACCTCAGAACTTATCTTTTAACTGAAAATTTGTACCCTTTGACCAACATATTCTTATTAGCATGCTCCCCCCACCCACCCCCGAATTGAATCACCATTCTATTCTCTGGTCCTACAAGTTCAATGTTTTTAGGCTCTGAAGGTGTGGAGAAAAGAGACCCCTTGTATACTTTTTGTGGGAATATAAATTGTTACAGCCATTATGGAAAATAGTATGGAGGTTACTCAAAAAATTAAAAATATAACTATCATATTATCCAGTAATCCCACATCTGGGTACATATCCAAAGGAAACAAAATCAGTATCTCAAAGAGATATTTGTATTCCCATGTACGTTACACCATTATTCACAATACCTAAGATATGGAAAGAACCCAAGTGTCTGTCAACAGATGAATGGATAAAGAACTCCATTGTGTATGCGTGTGAGTATATTCAGGAGTAACATTTTCAGAGACCAAGTAGGTCATGTCTCTGAATAATAGTGCAAATCGGTATGTGCTCAACATCCTAAGAGAGAAGCTCTAAGCATTCTAAGAGGGAAAAATTAATTGTAGCCAAGGTGGTGCAGGAAGAGTAAAAAGAAGAAGAAGCAGAAGCAGCAGCAGCAGCCAGAGTAAACACTTTTCAACCACTATCATATGCCTCACATCCTTCCCTGACCAACTAACACCATGACTCATAACATTTCTTTCATGAGACAAAGTTTTCCAAGAGAACATGTCACAACTTAACAGTTAAATTACAGGAAGATGCTAGCACCCCCAAATAGTATTATTTTCAGGAGTTAAGAAAAAAATATCAGTAAGTCAAGACAATTCAATTTATTTGATATACACTGAGTATTTATTTAGTACAAGTCATGATTTTTCCAAAAGTACACAGTCCTTGACAGCTATTTCTTAGTGATTTATTGCATAACCAGGTTGCTGTGGAAGGATTTTAAACATCACCCTAAACATACGCAGTCCTTTTATATTTAGAATATATATAAAGTAGGGGCACGTGGGTAGCTAAGTTGATTAAATGTCTGACTCTGGGCTTCAGCTCTGGTCATAATCTCATGGTTTTGTGAGTTCAAACCCCGCGTCAGGCTCTGTGGTGGCGGCACGGAGACTGCTTGGGATTGATTCTCTCTCTCTCACTCTCTCCCTGCCACCCTCCCACCCCTGGCACTTTCTCTCTTTCAAAATAAATAAACTTAAAAAGAAAGAATATATATATATATATATATATATATATATATATATATATATACACATACATATATATATATAAAGTATAATATAAATAATATATATATAAATATTATATACAGGCTATATATATAAATAAATATTCTCATATTAGGTAATTGCGTACCTCATCTCAAAAAATAATATAGTAGTCAAGAATAGTTACTGACAGGTACAAGGTGGCATTTCAAATCAACTATGATGGGCATTGAAACAATTGGTTATGCATTTGAAAAAAAAAAAAAACTAGGTCTCTGCCTCTTCACACAGACACAAGTAAAATTTATGTGAATTATGTATCTAAGGAACAGACTCTGAAGGTATCTAAAGTAGGCCCAAGATTGAGTTGCTCATGCTAAGCTCCATGTCAGCAAACCAAATAAATTACTCAGCTCACCCAGAACCAGGAGGCTCAAGTTGACCAATCATGGCTTGTCTGCTTAGCACAAGTTACCTGGCCTGCTCTTAGACTACCGTTTGCTCCATATGAGGAAAGTAATTTTAGCCAATCAGCAGATGCCCAATGTAACTTCATTTTTCCTCTTCACTTTGGTCTATAAAAAGCTGTCTCCGGTGCAGCTCTTCAGAGCTCCTTTCTATTTGCTAAGATAAGATGCCGTCTGATTCACAAATAGCTGAATAAAAGTCTACTATTAAATTGTCTGTGGAAAATTTTCCTTTCACAAGAACAGCTTCACATTTGTTTTATTCAACGCTACACTGAGTGTTGAACACTGCATTCAACAACTGCAAAGTACGTATAGGCTATTCACCAACATAGAATATGTACATGCCATAAAACAAGTCTGGATAAATTTCAAATGAAATTACACAGAGCATGTTCATCAGTGACAATGGAATTAAGTTGGAAATCAATAACAATAAGATGTCTAGAAAATTCCTAAGTACTTAATAATTAAACAGCCAATTTCTAAATAATCCATGATTCAAACAATAAAAGAAATTAGAAAATATTTCAAGTTAAATGATAAGAACATAATCAAATCTTATGGAGCAACTAAAATAGTGCTTGGAGATAAATTTATAGTGCTAAATGGTTATATCTGAAAATGAGATAAACATAAAATAAATGATGTAAGCTTCCACCTTAAGAAGTTATTAAAAGTAGAGAAAATCAAAACTAAAATGAGTAGAGGAAAGAAAATAATATGGATAAATCAAAATCAATGAAATAGAAAATAAACAAAAAAATCAATAAAACCAGAAGCTCATTCTTAGAAAAGATTAATAAAATTGATAAACACTGTGCAAAACTGGATTGAGATGAAATGAGATAAAATACAAATAAACAATTCTAAAGAGGAGGTGTTAGTAAGAGCTTACAAACACTAAAGAGATTTTATTATTTATTTATTTATTTATTTATTTATTTATTTATTTATTTACATCCAAGTTAGTTAGCATATAGTGCAACAATGATTTCGGGAGTAGATTCCTTAATGCCCATTACCCATTTAGCTCATACCCCCTCCCACAACCCCTCCAGTAACCCTCTGTTTGTTCTCCATATTTAAGATTCTCTTATGTTTTGTCCCCTCCCTGTTTTTATAGTATTTTTGCTTCCCTTCCCTTATGTTCACCTGTTGTGTGTCTAAAAGTCCTCATATGAGTGAAATCATATATTTGTCTTTCTCTGACTAATTTTGCTTAGCATAATACCCTCCAGTTCCATCCACATAGTTGCAAATGGCAAGATTTCATTCTTTTTGATTGCCAAGTAATACTCCATTGTGTATATATATATATATATATATATATATATATATATATATATATATACATATATATATATATACCACATCTTCTTTATCCATTCATCAATCGATAGACTTTTGGGCTCTTTCCATACTTTGGCTATTGTTGATAGTGCTGGTCTAAACATTGGGGTGCATGTGCCCTTTTGAAACAGCATATCTGCATCCCTTGGATAAATAACTTGTAGTGCAATTGCTGGGTTGTAGGGTAGTTCTCTTTTTAACTTTTTGAGGACCCCCCATACTGTTTTCCAGAGTGGCTGTACCAGTTTACATTCCCACCAACAATGCAAAAGGGATCCTCTTTCTCCGCTTCCTCGCCAATATCTGTTGTTGCCTGAGTTGTTAATGTTAGCCATTCTGACGGGTGTGAGGTAGTATCTCATTGTGGTTTTGATTTGTATTTCCCTGTTGATGAGTGATGTTGCACATTTTTTCATGTGTCTGTTAGCTATCTGGATGTCTTCTTCGGAGAAGTGTCTATTCATGTCTTTTGCTCGTTTCTTCACTGGATTATTTTTCTTTTGGGTGTTGAGTTTGATAAGTTCTTTATAGATTTTGAATACTAACCTTTCATCTGATATGTTGTTTGCAAATATCTTCTCCCATTCCGTCTGTTGCCTTTTTTAGTTTTGCTGATTGTTTCCTTCACTGTGCAGAAGATTTTTATTTTGATGAGGTCCCAGTAGTTCATTTTTGCTTTTGTTTCCTTTGCCTCCAGAGACGTGTTGAGTAAGATGTTGCTGTGGCCAAGGTCAAAGAGATTTTTGCCTGCTTCCTCCTCAAGGGTTTTTGTGGCCTCCTGTCTTACATTTAGGTCTTTCATCCATGTTGAGTTTATTTTTTTGTATGGTGTAAGAAAGTGGTCCAGGTTCATTTTTCTGCATGTCGCTGTCAAGTTTTCCCAGCCCCATTTGCTGGAGACTGCCTTCATTCCAGTGGATATTCTTTCCTGCTTTGTCAGAGATTAGTTGGCCATGCATTTGTGGATCCATTTCTGGGTTATTTATTCTGTTCCATTGATCTGAGTGTCTGTCTTTCTGCCATAAAGAGAATTTTAGAAGGATATTATAGGGGTGTCTGGGTGGCTCAGTCGGTTAAGCGACCAACTCAGTTTCCACACAAGTCATGATCTTATGGCTTTGTGAGTTGGAGCCCCATGTCAGGCTGTGCTCTGGCAGTGCAGAGCCTGCTTGGGATTCTCTTTCCCTATCTCTCTGCCCCTTCCCCACTTGCTCTGTCTCTCTCAAATAAATAAATAAAGACTTAAAAAAAATTCATGTAATTCACTATGTGAAAAGAATAAAAAGAAAATTTGAACTATTACCTAAAAAGCTGCGCCAAAAATGTATTTAGCAAAGTAAATCACCGATAAATAATAATAATAATAATAATAATAATAATAATAATAAACAACCCTGAAAACCAGAAGGAGACATGAGCTTCCTCAATCTGATAAATAGTATTTATGAGAAGTCTACTAATATCAAACTTAATGATGAATATTGAATGCTATCCCTCTCAGATCAGGACTAAGGCAAGGATGCAACTCCCACCATTGCTATTCTACATTGTATTGGAGGTCTCTGCCAGAGCATTAGAGCAAGAGAAGTGTAATAATTGTATTAAGATGGAAAAGTAAGAAGAAAAATTGTATTTGCAGATTATATGATTATACAGATAGAAAACCCTAAGGGAGTTACAGAAACTTATTTGAATTTGTAAGTATATTTTGCAAGGTCACAGGATTTAAGGTGAAATTACAAAAATCATTTGCATTTCTAAATACAACCAAGAAAAAATTCTAAATTAAGTATCATTTTTCTTAGCATCAAAAAAAATCAACTAGGAATAAATGAGAAAATAGAAAACACTGCTGAGAAAAAATTTAAAAGCCTTAAAAAGTGAATAAACATACCATATTCATGGAATTTGAAGGCTCAGTATTGTTACGATGTCAGTGCTCCTCAAATTTATTTATAGATTCAATGAAATTTGACCCAAAATATTACCAGGCTTTATTTAATTGGAAAATGACAACTAATTCTAAAATTCATAGTAAAATAAAGGACTTAGAATAGTCAAGACAATCTCAGAATAAAGCTGGAAAATTTTCACAACGTGATTGCAAGTCTTTCTATAAAGCTAACAATAATAATATTAAAAAAATAGGGGTATTGGCATACAGATAGGTACATACTTCAACAGAACAGAATCAAGTCCTGGACATATTGGTCAATTTGTTGATGACTTATTTTTTAAAAAAAGTATTTAGGGAATGGGGGGGGGGGCAACTGCTACATGGGTACAGGTCTTTGGGGAGTGATTAAAAGGTTTTGGGATGAGATGGAAGTGATGGTTCACAACATTGTGAATGTACTAAATGCAACTGAATTATACACTTTAAAATGGTTAATTTTATGTTATGAGAATTTCACTTTAACAACAAAAAAGTACCAAGTGAATTCAGTGGGGTAATGGAAAGTCTTTTCAACACAATAACACTTGAACAACAGGATATTCCATTGAAATTAAAAAAAAAAAAAAAAGATCCTTGACATTTACCTCATGCCATTCACAAAAATCAATTCAAAATGAAATCATAAAACTGTACAAGCCAAATTCCAAATGTTTTCGAGGAAAACAGAAAAAAAATGTTTCAGCAAACTTGAGACAGGCAAATTTGGGGGGGGGGGTGGGAGGAGGCAGGACACAAAAGCACTAACAATTTTGGAAAATACAAAATGGTATTTCATCTACATGTATAATTTCTTGTGCATCAAGAGTTCCCATTAAGAAAATGAAGAAAGAGGGGCTCCTGGATGACTCAGTCTATTAAGTGTCCTACTTTGGCTCAGGTCATGATCGCACGGTTCTTGGGTTTGATCTCTGCATTGGGCTCTCTGTTGACAGCTCAGAGCTTGGAGCCTGCTTTGGTTTCATTGTCTCCTTCACTCTTTGCCCCTCCCCTGCTTGCTCTCTGTCTCTCTCTGTCTCTCAAAAATAAATAAACGTTAAAAAATATTTAAAATAAGATGTCATGGGGAGCCTGGGTGGCTCAGTCAGGTACGTGTCCGACTTCAGCTCAGGCCATGATCTTATGGTTCCTGAGTTCGAGCCCTGTGTCAGGGTCTGTGCTGACAGCTGAGAGCCTGGACCCTGCTACAGATTCTGTGTGTCCTTCTCTCTCTGCCCCTCCCCCATTCATTCTCTGTCTCTCAAAAATAAACATTGAAAAAATATTAAAAAAAAAAAGAAAATGAAGAAAGACACCATAAACTAGGATGAAAAAATACATACATTTGAAAAAGGATTTGTATCTAGAATACACAAAAAACTAAAAATCAATAACACAATTAGTAATAAATAAAAAATACATTAATTATATTGTATTAAAAATAAAATAAAAAATAAATTAAAAAATCTTAAAGTGAGCAAAACTCTTGAATACTTCACAAAAGAAGATATATGACCAACAACATTTAGTGTTCAATGTCATCCATTTAACAATTAAATCACCAAAGATACTATTTCACACACAATGGAATGGCAATAATTAGAAATGTGGGCAAGAATGTGGAGAAACTGTAACTCTCATACTTTCCTGTGGGAACATAAAAAAGTACAATCACTTTGGAAAACTGTTAGTGTGTTGTAAAGTTAAACATACACATATCCTATATTCCAGTAATTCCACTCATAGGAATTGGTCCAAGAGAAATGAAAATATTCCAAAATTATGAAGCAAAAACTTGTACAGCAATGTTCATAGCAGTGCCATTCATAATAGTTCTCAGATGGAAACAATTCAAATGTGCATCAACAGGAGAATTAATAAACAAATTGTTATATCAACATATAATAGACTACACTTAGAAATTAAAAAAAAACTACTGATACATACAAATTAATAAATCTGCAAAGCATTATGTTGAGTGAAGGAGCAGACATAAAACAGTACATACTGTATGAGTTCATTAATATGAAGTCCAAGAACAGACAAAACTAGTGTATGGCAATAGAAATCAGACAGTGATGTTGTCTCTGGAGCAAGAGGATGGGCTGAAAGGGGCAAGAGGATGGGCTGAAACACTCTGGGGTAATGGAAATGTTAAAAATTATTGCAGTAGGTTGAAAATAAGAAAAGCTCATTAAACTGTACACTTAAGATCCATGCATTTTTTAATGTAAGTTGTACACCAGTTAAAAATATTGGAGGAAAAGAAAA
Organism: Prionailurus viverrinus; assembly: GCF_022837055.1. Taxonomy (NCBI): domain Eukaryota; kingdom Metazoa; phylum Chordata; class Mammalia; order Carnivora; family Felidae; genus Prionailurus; species Prionailurus viverrinus. The sequence goes on from NC_062568.1 coordinate 87,089,714, forward strand.
GCCATCTGAAAAAACACTAGAAGAAATTTCTAAAGAAAATTAAAAAAATCAATGAAAGCTATAGAAAAATATGGATAGATTAATTCTCTTTAATATATATATTATACTGTACAATGTATATATATATCCTCTTTAATATATATATATTTTTCTTTTGAACTGCATATGGCTTAAAGACACCATAAAAGAATGAAAAAACAGATGGCACACCAAAAAATAGAAAGAGTTGCAACATATGAAACAGTCTTAATATTCTTAATACACAGAATTTCTTTCAAATCAGTAAGAAAATAAAAGTAGTTCAAAAGAAAATTTATCCAAAACACTTACTCAAATAAAGTACCAATAATATTTTCAGTCCAGAAGTTCCACTTTGCATTTTCTACATGTAAATATACACAGAGGCAATATGTACAAGACATCCATTGTTCATAAATTGAAAAATTCAAGAAATCAAAGGTAGATCTTATTATCATCCTTCTATTGACAAGCCACAGTATAACCATAATATAGGATTGCTCAAGCAATTTGAAAAGAATGCAGTGGAAGTATGTATATTCACACTGAAAGATTTTTAATACATGCATTAAGTAAAACATAAAACCAATTAAAGACTGGTTTTGATTTCAAAATTGATGTTTGGGTTATTTTACAATTAAAAAAAATTTAAAAATCTATCTATACTTCCTATTCCCTACTCCTTCCTGAACAATTTCATTTCTAAAGTCATTACATTACATGGGTACAACAAAATAGGTGACCCCAGAAAAAGAAGCTTCAGTGCACTACAGTGTGATATCACCCTACAGGATGAAAATGATGCGCATGTGAACTTGGGAGGTGGGTGGTGGTGGAGATAGGAGATTGATTGCACTCAGGAAACGTGATGAAATAACTAAACCTATTAAGGGTAATGTGAGACAATTTTATCACTAGCAAAAAGGGGTCTCTTCACTAAAATTTTGAATTATCAATATGAAACTGTGGTTTTCAATATACAGATGGAAATAGAGTAAGTGCAGAAAAAAGATGCAAATATATAAATGCATATATATATGTACACACACACACACACATATACATAAACATATATTCTCTAGCTTTGTCCATGAAAAAGATCTGGGAACAGAGATGCTCTAGCAGCAGTAAGCATACCAAGTGTCTAGATCCTGGCTTCTGAATACCATTCTCCACTGAAAAGAACTGGGATTGCTTGAAGAAATGGCTGATTCTAGGGCTGAGGCAGAAATAGAAGTCTGAAACATCTTACTGTATCAGGAAGCAAGGGAGTGCTTAAAGACTATCAGGAGACATGACAAAAAACACAAAAGTCACCCTGATGAAGCCCTCACTGGCCAGATCAGGGACAAATAGACCATCAAAAGAAATGATGATAGTAATGGGTTATAACCCATTGAAAAAAATAGGAAATCATGCATGTTCATATGGATATAAATAACTACATAAACAAATTCGTAAAAATTTTCATGAAGAGTGGGATACTTACTTGGTTTCAAAATAACTCCTCACAAAATGCTAATTACAAAAGTATACCAGTAACATCACCATGGCAAAATCTTGCAGACAGAACCTTAATTAAACGATCAAAGTGAATATAATCAGTAATGGGACAAATGAGAGTCATGTACCACCAGATAAGACACAATGAGAAGAACACAGATTTACTTCTGTGATATTCCTGCCACTGTGTTCCTGGGTGTAACCTGAATTTAATTAGGAGAAAAAAAAATCAAACCAACCCAAATTGAAGGACATTGTACAAAATATTGGCCAGTAATCTTCATAGGAGTCAAGATCATGAAAGTCAAGGAAAAACTGAAGGAGACTAAAGACATTACAACTAACTGTAACAAGTGAGGCTAAACTGGATTCTTTTGCTATAAATAACATTACTGACACAATTGGTGAAATGCAAATGGAGTCTCAGGTTAGATGATTTTAATGTATTGATGTTGATTACCTGATTTTGATGATTCTCTTGGATAACATCCTTGTATGTAGGAAATTTACACTACTTCCTTTAAAATGATTCAGGAAAGCAAGTCTTTGTTCTGTACCTGCAAACTTCCACATCTGTGATTGTTTGAAAGAATTATTCTTAAAGACTATGATGTAAAATGATAGTATATAAAGTACATTCTAAATATGAATATAGAAAAACAAAACTGAATAATTTCACATATGTACCTATGGAAATATACAGAAAAAACTTCAGATGAACAGTGGGTTACATTTGAGGAAAATGGTTGGTTGGGGAAGTTAAAAAGGATTCTTGTTTGTGATTCACAATATTTCTGCATTGCTTGATTTTTTTATTCAATGACTAATATATTCATATATTGCTTGTATAAAATGGGAAGGACATGAAACTGTCACTATTTGCAAATGATATGGTAATATACTTGGGAAATAAAACTAACTTGAAAATTACTAGAAGGAACAAGAGAATTCAATAAGGTAGTAGAGTAGAAAATTAGTATTCACAAATCAATAGATTTCATACATAACAGAAACAAGTTACAAAATGTAATAGGAGGAAAAAAATACTGTTTCTAATTGCAACAAAGAAAAGGTATAGTTTCTAGGGGATAAAAGATGTTGGTTCTCCCTAAATTAACTTAAAAATGTACTGCAATATCAAAAGTATCAACAGGACACTTTTAAAAACTGGAAAATTTATTCTAAAACATATGGGAAAATAAACAAGAAAAAATAACATGGAAAATTTTGACAAAGAGGAGCATTGAAAAGGGACTAAAACTATTAGATGCTAAACAGATAATAAATTTTATATAATGAAACCAGTGTGATATAGGTGCAAGAATAGACAATGGAACAAAATAAACATGGAACTATCTCTCCAAAGATAAACCTATATAAAGGTGCATCTGAAATGACAGGGGGCAAGATGGACTTTTCAATAAACAATGTTGGAAGAGCTAGATAGGCATCTAAAAAATAATGTTGGTTCAAATCTTACATTTTATAATATGATAAATTCGGTAAGAATCAAATAATTGTTTAAAAAAAACATAAAAGTATTAGAAGAAAACTTGAAATCCTTTACAAACCTGGAGCCCTTCTATGATTTAAAATCTAGAAGCTATTAAAGAAAAGATAAATAAATGGATACACTCACTTCTATAAAAATAAAAACTTCTATTCAGTTAAAAAACTAAACTATAGGCAAAGTCAAACTATAAGTGACTACCTGGGAAAAACAGTTAAGGTTTGAAGAACTTCTAGAAAATGATAAGTATAAGAACCATAACTTAACAGTAAGAGGAGAAAAGAGATGAGTAGCCTCCTTCTGAGCAGAGGGCGGGGAGAGTTCCTTAAATGAAAAATACACTAAGCTTTATTCATAGTAATAGAAATACTATTTAAAACCATACAAAAATACTATTTTACTTCTGTCATATAGCAGAAATTCTAACCATTTAATGACATATTATGCTGACAAAACTTCAAGGATATGGCTTTTTTATTCATTGCATGGCAATGGTAAATATCCAAAGTGCAAATATGTTCACCATTGGATCCAGCAACCCCATTTCTGAGAATGTATCTTAATCCTACATCTGCACACATAGGATTGTAATGTCACTGCTATTTACTACTACATTGTTTATAATAGCAGATGATTTACCTGACGATGTCAATAGTCATCTTAAAAATACCACCAACCAGAAAATCCATCAGTTGGGGCTGATAAAATAAATCAGATTCTTACAATGGAATATTTATATACTGTACTTGTTTTTTAAAAAAGGAGAGGTGCAGAGGACAAGAAGCTACTGATACATAAATTGTGGTGTTAAGTTTCTTTTTAAAAAGCAAAGCATATAACAGTGAGTATGGTCTACATTTTTTTTTTATTAAAAAAAGGAAAAATAGGGGCGCCTGGGTGGCGCAGTCGGTTAAGCGTCCGACTTCAGCCAGGTCACGATCTCGCGGTCCGTGAGTTCGAGCTCCGCGTCAGTCTCTGGGCTGATGGCTCAGAGCCTGGAGCCTGTTTCCAATTCTGTGTCTCCCTCTCTCTCTGCCCCTCCCCCGTTCATGCTCTGTCTCTCTCTGTCCCAAAAATAAATAAACGTTGAAAAAAAAATTTAAAAAAAAAAAGGAAAAATAAAGATTATGTATTTTTTGGCTTATACTGAAGTAAAGATATTTTGAATGAAGACACAATTACCATTAAAAGGAGCAATGGGTTTGGATGGAGATAAAGATGGGAACAATTTTTCCCTCTATTACTAAACTTAAACTAATGAGATATGATTTTATGCCATATGAAATTGGCCATATTTAACTATTTTGACCTACAAAAATGGAGAATTCTAATAGCTACTATTACTATGCCATTTTACAGATATTGCATATAACTGAGAGTCTTGAAGAACATGGGAGATGCTGATATTATTGGAATGTTGTAATCTGATCAATTACATTAGAAGTTGACATTTAAAAGACATCATCTGAGGAACTGGTACATTTCCTTTTATGGGATAATGTTAATTCATCAGATTTCTCTTTTTTCCTTGGCTAACTAGTGTCTCAAAAATATATTGACATTTAGTGATTGTCATGTTTTCTCTTGTTCTTTTCTTCTTAATTTTTGTGCATGCTTCAAAATATTTTTGACTACAGTATTAAATTTATAAAAGATGTAGTACAAAAACAATTGTAGTTTAAACAGCTAGTGATCTTCGCTATCTAGAGGAAATAGAAGATGTAAATAGCAGTGATATATGCTCAAATAAATTAAGCCTTGAGTTTCGATGGTCACATACAAGGTACTGATGAAGGTCAGTGAGTATACTGTAATCAGAGTTAAGATATCCACAAAATTGGGGCACTTGGGTGGCTTGGTTAAGCGTTTGACACTTGGTTTTGGCTCAGGTCATGATCTCACAGTTTGTGAGTTTGAGCTCCCTATTGGGCTCTGTGCTGACAGCCCAGAGCCTGCTTGGGATTCTCTCTCTCTGTCTCTCTCTCTGCCTCTCCTCTGCTCATGCACGCGGTTTCTCTGTCTCTCTCTCTCTGTAGATAAATAAACTTTTAAAAAATTTTAAAAAAGATATACACAAAATTTTTGTTGCCACTTGGATCTCTAGAGATGTTTCACTTGCAGTTGGAATAATGACAGAAAGATGTAAGAGATAAATTATTAAGGAGAACACTGTGGACTAAGTGAGAAATGTGGATTAAATATAAATAAAAAATGGAGGTTGGACCTTGAGTTCAGGTGGCTGGTGAGACATCTATTTTAATCCAAAGTTTTTTAAGTTTTTTATACCAAGTAAATATTTTCTCAAAATATCTTACAGAGGATTGGAGTGGTAGCTCTCCCAGAAGCAGAGAGATAAAACTTAATTTCACAACTCTAAGAAACATTTCTCTAAGTTCACAATCATTTACTTCTACTGGTGGCTCACAAAGTGTCTGTTCCTTATGTGATGTTCTGATTTCACCAATGGTTGCAATCCAGGCTGAGATCCAAATGGTTTCTAGGCAGAAACTGTTCTCTTGAGTGACGCCATCAGTAGTCATCTTGTCAAGGTGCACCGAGTCCCCTTCAGCTCCCAGTAGAGAGTATGAGAACCAGCAAGTAACTTCTTGCTCTCCCCAGTCTTCCCTGAATGATAATGAAATCAAGGGGAAGGGACCAGGGAGAGGAAGAAAGAACAGAGAAATGGAGGGAAAAGGAGTAGGAGAGTACCAGCAAAAACTCTATGTCTGAAGACTCTAAGTAGAAGGTCACTTAATAACTGAGACAACTTTGGAAAGAGGTTCTCAGCATCTTTTTCACAAAACAAACTCAAAATCCTAAGAGATATAAACATTGACCAAGAAAACAGGAAGTTGCTAAACTTAAATGTAGATGAGATACAGAGAGAGATTTCATTCCACTAGGAGGTACAAAAGGAATAAATATAGCATTATGTAAAGCCCCTTCTATAAATATGAAAATAAAGAAATGTTTTGGAGGGGAAGAGGAGGAATGAAACACTGCCTGATTGGAAACCGCAAACAAGCAGATGTCTGATCCAGGCTGAAGGAAGATAGACCATGTGAGGATCATTTAATTTACAGATTAGCAAAATGCAGCAGCTTCATGTCTGCTCTGCTGTCTTTTCATTCCCATGGCTTCTAGCTCAGGAAGTTGGTTCAACATGCTTGTTTTGAGAGTTGAGAAACCAGGGCATAGATCTTCTTATTAAAAAGACTGACGATTTTATCCTCGATAAAGATGAAAGTCAAATTTAATATCCACAATCTTAATATTTCATTTGTAATCACTGTAACAAAGAGCACCTGGTTTTATCTCAGAAACAATTCAAGCCCAATTTGTAAGACATAAAGAGATTTCCTAGGGTTTATACTTCATTAAAAAAAAAAAAAAAGGAAAGAAATTAAGATAAACTCTTTACTTAGAGCAATAACAGAAAGAACATCATAAACTTTTCTTTTGGTATCTCTAGATCCTGTGTCCTGGCTGCCCCATTTTGCTGGGAGGAAACAAGGCTTGAGAGGTCTCATGCTAATTTGAAAGAGAAAGTCATTAAGTGCAAGGATGCCCCAAGGCTTTAGCCAGCATCTGCTCTAGGATGTGGCTGATCCATTTCGGAGAATTAAGAGACCGTAGCTAGGTACTAAAAGAAAAGAAGTCAATTTCTGAAAGTAGCCCCGTCTGTGGTATGATTCATTCCAGTTTAGTGATTAACTGGAAGCTCTCAGCAGCGTTAGGAGTGAACTAATGTTCCTTTCTAGAAAAACTATTCTATCCTGCATTATCTCACTGTCCAGGCAGGGTCAACTTTTATAAGGTTTGAGGTTCATACAATTTGGTTGGGGGGTTAAGAGAAAAAAAAGAACTAAATTATTACTACAATTTTTTTTTAGAAACGCGAATATTTATTTTGAGTGAGAAAAGAAATTACAATAAATTGAAAACTTTTCAAAGCTGATATAAACATCACAAAATCAATATAAGCACAATATTTTTACTAATTGCCTGACATACACTATACTTCTTTTTCTTTACAGTGTGCATAACCTTTGCATACTTCTTCATATTGACAATTTTGTAATATAGTCTTTCTAATGAGGTAACAGAAACATAATTCAGCCTGAAACATGGCTGATGAAATTTGTTACAGTACTGATACTTTTTTAAAAAATGTCAGCTTCACAACTTCATTGGTAATGAGATGCGGTATATTGGGATGCATAAAACCTGACTTCACACCCAGTTGTACCGCATCTTCAATACTACCACAGGTTTTGTGCTTTACATACAGACATTCTGATAAATTTCACACAATTCCATCAAGAAAAAAATGATCATGCACTGATAATTATATATGGTGCATTATTGAGTATATTCTTAACACAACTTTTTTCGAGGTATTAATGAGAACTAAATTCACCTCTTGAAAATGGACATATCTGAAGGCTAGACTCTTGCACAAGCCATTTGGCTCCATACTTTTTAAACATTGTTTCTCCTCCATTACACATTACTTCAATGCCAGGTGCAGTAGGACATGTTTATACCATGAGACAACACATGGCCCTGTGCCTTTTTTTTTTTTTTTTTTTTTTTACAGGTTTTTAGGGATATTGCATAGTGGGCAGTAGGATTATTCCTGGAAACCATTCCTAACAGAACAGCTAACAATAACTTAACTGAACATGAGCATTTGTGACCCACAAATACTCATCCCACAAAATAAGCTAAATGTATTCCCAACTCATCTTTCCTTGGTAGGAGCCTCAAAATGCCTGTGGCCACTCCATCCCCATTTCCACCTCCCCCCCCTGGCCAATATGATGGGAAAAATGACAGAGAAAGCTGAAGTGAAAGGCAACTGTCTTAACCAATTGCAGTCCAATCTTTTGCAGATTTTATGAAAACACATGAATATGCAATCACATTACCAGAATTTCTCCCAGAGCCCTGGAAGGAGCTCACTTGTGCAAGTGAGGGAACTTTGAAGCTGAAGCTTTATTAGTTCATAATGAACCCGCATTTACACACTGGTCACGTGAGCACAGTTTGGAAATATTGCGTCTGCCCCTACATCTATGCTCATGACCATAAACCCAAGTTAAGACTTCAGCATCTTTGTTCTATAATTGCTCTCCTACTCTTCTGTCTCTTACTCTATCTCCTCTCTCCCTTTCCCTAACCTTCCACATTAACCTCATCTTTCTCCATTTTGTTTTCATGCTTCCTACATCAGAATCTTAAAACTGATTGCTAATTTCCTCATTGAAAGGATGAAACCTTGACTCTCTAAAGAGCAAGTTTCCTTAAATTTAGATGAGCTGGTGTTTTGTTTAACTGCTGATTGATTAATTGATGGTGACAGTGAGCGATAATAGCTACTTCCTCCTGTAGCCAAGTATATGCTTGTATGTATGTCAGGTGTGATAGGTGCATTCACATCCACTGTGTCATTCAATCCTCACAACATTCCTGTAAGGTAATAAAGTTATCAACACTTTAAGGAATGAGGCAATAAACTCAGAGTTTACATAATTTGCCCAACACACAGCTGGTAAGCAATGGGGCATTCAACTGCAGTGACACCAGCTCCCAGTTGCTCAATAAAATCTACGAGGTCTGAGAACAGGAAACACTAGTGGTTAGTGGACCCAAGTTCTAATCATCAGGCTTAGTATCCTTCAATGTCTATGCATCTTTCTCCAGTCACTATCAGGCATACCAAATCCTTCCTCTAGGCTCAAAGCACATCTACCAGGCTCTTTGATACAGAAAGTTATCGACAGGAGACTTTGTTTTGCATCCCCATTTGATTTCAAGCTTCTTTAACATTTTGACAATATATTATCCAAAGCACAGAAGGAATGCAGAAATTATGGGGATAACATAGACATTTATAATTTTTCTTCAGATTTAACACTTAATAATTTTCCTCAGATATTCATAAACAAAGCTTATTTTGGTTATTCAGAGAATAGACAAAGAACACATCTTCACAAGACTACAGAAGTCTTATGAGGGGAGTAAACCTGAGACTAAGTGGAAGAAAAAGAGAAATTATGAAAGGAAACACATACAGAATAAACTAAACAGTAAAGTATCAGGATATAAGGATGAACACAACAACAAATATAACCCAAAGGAAACTAATGGAAATTTTTTAAATGATTAAAAAAAAAAGTCCTCTCATCGTCATCACTACTGGGCCTCAGGAAAAAGCAGTGACACTTTGCTTCCATTTTATTCTCATGCTGACTTCTTCATAGAGAAGATAGAACCAGGATGTCCTTCAGTTTCCTATCACCAAACACAGAAACCTACCATCATCTACTCTGATCCTATCATCCTTTCCTCTTGTTCAATTGAGCAGAACAACTATCTACCTTTTCTTCTATTTAGGCCACTTACTTTGTTGATTATCATCCCAATGTGTGTAGTTGAAAATCTTACCTTGTCCATTAGCCTGTTTCTTCTATACTCATGTTTTTCCTCTCCACTGGGATATTCCCATTAGCTTTACAATTGTTTTAGTTATCAGATTAGTACATGTACATAATATAAAAAGGCAAATAGTAAAATTAAGCCTGTTAGGAGAAAGAGCAGTCCCCTACTTTACTGCCACTCCAACTTCCCAGAGTCAAACTCCGACAACTGTGAAATCTTCCATTTGGAACTATCTTCCCCTTTCCAAACTCCAAACTTGCTATTATGGCTATTTATTATTTTTTTACTTAATTTTTAACTTTTTAGTTTCAGACATTTTTAATTTCCCACTAAGAAATATTAAGAGCATAAAATCACAATTCATGGTTATGGCAATGTTCACTGTTTACATCATCGTGTTGGTATAAAAATATCATTCTCAGGTGAGCCACACAGTATGCTCAGGTTCATTCCCTATATAGAACTGTTTTGGTTCTCAGGCGTTAACAAATATTTTTTTTTTTGTACATTTGCTTACTTTTCAGATAATCAATCATTAACTTATCCAAAACTCTCTCCACAGCTCTCTGAATAAATGCAACTAATAGATGGGAAAGAGAGATCTATGGGTTATTCCACAGAATAGTAAAGAGCATTGAAATAGTAGAAAATGTTTTTTCATTTTTCTTTTCTTAATTTCTTTAAAAGCACTACTGACTTTTAGAATAACTGTAACATGATATTGTAGGGTTTATAGTATATACAGAAGTAAAGCATATGACAAAAGTGGTGCAAAGGAGAAGGCGGTGATAAATGAGACAGTAGTATGTGTTTTATAGTTTACATGAAGTGATGAAATATTAAGTGCAAGCAGACTGTAATAAGGACACATATTGTAATTAATGTCTGAGTAACTAACAAAAATGCAAAAAAAGGATAGATTAAAAAGTAAACAGAAGAAATAAAATAGTATATTAAAAACATTTTTAAAAACACAAAAAGAGCAGGAAAGAAGCAACAGAGGAACAGAAAACAAGGCAAAGTTCAAACATATCAGTAATTAGATAATTCGTGTAACATATTTATAAAAGGCAGAACTTATTGGACTAGATAAAAAAGACACAACTATATGTTGTCTACAAGAGACTCACTTTAGATATAAAAACACAAGTAGGTTGAAATTGAAAGAGTGGCAATACATGTACCATGCTAATGTAAGCTTTAAAAAGCTGATGTAGCTATATTAATACGACTAAAGTAGACTTCAAGACAGCATTCTGAGAGATAAAGAGGACTATTTTATTATGATTAAAAGATCAAGTCATTAGAAAAACATAAACATCCTAAGTATGTGTATGTTTGATAAAAAGAGCTTCAAATACAAGAAGTAAACGTTGACAGGACTCAAAGGAGAAATGAAGAAATCCACAATTACAGTTGGTGAGAACATTTACTAGGCTACTGCTACCTCTAGGAAGCTGCATTAATCTTACACATATGATTTCATTTACTTTTTGCAATTTCCTAAGGTTACCTGGTTTATAGTAGCTTAAAAGAAAATAATTTTCAGTAGTTACTTTAATTCACGTATCATGGGAATGATCAGTTCCTAGGAAGTTTGAAATCATTTCCATATAAAGTCAACCTAATTCCAAACCTTTTGTGGAGGTAATATTTCCATTTTTAACTTGATCTAGTCAATTTGAGTTAGTCTTATTAGAATTCTCTCACTTGGATTTCTATCGCCAAGAAAAGACACACAGAGACACTACACATAAACAAGAAGCACTGCCCTTCAGCTCTACTGAATTTCAGTAAAATCATCATCCCCTCTTACCCCTGAGCCTTCACACTTGTTCCTTTATAAAAATGCTCTTCCTCCTCTATGCTGGGCTAACAATTGTAGACTGTGAGATGTGCTACACAACACCTTTATTTCCCATTGCACAAGGCTTATTTTTTATTTTAAACTACTTAAAAAAAATTTTTTTTATTTACTTTGAGAGACAGAGTGAATGGGGGAGGAGCAGAGAGGGAGAGAGAATCCCAAGCACAGAGCCTGATGCGGGGTTCAATCCCAAGAACCATGAGATCATGCCTGAGCCGAGATCAAGAGTTGGACGCTTAACAGACTGAGCCACCCAGATGCCCGAAGGTTTATATTTTATGATTGATTTCATCAAACTCAATCAGAAAAGAGCATTTCTCTCTCATTACATTCCCAGCTAGCACAATCTGATGAATGAGATCATTGCTGAATAAGTTTTTCTTACAGTAGGTGTGTTTAACCTATTCCATTTGTCATACTAGTTCTACTACATCTTTGTAATGTTATCTTTGCCTTCTAATTTGTGTGGTGTCCTAATTGACTTTGCCACACACACAATGTTTTGTTTGTGCTTTGGAGGATGGATATATATACATATATATGTATATATATATATATATATATATATATATATATATATATATATATAGAGAGAGAGAGAGAGAGAGAGAGAGAGAGTCTATTTTAAATTCTACCAGTGGTTATAAAGCTTCTTTATTACAAAAAAAAAAATCCTTGAATGTTTACAACTCAAAATTTAAAAATCAGTAAGAAAACATTTTTACTTCCCATTTATGCAAGAGGAAGAATTTTAGACTTTTATTTCCCAATCCCAGTTCTCCATTTTCTTCCTGTCTGGTTTCCTTTTTATTTATAATAGATGACCACTTTTACATATGTATTTATATTTTTACACTTTATATAGTTTATACTTCTAAACCAGCCAGGGTTCATCAGCAAAGCAAGATGATCCCTCTGCAGGGAGGCTAAGAGCTATCACCCTGAAGGACAGGAAGGGGGGGGGCGCAGGCGGGATCGGGAGTGCAGCAGGTTGGGGTGAGGGGGTTGTGGTCAACTTTTAGATGTGCAAATGTTACAATAAGTTAGACTTCCTTATAATAGTTTAATACTCACTGCCAGTCCTTTTAAGCCTCAACTTCCTAAGCTTGAATTAATTTTTATCAATATTCAGCATTGCCTATGCTTTGGGTACTATGTTAATATACTACTTCTATATAATTTAAATGTTAACTTCAGAAATGAATCACTATAAAGCTAAGAGTTACTGAGTAAAAATTTTTTTCATGTAAACTATTGTCAGAGAAATAGGACTTTAAAATATTTACTTCTTGGAGGCTCATACTACCCATCTTTCCAATTTACAAGTCACCCAGTGTGCCTAGGTTTGGACAATTGTTCATCAATTCTGCCTGGAACCTATATATTTTCTCATTTCCAAAATGTTTTTTTTTTTTTTTTAAGATTTTATTTTTAAGTAATCTCTACACTCAGTGTAGGGCTTGAATTTAAAACCCAGAAGTCGAGTTGCATGCTCTACTCGCTAAGCCAGCCAGGAACTCCAAAATTCATCTTTTTTAAAGAAACAGGATTAATATCTTTAGTCACTGTTTGTCTTCCAATTATTTCTCTGGTAATATCAATTGTGCAGCAAATATTTGTTCTCCTCATCCTCTGTAAAGTCATGGTCTCCAATCGCAATTGGGCCATCCATATTTTTTTTTTAATTTTTTTTTTTCAACGTTTATTTATTTTTGGGACAGAGAGAGACAGAGCATGAACGGGGGAGGGGCAGAGAGAGAGGGAGACACAGAATCGGAAACAGGCTCCAGGCTCTGAGCCATCAGCCCAGAGCCCGACGCGGGGCTCGAACTCACGGACCGCGAGATGGTGACCTGGCTGAAGTCGGACGCTTAACCGACTGCGCCACCCAGGCGCCCCTATATTTTTTAACCTTATCAGTTATTCCAAAACTCCTCTGGTCTCCTCAAACCTTTGAATTCAGCAAACTATAGCACAGAAGTCAAATCCAGCCCACTGCCTACTTTTGTAAATAGTTCTAATGGAACACAACCACATTCATTTGTTTACATATTGTCTAAGGCAAGGGCTTTCACACTATGGCACAGCTGAATAGGTAAAGTATTTATTACCCAAGTCCTTTAAAAAGAAAGTTTGCTGACCCCTGCTCTAAACCTATCACCTGCCCCTTTTACTGTGAATTCCTGACTTCACAAGGAATAAAATACATAAAATAAGTATATCAACTTTCAGATCAAACCAAAGTCTAAATCTGACTCTGTATCCATACATGTGTCCCTTGCACATGTTAGGGGCAATCTTCCTGTCAGGCATCTGATTTCCATTTCTCTTCTCTTCTGATTAGAACCTCAGTAATCCCATCTGTTTTCTACTTTCTAACTCCTTATCTTCATTGTAATATACTGATACTTCTTTTACCATAAAAGAGAACAAATTAAGAAACTGATTCTAAACTCCATCCCATAATGTCCCATGTTCTATACTTGGAACATCCATTTTCTCACTCCAATCCTACTTCTTTCCCCATTTCTGACTCTGGTCATGTCCGCTTTCAAATACATGTGGAATTCATATTTTAGCTTCCTATTTGCTCAGCATGACGCTGTCTTGAAACATTCTTTTTTCCAACTTCTGGGATGGACCACTCTTTGTTTACCTCTGTGACTATTCATCCTGTTTTGTAAGCTGCTCTTTCTCTATCCTTGGTTCTGCCCTGTGCTGTCTTCTCATTACTAGCCTGCACGCACCTATTGTCTTCTGTATTGAGGATTCCTGACTTTATAACCCAGATCACTCTCCCGTTTAAGATTCACATACCCAACCAGAATGTCCCATAGGAACCTTAGGCTCAACAGGCTCCAAATTGAAATAATTGGTTTTTCTCTCAAAGCTTCTGCTACTCTTGTGATTACTAGGAGTCACCTGTCTCTTCCTTTTACCATACACAATTTATTTCCAACCCCTTGCAGTATTTCATCATAAATCTCTCCCTTTTGCTCCATCTCCGCGCTCCTAGCCTAGCACAGAGCACTAGCATTCCTCACCTCTTCAGGGTCTCCTTACCTTCTCCTTTAGTCCCATGCAATTCATCTGAAGATTGATGGTGTTGATCGTGACATAACCTCACTTAAAACCCCTCAACACTCAGGAATCTACTCCTGAGATCATTGTTGCACTATATGCTAACTAATTTGGATGTAAATTTTAAAAAATAAAAAAATCATTAACTTCACCTTCTGGTTTACTCTTCTTTTCCCTTCACTTACACATTAGCACACAGCCATGTTCATCTTCATTCCCATACACGTTCTATATGAACCTTGGTCAACCTCTGGGACTTCACACAAGTCCCAGTTGGAGGACACTCCCACGAACTGCCTAACCTCCACTCAATTTCAATGTAGACATCACTTCCTCAGAAGCTTTCTGGGATCTCCATCCCCGCCTCATATTAGGTGCCCCTCTTGTACTCCTATCACAATTCACATACTGTGTTATATAATTATGCTTTCCTCAAGAATATAGACTTAGGAGGATATGGACCATTTATACTTTGTTTACGTTATCAAATTCAGTACAGTGCTTGGCACTCCATTTGTTGTTGATAGAATTCTTGTCTTTGTGATCTGGGAGCATTTAGGAGCCTTGTCTTCTACTTATTCAAATTTCTGCTTACATTTCTGGTATTTATCAAGTTTAATGCATCTAATTTTACTAATTTTCTTCAACTGCACGTCATTTTCATTTTTCCTCATTTCTGCCCATTCCATTTTCGTAAACTGCATTATCTTTTTAGCTAAAATTAAGTATACATCTAATAACCTATGACAATAAATCTATTTTAGAGCCAAGTAAATATCACAATTGCCAGGTCACTATTTTTCTGGGGGGGTGGGGGGGTGTGCTGTATTGTTATTCCTTTTTTTTTTTTTTAAATTTATAAATTTTTTTTTTCAACGTTTATTTATTTTGGGACAGAGAGAGACAGAGCATGAACGGGGGAGGGGCAGAGAGAGAGGGAGACACAGAATTGGAAACAGGCTCCAGGCTCTGAGCCATCAGCCCAGAGCCTGACGCGGGGCTCGAACTCACGGACCGCGAGATGGTGACCTGGCTGAAGTCGGACGCTTAACCGACTGCGCCACCCAGGCGCCCCTGTATTGTTATTCCTAAATAAGGAAACAATTCTACAATTGTTTGGCTATACCTGAGTCCTTTAAAAAAAATTAAGGATGGAAGGCAAGAGAAGAAGAGATGAAAAGGAACCATTCTTATCAGGAAGGACAAACTTTTTTGCCAATATTCACTGCAGATGCATACAAACCTCTCTGGTACCCCAACAAGTAGCAACAACATATGAAAGATTTTTGCCAATGTGCCTTCTATTTAAAAATAGTGATCTAGGTGGGGAGGAACCAAGATGGCGGAACAGCATGGAAGATTTTTGTGTCTCGCATCCATGAAATACAGCCAGACCAACACTAAACCATCCTACACACCTAGAAAACTGATTGGAGGATTAACACAACACTCTGCACAATGTGAACCACAGAATTCAGCAGGTACGCGGTGCGGAGAGCTGAACTTGGGGAGTAAGAAACCGCAGAAGGTAGGGAACTGCTTTTGTGGGCGGAGAGAGGATGGAGACTGGGGAGAGGGGGAGAATAGGGGAAAAGCACCCCTCCCCAAAAGCAGCTGGAGAGAAAGTGGAAAACTGTAAATAGCCACAGGGACTAAACTAAAAAAGGAGAAGGGAGAAAGGAGAGGGTTTAAATTCCAGTAAGACTGTAAACAAGGGGAATGCAAAGGCTGCAACTCCGCAGCTCCATACCTGGTTGTGCTCTAGTGGGAAGGGTGAATCCCCAGGAACAGAGTGGGGGCCGGGAGGTTCTCGGGCCACACGGGGAAAAGCGGCTCCACTGCTGGAAGGACATTTGGTAGAGACTATTGAAGCCATCTGGTCCCAGCAGACCCTGGAAAGCGGCCATATACGCTGGTGCTGGGGGAAGGTCATCAAGGGTGAAGCCCGGTGCCAGATGTGTTGTGATTTTCCATAATCCCTGCAATGCTGCTGCTACACTGTCTCTCGAACTTTATCTGGGGCGGGCTGGCACCTGCCCGCAGTCCCGGGGAACTGGCAACAGCAGGGTCCAGCAAGCATTCCTGGATGCAGCTGACATTTGGCCATTGCTCATTCGGCCATTGCTCGGTGAGACCCTCCTGCAGAGGGGCAGAACAGGTCAAAGCTGCAGTCCTTCGGAAGTAAGGGGCCAGGGAAAACAGCCGCATGAGACAAAACTTGAGAGACAGGTACTGCCTGGGGCCTGGTCACGGAGAGTGAAAAAGTGGGGAGTGGACGAGAGCTGAAGACAGAGGTCAGGTGCTCGACTGCTGATCCAGAACAGACTGAGTAGCTGGGTGGAGTCATTTCACCGCTCCCGCGCATGCGCATACGCACCTAAGGAGCACGGCAACAATCCACCCGAGTAGGCTAGCAGCGCCATCTACTGGACAGCGGAGCTGTTACACTGAGCCCGCCCAACTGGGCCAACTTCGCTTTTTAAGAACACAAGTCTCAACGCCTGCTTAG
Organism: Prionailurus viverrinus; assembly: GCF_022837055.1. Taxonomy (NCBI): domain Eukaryota; kingdom Metazoa; phylum Chordata; class Mammalia; order Carnivora; family Felidae; genus Prionailurus; species Prionailurus viverrinus. Next base: position 87,106,646 of record NC_062568.1, read on the forward strand.
TTTATGGACAATAAAGCACTACATAGACTTACTTCTAGGGGAAAACGAAGCAATTTTAGTCCTACTTCAATCTGTTAGCAGATTCATCTATTCAATTTTCTTTCTTTTACACTTTTTATTGAATACAGAAAGAAAAAATTCATTTTTATTTTCGATTTTTATTAAAAATATTTTTAATTTTTATTACTCTATTTTTTACTTGTGTAAATTTTTTCAAATTCTATTTTACTTCCATCATTTTATTTTAGTCTACTACAGTGTATTCACTTTTTCAAATTTGCAAACAATTTCCTTTTTTTCATTTTCATTTTTCTTTTTCTTGAATGCAGAAAGAGAAAAAACTTCATTTTTACTTTCAATTCCTATTTCAAGTATTTTCATTTAATTTTTTTACTATATTTTTTGCTTTTATGTAATTTTTTTCAAATTCTATTTTACTTCCATCATTTTATTTTAGGCTACTACAGTGTATTCACTTTTTCAAATTTTCAAATGATTTTTTTTCTTTTTTTAATCTTTTTTCTTTTTCCTTTTTCTTTTTTCCTAAATACAGAAAAAGAAAAATTCACTTTTTTTATTACAAATATTTTTCTTTAATTTTTTCTACTAAATTCTTTATTTTTGTGTATATTTTTTCAAATTCTATTTTACCCACATAACCTCATTTCAGTCTACTTCAGTGTATTCATTTTTTCAAATTCTCAAACGATTTTTTTTATCCCCCCCCCTCTTTTTCTCTAATCTGTCAAGCCACTTTCAATACCCAGACCAAAACACACCTAGGATCTAGCATCACCTATTCGACTTTTGTGTGTGGGTGTGTTTTTAATTTTTAATTTTAATATTTTTTGATTTTAGTTTTTTTAATTTCAATTTTTCTACCTCATTAATTCCTTTTCTCCCTTCAAAATGACAAAACGAAGGAATTCACCCCAAAAGAAAGAGCACGAAGAAACGACAGCCAGGGATTTAACCAACACAGATACAAGCAAGATGTCTGAACAAGAATTTAGAATCACGATAATAAGAATACTAGCTAGAGTCAAAAACAGATTAGGATCCCTTTCTGCAGAGATAAAAGAAGTAAAAGCTAGTCAGGATGAAATAAAAAATGCTGTAACTGAGCTGCAATCTCTAACGGATGCCACAGCTGCAAGAATGGCTGAGGCAGAACAGAGAATCAGTGATATAGAGGACAAATGTATAGAGAATAATGAAGCAGAAAAAAAGAGGGAGATTAAGGCAAAAGAGCACGATTTAATTAGAGAAATCAGTGACTCATTAAAAAGGAACAACATCAGAATCATAGGGGTCCCAGAAGAGGAAGAGAGAAAAATAGGGGTAGAAGGGCTTTACGAGCAAATCATAGCAGAAAACCTTCCTAACCTGGGGACAGACACAGACATCAAAATCCAGGAAGCACAGAGGACCCCCATTAGATTCAACAAAAACCGACCATCAACAAGGCATATCATAGTTAAATTCACAAATTACTCAGCCAAGGAAACAATCATGAAAGCAGCAAGGGAGAAAAAGTCCCTAACCTAAAGGGGAAGACAGATCAGGTGGATCAGACAGATCAGCAGACCTATCCACAGAAACGTGGCAGGCCAGAAAGGAGTGGCAGGATATATTCGTGTGCTGAATCAGAAAAATATGCAGCCAAGAATTCTTTATCCAGAAAGGCTGTCATTCAAAATAGGAGAGACAGGGGCACCTGGGTGGCTCAGTCGGTTAAACGTCTGACTTCAGCTCAGGTCATGATCTCACACTCTGTGCATTCGAGCCCCGTGTCAAGCTCTGTGCTGACAGCTCAGAGCCTGGAGCCTGCTTCAGATTCTGTGTCTCCCCCTCTCTCTGCCCCTCCCCTGCTCATGCTGTCTCAAAAATAAAAAAATAATAATAAAATAAAAAAACAAAACATTATGAAGGAGAGATAAAAAGTTTCCCAGACAAACAAAAATTAAGGAGTTTGTGACCACTAAACCATTTGAGGGGAGAAAAGATGAAAACAAATATATATAAATAAATAAATACCAAAAGCAACAAAGGTTAGAAAAGACCAGAGAACACCACCAGAAACTCCAACTCTACAAGCATCATAATGGCAATAAATTAATATCTTTCAGTACTCACTCTAAGCATCAATGGACTCAATGCTCCAATCAAAAGACATAGGGTAACAGAATGGATAAGAAAACAAGATCCATCTATAATGCTGTTTACAAGAGACCCACTTTAGACCTAAAGACACCTTCAGATTGAAAGTAAGGGGATGGAGAACCATCTATCATGCTAATGGTCAACAAAAGAAAGCCAGAGTAGCCATATTTATATCAGACAATCTAGACTTCAAAATAAAGACTGTATCAAGAAATGAAGAAGGGCATTATATCATAATCAAGGGGTCTATCCACCAAGAAGACCTAACAATTGTAAACATTTATGCGCCAAATGTGAGAGCACCCACATATATACATCAATTAATCACAAACATAAAGAAACTCATGATAGTAATACCATAATAGTAGGAGACTTCAACATCCTACTCACAGCAATGGATAGATCATCTAATCAAAAAATCAACAAGAAAACAATGGCTTTGGATGACACACTGGACCAGATGGACTTAATAGATATATTCAGAACATTTCGTACTAAAGCAGCAGAATATACAATCTTCTCCAGTGCACATGGAACGTTCTCCAGAATAGACCATATACTGGGCCACAAATCAGCCCTCAGTAAGTACAAAAAGATCAAGATCATACCATGCATATTTTCAGACCACAACGCTATGAAAGTCGAAACCAACCACAAGAAAAAATTTGGAAAGGTAACAAATACTTGGGAGACTGAAGAACACCTTACTAAAGAATGAATGGGCTAACCAAGCAGTTAAAGAGGAAATTAAAAAGTTCATGGAAGCCAATGAAAATGATAACACCACAACCCAAAACCTCTGGGACACAGCAAAGGCACTCATAAGAGGAAAGTATATAGCAAGCCAGGCCTTCCTAAAGAAGGAAGTAAGATTTCAGATACACAACCTAACCTTACACCTTAAAGAGCTGGAAAAAGAAGAGCAAATAAAACTCCAAACCAGCAGAAGACAGGAAATAATAAAGATTAGAGCAGAAATTAATGCTATCAAAACCAAAAAAAAAAAAAAAAAAAAAAAACAAAACCCAGTAGAACAGATCAATGAAACCAGAAGCTGGTTCTTTGAAAGAATTAACAAAATTGATAAACCACTAGCCAGTTTGATCAGAAAGGAAAAGGAAAGGACCCAAATAAAATCAAGAATGAAACAGGAGAGATCACAACCAACACAGCAGATATAAAAATAATAAGAGAATATCATGAGCAATTATATGCCAATAAAATGGGTAATCTGGAAGAAATGGACAAATTCCTAGAAACATATACTACCAAAACTGAAACAGGAACAAATAGAAAATTTGAACAGACCCATAACCAGTAAGGAAATCGAATTAGCAATCAAAAATCTCCCCAACAACAAGAGTCCAGGGCCAGATGGCTTTCCAGGGGAATTCTACCAAACCTTGTTAACAAGGAAGAGTTAACACCTATTCTCTTGAAACTGTTCCAAAAAATAGAAATGGAAGAAAAACTTCCAAACTCTTCCTATGAAGCCAGTATTACCTTCATTCCAAAACCAGACAGAAACCACACTAAAAAGTAGAACTACAGACCAATTTCCCTGATGAACATGGATGCAAAAGTCCTCAACAAGATATTAGCCAACCGGATCCAACAATACATTAAAAAAATTATTCACCACGACCAAGTGGGATTTATACCTGGGATGCAGGACTGGTTCAATATCCGCAAAACAATTACCATGATTCATCACATCAATAAAAGAACAAGAACCATATGATCCTCTCAATAGATGCAGAGAAAGCATTTGACAAAACATAGCATCCTTTCTTGATAAAAACCCTCAAGAAAGTAGGGAGAGAAGGAGCATACCTCGAGATCATAAAAGTCATATATGAACAGCCCAACGCTAGTATCATCCTCAATGGGGAAAAACTGAGAGCTTTCCCCCTAAGGTCAGGAACAAGACAGGGATGTCCACTCTCACCACTGTTTTTCAACATAGTATTGGAAGTCTTAGCCTCTGCAATCAGACAACACAAAGAAATAAAAGGCATCCAAACTGGCCAGGAGGAGGTCAAACTTTCACTCTTAGCAGATGACATGAAACTCTATATGGAAAACCCAAAAGATTCCACCAAAAAACTGCTAGAACTGATCCATGAATTCAGCAAAGGTGCAGGATATAAAATCAATGCACAGAAATTGGTTGCATTCCTATACACCGACAATGAAGCGACAGAAAGAGAAATCAAGGAATTGATCCCATTTACAGTTGTGCCAAAACCCATAAAATACCTAGGAATAAATCTAACCAAAGAGGTGAAAAATCTATACACTGAAAACTATAGAAAGCTTATGAAAGAAACTGAAGAAGACACAAAAAAGTGGAAAAAGATTCCATGCTCCTGGATAGGAAGAACAAATATTGTTAAAATGTCAATACCACCCAAAGCAATCTACATATTCAATGCAATCCCTATCAAAGTAACACCAGCATTCTTCACAGAGCTAGAACAAATAATCCTAAAATTTATATGGAACCAGAAAAGACCTTGAATAGCCAAAGTGATCTTGAAAAAGAAAACCAAAGCAGGAGGCATCACAATCCCAGACTTCAAGCTATCCTACAAAGCTGTAATCATCAAGACAGTATGGTACTGGCACAAGAACAGTCACTCAGATCAATGGAACAGAATAGAGAACCCAGAAATGAACCCACAAACATATGGCCAACTAATCTTTGATAAGTGGTGCTGGGAAAACTGGACAACAACATGCAGAATGAACCTGGACCACTTTCTGACACCATACACAAAAATAAACTTAACATGGATGAAAGACCTAAATGTAAGACAGGAAGCCATCAAAATCCTTGAGATGAAAGCAGGCAAAAACCTCTTTGATCTTGGCTGCAGCAACTTCTTATTCAACACATCTCCGGAGGCAAGGAAAACAAAAGCAAAAATGATCTACTGGGACCTCATCAAAATAAAAAGCTTCTGCACAGTGACGGAAACAATCAGCAAAACTAAAAGGCAACCAATGGGATGGGAGAAGATATTTTCAACTGACATATCAGATAAAGGGTTAGTATCCAAAATCTATAAAGAACTTATCAAACTCAACACCCAAAGACAAATAATCCAGTGAAGAAATGGGCAAAAGACATGAATAGACACTTCTCCAAAGAAGACATCCAGATGGCCAACTGACACATGAAAAAATGTTCAACATCACTCATCATCCAGGAAATACATATCAAAACCACAGTGAGGTACCACCTAACACCTGTCAGAATGGCTAACCTTAACAATTTAGGCAGCAACAGATGTTGGTGAGGATGCAGAGAAAGAGGATCTCTTTTGCATCATAGATGGCAATGCAAGCTGGTGTAGCCACTCTGTGAAACAGTATGGAGGTTCCTCAAAAAATTAAAAATAGAACTACCCTACGACCCAGCAATTGCACTACTAGGCATTTATCCATAGGATACAGGTGTGTTGTTTCGAAGGGACACATGCACCCCCATGTTGAGAGCGGCACTATCAACAATAGCCCAAGTATGGAAAGAGCCCAAGTGTCCATCGATGGATGAATGGATAAAGAAGATGTGATACACACACACACACACACACACACACACACACACACACACACACACACACACAATGGAGTATTACTCAGCAATAAAAAAAAATGACATCTTGCCATTTGCAACTACATGGATGGAATTGGAGGGTATTATGCTAAGTGAAATTAGAGAAAGACGAAAATTATATGACTTCATTCACATGAAGACTTTTAAGAGACAAAACAGATGAACATAAGGGAAGGGAAACAAAAATAATATAAAAACAGGGAGGGGGACAAAACAGAAGAGACTCATAAATATGGAGAACTGAGGGTTACTCGAGGGGTGTGGGAAGGGGGATGGGCTAAATGGGTAAGGGGCACTAAGGAATCTACTCCTGAAATTGTTGCACTATATGCTAATTTGGATGTAAATTTTTAAAAAATAAAAAATAAAATTAAAAAAAAGTAGTGATCGAAAACCAATGCCACTCTTGGCATTCTCTTGGAAAGAAATGATTCTTGAGTGGTAGAACTGAGGAATACTATATCCCAATGTTCTAAAAAAATCTGTTTTTTCAGGGTGCTGGCTACTGCAAAGTAGAAGGGGAATGGTTATACACAATCCACTTAAAGTTTAGAATATGACCACCATTTGTCCTATTTTACTTTAATTGCATAGACAATATTCTTAAGTGTTTCAATCCTTCCTTTATTCTTCTAAGGAAAATTCAGTGTGTGTGTACATGAGTATGTATGTGTATGAGAGATTTTTCATTGCATTCGTACTGTCACTTTGGCCATAATTTTTAAGCATTAATTGTGTTACTAAGTTAGGCCAAGAATGCATTGCCCCAATTCTGGTCTTTTTGATGGAAGCAAATAATTAAGTTGTCAGTTAAAAGTAAGAAGGGATAGAAGGACCAGGGAAAGGGGATCTTTACTTACTACATTAAAGTTATATGACATAAAGTCTTTCAATATTGATGGCAATACATACGTCAAAGCAGATATAGGTATAGTATCTCACAGTTAAGGAATAAGTCTTTAGTAGGTTCCAAAAAATACTAGCTTTCCTATGGAGGAAAGACAATTAGTATGCATAATTTAAAGTTACCATATCAAACACATGGCCCTTTTGCAAAGCATCATAGCAATCTGAAAAAGAAAAGTTCATATATTGAAATAAACACAAAATAAACCAATTAATTCTGAATAAGTAGTAACAACTTTATTTTAACTCAACGTGCTGAAATGCAAAAAATATTTTCAGCAACAAGATACAAAAAGTATGTATCTTATCATTAACATCAGCTGATTAAAAATGAGGCTGAAAAGTTCAATATAAGTCTTTACACATTTTAATCTTGAAAATCAATTTCCCCCAAAATTAATTTTTAAATAATTTTAGCATAATTTTATTTTCAAAAATGGGACTCACTTAAGTTATATCTTCATTCTAAAAAACTGGATGTGAAATTAGCTGGGTTACAGTATACAACAATAAACTCTAACAGAAAAATATTTAAATATAAGAATTCCTTTTCAAACATAAAGTCCACATACTGCAAACAGAAGACACGGTGTGGTGATTTCATTCCTAGTGAAGAGGAAGTCTTGCATATGTTAGGCACTCAATATTTGTTCACCTGGACCTAAAATTGACATCATTCCATGAACACTTAAATAAAGTAGAGCTCATAATCTGTATAAAAGAGGTTTGCAAAATACTCTTCTATATGCTGAAAGTGCTGTCTTTATAATCTGAAGACACCCACCCACCCACATTATTTTGCAAGAATACACTGAATTTTATCCATCAAAGAGCATGAAGGTCCAAGTCAGAATAATTCACCTTTTCATATATACATGGTTATGAGGAAAGCTTTGTTGAGGTGGATTTTAACAAAACAACTTACTGAAGTCTCTAGTGTTCTAATTTAGTAACATTGGGTAGCATATATGACCCATATTTTAATAAAACTTTTACTTGGGTTTTAAATTTATGCACAAAATTTAAATGGATAAATAAATTAGTATAACATTTTTGGCAATTTAAATTCTAACTTAGGTCTAGTTTAAAAATAAGCTAATAATGCTCATGGTTACTTTTTAAGAGTTCTTTGCGAATATTTTAAAACTGAACTTTAAAACTGATGTCCTAAAAAGGCACTGTTTTCATATTTCATCATGCAGTAAAGGTCACATTTTTGAAAATTATAATTGCTTGTCCATCAACTGTCCCCCCAAATAAAGCACATTTAATGAAATATTTCAACTAACCTGAATTTTCAACATTTAACTGAGTCCTATTTTCAGAAATTCACTCTTCTGAACATACCACACACAAGTCTAAGCAAATACAAGCATATGTACACACACACACACAAACACACACACACACACGCCCAAATGACATAATACATGCATGGTTCTCCAATTACTATTTCAAGACAATGACACATGAGTATTCAAGGAGGTAACAATGGCAAGCCATAACATTATGGCACCTTCATATTTGTGCTCTAAATACCAATATACGTTAAAATTTAAAAACAAAAAAGGCACAAATATAGTGTTTCTGTATCTCAAGCTGAAGAACAGTTTTCTAATGGTTACTGTGATAACGTATAACATTTAAAACCAGTCACTTCTTTTTTAAGGAAAAGTTCTGTTTAGGTGACAAAAGGAAAACAAGAGCAGGCTGATAAAAGGCAAAGCTGCTCAGGACAGTCTGTGCCTACTGAACACAGTAGTGTGTAGTTTCAAAACGAGAAAATAAAAAGGCTATTAGAGCACTTTTGTCAGAATACATTAAGTTTTTTTTTCATTGCCTCAAGAACCCACAATACCAAAAAAAAACCCAACAAAAAACAAAAACCAAAAACAAAAAACCAAAAAAAACCCCAAAAAAACAAAAACCCCCCAAAAACCCCAACCCATAATAAATAAAAAAATAAATCAACTATGATAGGATTCTGTTAGTATAATGGTAGGCATTATATTATCTGAAACGTGGACATTTCTAGAGACATGGATATTCTCACAGCACAGTGTTTGACGTTTTTGGTACAAAATGTACTACCAAACTACAAACAAAAAACGAAAAAAACCCTTTATAATAAAACCCTTAGGATTTGCAATAAACACTAAATTAAGTAGGTAAAAGCAAGCCGAAATGTTCATTATACGGGTGTTATTACTGAAGTCACTATGGTTAGAAACGTAGATGCAAGCAGTGAATTAATTCACAATGTGCCTACGTGCATTTGATATAAATGGATACACCAATATATATATATATTTTGACACATGACAACAAAATCTATAGCCTGAGGAATTTTGTTTTGTTGTAAGACCCTGGCAAAATATTAAAAATCTTAACGTGTATATGTATGTGCGTATGTACTTTTTAAATTGTACATTGTAAATTTAATGGACTCAACTTGGTTAAGGAAGTGAGTTTCTGTTTCCTATAGTATTCTTACATAGGATGAAGTTCAATCACATGTAAGAATCCTTCTATCTCAAGGGATTCTTCCAATTTCAAATTTAACAAGATTCCAATTAAACTACATAGAAAGAAATGAAGATATCTGAAAATATGATCTTTTCAAACTAGTTTGCTGTGGTTAACAAATGCTTATCTGATAGTGATTGTTCAATGTAAATATGAATCACTCTTGATATATTCTGACTGCTTCAGTGAATATGTAACAAAGAGATAACAAAAATAAAATCTATTTTAAAACCTCAGGCTCCTTTTTTTTCCGTTTGTTCTAAATTCAAAAACTAAATAAACAAATTATACAAATTTTAATATGGAGAATAAAGTATGTGTGAATATATAGGTATATGCATTTTTTTCCAGTGACACACTTTTCCCCTTGTGGTCAAGTATAAATCTTGTCTAAGAAGCATATTGTCACTATTCCATGAAATCAGATGCAGTGACTTGCCACTGCTCCTACTTCTCCGGGACAATGCACCAGGACAGACCTTCACTGCGAACAGAGCTATCAAACACTGAACATGTGTATGTGTTTAAAGCTAAATTCATTTATAATAAAGAACTGGCCCATGAAAAGCAGTTTATAAATAGTTTATCCTGTTCACATTATGCAGAATTTCAGTATCATCCACAATGTTAGTACAGTAACTGAAACAGAAAGGAGAAAGCTAGGGGGGGAAAAGGTTCAGAGTGTGGCCTAATATATTTCTAAGGGTTCTCTCCTTTAGTCTGCAAATATCAGTTCACTATTTTTAGAAGGAGAGTAGAGTGTCCAGAATTTTATTGTTCAATTGCCTTCTCCAAAGTGGGATAAGACAGAGTAAATTCAATAATAAATATCTGAAATTCAAACCAATTTAACTATAATCAAGAATACCTTTCTTATCTATTATCATAAACATCCCAGTTGCCTCCCTCAGTCTTAAAAAATTCTTGCAAAAGTTAAGACACAATTAATTATACCTTATTAATACCCTCAAAAACAAACAAAAAATATATGTACCATTTAGCATACAAAAGTTACACATGAAAAGTGCATATATAGCTTTCTTAATTGGCCCACTCATTAAATTTACATTTGGTCATCCTTACTTTCAACATGGACAGAATGTAGGTCATATAAATGTAGGTCACTACAAATTAAAAAAAAATTAATTCAGCACAAAACATGCTTTCTTTTTATTGAAATCTTAACCTCAATCAGTTCTCAGTCATTGTAAACTTGAACAAACCCACAAAGAAACACAAGCAAAGGTTTGTTATGCTTCTCTTAGTCTGCTGGACAGTCAACACACAGAAAAACATCCAAATTTTACTAAAAATTTGGGCCAACTCATTGCATATTTGCCCCCTGAAATGAAAAATAAATTAGAATTGAAGCAGTGTATTGCCGTAACTTACTTTGAAGGTAAGCAGGTTCTCCTATATGTATAGGACTTAGACTGGAGACATTACCAGTAATCTCCAATACGAGTGCTTTTAAGAAGAACCTAGTTTTAAACTTTGAGATAGCATAGGACAAACCCTATAAAATTCATTTTGCTTTTCTCAAACTAATGGAAGATCCTTTTGAAACTTAATATCTTCAGTTATCAATATTACTGCATTATGGAGCTAGTGCAATCCTGCATAGCCTTAGTCAAAATGACAAGGCACAATAAAAAAATTAAAGTATTATATGAACAAGAGAAGTCATTGAAGATAATTTAAGGCCTTGAAGTGAATTAGAGTATAATCAGTCTAATTTAAAGCTGAAGAATAAACCATAAATTATCCACCTGAAATGCAAGCAATATGCTTTTTCAGCTTCTGTTCGTGGACAAGACAACAGAAACAACTCTTGCTTATGGTTTGTTATTAGAATCCTTCTGGACCTGGAGGAGTAAAAGTCAATTCCATTTTTCTACAGTTCATGGAAGATTTCAGGACTGTTTTAGCCGTTTGCGTGGAATGCCAAACTGTGGACATTGTGCAGATGCTAGTGCTCGGAAGGCTTCTGCTACTAAATGAGGGTGAGACTGAATCATGGACTTCCACCCTGATGTTTCCATTATGTCTGCTGCTTGGCTGAAAAATAAAATTAAGTGATGTTTATTAAAGAGTACTTTTCAAAATGCATTGTTGCATTGTTAGTTTTAGAAAAAATCACACATTTCAAAATGTTTCAAGCACTTTTGCCTCTCTATATCGTCAAGCCATGTGAATTCATTAAAATACCATCTTTATGTTACCGGTATTTTCTGTTGCAATTGAAACTTAAATTCTTCTGGAAGTTCTATACTCTGGAAGTATGTGACACTTTTCTCCATAGTCCCAACTCCCATTGTTACCATTTCTGTACCAGCTTTTTAAGAGCTCTTTTCCCTGGCTGTTACACATAGGTTTTCTCTAGAGTTCCAACTTTTGCCCTCACTCTTCTCTCTTAACTTCATCATTCATCCTATTGTATCCACTCTTTACAATTTTAACTATCATACTCAATGATGGTAAACTACTGATTTGCTAAATCTAGCCCTCCCCACAAGATACAGTCCCAACCACTTGTTCTCTTTATTTGGACAGCCTCAAGCCCTAAAAATTCAGGATCACCAGGAAAGAACTCAACACGTCTCTATCCAAGCTGCAAATTCTTCTTCCCTCATTTCTAATCAGCTGATGCTTCCACCACCACCCAGAGGTAACATCAAAAACCTGGGAATCATCTTAGACTCCATCCTTTCCAATCAATCATTAAAGCCCTATTTTAATTTCCAAAGATATTTTGAATTCCCAGTCAAGGTTCACATCATCTCACATTTGGATTATCACAACAGTCTCCTAAATTGTCTTCTAGTTTCCTATCTTGCTCCTCTCAAACTGGCTTCCATGAACTGCCTTAGTAACACAAATATGACTATGTTACACCCTATTTATTGTTCCCTAATGCCTGTATCCAAGTTCTTTAGAAAAAGAAACAATTTTTCCTACTTCCTCTCTCTACCTTTGTATCTCTCCTTACATGCTCAGGTAACTGCTCATTGTATACTGAATGTACAACATGGTCTACTGAGCATGCAGAGTAAATACCTAATCTAGTTATCCTGGTCTCTTTTCTCCCTTATATCCATCCACCATCCAAATAATATCCAAATATTATAGACTGTCCTTTCAAAATGTTTTATCCTTTCATTTCTCTCTAGCCCCAACTGTCACCAATCAACTCTAATTTCAACTCTCATCTCTTGCTCATCTCTTGCCTGCACTACTCCAGCAACTTTCCAATGTATCTCCTATATTTAACCTTGCTCAACTGTCACCACAACCACCACCTCAAGCTCCCCACAATATATTCTCTACCTTGTATGCAGAGAGATTGCTAAAATTGAAACTCTGATCATGCCCTGTACTAGGTTAAAACCTTTTATTGGATACCCATTTCTCTTTGAATGTCTAAAAGTCCCAATGTTATTTACATGGCCTTCCAGGATCTGACCTTTGTCTGCTTTCTCCAGCTTCTTCTCATAACCTCTCTCTGACTCTATATTGTTCTTTCTTTATCACCAAAACTTTGCACACGTGATTCCCTTTTTTTGGGATAAACTTTCATGCTTCTTCCCTCTTCTTTACCATGGTAACTCCTACTAATACTCCAGGTGTTTATTTATACAATAATTCCTCAAAAAGGCTTTCTTTCACTCCTAGTTTAGGTAAGGTTCTTTTGCTGTATGCTTGGGATATACATTATCTATTGTTATGCTTTATTTCAATTACTTGTTTAATTCCTATTTGTTTCTTGCTAAACTAAACACTCCATAAAGGTAGGGGAAACATTTGTCATGTTCATCACTATATTTTTTTGTACTAAGCACACTGCCTGAGGTATTTACTTGATAATAAATATAAACGTATGTCAAATGAATGGATCACCTACTGCTTCATGCTTCTATACTTTGGATCAAGTGATCCCTTCTGTTTATAATGCTTGTTATTTCCTTCTTAGTTTCACTAACTCCTATTTGTGTTTAAAGACTCAGATGTCATCTGCAGGAAGCCATTCCTAAACCATCCAGCCTTTGTCAAGTGCCCTGCACATGTCTTCCTTTATCATGTTACTTACCACATTATGAAATAATATATACATGTATTTCTTTCATTAGACAAATTTCTCAAGAAAAGGATTTTTCCCTATTTTTATATGCAGCACCCTAGCACAGTACTTGAGACACAGATGCTAGGTAAATGTTTGTGGAACTAAACAGTAGCTGAATAAAACAACTTTTTAAAACTTTGCCTGACATCATATTACCTGTATGTAATTATGTTTATCATTTTAACTAACTGTTTGGAGTCACATAAATACCTCTTAATATACCTGGCATTTTCATTTATTTAATTCAAAAAGATCTACTGAAAATCTGTACATACAACAGCTACTCCAGGGGATATAAAATAAGGGGATAAAAAAATTATCATTGAATGCTAATATATTTTAAATTTAAATAGATTTTTCTGTGATCATATACCATGACAATAACGTATCATCAAATACTAACCAATATACCACCAGTGACTTAAACGTAGTTACTAATTTTTACTTTGTGAAAACAGAATTCACAAACTGATAGGAATTCAGAGTTAACAACATAATACAGTTTAAAAGAATGGGAAGTAATCAGGTCAACATTCATTTTATTGTCTCTAACACTGTCTTTTTTCACGTAAATCTACTTTTGATAAAGTGTGAAAATGGAATTTAAGGGTTTATTGGTAAAAACTAATCAAAAGCAGGTGAAAATTCTTCAAACTATCAACTCTTCACCTTTTCTGATTTTGAAAAATTACAAAAAGTAGAAAATCACTCTAAAAATAGGAGAAGAAAACAAAAAAAGGAAATAATAAGTTCTAATAGTTCATATTCAGAAGGTTGTCTTAGAAAAATGTAACAACTACCACACAGTTTCAACAGGGAAAGGAAAGAACAAACTGCTACCAGTAGGGAATATGAAGCAGCTAGCCTAAAATACTATATGATGCAAGGTACTTGGCTAACCTAAGAAGCAGTGGGTGAGCAGTCAAATATAAAGACTGTCTAGGCAAATGGGGTACATTCCTCATAGGAAAAAATAAGTATTTCCTAACATCTTTAGAAATGTTTTCTGAAGGGACAGGGAAAAAATCTAGTAGCCACTGAAATACATGGGCTCAGCTATATACTGTGCTTAAAAAATTAAACTGTCTATCCCAGTTCACATTAGAAGCTGATCTACAAGGGAGCATAGCCTCAAGAATCCACCAAATCATATTATTATGTTTTAAAATAACTGGCAGTTTGCTTCATACAACTAATATCTGGATTCATACTTATTGTAGATGAGCAAAAGGCTATGCAAACACTTAATTTCATGTATGCAGATCAACTTTAAGTCAGAAACTGATGTCATCTTACTTGCTGTTCCAGTTTTTCCCATCTTTACACCCAAGTTGTCGAAGTACACTGCACCTGCATTAAAGATTTAAACACACTTAAAAAAAAGTCCAGTGAAAAAATGTTGAAGGTGTCATGCCCACTGAAATACAGGCATAGCTTACCTATTAATAAAGTCTATGGCTTGTGCTTTCAACTGTTCTGCACTGTGCAAATCTGCAAGGACAAGGGTATCAGCAACATTTTCTACCGAGAGGTTACTACACAAAGCTTCTTCACACATGACCTTCAGCCGTTCCAGTGCATACTATCCAAAAGGAAAACACAGCAATTAAACATTTACTCAAACTACCAAGTTTTAAATACTTGGTATTTATAACTTAGAAAATAAATTTAAAGCACATTATACTTTGAACTGAGGGTAAAAAAAAGTCCTGAAGTTATTTTAACCTAATATTAAGAAGATACAAATCAATGAATTCAAGAGAAAGACCAATTTTCTTTAGGAAATTTCAATCTGTGCAAAATATGTACTGTCAATTTTAAAAACAGGGTTTTATTCTTTAAAAACAAAACAAAACAAAACAAAAAAACCAAAAAAACAAAAACCCTTCTTGCTCAAACTCTTAATGAGTGAATTTCTCTTCTCTATTTTAAACACCAGAGTGTACCAGCCAGTACACTGTCTGTTGCCACTGCTCAATCTTGAAGAATGAATTATAAAAGGCCAACAAATCATTTTGATAACCACTTCTTTAGTTATTACGACTTTAGCAGCTTTACTGAAAATTTATAATTGATATACAATAAACTGCAAATGAAGTTTATACAGTCATATGACCATCATTAAATCATGACACTGAACATAATCATCATCCCCAAAAGTTTCCTCCTACCCCTTTATAATCCTTCCTTTTCACCCCACCTCAGGCCACACCTCTGGTATGCTTTCTACTGCTGTAGTTTAAATTTTCTGGTATCTTCTATAAATGGAATCATATAATTTGTGACTGGCTTCTCAGCATAATTATTTTGAGATTCATACATGTCACTACCATTTTATCAACAGTTCTATGCTTTTTATTGCTGAATAATATTCCATTGTGTACAGACATACCACAATTTGTTTCTGCAATCCTCTCTTGATAAACAATTGGTGTTTCCAGTTTTTATCTATTACAAATAAAGCGACTATAAACATTCATATAAGTTACTGTATGGGAATATGCTTTCTTTTCTCTTAGATAAAGTAGACTCACTGAATCAGATGGCAAGTGTAAAATGTTTTTTCTTTTTTAATATTTGAGGGGGAAGGGAAGGACAGAGGATCAGAAGCAGGCTCCGTGCTGACAGCAGATAGTCTGATGAGGGGCTTGAACTCATGAACCATGAGATCATGACCTGAGCTGAAGTCGGATGCTTAACTGACTGAGTTACCCAGGAGCCCCAAGTGTAAAACTTTTTAAGAAGCTGCCAATCTTCCAAAATGGTTGTTACCATTTTATATTTCCATCAGCAGTGTATGAGAGTCCTTATGCTTCCATATCCTTGACTATACTTAGTATGGTCTTTGTAATTTTATCTATTACAATACATTTGTAGAAATATCTCATGGTTTTAATTTACATTCCCCTAGTAACTAATGGTGATGAGCATCTTTTGATGTTGTTAACTGACATTAGTTCAGGAAGTGTTTGTTCAAATATTTTCTCTATTTTTAGAAATAACATTGTTTTCTTATAGCTGAGTTTTGAGAGTTCTTTATATAGTTTATATACAAAAGTCTGTTAGCAGATATATTCTGAATATAAGGTGCTCATCAGATATATGCTTTGCAAAGAATTTTCTCCTAGTTTGCGGCTAGTCTTTTTTATTCTGTGTTTTCTGAGGAAGTTTTAAAATTTTATTTAAGTCTAATTTGTCTATTTTTCTTTTATGTATTGTTTTTTGGTTTTATAGCTAAGAATTCTTTGCCTAACACAAGATTACAAAGACTTTCTCCTATGTTTTCTCTTAGAAGTTTTAGATTTTAGGTTTAAAATCAATTTTGCATGACTTTTTGTACTTGGCGTGAAGTTCACATAAAAAGTTCATTTTTTTCAGGAATATAGGTATCCAACTGTTCCAGCACCACTTGCTGAAAAGACTATCCCTTCTTCACTGAATCGTCTTTGCACTTTCATCAAAAATTAGATATCCAGGTGCACCTGGGTGGCTCAGTCGGTTGGGCGTCCGACTTCGGCTCAGGTCACGATCTCGCGGTCCGTGAGTTCGAGCCCCATGTCGGGCTCTGGGCTGATGGCTCAGAGCCTGGAGGCTGCTTCCGATTCTGTGTCTCCCTCTCTTTCTGCCCCTCCCCCATTCATGCTCTCTCTCTGTCTCAAAAATAAATAAAACGTTAAAAAAAAAAATTAGATATCCAGATATGTGAGAGCCTATTTCTATACTCTCCATTCTGTTCAAATGAGTTGTCTATCTTGTCACCAATACAACATGGTCTTAAATTCTGAAGCTTTATAGTAAGTCTTGTCATCACGCAGTGTGAGTCCTCTATTTTGACCTTCTTTTCTCAAAGTTATCAGATTTCTCTAGGTCCTCCCACTTGCACATAAATTTAAAATTCATTTGTCAAAAAACCGCACACAAAACCTACAAGAGACATGTTGGTTCTACTAATGAATTTTAAGAACTGAAATTTTAACAATATTGAGAGTTCTAATCCATGAACAAAATTTCTCTTTCCATTTATTTAAGTAGTACCTGAATTTCACTTATCAATATATTGTAATTATTGGTATAGTCTTGAAGATCTTCTCAGATTTATGCCTATATGTTTAATATTTTTGATACTACTACAATGTCATTTTTTTAATTTAAATTTTTATTAAGACAGTTATAGATTCATGTGCAGTTGTAAGAAATAATAGATTCCAGAGCTGCCTGGGTGGCTCAGCTGGGTTAAGCGTCTAACTATTGATTTCGGCTCAGGTCATGATCTCACAGTTCATGATCAAGCCCCACATTGGGCTCTGCGCTAACACATGGAACCTGCTTAGGATTTTCTCTCTCCTTCTCCCCGACTCACACTCTCTCTAAATAAATAAATATTAAAAAAAGAAAGAGAGAAATAATAGATTCCAGCTCAAGAAGAAAGTGGCAGAGTAAGTAGACCCTAGGCTCCTCTTGTCCCATGAACACAACTAGATAACTACCAAATCATCCAAAATACGCCAGAAATAAACCAGAAGATGGACAAAACTAACAACTAAAGGGAGAGAAGAGGCGATGTTGAAGAAGGTAAGAAGTGTGGAGACGTGGTTTAGGGGAGAAATGTATCATGGGTGCTGTGGAGGGGAGGAGCCATGGTCATGGAGAAGGGCCAGAGAGAAAGAAGCATACAGGGGGATATAAAGGAGAATGTTTCCCCAAAAATATTGGTTTGCAAAACGAGAAAAGCTGAATTTCATGAGTTCTTGCAACACGTGGAGATTAAAGCCTAGAGATTTAAAGGTCAGTAAGTGGGCTTGCTCTGCTCCTGGAAGGAAAGCAGACAAACAAGCCAGGAACAGACAGAATGAAACAGCAATCTGAAGAAAATCTGGGACAAACAGGGGGAGATTATTTGCTCCTCTAGGAGGACATTCTTGAGAGGCAGCATTCATGGAGACACTTCTCCCAGAACAAAGGAGCTGGCCAGCACCAGTTACTTCCCCAACCCCTCAGCATAAACACAGAGCCACATGCAGGAAACAGCACAGGATGGCACTGGCTGCTGAACTTGCTTACACCAAGCTCCACTCCCCTGCGTTCAGGCAGAACTGCCCTTCTCAGTCAAGCTTCCCTCAGTCCCAGCACAGAGAGACCTGAACAACGCCCAGCCCATACTATATCTAACCATGAGTTCTGCAGGGCCTCAGTTCTGGATAAAGTTGTATCAGGTCTCATTTCACAAGCAGATCAGAGCACATCTAGGTAAAACTTTCCACAATGAGGCCAGGTACCAAACACTGCCTACAGCAGGCAAGGAGAGCATCTGTAGACAATCAGCCTGAAGGATAGAGCAAACAAAACACAATAGGAGAGCTCACACAGCACATATCTGAAGGACTCTCTGAAGCATCAGGCCCTGGGAACATGACTTAGGCCATTACTTTCAGAAACAGGAGACATAAATCGCCTTTCTAACACACAGAAGCAGGCAGACATAGACAAAATGAGAAGACAAGGAAATTATTCAAGAACAAGATGAAGTCACAGCCAGAGGTCTAAGTGAAACAGATATAAGTAACATGCCTGATGGAGAATTAAAGTAATGAACACAAGATACCCACTGGGCTTGAGAAAAGAATGGAAAAAGTTAGTGAGACTCTTACCACAGAGATAAAAGAGTTAAAAAAGAATCAATCAGAGATGAAGAATACAATAAATGAGATTAGAAACAGGCTTGATACAATGAACAGCAAACTGGAAGAAGCAGAGAAATGAATTAGTGACTTAGAAGACAAAATAGAAAATAATGAAAACTGAACAAAAGAAAAAGAATTATGCAACCTGAGAATCGAGTTAGAGAACTCAGTGACTCCATGAAATGTAGTATTTGTATCATAGGAATCCTAGAAGATGACAGAGTAAAAGGTGTCAGAAAATTTGAGGAAGTAATAGCCTAAAACTTCCCTAATCTGGGGGAAGGAAAGAGACATACAGATCTAGAAGGCAGAGAGCTCCCATCAAAATCAGCAAAAGCAGGCCCACACCAAGACATACTGTAATTAAGTTGCACAGTATAGTGATAAAGAAAAAATCTTAGAAACAGCAAGACAGAAGACATCTTTACTTACAAGGTAAGACCCATAATGGTAGTTAGAGATTTCTCAACAGAAACATGGCAGGCCAGAAGACAGTGGCACGACATATTCAAAGTGCTGAGTGGGAAAAATCTGCACCCAAGAATACTCCATCCAGCAGGATACAATTCAGAATAGAAGGAAAGAGAAAGAGTTTCATGGACAAGCAAAAACTAAAGAGTTTGTGACTACTAAACCAGTTCTTGCAAGAAATATTAAAGGATATACTTTGAGTGCAAAGGAGAGGCCAAAAGTGACAAAGACAAGAAAGGATCATAGAAAATCTCCAGAAACAATAGCAAAACAAGTAATAATATGGCTGTAAATATATATCCATCAGTAATTACTCTGAATGTAAATGGACTAAAAGCTCCAATCAAAAGACATAGGAGGTCAGAATAGATAAAAAATAAGACCTATCTATATGCTGCCTACAACAGACTCATTTTAGAACTAAAGACATCTGCAGATAGAAAGTGAGGGGATGGTGGGGGACTTGAATGGTTCAATCAGCTAAGCATCCGACTCTCGATTTCAGATCAGGTCATGATCTCCTGGTCATGGGATTGAGCCTCACGTCAGGCTCCATACAGAGCATGCAGCCTGCTTGGGATTCTCTCTCTCCCTCTCTCTGCTTTTCCCTCTCTCTCTCTCTCAAAAATAAATAAATAAACTTAAAAAAAAAAAGTAAGTGAGGGTATGGAAAAACATTACCATGCAAACAGATGTCAAAAAAAAGCTGGAGTAGCAATACTTATATCGGACAAACTACACTTTAAAACAAAGACTGTAACAAGAGACAAAGAAGGGTATTATATCATAATAAAGGGGACAATCCAACAAGAAGATATAACAATTGTAAATATTTAAGCACCCAAATACATAAATGTCAATAGCAAACATACAAGAACTAATTGATAAGAATACAATAATAGTAGGGAACTTTAATACCCCACACACCAATGGACAGATCATCTAAACAGAAAATCAACAAGGAGACAATGGCTTTGAATGACACACTGGACCTGATGGACTTAACAAATATATTCAGAACATTCCATCCCAAAACAGCAGAATACACATTCTTTTCAAATGCACTTGGGAAATTCTCCAGAATAGATTACAGATTAGGCCACAAATTAGGTCTTAACAAATACAAAAAGGCTGGAATCATACCATCCATCTTTTCTGATCACAATGGTATGAAACTAGAAGTGAACCACAAGAAAAAATTTGGAAAGACCACAAATAACATGGAGGTTAAACATGCTACTAAACAATGAATGAGTCAAACAGGAAATCAAAGAAGAACTACAAAAAGTTCATGGAAACAAATGAAAATGAAAACACCAGGGTCTAAAACATTTGGGATGCAGAAAAAGTGGTCCTAAGAGGGACATATATAGCAATACAGGCTTACCTTAACAGGCAAGCAAAATCTGAAATATACAACCTAACACTACACCTAAAGGAGTCATTAACAGAACAACAAATGAAGCCTAAATCCAGCAGAAGGAGGGAAATAATAAAGATTACAGCAGAAATAAATAATACAGAAACTAAAACAAAACAAAACAAAACAAACAAAAAATAATAGAACAGGTCAATGAAACCAGGAGCTGGTTCTTTGGAAACATTAACAGAATCTATAAACCTCTAGCCAGACTTACCAAGAAGAAAAGAGAAAGGACTTCAAAATAAAATCATAAATGAGAGAAGAGAAATAATAACACCACAGAAACACAAGTATAAAAAAATATTATCAAAAACCATATGTCAACAAATTGGACAACCTGGAAGAAATGGATAAATTCCTAGAAACACATAAACTGCCAAAGCTGAAACAGGAAGAAACAGAAAACCTGAACAGACTGACTACCAGCAAAGAAATTAAATCAGTAATCAAAAACCTCCCAATAAACAGAAGTCCAGGACCAGATGGCTTCACATATGAATTTTACCAATCATTTAAAGAAGAGTTAGTGCCTATTCTTCTCAAACTATTCCAAAAAATAGAAAAGGGAAACTTCCAAATTCATTCTGATGAATGAATTACCCTGATATCAAAACCAGATAAATTCTTCATTAAAAAAGAGAACTGAAGGCCAATATGCCCGATGAACATGGATGCAAAAAATCTCAATAAAATACTAACAAACAGAATCCAACAATACATTAAAAAAATCATTTACCACAACAAAGTAAGATTTATTCCTGGGTTTCAAGAGTGGTTCAATATTCACAAATCAATCAAGGTGATATACCATATTATTAAAAGAAAGGATAAGAACCATACAATCATTTCAATAGCTACAGAAAAAGCATTTGACAAAGTACAACACCCACTGATGATAAAAACCCTCAACAAGGTAGGTTTAGAGGGAACATACCTGAACATAATAAAGGCCATATATGAAAACCCACAGCTAGAATCATCCTCAATGTGGAAAAACTGAGAGCCTTTCCCTTAAGGTCAGGAACAAGACAAGGATGTCCACTCTCACCGCTTTTATTCAACATAGTACTGCAAGTTCTGGCCACAGCAATCAGACAACAAAAAGAAACAAAAGGCATCCAAATCAGCAAGGAAAAAGTAAAACTTTCACTATATGCAGATGACATGATACTCTATATAGAAATCTGAAGGCTCCACAAAGAAACCACTAGAACTGATACATGAATTCAGTAAAGTTGCAGGATATAAAATCAGTGTATAGTTATGTGTTGCATTTCTATACACCAATAATGAAGCAGCAGAAAAAGAAATCAAGGAATCAATGCCACTTACAACTCTACCAAAAATGAAAAGATACTCAGGAATAAACCTAACCAGAAGTGAAAGTACTCTGCAAACCATAAAACACTGATGACACAAAGAAATGACACAAAGACATTCCATGCTCATGGATTGGAAGCATATTGCTAAAATGTCAATACTACTCAAAGCAATCTACACATTTAATGCAATCCCTATCAAAACACCAACAGTACTTTTCCCAGCAATAGAAGAATCCTAAAATTTATATGGAACCACAAGAGACCACAAATAGCCAAAGCCACTTTGAAATAGAAAAGCAAAACTAGGGGCACCTGAGTGGCTCAGTTGGTTAAGTGTCCGACTCTTCATTTTAACTCAGGTTATGTTCTCACAGTCATGGGATTGAACCCCGCATCAGGCTCTGTGCAGAGCATGAAGCCTGCTTGGGATTCATTCTCTCTCTCTTTCTCTCTCTCTCCCCACCTCCTGGATATCGCCTGCTTACACGCTCACATGCTCATTCTCTCTTTACAAAAAAAAGAAAGAAAAAGCTGGACATATCCCAATTCCAGATTTCAAATTATATTACGAAGCTATAATAATCAAAACAGTATGGTAGTGGCATAAAAAGAGACACACAGATTAATGAAACAGAGTAGAAAACCCAGAAATGAGCACAAAACTATATGGTCAATTAATCTTCAACACAGCAGTAAAGAATATCCAATAGAAAAAAGATAGTCTCTTCAACAAATGATGCTGAGCAACTGTACAGCAGCATGCAAAAGAATGAAACTGGACCACTTTCTTACCCCATGCACAAAAATAAATTCAAAATGGATTAAAGACCTCAATGTGAGACCTGAAACAATAAAAATCCTAGAGGAGAACACAGGGAGTAACCTCTTTGACACTGGCTGCAGCAACTTCTTTCTTGCATGGGCTAGGGAAACAAAAGCAAAGATAAACTTTTGGGACTTCATCAGAACAAAAAGCTTCTGAACAACAAATGAAACAATCAACAAAACTAAAGGCAACCCATGGAATGGGAGAAGATATCTGCAAATGATATATCCAGTAAGGGGTTAATATTTCAAATATATAAAGAACCTACAAAATACCCCCCAAAAAGAATAATCCAAGTAAAACATGGGCATAAGACATGAGTAGACATTTTTCCAAAGACATCAGATGGCCAACAGACACATGAAAAGATGTTCAACATCACTCATCACCAGGGAAATACAAATCAAAACTACAATGAGATATCACCTCACAGCTGTCAGAATGGCTTAAAATCAAAAACATAGGAAACAATAGGTGTTGGTGAGGATGTTCAGAAAGGAGAACCTCTTGCACTGTTGGTGGGAATGCAAACTGGTGCAGCCATTCTGGAAAACAGTATGAAGGTTCTTGAAAAAATTAAAAATAGAACTATCCTATGATTCAGCAATTGCCCTACTAGATATTTACCCAAAGAATACTAAAATACTAATTCAAAGGAAAATATGCACCCCCATGTTTATAGCAGCATTATCTACAATAGCCAAATTATGAAAACAGCCCAAGTGTCCATCAACTGATAAATGGATAAAGAAGTTGTGGTATAGATATACAATGGAATATTACTGGGCTATAAAAAGGAATGAAATCTTGCCATTTGCAACAACATGGATGACACTAGAGAGTATTATACTAACAGAAATAAATCAGTCACAGGAAGACAAATACCATATGATTTCAGACAAATACCATATGATTTCATTCATATGTGCAATTTAAGAAACAAATGAGTACAGGGGGGAAAAAAGTGAGAGAGAGGTAAACCAAGAACACAGGGTCTAAACTACAGAGAACAAATTGATGGTTACTAGAAGAGAAGTGGGTGGGGAAATGGTTTAAACAGGTGATGGGGATTAAGGAGTGCACTTGTGATGAACACTTGTGTGTGGAATGGGTGAATCACTATATTGTACACCTGAAACTAGTATTACACTGTATGTTAACTAACTGGAATTTAAACAACTTGGGAGTGGAGGAAAGAGAAAGAATAGATTCCATATACTCTTGGATTGGTAATGGTTCCAATGGTAATATTTTGCAAAACAAGTACAATATCGTACTCTCTTCCCTACCCTCTATGTGGTATATGTGTATGTGTACATAAAGACATGTACATATGTGCATAGACAGGCATACTCATAAACTTATTTATATGGACAGAAGCATAAACATGAAAACGTTCAAGAAAACCTCCCAATGTGCTTTCAGGATTGAAAACTACTGGCTTTGAGATTTTCTGGTATTTTTGCATTGCTTCTGAAACTTTAAGAAATAACCATTACAAAAGAATATTATAAAATTAGCATTATTTTTTCTCTTTCTATGCTATCATGTTAAAAAATATATATCTCTGAATACAGGCAATTAAGTTAGGAAAAAATCCAATACTTTTTTCCTTTTTTATTTCATTATTTTATTTTATTCATATATTCTAACTGGCTCAAGATATTTATATGCCTTATTGATTAAAAAAAATCTCATTTCCATATCATCTCATTGCATGCTATTTCATAATACACTCAAGAGCCATCTACAAACAGTATAAATTAATTCCTCAGCATTTCAAGTTACTTAGGATTTTCATTTGACGATAACTTTCTAGATACATCAAGCTTGAGTACAGTTTTCAGTGCTTTAGACCTACTTACTTTGTCTGCAGCTGCCAACAAGTTGTCAGCCATTTTATCAAGGTTTGGTGCTTTCCCTGTGTAAATGAATCTCATCATTTCTTTAAAAACCTCAGGGTCTACATCATTTATTTCCACTCGATTCTGATATTGAAAAAAACACAAAAGTTATACTCAAACAACACACACACACAAATGAACCTAAGAGAAACTTTGACAATAATTTAACTAAATTTGCACTCAAATACTCTATTTTAAAATGGAGGTAAGTAAATCTTCAGTAACCTAAGCAGGCAAAGTGAAGCAAGCAGGTTAATAGGAGAAGTATACCGAGTCAAGCACTACCACGTGGGTATATAAAACCTCAATATCTCTTGGGGCGCCTGGGTGGCGCAGTCGGTTAAGCGTCCGACTTCAGCCAGGTCACGATCTCGCGGTCCGTGAGTTCGAGCCCCGCGTCAGGCTCTGGGCTGATGGCTCAGAGCCTGGAGCCTGTTTCCGATTCTGTGTCTCCCTCTCTCTCTGCCCCTCCCCCGTTCATGCTCTGTCTCTCTCTGTCCCAAAAATAAATAAAAAAAAGTTGAAAAAAAAAAAAACCTCAATATCTCAATTAAAAAGGGTAAAACAACAAACCAACAAAAAGAAAACCAAATTAAGGTCTTTAGGCCAAACAAAATACGTATGTTCAATTTCTAACCTGTATCTTAGAAGAAGATACCTATTAACTTTTTCTTTGTTGAATTCTGAGGTCGTAGTACAATGCCTAAGACTCTGTAACCAGTGGGTTTCAGCAAAAGTAGGGTCAGGTATTTGAGATACTTCCAGAGCCCACTACCTCGGAACTCTCCCTTTGGCAAAAATGGCATGTCATACTATCTATACACTGGCATTCCCTCTTTGCTTGAAACACACTCCAGTCCAAAGAGTAGTAATTCCTTTTTTATTCCTACATCTTTGTATTTGGTTTCTCTCATGGGATCAATGAAGCTAAATATCTAACACTAAACAATACCAAATTTTTCTGACCCTCTGCTGACAATAACATTTGCAATTATTCACGTCTCCTTATGTGAAAGTGGTCAGAAGGCTAATCATAGTACCTGGTTGACCAACAATCAAAGGAAAGAAAGCAGCTATGTATTTCAGCCTTTAGTTCTACAGAAAGAATGAAGTTGAGCCACATAAATAAACTTTGGAGTGGTCCCGTTAGAGCATGAAGGCTCACATGTAATGCAACCAGCAAAGAATCAATCTCTGATCTTTAATCTGACTACATTTCAAGATGACAGGTGACAGAGAAACATTTGGGAAAACCAAAGAGGTAACATACTGATTAAATATATAATAACACTACTGTGATTTGTCTTTTTTTTTTTTAAATCTTTCTTATTTTAGTGGCATTATTTTTGTTCTAGAAAAAAAAAATTCCAAAATCAATGTATAATTTAGAAAAGAGGAATAAACACCTTAAGTAGAGAGATCTCAAATAGCTATGGACCAGAACCACCCTTTTGGATAAAAACTACTCATTTATTTTGCCACTAGATGGACATCAAAATAGTTATTATTTGGAATATTCACCCACATTAGGCTATATCTATTGTTCTACTACAGAACATACTTTTTCCCTTTCTACTTCTATTTCTGAAATTTTAGTGTAACAATAAGATCATGCACAATTACTTTCAAAATATACATTCCACTATTCTACATTTGTACAAATTAAATATTAGCCTTTAAATGATGTTTACCTTTTTGCTTTCTTCCATTTCATGTTCAAACATTGCATTAAAAACTGGGGATCGAGCTGTAACAACATTAAGCATCATTATTTAATGTACAGATTTATGGAAGAAATGTACAATATTACCCAAAAGTTGTAAGTACCTGCAAGTACAGATTTATGAGCCTTAAATTCTTGTCCTCTCACAAAAAAACTGCAATCTGTAAATCTTGTGTTTTCCCAGAGATTACCTAAATCTTCTGCTAGTCGACATTCAGGCACCTTCAAAGTATTTGTATTAGTATGTCCTGATATATTTACTGAATCTTGGACCACACTCACCTAATAAAAAATGGACAGCAAGAAAAACACTTTTATAAATTAGTATCAGTAATTAGTAAGTCTATACTTAAATTTCTTATCATTAGAATTATTGGGATAATTCAAAATACTGATTAAAAACACTAATTCTTGGGAATTAAATTTAAGGATATAATTTAAAGAACATAGAAAAAAAACAGAAACAAATTTGATCATTTTCAAGTAACATTTTATGTAAATAAATGGCTTACCGATTGGTTAGAATGCTTGGTTATTAAAGTAATTAAAAAAACTCCTCAGCAAAATAAAAGTCATAAAATGATATCAAATTGAAACAAGCAGGAGACATTTTTGTGAGGTGAAGCAAGAAATTTCTTTAATTTTTATTTTCTCACTTACACCACAGACCTATCAACATTTAAAGTCTATTACATATGTAATAAACATGGCATCACACTCACAAGGACTTTTTATAGTACTAAAAAAGGTTATAAAACTATAGTCTATGATATTCAATTTGGGAAGTATTTTAAGTGTAGTTCCTACATGTTTCGACTCCAGTAAAATTGATTTAAATATTTAGTAATATTAATTTAAATTGTAAAGTACAAGAATTCCCACAAAAGCAATCGCACTTATTAAAATTCATGTAAATCTTTTATAATAATCAACAGTACAAATACAATTTAGTTCTATTTGCAGACCTTTTATTTATCTATGAAATAATAAAATTAGTATGATGAAAACACTGGTTTTATAAAGATTTCAATATAACATAGATTAAATTTTCTCTCATTAGAAAAGACTATACACTGAATAAAATCCTAAAACACTACTGGTGAAGTCTTGTGCATCACTTTTAAGAAAACGTATGGTACTGGGACCCTGGCTGGCTCAGTCAGAGGAGCACATGAGTCTTGATCTCAGGGCTGTGAGTTCGAGTCCCATGTTGGGTGTTGACATTACTTAAATAAATAAAACTTTAAAAAAGTATGCTACTAATATTAGAAATTTAATGTTACATTTAATAAACAAGAAAATACTACTCAACTAGTAATGCAAATATTTCAGAGTAAATGAACCATTACTGTTATATGTTAGTTATCTACTGTTTTAAGCTTCTAAGTTTTGTTGTCATTTGTTATGCAGCAAATTATATTAATTGAAAAACATTTCATAAGGCTTTTATTAAATAATGATAGGCATAAATAAGGACACATACCAATAAAGTAAACTACATAGAAAATGTAAATTGGAAATGGATAAACTAGACCAAACTACTAACATGCTAATAACACAGCATAATAATAGTCCAATAAACTATTTAGAGAATATTAAATCTCAGAAGTGCTCCTTCACCCTGATGTATCAAATGGGAATGAATGGATACTTCTAAAGAAAAACTATTTTTCTGAGGATATTTTTATTAACCACTTTGTTTTTTTCCAACTGGCATTATTAACCATTTGGAATCATACATATAGAAATCATCTAATCCAATCAACTTATTTTATAAAAAGATGTCAAAGGGAGATCAAAGAAGGTAACTAATGCGTCAATCAATCACACTTCATTCAATACCAAAGGAAGGCTAGACATGTAATTATCAGATTCCTTTTTTTTTTTTTTTTTTTTTTTTAATTCTTGGCACTACACAAATATTTCTTTGGATACATTTTAAAATCAGTAGTACTACTCTGATGCAGTTATGGCTCAAAAAGGATCTATTACAACAATCTTGTGAGATGATTTTCTAAATATAGGAACCAAGATATTGTGTAAACAAATAAATAAAATCCAGTAACAAAGGTTCTCTATTCTATTAAGTTTTTAATTATTGAAACTGTTTCTAAAATGACTACACATAAGAAAAAAAGCTTCACTAATCCTTACCTGATTGCTCTTTTACACCATCCACTATAACTTAATGATACTTTAAAAATGTTGGTGTTGATATTGAAGGTTTAGTTAGAGATCAGTTTTTTATCACATAGACAGTATTTCTTTGTTCCTATCAAGCACTACTCTTAAAAATTTGTAAGACAGAAGGAAGTGGATCAGTTCAATTATGTGCATAAAATATGCAGTGGATTTATAAAAATGTTACAACCTATTTAATTTAGGAAAGGATTTCTTAAATTCTATTTATTGCCTATTATCCTAACTCAAAAGAATATATTTAATGTAAAAATCTTACAAAAATAAAGTGACAGAAGAAATAAAATGATCAATAATTACAGCCATTTTTATCAGGCATAGACACTGATGTTTTATTTTTATTTTGCATATGTAATCATAATTCAGAAGTTATATTACTGACATACACATCTACGTAGCATTATTATGCGTACCACAAATTTAAACTAAGAATTAACATTTCATACTGTAAGGGGTATTCAAGGGACTATTTATATGGCAAATTTAATGACCTAATTAAAAACTGATACAGAACAAATTCTAATGATTATTTTCTTGATGCCTATAATTAAGAAATTGGTATAATTTTAGCTTTTTTCCTAGCACATATTCAAAAACAGGTAATGAACATTCTTACTGCATGGAACCTAGAGTAAAAAATTCAGAAAAAAGTCTGAGATTCTTTCCTACAGTTAAGTGCTGTTCTTTCAAAATAAAAATGCGAAGGTATAATATTCAAAATTGACAAATACTGCAAAGGAAACACTCATTTGAAAGCTCTTTTTAAAATCTGGTTTCAGCTAAACTGTGAGAATATAATTCAGACTAAAGATAAACATGTGCAAACTCTAATCAAACATGACTGCCCTGAAAATCTGGGTCTCCGATAGTGTGGAATAGAGGTGACTATTATTTCTAGTTTGAAAAAAATCTCAATTCTCCAAACTAGTTTTAAAACTAGGAATTTACAATAGTTCACAGTGTATAAATTTTGCCACTCTAATCAACTACCTAACCATTCCTCACACTGGCTTCACAGTGAGAAACTTTTCAATAGTCCAATTTCACATCATCTACTAAAATAGTGGGTCTTAGACTTTTTGACTGTCATAGATAGGCATCCTTTTTAAAAATCTGGGTGACAGAAATAGGGTTGTCAACTTTTCATTTTGCCATAAAAGGGCTTTTTTAAAGAATGAAACCTAACTTCCATCCATTATCACAAGTATTTTAAAACACAAACGATATCTTGGCAACAAAAAACAGGATGAGAAAAAAGGTGTGTCCTTCTAAATGAATTAACTTTATGAAAAACTCAATTTATACACACATTCTAACTGTACATGTATAATTTTCTGCAATCAAGAGATGGTATGGGTCTATATGAGATTATTTAAAATCTGTTGGACTTAAAAAAAATGAACTAAAGTTTTCTATTTCTCATACTTATTCCTCAATTCCTGTCTTCTCCGTCACTTTGGGAGAGTATGGGCAGAGCTGTTTACACTACTAGAAATATCTACTCTGGCTACTTGATTCACAATATGGAACTTGCAAGATGAGGTTATTTCTTGCAGAAAAAGGGTAGCACCAAACTGCCTTACCTGTCTACAGCACCACTTGCAGGGGAGGGGGAGGAGGCAGTTCTTTAGGTAGGGCAGTGCAATGCTTCCTCCTCTTCTGCAAGCAGTGCTGGAGGTGCTGTAGAAGGAAGGGCATCAATGAGAGGTATGGAAGAAACGGTGGAGCACATGAGGAATGTTCGTGCAAAGTACTTTTTGCCCACCGATGCTAAATACAGTGCCCAGGGTATAAGTCTCCACATCAGTAAAAAAATACCTATTACAGTCTCCAAAACTGAATACGATCAATGCCAACTTAAAATGTAAGGCATGGAAGGTTATGTTTTTTGAAGTTACTAGCATGTGGATAAAAAATATACTTCAAAAGTTATGTATTGAAAAAAGATCTTAATTTCAGCCTTCATTCTGAATTTCTTGTTGACTAGGTTCCGATATAATATACTTAAAATATCTATAAACATAATTTCAATTCTAAAAAAAAGGAATATTTTCTTAAAGAGTTTATTTACATAAGATTTACCTGCAGTAAATTTTTGAAATTGGATTGCATAGCTTTTTTTAAGGTCCTTTAAATTAAAAGATTGTACAATTTAAAAAATTAACATGTTGGAATTTAAGATAACTCCTAAAATTCTGAAGAGTCTATATTACGGATGCTAAAATTCTTAAATAATATAATCTGTATTTGTTTAAGATACTACTCTGAATATATGTCTATTGGCAACAAATGCTTTATAGTATTTGTTTTTCAAATTATTTAATGATAAATTCTGCTGAAGACACTTGTGGTATGTGCTTTACCAACCAAATAATTATATTCATAACAAATTTATCCTACAGTTCGTTTAACTTGTCTAAGTGAAAATAAGATGCACTATATTTGCATTATGTAGTCTCTAGAGCCACATTTCAATTATTTTTCTGACACAGCATAATAACATAAAATTACTTTATAATGCTGCCATGAAATTTTATACATTTTCTACAAAGAAATTAAAGCTAACTTAATAGCAGTTAAGTAACTTATCATGCTTCTAATACATTCATTGATCTAAAATAACTTATTAACATATATCTAACATTGAGTTTACTTGATCATAACCTTTCAATTAAGTTTTCCTATGAAAATTATCAACTACCTTAAACATTTTGATAAACTATGTTACTGATGTATATTCTCTATAAACTGTATTGGTAGATAATATAATCCTCGAAGTCACTCCAAGGAATAATCTCAACAATTTGTACAGACAAGAGCAAATTCCAGCCTCAAATTAAAAGAAATCATTACTGTAAATTATTGGCAGGGCTATGTTCATAACTGTTAAAATATGACACTTTATGAAAATAAATAAATCTCACAAGTTTGTCAACAGACATGGGTATATCTTAAAAATTTGGGATGCTATTGCTTATAATGCCAACATCTATTTAATTAAATGAACCCAAATGTATAAATATCAAGCTTCTCAATCTTTTCAGGCACTTTCATTATGTATGGATGTACATATTTCAGTCTGTATTCAAACTGATAAGCTACTAATCATGTTTAATATGGTCAACCTGAATATGACAAAAAATAGTGATTACCTATTTCAGAATGAAGAAGATACTTAGAAATTTTCATATAAAGATATACACATCCATAGTCTTTCTAGAAGGAAGAAGTACTTACTATGTGGTAGTATAACTACCATATATAATTTATAGCTGTAGACATGACAGATTCTTTTCAGAATGGGCTACTTACTATATTGAAGACAATCTAGTCTTACTGGTAAAACATCTACAAATGAAACCTTATCAATTATACTGATTACTGAATTTTAAAAGTATTCGCAATAAAAGAAAGTATGCCAATATTGTTCTAGCTTATATTTTTGCTTTATCATTAAATATAACTTTGGAGTTCCTTGAAATAAAAAACGTACCCACCTCACAAAATAATGTAAGCTTGTCATCTGGTAAAAGACCATTAGCTTCATCAAGCAAAAAATCCCTTCGAATGAATTTTTTAAAACCCCAGTCTTTCCCTTGTACAAATCGATATGCTCTTTGGCTTTCTGGTGGAAAACAGAACAGAAGTTTAAACAAAAGAATCATCTAAGAATGTTAATGACAACACAGTTAAATGAATGTACAAAAATAAAACTTGGCCAATACATTCATTATAAAAATTATAGATATGTGTGTTCATAAAATGTCACAAGATTTACATCAGGTAGGACCAGATTGGTTCACAGCACTACTCAGATTTTGGCCATTATCAGTGAGCTCACTTTCAGATTCCTCCATCTTTAAGCAGAAGAAAAGCAGATCAAATCTCTTGGAGAAGGAAGAGATCTCTCTAACAATGCAGGCTCTTTAATGATGAAAAAGGATCAAAATACATTGGCATAGTCATACTCCTCCTCCTCCTCAGAACCTGATAAGAAAACATAGCTCTCATTTCTTGTTTCTCCCTTTAAAAATGGATGCTCTAAATCACAATGGCATCCTTTAACTTTCCTGGGGCATCTACCCCACCAGAGAAAAATCCATTAACTGGTAAAAAGAAGCTAAATAAAGTCTCTTATCACCCTAGATCTTTGGACATAATCTCTTCATCCCTAAAAACAACTTTCATAAAAGTCTAAAAGATGGATTTAGTATAATCTGTAAATGCCTTAATAATGTCGGAGGTAAATTTTTCAAATGTCTAACATACTGGAGAACTGTATATTAAAAAAATAAACAAGATCCTCTACAGAAAGTATTCACAATCTGTTATACAAAGAATTAACTGGAGGTGAAAAACCAAAAATAAATTTAATTGAAAGACTCCATGTTACAGGCTGAATGTTTGTTTGTATCTCCTCAAAATTCTTACATTGAAATCCTATCCCCCAATGTGATGGTATTAAGAGGTCAGTGAGGGGCGCCTGGGTGGCTCAGTTTGTTGAGCATTCGACTTCAGCTCAGGTCATGATCTCACTGTCTGTGAGCTGGAGCCTGCTTCAGATTCTGTGTCTCCCTCTCTCCCTACCCCTCCCCTGCTCACGTTCTCTCTCTCTTCCTCAAAAATAAACATTTAAAACAATTAAAAAAAAAAAAAAAGAGAGACTGGAATTAGAGGAGTTCATAAAGGTGGAGCCCTTATGAATGTGATTAGTGCTTTATAAAAGACACTCCACAAAGCTCCCTAGCTCAATCTGCCATGTGAAGATGCAGCAAGAGAAATCAGTAGTCTACAATCCAGAAGATGGCCTTCACCAGAACCTGGCCATGCTGGTACTTTGATCTTGTACACTCAGCCTTCATAAGCCAGCCAATCTATAGCACTTTGTTACAGCAACCTAAACTAAGACACTCCACTACCGTAAATGTCAGACACCATGAAAATATATGTGAAACTATGTTATTAATTCGGCAAAAGATAATTTTTAAAAGTGTATTTTAAAAGTTTTTTTTTTTTTGTAAAGACATTACTTGATTCTGTGATTCACTTCTAGAAATCACTTAAAATTTAATGTGGCGGTTCAAGATATATTTTCTTACTATGCACATTGTATATTTCCTACAATGCTCTTCTTTATGAAGCTCCAGACCACATGGTTTCAGTTGGCTATATATGTGAAGCTTGAGATGAATTAAATAGATCTGGAGACTAAGAAAAACTGATTTCCTTTCGGTCAGTGTTTAGTCCACCGCTTAAAAAAATTCTAGTGACAAAATATCAGAACATTCAATCTCCTTTCACACTGTTCCTCAGATTTTATTATCTGGTAAAAACAGCAAGGGAGAAATATTTCCTGAGCACCGATTATATTTGCCAGAAATTGAACCAGGCACCTTGCCCTAAAAGCAACAATTTTTCTAAGTGACAAGTATATATTGTTTTAGGACAAGAAAAAGTAAAATTTTAATATTATTTTTAACAAACTGTACATGTCTTATGAAGTCTAAGATTTAGTAAAACAACCATAACTACACTGGCATTTAAAATTAAATGGCCACATTACATGTTTTAGGTTAAGCAGATTTCAGTGGGGAAAAAATATCCTTTCCAGGGAAAAGTATGTAAGTTAACATGTAGTTAGTTACTCAGAGACTTCTTTATCCCAAATCACTTACCCATTGCTTTTGTTTCTTCCCTTTTAGCGTTTAGAAGGGAAAATTTGAATTTTGCTCGAACTTCACTTTTTGGGCAGCTGACTAAAAGCAAATATAAGGACAAGTAGTCTTTACTTTCATCATCTAATCCCTTTGGGTTTACCCTCAGGCACCTAAAACAAAACAATAGGCTCATATGGAGGAATACAAAACGTAAAACTCAAAAGAGAGAGGCAATACTGAAATTCGTTGTCAGATAATATCACAAACAACACTCCCATCAATATCCCCAGTTCTTTGTAATTCTCTATACTTTTAGGAACTTACAAATCTAGTATAAAATTAGACTAATGTCCATGAAGAAACAATAACAGAGGCGCCTGGGTGGACCAGTCGGTTAAGCATCCGACTTCAGCTCAGGTCATGATCTCACAGTTCGTGGGTTTGAGATGCACGTTGGGCTCTGTGCTGACAGCTCAGAGCCTGGAGCCTGCTTCTGATTCTGTGTCTCCCTCTCTCTCTCTGCTCCTCCCCTGCTTACACTCTGTCTCTTTCTATCTCAAAAACAAACATTAAAAAAAAAAACAACCAAAAAACAGTAACAACCAAACTATAAAGTAGATGAAAATAATATCAAAACAAAATTCAAAACAAAAATCTTACCATTTCATTTTGTCACTGGGGCTAGATGAGAATGTTGAACTTTTTAACACTTCACCCATTTCCTCTCGACAAAAGCTGAAGTTATTAATGGTCCACATGTAGGAAAATTTTACTACTTTAACCTAAGAGATTCAGAAAACTATTTTTACAATGATGACTTATATGCTTTTAGCTTATCACATGTTAAACATCCTATGACTCACTTTTCTTAATACTTGGAATAACTATGACAAAGTGCTTTACAATATTCTCAAAATGCTATAACATTTTTAAGTGACATAACATAAAGTAAGGCATTTTTAACAGCATGTACCTGTGTATAACACCAGCTTTCTGCTATAGGACCAGTAGACATATCTCCAGGGAGAGGTGGGGTAGGTTCCCGGGACATTGCCACTTTATTGCAGTCTTCCAAGATTTATGCAATATCCCACACAGATGAATACTTTACTACAAAGAAAAGAAGTTTCATTGCTGATGAAAAAGTTTGGATCAAGATAGTACTTCAACAATCATAAAACAATTACTTTCTCAAATTTGATTATGAGGGAACATGCAAGGATTTCATTATTTCAATAATTAAAAAAAATCATAACCCTTTGGGACATATAACACTTAAAATCTAAACAAACAGAATGCTTATAGATAAGACATTATTTTATACAGGTATATTTATCAAAATACCACAAATCAATAAATAACCTACATATACACATAAAATCACAAAATAACATGGAAGCTTACCGGCAACAATTACAATTTAGCTTTGAATGAGGCAGGAGTTAGACCTCCAAGCAGTCTAAAATCCACCTATATGACTCCCCAAAACTTACTCATGGCCTAACGTTTACCAGAACACTTACCAATAACATGTTGATTAACACATATTTTGTATATGTGTTATATGCTGTATTCTTCTAATAAATTAAGCCAGAGAAAATGTTAAGAAAATCATAAGAGAAAATACATTTACTGTACTATATTTATCGAAGAAGAATCTGCAAATAAGTGGACCTGTCCAGTAAGTGGACAGTTTAAACCCATGTTTTTCAAGGGTCAACTTTAATATCTGATTCACCTTTCTTCATCTTTTCATTGATATATTCACAAAAATCTAAAGGGTTGCAAAGTTAGAACAGTCCTGAAAACTACAAATATTAGTCACTCATCTGTCAAAGTTTTGGCCAACTAGAACAAAGAATGAGAACTCAGAAGCAATGCTGTATTAAGAAGAATTACACAGATTTCCACAGAAGTCCACCTATATCTCAGACTAACAGGTGTCTCTGTTAATATTTTGTTCCTATCAGAGTGCCCCCTACTACATAATATGTACCTTATCAGAAAATTTCTTTCTCGTTAGCTGTTCTCATACTACATTCACTTGGGCATATAATTAATTCAGCATAACTTGGCCAGGACATTAGTAACTGGAGAGTGATACTTTGCAACTTGGAAGGTCTATAAAAGAAAGAGGAGAAACCCAAGAGCTACATAGGTAGTATAGTTTGCAGGGGTGTGGGTGAGGATGTTTGAAGCTTACACTCAAACATAGAAACATCATCCAGAATTCAAAAGGAAATATTTGTTTTGTGTCTACAACCAATGTAACAATAGTATGAAACAAGAAAACAAAGACTGAAGAAAACTATGGGAAAGATGCACAGAAACAAAAATACCTACAAAAGGTATGAAAAAATGTAGACGTACAAATGAAGAAGTATGTTATAAATTTGCACCAGAAATAAACAGTGAAAATACAAAACTACCACTGAGATATACTGCTGTGAAATTCAAAGTGAGAAAAAAATGTTATAAGTATACATGTGTTCCTTTAAAGGAACAAAAATCAAGATGGCCCTATTTTTCTCCACATTGTTAAACGTCTGAAAGTAACAGGATAATTACTAAAGAGTTCTAAGTGAAAAAGAGCTGTAGCACAAGGACTGTACATTCTATCATGTTTTTATTCACGTTTAAAGCAGCAAAAATTCACTTCCAGATGTGTGAAATATGTAAACCACCTCCATAGCTATTTGGTGAAGGAATGAATTCACTCAAGTTATTTTTCTGCCAAAGACAGATGAATCAAAAGTAAAAAGAGACAAAAAACCTCCACTATGATGCTAAGTTCTGATTTTTAAACCTCTGAACATGTACAACAAATCTATAATGTTTTAAAACTGCAGAGACATGCAAAAAAAGCTTTTAGAACACAGTAACAAAATAAGTGAATAAAATATTAAGTAAAATTATGAAATAATTGGAAATCTATATATGAAAGGGTGACATTCATCTGACCCTCAGATTAAGAAACAGCTGATTCAAATGAAAAGTCAGGTTTGTGGGGGAAAAAAACTACCAACTTAAATGACTCAAAGTTTAGTTTAAAAGGAAGAAAACCTGACGAATTAATTGTAATTCATTCATCCACTGGTAACTACTATTTATAATATGTTCTTCAAGCACAGGAAACATGTTGGGGCAAAAACATAAACTAGTAAATAAATAAGACAATAAATTATAGTAAATGAAACTAAAAGGAAACAAAGAAACAGGAAAAGTAATTGTTATGCAACAGCTGAAAATTCTTCAATTAGGTACTGAGAAAATCAGTTAAGTCGGCTCTGAAGGGTAGATATTTGAGTTGAGAACTAAAAGATAAAAAACAGCTGAGACACATCAAGGAAAGGTGTCTATCAGAGAGTAGAAAGAACAGCCAACGCCAAGGCCCTAGTTCAGGAAAGAATTTGATCAAATTTCAGGAAAAGGAAGGAGTCCAATGTGGTTGATGTCACTGATGGATTTTTCAGTATAATTTAGACAGTAAGATCAGAATTAGAGTGAAAATACTTCAAATGGAACAGTTTTAAAACTAATCCTTTATGATTAGATTGTTCATGTAATTTCTCTTTAAAAATATTTTTTGAATGTTTATTTTTGTGAGAGAGACACACCATGAGTGGGGGAGAAGGAGGCAGAGGGGGTGGGGGAGAGGAGAGAAGGAGAGAGAGAGAGAGAGAGAGAGAGAGAGAGAGAGAGAGAGAGAGAGTGTCCAAAGCAGGATTCAGGCTCTGAACTGCCAGCACAGAGCCGGACTCAGAACTTGAACTCAAGTACAGTGAGATCATGCCCCCTGAACCGAAGTAGGCATGACCTGAGCCGAAGTCATATGCTTAACTGACTGAGCCACCCAGGCACCCCTGTTATTTCCTTTTTAAATTATGGCATTTATACTAACACACTCACCCAAATGTATTTATATTTATGTTAACTTCCTCACATACAAGAAGTTCTTATCATGTGATGTACCTGCAGGACAGCACAATGGGAGAATCAGCAAGGTAGGCAGGCAAGAAAGTGAGAATAACACTAGGAATACTGTACCAGGAGTACTTAAAAGTTATCAGTATTAAAGAAGAGGGGTGAAAACCAAGTGGATGTTCCTTAACTAAACAAGCAAAAATAGAATAGAGATGAATGATGGCAGAAGAATGGCTCAAAGAAAAGGGAATATATAATTTAAGAGCATTGCCCATTGTCACTTCAACAAGAATTACTCATTTCTGATAAAAAATCAGATACTCCCCTTAGGTACCTCCAAGTTGTTACCTTCAATTGCTTTTATAAACCACAAATGGTTATTTTTATTTGAAAACAGAACAGCAAACAGGCAATCATAACAAGATCACTAACAGAACACTATCATTTTAAAGATATTAGTCCTGAGAGATTGAAGAAGATGGCGGCTTAGGAGGACGCTGGATTCACCTTGCGTCCTGCTGATCACTTAGATTCCACCTACACCTGCCTAAATAACCCAGAAAACCGCCAGAGGATTAGCAGAATGGAGTCTCCGGAGCCAAGCGCAGACGAGAGGCCCACGGAAGAGGGTAGGAAGGGCGGCGAGGCGGTGCACGCTCCACGGAATGGCGGGAGGGAGCCAGGGCGGAGGGGCGGCTCACCGGCCAAGCAGAGCCCCCGAGTCTGGCTTGCAAAAGCTGAGGGGCCCAACGGACGGAGTGTGTTCCGACAGCAAGCGCGACTTAGCGTCTGGGAGGTCATAAGTTAACAGCTCTGCTCAGAAAGCGGGAAGGCTGGAGGACAAAGGCAGGGAGAGCTGCTGAGCCCCCTGACGACAGAGCTCAGTTTGGTGGGGAACAAAGGCGCTCGCCAGCGCCATCTTCCCCGCCCATCCCCCAGCCAAAATCCCAAAGGGAACCAGTTCCTGCCAGGGAACTTGCTCGCTCCGCGCAAACACCCAACTCTGTGCTTCTGCGGAGCCAAACCTCCGGCAGCGGATCTGACTCCCTCCCGCTGCCACAGGGCCCCTCCTGAAGTGGATCACCTAAGGAGAAGCGAGCTAAGCCTGCCCCTCCTGCCCCCGTGCACCTTGCCTACCCACCCCAGCTAATATGCCAGATCCCCAGCACCACAAGCCTGGCAGTGTGCAAGTAGCCCAGACAGGCCAAGCCACCCCACGCTGAATCCCACCCCTAGGAGAGGGGAAGAGAAGGCACACACCAGTCTGACTGTGGCCCCAGCGGTGGGCTGGGGGCAGACATCAGGTCTGACTGCGGCCCCGCCCACCAACTCCAGTTATACACCACAGCACAGGGGAAGTGCCCTGCAGGTCCTCACCACTCCAGGGACTATCCAAAATGACCAAGCGGAAGAATTCCCCTCAGAAGAATCTCCAGGAAATAACAAAGCTAATGAACTGATCAAAAAGGATTTAAATAATATAACAGAAAGTGAATTTAGAATAGTCATAAAATTAATCGCTGGTCTTGAAAACAGTATAGAGGACAGCAGAGAATCTCTTGCTACAGAGATCAAGGGACTAAGGAACAGTCAGGAGGAGCTGAAAAGCGTTTTAAACGAAATGCAAAACAAAATGGAAACGACGACAGCTCGGATTGAAGAGGCAGAGGAGAAAATAGGTGAACTAGAAGATAAAGTTATGGAAAAAGAGGAAGCTGAGAAAATGATAAAAAAATCCAGGAGTATGAGGGGAAAATTAGAGAACTAAGTGATACACTAAAAAGAAATAATATACGCATAATTGGTATCCCAGAGGAGGAGGAGAGAGGGAAAGGTGCTGAAGGGGTACTTGAAGAAATTATAACTGAGAACTTCCCTGAACTGGGGAAGGAAAAAGGCATTGAAATCCAAGAGGCACAGAGAACTCCCTTCAGACGTAACTTGAATTGATCTTCTGCACGACATATCATAGTCAAACTGGCAAAATACAAGGACAAAGAGAAAATTCTGAAAGCAGCAAGGTATAAACGTGCCCTCACATATAAAGGGAGACCTATAAGACTCGTGACTGATCTCTCTTTTGAAACTTGGCAGGCCAGAAAGAATTGGCACGAGATCTTCAGTGTGCTAAACAGGAAAAATATGCAGCCAAGAATCCTTTATCCAGCAAGTCTGTCATTTAGAATAGAAAGAGAGATAAAGGTCTTCCCAAACAAAAACTGAAGGAATTTGTCACCACTAAACCAGCCCTAAAAGAGATCCTAAGGGGGATCCTGTGAGACAAAGTACCAGAGACATCACTACAAGCATAAAACATACAGACATCACAGTGACTCTAACCGGTATCTTTCTATAATAACACTGAATGTAAATGGATTAAATGCGCCAACCAAAAGACATAGGGTATCAGAATGGATAAAAAAACAAGACCCATCTATTTGCTGTCTACAAGAGACTCATTTTAGACCTGAGGACACCTTTAGATTGAGAGTGAGGGGATGGAGAACTATTTATCATGCGACTGGAAGCCAAAAGAAAGCTGGAGTAGCCACTTATATCAGACAAACTAGACTTTAAATTAAAGGCTGTTAACAAGAGATGAAGAAGGGCATTATATAATAATTACAGGGTCTATCCATCAGGAAGAGCTAACAATTATAAATGTCTATGCGCCGAATACCGGAGCCCCCATATATATAAACAATTACTCACAAACATAAGCAACGTTATTGATAAGAATGTGGTAATTGCAGGGGACTTTAACACCCCACTTACAGAAATGGATAGATCATCTAGACACACGGTCAATAAAGAAACAAGGGCCCTGAATGAGACATTGGATCAGATGGACTTGACAGATAT
The DNA here is from genome assembly GCF_022837055.1 of Prionailurus viverrinus. Classification (NCBI taxonomy): domain Eukaryota; kingdom Metazoa; phylum Chordata; class Mammalia; order Carnivora; family Felidae; genus Prionailurus; species Prionailurus viverrinus. Next base: position 87,147,975 of record NC_062568.1, read on the forward strand.
ATTTAGAACTCTGCATCCCAAAGCAACCGAATGTACTTTCTTCTCGAGTGCACATGGAACATTCTCCAAGATAGATCATATACTGGGTCACAAAACAGCCCTTCATAAGTTTACAAGAATTGAAATTATACCATGCATACTTTCAGACCACAATGCTATGAAGCTTGAAATCAACCACAGAAAAAAGTCTGGAAAACCTCCAAAAGCATGGAGGTTAAAGAACACCCTACTAACGAATGAGTGGGTCAGCCAGGCAATTAGAGAAGAAATTAAAAATATATGGAAACAAACGAAAATGAAAATACAACAATCCAAACGCTTTGGGACGCAGCAAAGGCAGTCCTGAGAGGAAAATACATTGCAATCCAGGCCTATCTCAAGAAACAAGAAAAATCCTAAATACAAAATCTAACAGCACACCTAAAGGAACTAGAAGCAGAACAGCAAAGGCAGCCTAAACCCAGCAGAAGAAGAGAAATAATAAAGATCAGAGCAGAAATAAACAATATAGAATCTAAAAAAACTGTAGAGCAGATCAACGAAACCAAGAGTTGGTTTTTTGAAAAAAATAAACAAAATTGACAAACCTCTAGGCAGGCTTCTCAAAAAGAAAAGGGAGATGACCCAAATAGATAAAATCATGAATGAAAATGGAATTATTACAACCAATCCCTCAGAGATACAAACAATTATCAGGGAATACTATGAAAAATTATATGCCAACAATTTGGACAACCTGGAAGAAATGGACAAATTCCTAAACACCCACACTCTTCCAAAACTCAATCAGGAGGAAATAGAAAGCTTGAATAGACCCATAACCAGCGAAGAAATTGAATCGGTTATCAAAAATCTCCCAACAAATAAGAGTCCAGGACCAGATGGCTTCCCAGGGGAGTTCTACCAGACGTTTAAGGCAGAGATAATACCTATCCTTCTCAAGCTATTCCAAGAAATAGAAAGGGAAGGAAAACTCCCAGACTCATTCTATGAAGCCAGTATTACTTTGATTCCTAAACCAGACAGAGACCCAGTAAAAAAAGAGAACTACAGGCCAATATCCCTGATGAATATGGATGCAAAAATTCTCAGTAAGATACTAGCAAACCGAATTCAACAGCATATAAAAAGAATTATTCACCATGATCAAGTGGGATTCATTCCTGGGATGCAGGGCTGGTTCAACATTCGCAAATCAATCAACGTGATACATCACATTAACAAAAGAAAAGATAAGAACCATATGATCCTGTCAATCGATGCAGAAAAGGCCTTTGACAAAATCCAGCACCCTTTCTTAATAAAAACTCTTGAGAAAGTCGGGATAGAAGGAACATACTTAAACATCATAAAAGCCATTTATGAAAAGCCCACAGCTAACATCATCCTCAACAGGGAAAAACTGAGAGCTTTTTCCCTGAGATCAGAAACACAACAGGGATGCCCACTCTCACTGCTGTTGTTTAACATAGTGCTGGAAGTTCTAGCATCAGCAATCAGACAACAAAAGGAAATCAAAGGCATCCAAATTGGCAAAGATGAAGTCAAGCTTTCGCTTTTTGCAAATGACATGATATTATACATGGAAAACCCGATAGACTCCACCAAAAGTCTGCTAGAACTGATACATGAATTCAGCAAAGTTGCAGGATACAAAATCAATGTACAGAAATCAGTTGCATTCTTATACACTAACAATGAAGCAACAGAAAGACAAATAAAGAAACTGATCCCATTCATAACTGCACCAAGAAGCATAAAATACCTAGGAATAAATCTAACCAAAGATGTAAAAGATCTGTATGCTGAAAAGTATAGAAAGCTTATGAAGGTAATTGAAGAAGATATAAAGAAATGGAAAGACATTCCCTGCTCATGGATTGGAAGAATAAATAGTGTCAAAATGTCAATACTACCCAAAGGTATCTACACATTCAATGCAATCCCAATCAAAATTGCACCAGCATTCTTCTCGAAACTAGAACAAGCAATCCTAAAATTCATATGGAACCACAAAAGGCCCCGAATAGCCAAAGGAATTTTGAAGAAGACCAAAGCAGGAGGCATCAAAATCCCAGACTTTAGCCTCTACTAGAAAGCTGTCAACATCAAGACAGCATGGTATTGGCACAAAAACAGACACATAGACCAATGGAATAGAATAGAAACCCCAGAACTAGACCCACAAACGTATGGCCAACTCATCTTTGACAAAGCAGGAAAGAACATCCAATGGAAAAAAGACAGTCTCTTTAACAAATGGTGCTGGGAGAACTGGACAGCAACATGCAGAAGGTTGAAACTAGACCACTTTCTCACACCATTCACAAAAATAAACTCAAAATGGATAAAGGACCTGAATGTGAGACAGGAAACCATCAAAACCTTAGAGGAGAAAGCAGGAAAAGACCTCTCTGACCTCAGCCGTAGCAATCTCTTACTCGACACATCCCCAAAGGCAAGGGAATTAAAAGCAAAAGTGAATTACTGGGACCTTATGAAGATAAAAAGCTTCTGCACAGCAAAGGAAACAACCAACAAAACTAAAAGGCAACCAACGGAATGGGAAAAGATAGTTGCAAATGACATATCAGACAAAGGGCTAGTATCCAAAATCTATAAAGAGCTCACCAAACTCCACACCCGAAAAACAAATAACCCAGTGAAGAAATGGGCAGAAAACATGAATAGACACTTCTCTAAAGAAGACATCCGGATGGCCAACAGGCACATGAAAAGATGTTCAGCGTTGCTCCTTATCAGGGAAATACAAATCAAAACCACACTCAGGTATCACCTCACGCCAGTCAGAGTGGCCAAAACGAACAAATCAGGAGACTATAGGTGCTGGAGAGGATGTGGAGAAACGGGAACCCTCTTGCACTGTTGGTGGGAATGCAAATGGGTGCAGCTGCTCTGGAAAGCAGTGTGGAGGTTCCTCAGAAAATTAAAAATAGACCTACCCTATGACCCAGCAATAGCACTGCTAGGAATTTATCCAAGGGATACAGGAGTGCTGATGCATAGGGGCACTTGTACCCCAATATTTATAGCAGCACTCTCAACAATAGCCAAATTATGGAAAGAGCCTAAATGTCCATCAACTGATGAATGGATAAAGAAATTGTGGTTTATATACACAATGGAATACTACGTAGCAATGAGAAAAAATGAAATATGGCCTTTTGTAGCAACGTGGATGGAACTGGAGAGTGTGATGCTAAGTGAAATAAGCCATACAGAGAAAGACAGATACCATATGGTTTCACTCTTATGTGGATCCTAAGAAACTTAACAGAAACCCATGGGGGAAGGGAAGGGAAAAAAAAAAAAAAAAAAGAGCTTAGAGTGGGAGAGAGCCAAAACATAAGAGACTGTTAAAAACTGAGAACAAACTAAGGGTTGATGGGGGGTGGGAGGGAGGGGAGGGTGGGTGATGGGTATTGAGGAGGGCAACTTTTGGGATGAGCACTGGGTGTTGTATGGAAACCAATTTGAAAATAAATTTCATATTAAAAAAAATAAATAAATAAAGATATTAGTTGTCCTTACATACTTAAGAGTATTTATTAAGGTATAATTTACAAATCACAAAATTCACCCATTACAGATGAATGATTTTTAGTGAATTTATACAGCTGTGCACTCATATAAATATAAATATTTAACATTTATATATTTAACATTTAAATATAAAACAGTTTTAGAATTCACCCATCATCCCAAAAGATCCTTCCTACCCCCAAATTTAGGCAATCTGTTTTCTACAGTTAGACCTTTACCTAGATACCTAAATACAATTGTACAATATGTAGTTCTAGTTGACTTCTGCTTTTTTTTCCTGAATATGTGTTACAGTTTCCTGCTTCTTGTCTCATAATTTTTGGCTGAAAGCTGGACATTTTGATTAATACACTGTAGCAACTCTGGATTCTGAATTGAGTTACTGTGGGTTGTTGTTGTTGTTTTTAGTAACTTGCCTGGACTCAACTGCAGTGTCTATTGCCACCATACCGTCTGGATGCTGATGTCCCTGCTTGGCTTTTTCTTCTTCTTCTTCTTCTTCTCTTTGCCTGGTTAAGCAAACCTTGCAGATTGCCCCCTTCCTTCACACTGAGTTTGCTAGTTTTCACTGACAAAACCACAGGTTCCCTGCTCCCTGCCCAAAATCAAATCACCTGATCTGCTATTTTCCTGGCTGGCCCCAGACTGATAAAACTATCACTTTTGCCTACTGGGTTAGGAGTGGAAATAGAAGCACTAAGTGGAGCTGGATGTTTCTCTTAAACAAATTCATAGTAAATGTACTAAAAATGTACTGAAAAAATTATCAGACTTACCTATTAGAAATATGGGAAAGGGCCCTGTCCTAGTTAATAGCTTTTGCCAATTGGTTCTGAAGCGAGCTGATAAACCTTTACGAACAATTTCAAAAACATAAACCAAGAAAAGTATTTGCACTCCATGATAGCACATGAGGGGTTAATTTCCCTATGACATAAGAAATTCCTGAAAATTAGAAAAAGTCAAGAATACTAATAATTCACAGAAAAAGAACTTTACTCATGACTAAAGAAATACAAATTAAAAGAAAATTAAGAAGTCATTTTGTAACCTATCAGACTGGCAAAAACAATCCAAAAAATTGTGACAATATAAGGACAGGCACTCTCATATGTTTCTAGTGGGAATATAAATTATAAAGTTGTTTTAATAATCTCCCTTCTCATTTTTTATGGTGAAATTCCTGGAAAAGAAGAGAAGGAAATAATGCTAATAAGCCACTAATTTTGTAAGTTTGAAAATACCTATAGCATTACTTGATGGCCATGAAAACAATTTATACCATTTCTGGTGGCTAAGAAAAAATTTAACCTCATTTGTAATCAATAAAATACAAAAAGAACACATATAATTTTTTACTTATAGTATGGTCAAAGATTATTTAAATCATTAATCTCTACAACCAGCAAAACTGCAGAGATGCAGACATTACTGATATGCCTGTTTGTGAAACAATTTTACCATTAATATCAAAAGAAATTCTTTATCAGATTCAGCCTAGAATTTTATCACAATATTACAACTGTGGAGAAAGAGAATTAAGTATTAACACAGTATGTTTCTATGATCTACATGAAGAAGTATGAAACTATTAAGAGTATAAATTTTCTTAATGACAGGAAAAGTATTCAAGATCTGTAGGATGTGTATGTACACAAAATTTTTAACAATACATTTAATAATATATAATTTTATATACCTATGAAAATATGCCTAAAAGGATCTCACTTTTATAAATATAAGTAGCATACAGAGTTAATACACATGCACGAAGAAAAACAGATTGGCACATAGATGCGCTTAATTGTACTTTATCGGTGTAATGTCAACACTGATAAGGTGTACACCTAAATATTAATAGAGTCTATGTCTGGGTGGTGAGATTTTTATATTAAAAAAATTTAAGTCATATTTTTAAAAATAGAAAATACAATTGTTTGCATACCATACAAACCCACAGAAAACATGTGTGTGAGTATATGTATCACTTTCCAAGTAGTAGAGATTGAGAAATGTTCCAAGAAGATGGTAGGTCAAAGAAAATTTTAATGTAACCTTTAATGTTTAACTTTTCATAAGAAGACCAACTAATTTAATATTAATAAAATATATAAATAGGGGTGCCTGGGTGGCTCAGTCGGTTGAGCATCCAACTTTGGCTCAGGTCATGATCTCAATGGCTCATGAGTTCATCATGCCTGGCGTGTGGCTCTGTGCTGACAGCTCAGAGCCTGGAGCCTGCTTCAGATTCTGTGTCTCCCTCTCTCTCTGCGTCTCCTCTGCATGCATTTGGTCTCTCTTTCTCTCAAAAATAAAAAAAACAAAAAAAAATTTTTTTTAAAAAGCAACATAAATACATTTAAAAAACTAGAAGAGTAAAAGAAAGTTCTTTAATGCCTCTTCAAGAGTTATTACTCTCTTCAAGTGTACTCACAGCATAATTCATATATAAACGCCAACTAGAGGTACCTGGGTGGCTCAGTTGGTTAAGCGACCAACTCTCTGATTTCAGCTCAGGTCATGATCTTGCAGTTAGTGAGACTGAGCTCTGTGACAGGCTCTGTGCTGACAGCATGAAGCCTGGTTGGGATTCTGTCTCTCCCCTACTCTCTCTGCCCCTCCCCCACTCACGCACACATATGCACTCTCTCTCAAAATAAACATTTAAAAGCCAACTAAATAAAAGGCTACAAAGATTTTTGCTTTTTTTCCCCAACTACTCCTATAAATGATGCAGTCATGGAATGGGGGTATGAGAATGCTGGTGAGCAGGCTGTATTTGTGAGTCCTTACAAGACATCATGTACCTTGCGAAAATGACCAGATAGGTTAGAAAGATTACTTTAAAGATTGCAGATAATCAGAAAATGGTTGAAACGTGGAGCCAGTCTATACTCTTTCCATGGAATCAGCTACCCCTTCTGAGTTTAGAGAGCTGAAACAGCTCATACCTATCTGGTCCAGCTCTCCAGGAGTAAGACCAAGAAAAATGGAGGAGCAAGGCAAGAAAAATGGACTAGAGAAATAAACTAAGTTTATACTGTTAGATGAATAGTATAAGATAGAAAAAGATCTCCCAATATCCTTTTCAGTGCTCTTTCCAGTATTCTATTTTTAGTTCTCAAACAAACAAACAAACAAACAAACAAAAAACCAAAAAAAAAAAAACCAAACAAAGAAACCCCACAGTGGACTATCAACTACATCCGGGACATTCAGGACATCCTAATCTTGTTATTGCAGAAATGCTTACAGGAAGAGAGAGCAAAACTAAAATAAGTACTAAAGAAATAGCCCAAGATAATCAACACACATTAGTAAATACATAAAAGTTTCTTCCACATTACATACATGCTTTTCAAAATTTTTAGTGTAAAACTTATAGCATAAGTTTTACTTATTAAAGGAAATTAAGTATAGGAGTTAAGATGGCAGAGTAGCAAGAGAACCCTATGCTTGCTTTGTCTCCTGAACACAGCTAGATAAGTATCAAGTCATTCTGAACACTCAGAAAATTGATCTAAGTGCTAAGAGGAAAAAAAAACTGCACCACTAGAGGGAGAAAAGAAGCCAAATTGTGGAAGGTAGCAGGGGAGGAGACATGATTTTTGGGGGTGGGAAAGAATTACCAGTGCTGCGAGGAAAGTGAGCACTGATCAGGAAGAAAGGAGAGAAAGAGAGAGAGAGAGAGAGAGAGAGCGAGCGAGCGAGCAGGGAGCAGGGCACTGTACAAGAAAAACTTCCCCAAAACCACGGACAGGGAAAACAAGAGGAGCTAATTATCACAATACAAGCAGTGGAGCTTAAAGTCTGAAGTTTTAGAAGTTATGCCATCAATGGGTAGAATGTGGTGTTTGTAGAGGTGCTCCGGTGGAGGAGGGCAGAGGCCCAGGAGCAGATAGCATGGTCTGAGAATTCCCTGGGTCATACTAGGTGAGACAGTTCCCTTTCTTGGAGTGCGTTTAGGAGAGGTGGCACTGCCTCTCCGGGGACAAAAGCCAGCAGGCACCATTGAGCTACCCCATTCATTAGATAGGTACAGAGGCACCTGCTGATCGCAGCTAACCTGGACACCGGCTTTTTGCTGAGCTTTTACTGTAAGCTTCAAGCCCCTGCACGTTCATGTGACTGCCCTTCTGGGACAACCCTTCTGGGACAACCCAGCACCAGCCACAGTGTGGCAACATCCTCCCCTAGATGATCAACACCAGTCTGTAAGGTTTGGAGTTTTGAAACCCAGCCAACGTCCCTGGGATAAAACACAGGAGGACTGCACTGCAGGTACGCAGAGGGCTCAGACACAGTGTGAAGAGAGGGATCTGAGGGATGCCTAGGACAAGCAAGGAAAGGAGAGATTGTTTGTTCATCTCTGAGGGCTTCCTGAACAGTGGCAGGCATGAAATCCCCTCTCTGGGGATGAGAGATCTGGCTAATGCCATTTTTATCCCCTGCCATCAGCAGGGATGGACTTCAGTGAGCAGCACAGTGCCACAGCGGATGTTTTGGTGTCATACACCAAGCCCCGCCCCACTGCGCTCTGCAGGTGTTTCTGAACTAGGGAAAGTGTACCTGAGGGTCAAAGCAGCAACAGGCCCCTCCCCCCAGAAGACCAGCACAAACCTCCAATGCACCAAGTCTACTGACCATACTGTGCTGCAAAGCTTCAGCTCTAGGGAAAATAGGATCTAGCCTATTTTAACAAGCAGACCATAACACACCAAGTTAAAACTCACCAAATACTAGACAAGGTCCAAATACTTCCCACTGCAGGCAAGGAGAAACTCTGTAGAAGACTGACCTGAGGGAAAGAGCAGCCAAAACACAGCAGCAGAGTGTACACAGCATATACCAGAAATACTTCCTAAAGTGCCAGGCCCTGAACAGCATATGACTTAATATAGCCATTACTCTCAGAAGCAGGAAACATAACAGCCTTTTCTAACACACAGAAGACAGAGGCCTAGGATGAATGCCAAGACAGAGGAACTCATCCCAAAAGAAAGAAAAACAGATCGTGGCCAGAAATCTAATCAAAACAGATATAAGTAATATGCCTGAACCAGAATATAAAACAATTGTTAAGGATACTAGCTGAGCTTGAGAAAAGCATAGAAAACACCATGGAGTCACTTACCACAGAGATAAAAGACCTAAAAACTAGTCAGACTGAAATAAAAACATTCTCTGAGATGTAAAACTGACTGGATGTCATGACCACAAAGATGGAGGAAGCAGCAGAACGAATAAGTGATACAGAAGATAAAATTATGGAAAATAATGAAGCTGGAAAGAAGAGGGAAAGAAAAATACTGGATCACAAATATAGACTTAGGGAACTCAGCAACTCCATAAAGTGTACTAACATTCAAATCATAGGAGTCCCAGACGAATAGAGAGAAAAAGGGGCAGGCAGAAGGCTTATTTGAGCTACTTAGAGCTGAAAACTTCCCTTAATCTGGGGAAGGAAAGAGACACCAAATCCAAGAGGCACTGAGAATTCCCATTAAAAGCAACAAAAGCAGACCAAAATCAAGACATATGGTAGTAAAATATGCAAGATACAGAGATAAGGAAAGAATCCTGAAAGCAGCAAGAGAAAAGAAATCCCCATCTACAAGGGAAGACAAATAAGGTTAGCAGCAGATCTCTCCACAGAAACATAGCAGGGCCAGAAGGGAGTGGCATAATATATTCAACGTTCTGAATGGGAAACATATACAGCTAAGAATACTTTTTCACCAAGTAGGAGAGATAAAGAGTTTCCCCAAAAAACAAAAACTAAAGGAGCTCATAACTACTAAATTAGCCTTGGAAGAAATATTAAAGGGGATTTTTTTTTTCCGGGAGGGAGGGGGGAAGCAAAAAAAGATAGCAAGGAACAGAGAAAATCTCCAGAACCACTGATTTTACAGGTAATACAATGGCACTAAATTCAATGGAACTAAATTCACTAAATATCAATGGACTAAATGCTCCAATCAAAAGACAAAGGGTATCAAAATGGCTAAAAAAACGAACCCATCTATATAGCACCTACAAGAGCATTTTAAACCTAAAGACACCTGCAGGTTGGAAGAGACAGGATGGAGAAACATCTATCATGCAAATGGATGTCAAAAGAAAGCCAGAGTAGCCATACTTCTTTCAAACCAGATTTTAAACCAAAGAATGTGGGGCGCCTGGGTGGCGCAGTCGGTTAAGCGTCCGACTTCAGCCAGGTCACGATCTCGCGGTCCGTGAGTTCGAGCCCCGCGTCAGGCTCTGGGCTGATGGCTCAGAGCCTGGAGCCTGTTTCTGATTCTGTGTCTCCCTCTCTCTCTGCCCCTCCCCCGTTCATGCTCTGTCTCTCTCTGTCCCAAAAATAAATAAACGTTGAAAAAAAATAAATAAATAAACCAAAGAATGTAACAAGAGAAGAAGGGTACTATATGAAAATAAACAGGTCTATCCAACAAAGAAGATCTAGCAATTGTAAATATTTACACCCCAACGTGGAAGTATTTAAATATATAAATCAGTTAATAACAAACATAAAAAAGCTCATTGACAATAATAATAGTAGGAGCCTCTAACACCCCACTTACAACAATAGACAGATCATCTAAGCAAAAAATCAACGGGTAAACAATGGCTTGACAGACATTGGACCAAATGGACTTAACAGACATATTCAGAACTGTCATCCTAAAGGAGAATACACATTCTTTCCAAGTATACACATGGAACATTCTCCAGAACTGATCACAGACTGGATCAGAAATCAGGCTTCAACAAGTACAAAAAGATTGAAATCATACCACACATATTTTGAGATCAAAACACTATGAAACTTGAAGTCAACCACAAGAAAAAAATTGGAAAGACCACCAATACATGGAGATTAAACAACACCCTACTAAAGAATGAATGTATTAATCAGGAAGTTAAAGAAGAAATAAAGAAATACATGGAAGCAAATGAAAATAAAAACGTGACAGTCCAAAACCTTTGGGATGTGACCAAAGTGGTCAAAAAAAGGAAGCACATAGCAATACAGGCCTACCTCAAGAAGCAAGAAAGTCTCAAATATACAACCTAACCTTATACCTAAAGCAGGTAGAAAAGGAACATCAAATAAAGCCTAAAGCCAGCAGAAGAAGGGATATAATAAAGATCAGAGCAGAAATAAATGATATAGAAACAACAATAAAAAAGACCAGTAAAACAGATCAACAAAACTAAGAGCTGGTGGTTCTTTGAAAGAACAAAATTGATAAACCCCGAGCCAGATCTATCAAAAAGAAAAGAGAAAGGACCCTAATAAATATGGAAAAAATAAATAAAAATGAAAGTGGAGAGATCACAACCAACACACAGAAACACAATTATAAAAGAATATTATGAAAAATTGGATGCCAACAAACTGCAATTTGGAAGAAATGGCCAAATTCCTAGAAACTCACAAACTACCCAAACTGAAACAGAAAGAAACAGAAATCTGAACAGATAAATAAACAGCACAGAAAACGAATAAAAAACTGTCACAACAAACAAAACGCCAGGGCCAGATGTCTTCCCAGGGGAATTCTACCAGACATTTAAAGAAGAATTAATACCTATCCTTCTCAAACTGTTCCAAAAAATAAAAATGGAAGGAAAACTTCCAAACTCATTCTATGTGGTCAGCATTACCTTGAACCAAAGAACTGCTAGAACAAAGTAGGATATAAAATCAACATACAGAAAACCATTGCATTTCTATAAATCAATAATGAAGCAGCAGAAAGAGAACTCAAGGAACTGATCCCTTTTACAGTTGTACGAAAAACCATAAGGTATGTAAGAATAAACCTAACCAAAGAGGTGAAAGATCTGTACTCTGAAAACTACAAAACATTTATGAAAGAAACTGAAGATGACACAAAGAATGGAAAAACATTCCATGCTCATGGATTGGAAGAACAAGTATTGCTAATGTCTATACTCCCAAGCAATCTACACATTTAATGCACTCTTTATCAAAATATCAACAGCATTTTTTGCAGAGCTAGAACAATCATAAAGTTTGTATGGAACCACAAAAGACCCCAAATAGCCAAAGCAATGTTGAAATGGAAAAGCAATGCTGGAGGTATCACCATTCGGGACTTTAAGCTCTATTACAAAGCTGTAGTCATCAAGACAATATGGTACTGAACACAAAATTATTCATTTCGTGTTCATAAAAAGTGAGGAAGTACTGATATATACTACAACATGAATGAACCACAAATACCATGCTAAGTGCAAAAAACCAGACACAAAAGGCCACACACACTGTACGATTTCATTTATGTAAAATATCCAAAATAGGCAAATATATACAGACAGAAAGCAGAGTAGTGGTTGCCAGGGCTGGAAGGAGCGGGGACTGGGGAGTTCAGTACTCAGTGGGTATTACTTTCCTTCTGAAGTAATAAAAGTTCTGGAACCAGTCAGTGGTGATAGTTGCAAACCATCATGAAATGTACTAAACACCAATGAACTATATACTTCAAAACTTAAAACACTGAGTTTTATATTATCTGAATTTTACCTCATTAAAAAAAATATGCAACACATGTCCATATCCACATATACATTTCTTTTTGACTAAAAAGTAAATAATTATAAAATTTCTATAACTGCTGAGTCTAAACTAGCCATTATTAGATAATAAAATACTAAACAGATTGTTTTTAATGATTCTTAAAAGAAAAAGTAAGGGTTTTATTTTTTTTAAGAATTGTCTTCAATTAGGCAGTATTCCTAGTGTGTTAGCTATCAAGTTTCCACCAATGAAATAAACAGCAAAGTAGAGTTGTTCTTTTTTTAAAAAATCACTGAAGAATATTATCAAAATTCTATTCAGTTATAAAATGTGACTACCATGTTAATGAGATGCCACTTTGTGATATTAATCATCTAGCATTTTATTTATTTTATTTATTTTTTTTTAATTTTTTTTTTCAACTTTTTTTTATTTATTTTTGGGACAGAGAGAGACAGAGCATGAATGGGGGAGGGGCAGAGAGAGAGGGAGACACAGAATCGGAAACAGGCTCCAGGCTCTGAGCCATCAGCCCAGAGCCCGACGCGGGGCTCGAACTCACGGACCGTGAGATCGTGACCTGGCTAAAGTCGGACGCTTAACCGACTGCGCCACCCAGGCGCCCCAATCATCTAGCATTTTAATTAATTCTTCAACAAAATGTAAATCATTCAACTGTCAAATACTACCTATCTATGCTAAAAGTTATTTGAGCTGCTTCATGAAGTTATAACTGAAAATACTGTCTGAAATGGCCAAAGCTATTTTATTATTTTTTAAAAATTTTTTAGAGGGGAAAGGAGCAGAGAAAGAGGAAGAGAATCTTAAGCAGGCCCCACACTCAGCTCAATCTCAGGGTCCTGAGACCATGACCTGAGCCCAAATCAAGAGCTGGATGCCTAAAATGACTGAGCCACCCAGGTGCCCCCAAAGCAATTTTATATATATGATGATTATGATTACAAAATGAAAGGAGACGATCTAATATATAACAATATACCGTGTTCAACAATTTTGCTAAAACTATCAGGAAGAATAATTACAGTAATAAATATTTATAAAAATGATAAACTAACAATACATGTTTCATAAAATTCTTAAATCTCTTTGAATTAAGCATATGATGACTTCATGGGAATGAAATAAGCATTTATTATACGCTTAGATATATCATGCACTCTAATGGGCTTTGAACTACAAAGATAAATAACATATAGTCTCTACTCTGGAGAAGATAATAATATAGTAGGAGAGAAAGATACATGCTAGCCTACTTCCAATATAGTAATATGACAGAGTAACCTATAAAGTAATAATGAAGCAGGGCAGGAAGAATATCCAGAAGATAGACCCTGAGCTCGATTCCAAAGGAAGTGAATAAATAATAGGAAGACTATATAAACTACAGTACAGATCTTATAGCAAGCATTCTACACTGAGACCAGTGTAAATCAGTGTTTTGTCATGTATTCTTACATGACTTTACAGACATTGGTCCTTTCTCTATTAAAGGATTATAGTACCTCATTTCCCTATGGTTTGTAAGAATAAAATAAAGTGTGTGTGGGGGTGGAGGGATGGGGGTGTAGGCTTACACTTAGTACAAACTGAATACCAGAATAGACATATAATAATGAAAACTTCACAAGTGACATCTGAGAGTAAGTGGGGGTAAGGGCAGTGGTGGTAAAGGAAGTAATAACCAAAACAAATAATTAACATATATAAAAGGTACTTAAAGACTATCACAGGTCTTCTGCTTCTGAGGATAATGGAATACCTGGCAAGTAACTTAAGTTCTGCTGTTAAATAGAAAACTTGAAATAAAAATAAAATATCTATTTAAAGACATCTAGAATTGCTCAAGCAATCAGGACAGGGGATCCCAAGATTCCAGAGAAGAGGGAATAATCTAAAGGCAAACTGACAGATCCTAGCTACATTTTTTTTTTTTTTTTTCCTGAGAGTACTTGCTCAATCTAGCCACAATGCACAGTGAGAATCCAGGCTTTGCCCAGGCCAGGGGCTGCTGCCAAGGGAAGGAAGTATCTGCAAAGATTCTGTTCTCCTTGTGGGCAGGAGATAAAAATAGGATACTGGAGGGGCTAAGACCCTGATGAAGAGTGACCTTTAAAATTTCTGCCAAATGGTGACCTTGCATGGAGCAGGAAGCCAAGAAAAAAAGCTTCCAAAAAGCACAGCAAAGTTTTCAGATATTTTATACGGCTGAAGAGATAAGGATTAGAGTTCAGGATCAGCCAGAGAAAGGGACCTGAGTAAGAACATGAAATTCTCATTTGGAAGGCCTGGAAAGCTAGGCTGAAAGATGGGAGAAAGTAGATGAAAATAACAGCTTTATCTCAATTCCCTAAGAAACAGTCAAGCGGAAATTCTAGGACTGGAAAACAACTTAAAATGTTAGTTTGACAGCAGACAAAACAGCAAAAGATAGGACTAGAAAACTTTTAAAAGAGCAATAAAAGGTACTTGCACTGAAGCACAAGAAAAAAATTTATGGAAAATACAAAAAGGACCTAGGACAAATGTGAGACACAGTGAAAGTCTAACATATATTTGAGTGAATCTACAACATTTAAAAAGATAACTGAAAATTTTTCAAAACTGGTCAGCAAAACAGTAATTATAATGTCTTTTAGGAATTAAATATATGTACAATTAAAATGTATGACAACAATAATGTAAAAGACATGAGGATAAATGGAATAAAAAGTGTTCTAAGGCTCTAGAATTCTTGGGGAAATGGTAAGCATAAGTACTGGTATTAGTTGTAGTAAGTCATGGGTAATTATTAGGGTAACCACTAAAAGAAAAGCAAGTCAGCTCAACTAAACATATGGTAAACAACAAAAAGTGGGAAAAATACAGAAAAGAAATAGTAAGATGGTAGATAACGATATAAATAATTCGTTTATATGTAAATAGGTTACCTATGCCAATTATCAGACTGGATTAAATAAATACTCAAAGACTTAACTAAGTGCAACGCCACATCTTAGAATGGTAAAAAGAAAGTGGTAGGAATACTGGTACAAATATGATTCAAGTCTTCAGTTAGTTAAGAGTATATTATACCAATATTAATTTCTTATTTTTTAATAACATTGCTATTTTATTCAATATAATAACAAAGCATTTACATTTAATTGCTGTTTAATATGGGGCTTAATATAGTATTAACATTATGGGAAGCTGTGTGAAGAAAGAAAAAGATGCCATTATTTGCTTTTTGCAGAGACATAAACACAAGGGTACTGAAAGGTTTAAACTGAAAGAATGGAAAATGTATACCTTATAAATCCTATCCAAAACAAAGCAGGTACAACTATACTAGGATCAGACAAAATAGACTTTAAAGCAAGAAGCATTAGGAGAGATAAAAAGGAAAGTAATAAAAAGACAAAAAAGGTCAATCACAGAAACATAATGCTAAGTGTGTCTGTATATAATAGGATTGCTTCCAAAAATCATAGATGTTAATTCTCTCAACAAGTGAAAGAACGACCTTAACGACATATTTACATACATGTACAAAAAGAGAACATGGCACCCGACAGCAAAAGAATGAAAATTCTTCTCAACTGCAGAGAAAACATTCACCAACCCTAACCATGTTATTATTGCAGGATAAAGAAAGCCTCGCAAACAAATTTCAGGCTGCTGAAATCATTCACAGTATGAATCTTAATCATAGTAAAATTAAATTAATATCAATTGGGAGAAGATAACTAGAAAATACCTAAGTCTCCAGAAAGTAAATAGCTTTCCAAATCTATTCGTGAAAACAGAAATCATAATGGGAATTAGAAAATATTTTGAACTTAATATTAAAGATAAGAAATTTCCATACTTGTAATTTATAGTTAACATGGATGCTTAGGAAATTTATAGCCTTTCATGAATATACCAGAAAAGGAAAGCTGAAAATCACTGGCTTAAGTTTCCATCTTACAGAAGTTAGAAAAAAAGTCAAACCCAAAGAAAGCAGAAAAAATAATAAGGTATGAGCAGAAACCAATGACTGGGACACACACACACACACACACACACACACACACACACACACACGAGAAAATACAAAGCCAAAAGCTGGCTCTTGAAAAAACAGTAAAATTAATAGCTTTAGTCAAACTAATCAGGGCAAAGAGAGAGGACACAAATTTATAACACCAAAATGATGCCCTAAATGATGAGGCTATCATGAAAATGTTACAACAATTTAATTTTTTATGGTTTTAATTAATTTATTTATTTTGAAAGACTGGAGAGGAGCAGAGAGAGGTAGAGAAAAAATCCCAAGGTGACAGCACAGAGCCTGATGTGGGGCTCAAACTCACAAACTGGGAAATCATGACCTGAGCTGAAATCAAGAATCAGATGCAACCCAATGTTACAGCAATTTAATTGATAATTCAAATGAAATAAGACAATTACTTGAAAAACATAACTTATAAAACTGACATACAATATGAGAAAATCATAAATAGTCCTATCTTGATTAAAATTAAATTCATTATTAAAAACACTATCACAAGGAAAACTTACACAGATGGCTTCACTCATAAGCTCTACCACAGAATAGGAGACAAAAACAAACTTCACAGTTTGTTTGATGAAACCAGTGTTAACTTTTATAGCAAAACCTGTCAAGCACATTAAAAGAAAGGAAGATAAAGAAAATCTCTCAGGAACACAGATGTAAGAATCCTAAGCAAACCAGCAATAAATCAAACCTAGCACTGCATAAAAAGTATACTATTTCATGACCAATGGAGTTTTATTTGAGTAATACAAAGGAGATTAACATTAGAATCTATTAATGTAATCACCCTGTAACAAAGAGGAAAAACCACCTTGATAAATGCAGAAAATGTGTTTGATAAAATTCAATACCCATTCAGGACAAAAACTCTTTACACTAGGAATAAAAAACTTTCTTAATTTTACAAGTGTCTTAAAATGCACACCTGCATGCCTACAGTAAGAGTTCCCACTGAGATGATATAAGGGACCACTTTCAGTGCTTTCATTCAACACTGTACTAGAAGCTCTAGCCAGTACCTTCAGGCAAGAAAAAGAAAAGAAAATGATCATCATTCAATGATAACATGATTGTGTACAAAGTAATGGAATTAACAAGCAATTTGCCCAAGTTGTTGCACACAAGGTCAACATATAAAAATCTATATTATTTCTATATGTTAGCAACAATCAGAAAATAAAATGTTAAAAGATGACATTTATAGTAATTAAAAAATCCACTTCTCCTAGAAATAAACCTAATTAAGGATGCTCACAATCCCTACAGTGAAAGTACAAAATGGTATGAAAGGGTAAAGATAAGCTAAATTAATGGAGGAATAAGCTTAGGTTCATGAAATGGAAAATTCAATCTTGTGAAGAATTCTCCCCAGATTGACAAATAAAATCAATGTAATCAAAATCAAAATACTAATAGTGCTCTTTGTGGAAACTGGCAGGTGAATTCTAAAAATTTATATGGAAATGAAAAAGAATCAAGAACACCCAAAACAATTTTGAAAGAACAACCAAGCTGAATGACTATAAGTAGATCAAATATAGAACACCCAGACCTAACTATAAAACCTAAGTATAAAATATCAAGACTTAGATCTTGGCTGCAGCAACTTCCTACTCAACATGTCTCTGGAGGCAAAGGAAACAAAAGCAAAAATGAACTATTGGGATCTCAACAAAATAAAAAGCTTCTGCACAGCGAAGGAAACCATCAGCAAAACTAAAAGGCAACCAATGGAATGGGAGAAGAGATTTGCAAACGACATATCAGATAAAGGGTTAGTATCCAAAACCTATAAAGAACTTAGCAAACTCAACACCCCAAAAAACAATCCAGTGAAGAAATGAGCAAAGACATGAATAGACACTTCTCCAAAGAAAACATCCAGATGGCCAACTGACATATGAAGAAATGCTCAACATCACTCATCATCAGGGAACTACAAATCAAAACCACAATGAGATACCACCTTACATATGTCAGAATGGCTAACATTAACAATTCTGGCAACAACAGATGTTGGCGAGGATGCAGAGAAACAGAATCTCTTTTGCATTGCTGGTGGGAATGCAAAACTGGTGCAGCCAATCTGGAAAACAGTATTGAGGTTCCTCAAAAAATTAAAAATAGAACTACCCTGTGACCCAGAAATTGCACTACTAGGTATTTATCCAAGGGATACAGGTATGCTGTTTCGAAGGGACACATGCGTCCCAATGTTTAGAGCAGCACTATCAATAATAGCCAAAGTATGGAAAGAGCCCAAGTGCCCATCAATGGATGACTGGATAAAGAAGATGTGGTATATATATACAATGGAGTATTACTCGGCAATCAAAAAGAATGAAATCTTGCCATTTGCAACTATGTGGATGGAACTAGAGGGTATAATGCTAAGCGAAATTAGTCAGAGAAAAACAAATATCTTATGACTTCACTCATATGAGGACTTTAACACACTCAACAGATGAACATAAGGGAAGGGAAGCAAAAATAATATAAAAACAGGGAGGGGGACAAAACATAAGAGACTCTTAAATATGGAAAACAAACAGACAGTTACTGGGGGGTTGTGGGAGGGGGGATGGGTTAAATGGGTAAAGGGCATTAAGGAATCTACTCCTGAAATCATTGTTGCACTATATGGTAATTAATTTGGATGTAAATTAAAAAAAATAAATAAATAAAAAGGCACAATGATATCCAAATTTTAGGAATCAGAGTCCAGTATCAGTAAAACAACATTTGGGTTCTGGCCACTAATGTATGTGTAATTATTTAATAAGTGTATATATGAATCATTTTAAAGATGTAAGGCATGTATTACAAGCCATAACACAAAAAGAGAACATAAAATATTTTCAGTAAAATGATATGGATAACAAAAAAAAAATATATCAAGACTTAAAATATAGCCACTGAAATTAAGACAAAGAGCAGTACTTGGGCAAAAACAGAGAAACTTACCAATGGAAGAAAATAAAGAGTCCAGAAACTAACGCACCTGCATTTAGCTAGTTCATTTATGACAAAGGTAATAATGAACTTCAATAAAGAAAGGTCTTTTAATAAATGGTGCTGTGTCAAATGGATAGTTATACAGAAAAATAAAATCCTGACTCCTACATCATATACAATGACCAATTCCACATATACTTCAGATATAAATATGAAAGTAAAACAATAAAGCTTTTGAGGGGAAAAATTAAGTCTAATACAGGACTTATATCCAGAATCATAGGGAATTCCTATGAATCAGAAAAAAAATGCAGGCAAATGAACAGAAAGATTGGTCAAATACTTAAATACAGCACAACAAGTAAAGCAGGGGAAGGAAGAGAATATTCAGAAGGTCAATAAACATGAAAAGGTGTTCAACTTCATTAGTTATCAAATACATTAAAACAACAATGTAATACTGCTATTCAAGCAACAGAAAGGCTAAAATTTTAAAAGACAATACAATAAATGTTGGTAGATAAGGAGAACTGAGTTTTAAAAATTACACTGACAGTGAAAGTATAAATTAGCATAACCACTTTGGAAAAATGTTTACAGTATTAAAGCTAAACAAATGAATAGTTTATAACCCATCAATTCCACTCCTGTGTATATATTCTAATGTTCATCAAAAGATTGTACAAGAATGTTCCAGGTGGACTCTAGATATAAATACAAAAATAAAGCAATAAAGCTCTTGTGACAGACAAAAACTTTTTAAAAGACCCAAATGTCCGTCAACAATAGAATGGATAAAATGTGGTACGTTCACATTGTGCAAATCTATACAGCAATGAGACTGCAGCATGGATGAATCTCACAGACATAATGTTAAGACAAAAAAAGCCAGAAATGCTGTATGATTTCATTCAGACAAAGTTTTAAAGCAGGGAAAACTAAGATATAAGAAGTTGGAATAGCAAAATTGTAAGTAGCAAGATTTTGAGAAATTATGAATGCTATCAAGGTTTGTAGTTTTGAAAACAGACTTAATTCAATGATCAAGGGGGTTTATGTCAGTGACAGAATAAGAAGTTGGGTTAAAAAAAATTTTTTTTTAAGTTTTATTTATTTTGAGAGACAGAGTGCAGAGGAGGGGCAGAGAGAGGGGGAGAGAGAGAATTCCAGGCAGGCTTACGCTGTGAGCACAGAGCCCAATGCGGGGCTCGAACTCACAAACCATGAGATCATGACCTGAGCTGAAACCAAGAGTCGGACACTTAACTGACTGAGCCACCCAGGTGCCCCACAAGTTGGATTTTTAAACAATTTAAGAGTTTGAGCTACAGGAAGGGGGTGGGGGGGTGGGCAGAGGTAGAACTGCAAACATATTCAAAAAGGCCAAAAAAATACACATCATGTTTATTATAGTTTTACAGATGTGGGCACAGAGAAAAATGAGACAATCAGATGAGTGTTATTTATTGGCTTCCCATGAGCACAATAATGCAGAGCTCTACTATTCCAGTAGGTATTTCCTAAGAAGGAACAAGACTCTAGCAGCCAAACCCCTGCAAGTATGCTTCATATGGATACTAGAACAGCACTAACAAACTTCACCAAAAGTTTTCAATTAACAAAGGGATTTTTCTCTGCAAACAAATCTTCAGTATTACAAAGAGAATCATGTAAAAATGTTTTCTAATAATCCACTTCATTGTCAACATTTTGGAAACTTACCTGTTCTATAAGGAAAGTGCTATTTAAAATGTGTAACTTTTAGGGTGCCTGGGCGGCTCAGTCAGTTAATTGTCTGACTCTAGATTTTGGCTCGGGTCACAGTATCACGGTTAGTGAGTTCAAGCCCTGCATTGGGCTCTGCACAGACAGCGTGGATGAAGCCTGCTTGGGATTCTCTTTCTCCCTCTCTCTGCCCCTCCCCCACTTGTATACACTCTCTCTCTCTCTCAAAACAAACAAAAAAATAAAAAAAATAAAATGTATAACTTTTTCCTAATAGAAGCAATTTAATAGTGGCAAGAACACATATTTTGTAAAGACTTTCCACATGTCAAACTATTTATCTAATTTGACCCCCAAAATAACTCAATAAGCCAGTAACTGCCTCTGCCAATGTTACAGATGAGTAAACTAGGGTGCAAAAAGGCTATGAAACCTGCCCAAGATTTTAATGCTAAAATATGGCAATACCAGCCTTGATGTGAGCCTAAGCTTATACTAAATTCCTAAAGATATCCTTTCTTGTGTGTTAGTAACAGAAGGGAAAACAAACAAACAAACAAAAAGACTGGTTTAAAAAACCTAGAACAAAAGGGATATTCCGTCTTCGAAACTCATGTGAAAGGTATGTAGCCTTCTATCAATTTTCTAATTTCTAAATACCTGGATCATATATTGCACCCATATATTGCACCTGGATCATATATATCCACCCAAGATGAAACTTTGAAAACAGAATATGGTTCTAGGCAGAGAAGTGAGCACACTTATGTCTCTTTTATTTTCTAATTTATCAATGAGACAAGTTCTTACAAAAGAATAAAGCCTCAACAGGGCTCGAAAATAAGGGTGGTATCAGTAGATCAGACATTTTGAGAAATTCAAAGCACATGAATGGGAATAAATTAGCAAAAAAAAAATAAATTAGGTGGGAAGAGATTAGTGGAGAAATTAAGGGAGAAAGTCACAGTCCCAGACACTAGAGGTATTCACAGTTCTTTGAAAGGGGCCCAAAGAAGAACTGACCTTTCATCAAATACAAAGGGCAGGAAAAGGCCAAGGGGCAATCATAAGGTTAATTATTTTAGAAACAGTATTTGGGCTAGCTGAGACAGCTGGGACCCTCCCCTTTCCCAAGGCTGGCAACTGTGGCTTTTACCATCATGCCAAAGTCGAAGAATTGCTCTCTAAAGGAAGTTGGCCACCTGTCTGGGTACATTCTTTATAAGAGTATCAAGTGCTTAAGAAACAAATTGGACACAAACTGGACTAACTCTGAATATCCTAAGAGACATTAGGAATGGGACAGGAAGAAGAGATGATACCTAACAGAAATTAAATACTCGACCACACAAAATAAAGCCCTCCTTACTTTGATGTGGGGGGCGGGGGGTCCCCAACCTACCCATACAACCTACAGATAAGTAGGTAATGTTGAAACGCTTTGCCCACTTACACCAAATGCATCCACAGCCTTTCCATTCAGGGAAGAAGCCTGGTGGGAAAAAGACCTATGCAACTTCAGGGAAAACCATGCCAGACAGACACTAGTAACTTAGTTCTTACTAGTTAAGAACTAGTAACTTAGTTCTTCATCCCAAAATATTAATGGAAACCAACAGACATTTGGGGAAAGATCCAAAACTGAAAAACAAAGCAAAATAACTCTGGTAGAAATGGGAGAATACAGGGAGCAGCATGGTCACTCAAAAAAATTTCCCCTAGGGGCACCTGGGTGGTTCAGTCAGTTAAGCGTCTAACTTTGGCTCAAGTAGTGATCTTGCAGCTCAAGAGTTCGAGCCCCATGTCAGGCTCTATGCTGACAGCTCGGGGCCTGGAGCCTGCTTTGGATTCTGTGTTTCCCTCTCTCTCTGCCCCTCCCCCACTCATCCTGTCTCTTAAAAATAAATCTACATTACAAAAAAAAAAAATTATCCTAGAGTATACTTCAGTAAAACAACAATAAGCCGCTTTGAAAACCTGGCTAGAAAAATAATTCTTCTAAATTCAGTTGGTGGAATGAGAACAACAAAGTCATAAGTGATGCATAAGTCGAAGGATAAAGACTACTTTTGAGGAGACAAAAAAACACAAAGAATGTAGGAAATAAGAGAAACTAGAGACCTGGAGATCAGGTTGAAGAGATCGAATATTCACCTCACAGGTGCTCCTGGAGGAGATATAAACAGGAAAAATAGGGACATATAAAGGGGAGTAGGAAAAAGAGAAGACGATTACCATGATCCAAAGGAAGACACAAGTTCATCTTACCAAGTACCAAGAATGTTTCATGAAACACTGTCTATACCTAGACACATCCTGGTAACACTGTTCAGAGTGTTGCCATTAAGACATAGAATAAATCCTTTTAAGATTTATAAGGAAAAAAAATTTAACTTAGAATTCCATACTCAAATTTATTCAAGAATGTGAACCAAATAAAGGATATTTTCAGACAGCAAATATTTGAAAAGTTTGCCAGTCTTTATTGAGAATTACTCAATAAGACATTCTGAACCCAATGAAATCTAAACTTTTTTGTATGAAATTTAATCAGATAAAAATTAACAAATAATTTACAATATATTCTGACACCCCCTAAAATTACTTTGTGCATCCCCTTTAATGTGTATGGATGTCTCATTTTGAAGACCACAGCTCTAAACCAAATGAAAAAGAAATCCAAGGAGAAAAAAAACATGGAACTGAAAAAACAATAAAACCAAACAGGTCTCAGAGGACGAGAAGTAAACTGAAGAAAACTAAAAGAGAATCTACTAGAAAATGACATTTGGAAATTTTTCAATTGGTAAAGTTTTAATGTACATAGAATTATATTTCATTCTCTGTGAGACCATTCTACTTTGTTTTACAGTGGCATATAATCACATTATAAATATTTCAAGGTTTAAAGTTTTTAGAATTGATGTGTAAATAAAACAAAAAAGAATTTATAGGTACAAAACATAAATACCTTGATGATATAAAATTAATAATGAATAATTAGGAGATGGACGGAGTGAGGAGAGGAACAGGACTATTATTCACAGAGGTAATACTGTCCAGAACTAATAAACAAAAAATAACATTGTTAATAAAAACCACTAACAGAAATAAAAGGAGGCACCATTTACAGCAAAAAGTGGAACTGGGGGTGGGAAGGTGACTTCTTATCTTTTTCACTCTCATGGAACATGAAACTCAACACAATTATGACTAAAAAAAGTATCATATTAGAAGTATTATAACAGTATATGACGTAGTATGCCCATTTAAAAAACTGAAATTGAGGGGCACCTGGGTGGCTCAGTCGGTTAAGCAGCCGACTTCAGCTCAGGTCACGATCTCGCGGTCCGTGGGTTCGAGCCCCGTGTCGGGCTCTGGGCTGATGGCTCAGAGCCTGGAGCCTGCTTCCGATTCTGTGTCTGCCTCTCTCTCTGCCCCTCCCCCGTTCATGCTCTGTCTCTCTCTGTCTCAAAAATAAATAAAACGTTAAAAAAAAATTTTTTTTAAACTGAAATTGATTACTCATTGTCATAGTCAGCTCACATTAGATACTTCTAACCACCTCTATCACCCCCTTCATTTACTGCATTTTATTACTTAATCTATGACACCTGTGAAAGTTTTTGTGTTTTTGTCTATTTCTGCACTGCAAAACCTCAGTGTGTGTTTAAAAGAGGGAGGGGACTAATTATATCATCTGAGGGAATTAATAGAATAGCTAATTCAGACCTATACACGAAAATAGAAGTCATCTTGTAGTTCTGATCACGTGAAAATCTGAAGTTCACTAAAATGTGCATACTACGAGACAAAGTCTCTTCTTCCAATCAGAAATTGCTTTGACTCTCAGTAGAACAATCTGACTCAGTGACAGTGTATCTGGACACAGGTGCTACTGAGAAGAATCTTAGGGGGCAAGAACAAGGGGTGATAAAAAATACAGCAACAGCAATATTTAAAATTTTGTGTTTCTTTATTTTTTTGAGAGAGAGGGAGAGAGAGGGAGAGAGAAATCCCAAGCTGGCTCCATGCTGTCAGCACACAGCCCAATGTGGGGCTCAACCTCACTAACTGTGAGATCATGACCTGAGCCGAAACCAAGAGTCAGATGCCCAACCGACTGAGCCACCCAGGTGCCCCAACACCAATATTTTAAACCCTCAAGGGAAAAACTGGCTAGGGATAGGAAGATCACTCCTTCTTCCTGGCTACGAGGGAAAACCAAAAGAGCTGGAGGGAGTAGGAGAACATGGGCACCCAGGAGCCATGGCTGCTGCTGCTACTGCTGAAATTATACAGGGCCTTAGTTCTAAAAAAGAAAAACAAATGCATGAAGGTTGAGCCAATACCTTTGTTTACCTTTTAGTCTACTGACCTGGGCTCTTAATTCTTTCCTACTTTGACTACTGAGAGGCCTAAGTAAAATAACTTTTACAGTTTGAACTCTCTGTCCCAAATAAAGGATGCCCTTCCTTCAAAGCTTGACAAGTTTGAAGTTTTTATAAGTCAAAAGCAGGAGAATATTGGTAATTTTATATGGTCCAATTTAATAGTCCTAGTCTCTGAGTGATTACAAATGGCAGACTTACAGGTTATATTTCTCTAAAGCAGTGATTCTCAAATATAAGTGTGTATTAGAATCACATGGAAGTGTTAGCCAGAAAGCTAGGCCTCAACCCCAGAATTAATGATTTAGTGGGTCTGATTTGGGCCCTAGAATGTACATTTCTTTTTTTTTTTTTTAATTTTTTAATGTTTATTTATTTTTGAGTGAGAGAGAGAGAGAGTGAGAGGGAGGGAGGGAGAGAGGGAGAGAGCAAGCACATACAGGCAGGGGAGGGGCAGAGAGAGAGGAAAACAGAGAATCTAAAGCAGGCTCCAGGCTCTGAGCTGTCAGCACAGAGCCAGATGTGGGGCTCAAACCCAAAACCGTGAGATCACGACCTGATCCTAGAATATGCCAAACCTGAAACTGCGAGATCACGACCTGATCCTAGAATGTGCATTTCTAACAAAGATCTTAGGAGGTGCTGGTGCTGCTGATCTAGGGATCTCACCTTGAGAACCACTGTTCTAGTCTGAGGGTTACCAGAAAGCTATTAATACGACGAATACAAAAACCCCATCCTCACTGCCCTAGCTATCCACGTGGCCTCTAACTCTGATTGAATCTTCCATTTTACCATGGTATTATCCTGAGGATTGAGCTAGCTTTCAATTTCTTTGTTCCAGAGTCTTATTCCAGTGTTATGGAATCTATTTTGAAATTCGCAACATCCTCTAACACAAAAAGTAAGCAGGTAATTTCAATGGCACACACACATGAAAACTTCATAAGGATGGGCAAAAGACTTAGAGACACTTAATACCAACTCTTTTTCTATTTGATAATTCATAAAGGCCATTAACACACAGAGGTGAAGGCTTCTGCACAGAGATTTAAAGCCTCTGCTTACTGTTGCCTTGTCATTCAATAACAAAGTTCTCCCTTAAACAAAAAAACAAAAACAAACTAAAAGGCAACCCTGTGTACACACACTGTAGCTCCACAAAAATCACTGCATTTCTGTTACTTTATCGTATTTTCAAAGAAAGGACTAAAAGTAAAAAATCATTTAACAATATTTCTAGGTACAGACATAATATGTCATCTTCCTTAACAACGGTAAAAATGGAAGGAAAAAAAAAAGGCTCTGGGGCCCATGTGTTGAGAGATGTGTATTTTATTCCTAGCCATTTCAAAATGGTTTCAGACCCAAGCCATTTTGCACATCACTGAACTTTAGCTATACAAAGAGTTTGAGGCAAGAATCATTAAGTCCCATCTAGTTGTACAAGTTAATGTTTAGTAAGACATATACTCTGTAGACTAAGACTTACTTGATATCACCACATAATTTCCTCACAATGAACTTCTTTAAAAAAAAATCTACTATAGATCATAGAGCACCTGATTGCTTTTCCTATAGCATAACATATTAAGAACACACTGGATCTTTGGAAGCCACCTTTGAAAATCATCATTCGCAGGGCACCTGGGTGGCTCCATTGGTTAAGTGTCCAACTTCAGCTCAGGTCATGATCTTACGGTTTGTGGGTTTGAGTCCTGCATCAGGCTCTCTGCTGTTTAGAACAGAGCCTGCCTTGGATCCTGTGTCCCCTCCCCCACTCATGCTAGCATTCTCTCTCTCTCTCTCTCTCTCTCTCTTTCTCTCTCTCTCAAAAATAAATAAACATTAAAAAATTTTTTAAATGGTTAATTCCTGGGTTTTGGCACCAAAAAAAAAAATTTTTTTTTTTTTTAAATCATCATTTGCAAACAACTAAAATTATATGTCCCGCTAGTTCAATTATTTTCTTATCACTTATGTAAAAAATTATATACAGGGCATAAGAAAAATATAAGCCTATCTGCAAATAAATATTTCACTTTTTAGAAGGAGGTTATTTCCAGAAATCTTGTAAAGACAGTACTGGGGTTTTTAAAAATCAGGTTTAGTTATCATAACAGTTTTTAACCATGGTTAATAAACCTCATAAGGTAATCATTTTAAATTGTAGTAATATATAAACTGTAGTGAACTTTTTAAAAAGGGGTGAGACTAGCAGTCAGGAGACTATTCAATACAGCCAAACTGCAAAACATCTCAGTTTTTTTTTTTTTTTTTTTAAATCATTCATTTGTTGTTTATTCACTCTCTTATTCACTGACCCACTGGGGAACCTACACTTAGGCCCTGTGGAAACAAAGAAGGATTACAGACAGCCCAGCCTCATAATTTGAACTAGACTTCATAAGTCCCCCAGGAAAAATCTTCTATAACTTCAAATGTGCTTAAGAGAACAATGAAAAAAAACAAAAACCTGACCACGTCTTTTTTGGTACAAATTTCAAAAAGTTGAAACTAAACGTTGTTACCCAAATGTGTGTATGTGTATTTTTAAGCAACACAAGCATGATTCAGAAAACAAGATAATGCTTTAATACCAAAGCATTACCTCTGAATTCACTATAGTCTCTAAAGCAAGTTTACTTAGGCATTAGCCTATTAAGTTTTGAAAATTTCAGCAGTGTCTTAAAGCTCCTAACAATTAATCGGAAATTACCTATGCATAATTGTGTAAAACGTGTGTCAAACAACATGGAAATATATACATGCTACAAACTTTTGAAGCAATTAAAAAATTTCAAAGTTAATTTAATTCAAACTCTAATTTATAAATTACAGTACTATCCCACACTTATTTTACCCAACTCAGAATAGTAATGATCTCAATTAACAAATGATAATTTAATCTTATCCCTTCTTTAAGTACCAATATTTTTTTAAATTTACTTTATTATTTTGAGACAGATAGAGAGCATGCAAGCACAGGAGGGGCAGAGAGAGAATACCAAGTAGGTTCCACACTGTCAGCACAAAGCCTAACACGGGGGCTTGAACTCACAAAACTGAGATCATGACCTGAGTGGAAATCAAGAGTCAAACCCTTAACCAACTAAGCTACCCAGGCATCCCAAAGCACCAACACTTTTTTTGGTCTGTCCATCTTAATTGCCACCTCTTCTGCAAATCTTTTACTAATCAATCTATAACCCCACACCATTTTTCTCAGTATAATGAATTACTACTCTCTAGCTACTCAAGTACTTTTATAACCAATGCCTCTTGCACAAAATAAAATTTATTGTAGTTATTAGTACAATAATCCCTAAGGTTTAACTTCACACTTTAGAACTTTACTCTTACACATATTATCTCATTTGATCCTCTAAACAACCCTGTGAAGTAGTTACTTCTATTTTACAGACAAGGAAACTAAAACATGGAAGTAATGTGATCTAAGGTCATACAGTTAAGAAACAACAACAAATTATAGCCAGTTAGTCACAAATTGAATATGAGTTTTAATTGACAATACTACAATTTTTCTAACTGATCAAATATGTTAAACTCCTTGAGATTACTATATTTTCAAATTTATGTAACCAATGGCCTCATAAAGAAGACAGCAGATAGTAAGCAAAGATACACTGACTGGATTTGAAGTTAACTACTGGAAAAGTATTATATATTTCCTAGCAGTGTATAGCTTAATGCCTCCTAAAAACAAAGTACCAAATATAACTTAGTATTACAAAATAATCCAGGGAATACAACCAGTGTTAAGAATTTGGTTTCTGATATTAGACTCAGGTTCAAATCCTGAAACTGTGTGAGTTCTCCGAGCCTCAGTTTTCTTGTTTGTAAGATGATGATGATGATGATGATGATGATAACATAATAATAATAATAATAGTAAAATGGTAATATCTCAACAAATGGAATAATATATGATAACCACCTCAAATAACTGGTGTACTTTTTTTTTTTTTTAATTTTCTGAAATGTTTATTTTTGAGAGAGAGAGAGAGACGGAGTGTGAGGAGGGGAGGGACAGACAGAGAGGGAGACACAGAATCTGAAGCAGGCTCCAGTATCTGAGCTGTCAGCACAGAGCCCGATGTGCTGGAACCCACAAGCAGCAAGATCATGACCTGAGTTGAAGTCAGATGCTTAACTGACTGAGCCACCCAGGCGCCCCAAATAACTGGTATATTGAGTGGGAATGTATAGGAGGCACCTAGCATTGTGTCCGGTACACAGAAATCACTCAATAAATTAGCTTAATGTGTGTGAATATCAATATGAAACTCAAAGACAGAACTAGTTTATAAAACATGAACTATTCAGAAGAGCAGAGTGAAATTTCCTTAAATATGTATTTCAGGTTTTATTTTTGCTTTTGCAACCTTTATCACTTGGCTCTCCAACAAGTATTACATCAGCTATTAACACTGTTGCTCTCACATTGCTTATCTCTAACAGCTTCCATCTCCCTTTTAATGCAAGAAATGTGGAGGTATAGTTGGAAAAAGACTGATGTCCAAATGTCTCTTAGGAATTATGTAACATTTAAGGGAACTTTCTGGAGGAATGAAAATGATCAGTATCTTGATGGAGCTGTTGTTATATAGGTGAATACATCTGTCAAAACTCATTGAAATATAGCTCGAAGACCTACGTAAAAAACAATACAAATTAAAAAACAAACAAACTAGGACTTATAACCCTTGACTAAGTTACTTTCATTTTCTGGCCCTTAGCTTTCTCATCTTCAGAAAGGGAATAATTTCTTTACTCAGAAAGATTTTAGTGACTATGAAAGGAAATAAGGGCTATAAAGTACTTACAGTAGTTTCTGCACAGTAGTTGCCAATTCTGGATCCACTAAAATTAACCTTAGACCAGACATTTTTCAAATTCATCTAAGTCTTAAAACGTTTATCCAAAATAAAAGCTATAATATCTCCTCTTCCCTTTTCCTGCTTTCACCCCAACCTCATTCGATTGAAGTTTTTACCCCCCATTGGGTTTTGTTTTCATTTTTTGCAAAATCATAATGGAATCTTTTGCTTTCATATTTTTCCTCCTGCTCATTTAGAGAGGATCAAAAATGTTTACCTTAAATAACTGAAGACTTCTTTACCCAACTTGCCCAAAGTTAATCAATCTGCTACAATTCCTTCCTCCAAGAGATTAATGCTCCAATGCCAGGAAATGACACAGAACCCATTGCTAGAGATTAGAATTGCAATAATTGCTTAAAGATCTGAAAGACAGCAATGTCCTATCAACATCTAAAAGAACAGTCCCCCAAATATATTAACTACCCTTAATAACCCATTAAGAAACTACCATCCACTGATTTATGTAAAGTTATATAATTCATTTCCCATATTACCACTTCAAATACAAACATGTCTAATTAAAATGGGGTAATTAACTCCATTCTTTGAAAATATGATTGTGTTAAAGTAACAGTTCCTTTTTACTAGTTTTCAAATCATTTCTTTAAAGTGTCTAAGCAACACTCTTTGTTCTAGGATTCCAGGGCACTAGAACAATTTCACACTCGCCTAGCATTTATTGAACAAACATTTATGAAGTATGTAAACAGGTCGGGCGCTGGAGCAACAAACATAAGGTCAGAGAGGAAAATACTTAACTAAAGCACATAAAATAGAACTGCTAAAATAAGGTCCTTTCTTACACCTGCGAAGAATCTAGAAAAAGGGAGTTGAGAGTAAAGTTCTTCTGATTTCATGCTGTTGCTTCTAGACCACTTTTATAACCTTTTGCCAAAACTGCAGGACAACTGCATGAGCCCAATGCCACATTCTCTTACTCTCTTCTCCCTTCTATCATCTTCTTGCACCTCTTGCAGTTAGGTTCCTTTATGGAGGACTTCAACACTTGTCTCCATGTCTCCTCTGCAGTTCCTGCCATCACCTTAGATAGCTGCACTCCTCTGGACTTCCAATCTACCAGCAGCAGAATTCCTTAGGATCTTAGCCACTTGAAATTTTAGCAATCTTTTTCAAAGATTCTGACTTGGAACTTACTTAAAATATAAAATAGCTTGAGCAACTATGAAAATAAACTTCAGGATATCATTTTTATAACAGAACTAATTCCCATCTGTCACCAATTTAATCCCCCAATACTTCTTATTAACAACACTTCATTGAGACCTTCCCATTCTTAAGACATTTTGACTTCACTTCCTTCTTTATCAAACTCAAACCCTCAATGCCCCCACTTCAAACACTCTCCAGCAAACATGCTTAACATTTCACTCCTTTGTTCTTTTACTACAACAATTCTGTAAACCCTCCACTCCATGTCAATCTAACTACCCACTGTTCCTTTATTTGGGTTTCTGAGCAATGGTGTAAAAAATCTTTATAGGCAAAAGAGTAGTTTCTTAACTGGATGCTTTCATTAAATACATATTTCTATTTTTAACTCTCTGTTGTCAAAAGGGTTTGTTGTGAAAGAAGTCTTACCAATTAATGATATAATTAAATTAAATTAAGCTGAATTAGAAATTCAGCTCCTCAAGTTGTACTAGACTCATTTTAAGGGCAAAATAGACAAAAGTGGCTAGTGGCTATCATAATGGAAAGTGGAGATTATGGAACATTGCCACCATTGCACAAAGCTTTATTAAACATTGCTGCTCTACACATTCCATGGCAAGACTACTCAGCCACTATTCCAGCTCATATAACCTATAATTTCCCACTATATATTGCATTCCTTTTGACTTTACTCTTGCAAGCTATAGCACCAACCATGGAACAGGCTGGTACCTAAAGTGGTCAATAAGGGCAGTGGCATCATAACTATCTCTTACCATCACCTAAGACCAAATGGAGTTTGTTGCCCCAGTTATTTGTGTCCCAGCCCACTTAAAAAAAAATTTTTTTATTGTGTTTATTTTGAGAGAGAGAGAGAGAGAGAGAGAGAGAGAGAGACAGAAACTGAGTGTGAGCGGGAGAGGGGCAGGAAGAGAGGGAGACACAGAATCTGAAGCAGACTTCAGACTCTGAGCTGTCCGCACAGAGCCCAACATGAGGCATGAACCCACAAGCCATGAGATCATGACCTGAGCCAAAGTCAGACACTCAACCGACTGAGCAACCCAGGTTCCAGCCCACTTCTAATCGTGGAAATCCCCATCCTGATACTGTCATTAAAGGAAGGTGTTAGTTACACTTTATCTGAGAAGGGTTAGAAAAAAAGAGGCATACTCATTAAACTCCTTTCATATTTTGTTACCTGTTAAAGGCAGAACTCATTACTGCACATGTATCTCACATATTACTAGACTAGAGCATGGCAGCAGCTGGAGTAAAATTTCCATAAGATAAGAGAAAATACACTTTTGGAACCTTTTAGTTATTAAAATCTAGGTGAGAAATTGGCAAAATAGCATGCCTTAGGATAAAGGGTAATAGAAATCTTTATGTCTACATCATTACACCCTGCATGCCCATCACCATTAAAATGACTTCATTTTCCTTAAAGAAAAACATTCTTGGGGCACCTGGGTGGCTCAGTCAGTTAAGGGTGTAACTTTGGCTCAGGTTATGATCTCATGGTTTGTGAGTCTGAGCCCTGCATGGGGCTCTGCACTGACAGTGCAGGGTCTGCTTGGGATTCTCACCACACCCCCCACCCCCCACCCCCCACCCCCCCACCCCCGCTGTCTCTGCCCCTCCCCCACTAGTTCTTTCTCTCTCAAAACAAATTGTCAAAATAAATAAAATTTTAAAAAAATTTAAAGAAAAACATTTTTGTGGGGCCTGGGTGGCTCAGTTGGTTAAGCAACCGACTTTGGCTCAGGTCATGATCTCAAGGTTCATAGGTTTGTGCCCCGAGTAAGCTCTGCAGCTAGGAGGCTGGAGCCTGCTTTGGATTGTGTCTCCCTCTCACTCTCTGTCCCTCCCCTGCTCAAGCTCAGTCTCTCTGTCTCAAAAATAAACAAACATTAAAAATTTAAAGAAAAACATTTTTTTTTAAGGAAAACATTTCACAAAGCTGTTTAGTTTACGAGAAAAAAAAAAGAAATAAAAAGAAGTCAAAAAGAAAAGAGAAAGAAATACAGCAAAATGATCTATGAAGAACAACGTGTTAGGAAATCCTGGGTTTTAAGCCAGTCTTTTCTGAAATGATGTAGCACATGGTTGAACTGGACTTAATAAGAGATTACTGCCATCCACTTACCAGCCCTACCTCTCTCACAAGGAAATGCTTTGCAAAATAAACTAAATCACTCTTGTACCTCATGGGAACACTCTAAGGACATGAATGCCATCTCAGCTCTTCTGATGAGCTAATAATTCCAAGGTTCTTATGACTAGCAATAATCAGTAACTACTTAAGAACATGTAGAGCACAAGTATTTACCAAATGGCTGCTCTACCCAGGAACAGTATTTTGCAGCAGTAAGAAATGAAGTCAGATATAAAATATAAGCTATTTTATACATACATACATACATACATACATACATATTTTATACAGCCAGGAGTACCTGGCTGGCTTAATCAGTTCAGCCTGAGACTTGATCTCAGGGTCATGAATTCAAGACCCACATTGGGTATGGAGCCTACTTAATTAAAAAAAAAAAAAAAAAAAAAAAAAATATATATATATATATATATATATATATATATATATATATAAAAGCTATAAAAAGGCATATAAAAAAAGGTATATGAAAATGTTAAAAAGGGAAAAGTACCTTATCGGCAGTTACTTGAGTCTATGTGTGTCTTAATAGAAGAAATCAACAACAACTAATTAAGAACAAAAGGTGCAGGAATGGCACTTCCCTACATATAATTCTAAAATGATCTATACTCAGTGAGGAATAACCACAATCGTAATACTGAAAAGGATACACAAGAGGAAATAAGTTTTTGAATCCTTGGTTTTCACTATTTTATTCAATAATGAAAAATATATTAGTAACACTGCCTTCTCTTGACACAAGAAAAAATTCCATACATAATAAGAAATTAAATATAAAACAGCATACAGCATGCTGTGGGCATATGGTTAAAATTTTCTCAATTTTCAAGATCTGAAAGCTGAGTAAGCTCTGCTGTGTAGACAATGTTTCCCTTATTTAAGGGGTAGCAAAACCTCACACGCACACACAAATGAACTTACACAACCTACAATCTGGGTAGACAGTCAAGTAAGAGCAAGAGCATTCCAGCATTATGTAATGAGAGCTTTGAGCCAATGTTGCAGACTCATTCAATAAACTAGCCTACAAAACTTTTCACCAGCTTGCAAAATCTTAAAACCATTCCCATGTTTAGCAATAGTTAGGGAGAAATGCGCCATCTGTCAGAAAGTCAGTGAACTATATAGTGAAGCTATCATTTTCATGACAGACTCATTTTCCTTAAATTATACTTAAATTTGTTTTATATTCAGCATCTTATCAACTGACAAGGCAGCCAGAATCATCTGATGGGTTTTGTAAAAATAAACATGTCTCTATTCCACTTTTCCTGGGTGTGCATGTGGGAGGGGTATGTGGTACAAATGGAGAAAGGAATCATGCTTATTTTGAAAAACTAGCTTATCCACAATGCAATACCACTTTACAACCACCAGAATGGCTAAATAAATGAAACAATATCAAGCAAATGTTACAGAGTATGTGGGACAAATGGAACTCTCATTCACTACTGATGAGAACATAAATTGACACAACCACTTTGGAAAACACTGGATAATACATACTAAACCTGAACACAAGCACACACCACAATGTAAACAGTTTCACTACAAGGAACATAACCCACAGAAATACATATGCAGCAGCAAAAGACACACACAAGAATATTTTATAGGAGCACTATTCACTGTAGCTCAAAACTGGAAACAACCTATATGTTCACTAACAGTAGAACGGATAACTTATGGTGTATACAGTCATACAATGGGACAGAATACTACAGAACAATGAGAATGAGTAAGTTATGCTATGCACTACATGAATGAATCATAGAGAAAGAAATATTTTGGATAAGAAGCAAGGCATAAAGGTGTACATGCTGTATGATGCTGTATGCATGTCTTCAAATGGATATTAAACTTCAGTAAAAATTTACCTAAAATTAAAAAAACAACAACGAATATTTAATAAATAAATAAGCAGCTTGACGCCTGGATGTCTGCAATAAAATCCTGTACTCAGGGCCATGTTACCTCCAGTCTAAAACTGGGACAGAACACTTTTTAAAATCTTCCTTCTTGCTCACTTAAAAACATTTTTATATTAAAACAAAGAATGCTGTATTAAGGTAACAGAATGCAAGAGTCAAATCCTTTTTAGAAGAAAACACTAAAAGTTGGACAAAATGTTAACACCAAAGCTCTCCCCCACTCCACCATTACCTGGACCACTCAGATCTTCACCTCCCTTCCATCAGCCAAGAGTTCACTCTTCTGCCAAACATTTAGAAGAAACATTTGAAAAGTAATGACCTACCCTAGCAGGGTAGTCATGAGGATTAAAATAAAGAGTGCATATACAGTTTGCAGCACAGTGCCTAAACACTCAATGGCTAGACAGTTTTAATAGATTCGAAGTAATGAAGCTTACAGGTCAAGGGCTATTTCCAATGCATCACTGTAAACACAGAACCTGACATTCAACAGTTGGTCAATAACTCTTTGTGGAATAAATGAATGATGTGCACTCAAAACAAAAAATAAAAACAAAGTGAAAGTGAGAATGAGAAAAATCAAGAAGTTCAAAGGAAGGTCTTAACCTATTTTTTTAAATGTTTGTTTATTTTTGAAAGAGAGAGAGAGAGAGAGAGAGAGAGAGAGAGAGAGAGGGATAGAGAGAAAACGAGCAGGAGTGGGGCAGAGAGGGAGACAGGCTCTGTACTGACAGCAGAGAACCTGGTGCAAGGCTCAACTCATGAACCTTGAGATCATGAACTGAGCCAAAGTCAAATGTTTAACCAGCTGAGCCACCCAGGGGTCCCTTAACTTACTTTTATTATTAAAGTATACGTTAAGATTTTATATCTCAATGAACCAACAAATCATCAACATATGAAACCATCAAAGTAAACAAAAACTACCTCGGTATTATTTTTACTCCATATACTTCACTATGCGGAAGTAGGATGTTTTAACTAAAATTAAAACATGGTTCTTTAGTTTGAAACCCTTTAAAAATATTTCTGAATGAATTCCTTATGAGGTTGACAGGAATCATAAGTATATCACAGGTTATTTTCAAGACATCCATCATAGCATGTCAGTATTCTGAGTAACTATGTCACAACACAGTTGAAAGGAGATTTCAGCTGAAACTATACAGTATTATTTTTATGAAAATAGAAATGTAATTTAGATATCAAAGTTGTCAAGACTGCTATCTTACATTAGTTTTAAAAGACAAATCAACAATACTTTATCTTCATTGTGTGCCCAAAATACCAAAGACCCATTTGATAAGGCCCCTTTTCCCTATCTTTTAAGCAAATCATCTACTTATCCTACATCAAAAATAGCAATATTGTTCCTAATTAACCAACATTTACACATGTAATTATGTAAAAAGCACTATTCTAAACGTAAATGTAACTCATTTACTACTTACAACTCTTTCAAATGATAAGTACTGTTTCATTTCCATTTTATAGACAGGAACATTGAGGCAGAGATGGTAAGTAACTACTTAAATTCACAAAGTTGTTAAATAGCAGTCTGGATTCATGCTCTTAACCACTGTGCTATGCTGCTTAGAGAGCTCTGAAGTAAAGCAGAATTTTAGAATTCTAGAGTGTAGCAGAATTTTAGAATTCAGAAAGCTTTGAGGTAAAGCAGGATAAATTTTCATCTCATTTTGGGAGGTTAGTATTTTGAGGATCTTGGGTGCTAATCATAAAATGAGGCAGTATTAATGCCACATTTCATTAAATCTAAGATGCCCATTTTTCCCCCCGTATTTCAACATTTCTAAAGTTGGTGGCATTTTACAATTATAATTGATAGTGTTCTCTCTCTCTCTGGGGTACTAAATAATATTGCATCTGGTAATTGATGGTAAGTACAATTCAAAGCCTTATAGTATTACCCGTACCTAATGGCATAAAATACCTAATGTACTTGACATAATGTCTGATAAAAGTTCGGTAAAAAAGGGAAGTTCTGGGGGCGCCTGGGTGGCTCAGTTGGTTAAGAGTCTGACTTTGGCTCAATCATGATCTCACCATCCATGAGTGCGAGCCCTGCTGTCAGGGTCTGTGCTGACAGCTCACAGCCTGGAGCCTGCTTTGGATTCTGTGTTTCCCTCTCTCTCTCTCTGCCCCTCCCCTGCTGGTTCTCTCTCTCTCTCTCTGTCTCAAAAATAAACATTAAAAAAAAAAGTTTTAAAAAGGGAAGTTCTGGGGAACCTGAGTGGCTCAGTTGGTTAAGCATCCAACTCTTGGTTTAGGCTAAGGTCATAATTTCACAGTTCATGAGTTGGAACCGACATCGGGCTCTGTGCTGACAGTGAAGAGCCTGCTTGGGATTCTCTCTCCCTATATCTCTGCCCCTCTCCCGCTCTCTCTCTAATTAAATAAATAAAATTTTTAAAAAAAGGGGGGGGGGCAGTTCTTCCCTGTAAACCAAAATGATCTATGAAAAAATTCCATGTAAAAATACCTTTACACCATAGTAAGTTGTCAGTTTCTCATATCCGTGTTCAAATAAACTTGGTTATACTTTGCTAGGAAAAAATACTGGCTTCATTAGACAATTTGATGATGAAACTTTTGATAAGGAACTTGCAATAGGGAAGAGCAGACAAAAAATAATGGTGAAAATAAAGACACCTGAGAAAATAAAAATCATCAAGAATAAAGCATAAACCAAGATATTCCCAAATACCCTTTGATTCAAGCCAGTTCTCAAATGCCATTGATAAGATGCTCACATAAAAAAAAAAAAAAAAATTCAAGTTTTAAATAATACATTTTGAATGCAATGAGAAATGACCAATCCAGTTAGTGTATGCCCACACTCCACTTGAGATCTAACAAAACTGGGAATACTAAACTTGAAGTTCAACTGCCATTTTAGCTTTAAAAAAGGTTTAAACTGATCCTAATTGGGGGCACCTGGGTGGCTCAGTTGGTTAAGCGTCCGACTTCAGCTCAGGTCATGATCTCACAGTTCGTGGGTTCGAGCCCCACGTCAGGCTCTGTGCTGACAGCTCAGAGCCTGGACCCTGCTTTGGATTCTGTGTCTCCCTCTCTCTGACCCTCCCCTGCTCATGCTCTGTCTCTCTCTGTCTCAAAAATAAATGAAACATTAAAAAAAAATTAAAAAAAAAATAAACTGATCCTAATTGCTACCAAAATTTTAATTAAATTAAAATAAATTAACTTATTTGGAAGCTTCCTGTGTTGATACGTGCCTTCACAATTTCAGAATTAATTTATATTCAATAATGGTTTTGTGGATTTGTTTTTGTTTTTTACTTACATGATAAAAACTATTTACCTTTCAGGGGAATTTCCCACTAAAACACCAAAAATTATAACCAAATTACAAGTGAAAAAAGTGCCTTGGGTCAATTGTACTCTTTACCTTGAAAAAAAAAAAAAAAGGAAAAGAAAAAGAAAAATCACTTAATTCCCTTGGGAGGGGGAGTAAGAGAAGCACAAACGCATCTACACAATAGAAAACTGTTAAATTTGCTTCAAAAAATATACCCAGAGAGGAAACAATGATTCCTTCTTTGCTAACAAATCTCTAGTATTTTAAAAGCATCATACTACTTTTCAGTCATACTACAACCTTTGAGATCTTACATTACTTAATAGGAGAGTAAACATCTCTTTTTAAATCGTCATTCCTGATTATGTTTATTCCTGTATCGAACAAAGAATGAAAACAAATATGACAACCTCAAAGGAAGATTTTCTAAGCATATTCATATTGTACAGATAAATTACTCCCATTATATGTTAGTTCTAGGTATATAAACAACCTACCCCAACTATGGTCTAAGGTAATGCAATTTCATATTTGTAGACAATTTTTTTTAATCTATCTTTTACCTATGTAAAGTTTTGTTTCACATGCAGTAGTTATAGAAAATAATTCAGAACATAATACTAATAATTATTCTGTCCTCCTTTAGAACATGTAGGCAAGTCTGAAGAAGGCAAGAAAGAGGAGCTCTACACATGTACATAAATAAAAGCCCTGAAAAAGTACACCTTTAAGAACCATCGTAATATATAAAAAATATACAGTTGTTTTACAAGAACTCAGTAAGATTTAAAGAACTAAAAACCAGGGAGAAGGCAAGAGCAAAAGATACTAAAGCCAGTAAGAACAAAAAAAATAAACTTAAAGAGTTACAATTTTCTTTAAAAATTTTAAAAAGTTACAATTTTCATAATACAAAATTTAAGCAAGACTGCTCAGCAGATTAGAATAGCAACATTTTGGGTGGCTCAGTTGGTTAAGAGTCTGCTGATTTCAGCTCAGGTCATGATCTTAGCTCATGAGTTCAAGCCCCATATCGGGCTCTATGCTGACAGCGTGGAACCTGCTTGGGGACTCTCTCTCTCTGACCTTCCTCGTTCAAGCTGTCTCTCTCAAAATAAATAAACTTAAAAAAAAAAAAAAGGCAACATTTCTACAATAACTCACTGAATTCAGAAGAAAGTTTCGATAAAGCCCATTTCCCTCTTATTTTAAAGCAGGTGAATTCTAGGGGTGCCTGTCAGGTTTGGTTGATTAAGCAACCGACTCCTGATTTTGGCTCAGGTCATGATCTCACGGTTCCTGAGTTTGAGTCCCGCGTTGGACTCTGCATTGACAGCACAGAACCTGCTTTGGGTTCTTTCTCTTCCTT
Source organism: Prionailurus viverrinus (assembly GCF_022837055.1). NCBI lineage: Eukaryota > Metazoa > Chordata > Mammalia > Carnivora > Felidae > Prionailurus > Prionailurus viverrinus. Next base: position 87,188,114 of record NC_062568.1, read on the forward strand.
CTCTCTGCCCCCTCACCCTGCTCATGCACTCTCTCCCTTTCTCACGATAAATAAATAAATAAGCAGATGAACTCTAGAATATTTACTGTGTTTTTAAAATTTTTTTTTTCAACGTTTTTTATTTATTTTTGGGACAGAGAGAGACAGAGCATGAACGGGGGAGGGGCAGAGAGAGAGGGAGACACAGAATCAGAAACAGGCTCCAGCCTCCGAGCCCTCCGCCCAGAGCCTGATGCGGGGCTCGAACTCACGGACCGCGAGATCGTGACCTGGCTGAAGTCGGACGCTTAACCAACTGCGCCACCCAGGTGCCCCATTACTGTGTTTTTAAAATCCATTTAACATCATTTTCCCTTTTAATACACTATTTTCTAAGAGACTGATCTTGTCAATTAGGTTTGGCCTATTGCAGTATTTTTCAGAAAGTAATCCCTGCAATTAAACTGTGTCCTCCTCTGGTGCAAGAGGGTAAATCCAGAGACATTTAGACAACTACCTAAAATAGTATTTATGGCTTCAGGGTACTGTTTCTGAGTCCAAAAGCACCATCATTGACCATATACCTGAGGTTTGGTAGCAAACTCTTAGCAATTCTTACCAAGGCCTTCATTTTCAATTCTCTACATTTGAGAAAAGGTTATACATATAAAATTTCTCCTGTAAAAAAAAAAAAAAAATCACTAAAGCATAACAGATATTTAAGTTATGCTATCAATTACTTAATGATTCTATAACATATAAAATATAAAGCTAACCAGTAAAAATAAAACATCACCTTGGACAATAAGTGCTACAACAAAGATCATCTTTAATTTTTGAAGATAATCAGCAGATATCCCCATGTTTGGTGCCTATATGGGTGGTAATAATATTAATCAAAATGGCAAACAGAAAGAGGTATACAAGTTCAAGAAAAGAACTTCTGAATGGCAAGTCAAGCTCTCTAACCTATGATGCACATGCTAGAGCCACAATTCCTTGACTTTGCATGCTTCCAAAATACCTATCATTTCTTTGAACCCCTCAACACTGCATTGCCCTCTCCACCTCTCTACTTGTCTTTCAGAAACACTCTGCTCAAGTGTCATTCTCCTAAGAAAGCCTTCTCTGATGCTACTTCTCTGTGCTTCCAAGGTAACCTGAATAAGCTGCAACGACAGCACTGATCGCACTATAACAATATTTAACTGTCCATTTCCCCTAGTTTCTGAAGTGTAATTGCATTTCTAAAAGTTTAGTATTCAATGCCTAATAGTACTTAAAAAGCATATTCTGTTGGAATATGCTCTGAATAAATGAGCTGTAGAAAGAATGTGAGATACTTATAGAACATCTAGATGGTGATAAATGGAAACACGGGTCTGAAGTGAGGAAGATGGCTCATGCTATAAATATAATTTTATCCTAAATTTAGGACTGTTGCTTTGGCAGATTAAAACAAATTCATCACCAACTAGTTTATGGATGGACAACTACTGAGAAATATAAAATTTTCTTCATGTTGTTCAATCAAAAGTGTACTTTTTAGTTACCAACTTAATTGATTTCTCAGCTTGATTCAATACAGTTGACATAGTTGATTACCCACTCCTTTCTTTCTCAAATAGTCTCCTGCCTTGGGGTAAATTTTTTTCCCAACTCTGGTTACATCTTCTCAGTCTCCTTTGTTCCATTATTTTCTCCCTGATGTTTCATGTTGAAGATTCATAGGGGACTACTATATTCCTTTATTACCTCTCTCCCTAGGGAATCTCATCCCCCACTGCCCACACTAAGATATTAATTGAAAGCCATATATTAACAATTCCCAACTGAACTATCATCAATACTCTCTCTACTTCCCAGAAACAAATAAACAAGAAACTGCTCATCTCCCCAGTATTCCCTATGTTAGGCACAAGAACCACCAACCCTGGAAATCTGCCTTCTCCTCCCTCCAGATCCCTTAGTCTAATTCACCACCAAATCCTATCAATTTTACTTCCCCCCAATCCAGCTACTTTCTATCACTGCCATCCTGGCAAAGGTGTGGTTTATAGACCAACACTGGTCCATGAACCGTTGTTACTGGTCTGAGACAAGATAAAGACAGAAACCGAGAGAAGTATTTAGAAATATTTATACCAATTTGACACTGCCACAACATTCATTTCTGTGTCATTCATATTCTGTGCCACTAAAGTACCAGTACAGATTAGAAACCAAATCAATCCAAAACAGGTTGTTCTCCACAGATGAGTTTGAGAAGCACTGGCCTAACTGGTCTCCCTGCATTTATGCTTGCCCTTCTCCAATCTGTCCTCCGCAGAGCCGCCAAGTGATATTTTATAGTAAAAACGTAAGTAACTTATTCAGCCTTTTAACATTACCAAGTGGCTTCCCACTGCACTTGGTATTTAAGTACAAAATGCTTAGCAATGATTAACCATTGTGGTATGTTTTACATCACCCAGCTTCACATACTAAGGTCCAGCCCCTACAGGACTTTTCAGTTTTAAAAAGCTGAAATTGCCAACATTACTTGGGTAACTCCAGTTACTCCTTCAGGTTTAGCCTAATAGTCATTTCTTCAGAGAAGCATTCCCTGATACATTAGTGGGTTTTCATTGCTTACAATAACTTTCTTGTGTGGCAGTTATCATAATTGTGATCATTATTTTTGTAACTATCTGTTTAGTTTCTTTATGCCAATAGCTTTTGCTTCCATGAATACAGGTAGACTCCTTCGATTACCTCACCAGAGCCTAGCATGGTGCCTGGCACAGATCAGTTGTTCAATAACCTTTTCGTAAGTGAATAAAATGCAAGTATCTTCAACATCTAATCATACACAAGACTTGGGATAAGTCTGTGTACCATGCGCTTTACGAAAGTTACAACTCCTTTACTTCCCTAAACAACCTAAAAAGACAGGAAAACCTCACTGTCAAAACCCAGAAAGGTAAAGAACTTTGTGTAAAGTAACCAACAAGGAACTGGAAGATCTGAGAGACAACAAAAGGTAATAGACCACAACAATACCGTCTGGCTTCATTGCTCAGAAAGCTGTATGATTTTGTGGAAGTTAAGTAATTTCTCACTTTCTCAGGTTCCTTATTTGTGAAGTGGAGATATAATAAAGCCTTCTTCAAGGGATTGTTAGGAGGTTTAAACAAGACATTAAGTTATTCAAAACAGTGCCTGGCACAGGGTTTTATAAGTGTGATTATCATTATCTGTAATATTACCAGTGCTCTCTTATAAAATAATTTTATCTGTTTACTGGCTTATTGTCTGTCAGTGCCATTCTAAAATAAATTGCAAAAAAGCAGAGTTCATATTATTATTTGCTGACGGAGCTCTTCTCAGCCAGGGTTCGCTAAGAATTAAGCCCTACAGAAACTGAGTTAAGTGATTATTTCCTCAGTTCTCGCTCTCAAGGTAGACAGCTAGTACCATCTCAGGTACACGGGAGAGGAGTCAATTCATTACATACCTTGGATGCCTTAGGGCATTAGGGCTTGATATTCGTTGGAACTCTTGGTTCAAAAGGGCTGTTCTTATGTATCCTCAATGCCTGGCATGAAGTAAGTGCTTATTAAATATTTTTAGAATGAATGAATATATACAAAACCAAAGGAAGAGTGCTTAGCACAGAGTAGATGCTGAGTGTCAATTTTATTCCACACCTTCAAAATTCCTATAAACTTCCAAAGTCTTTCTCTAGAGGAGTCATTTTTCTTGAACCAGGGCTTGTATTATTCAAAGTCAAAAATGCAGAATGTAGACAGGAGGAAAACCAAGAGACAGAGAAACCAGTGTTGACAAAAACGATGTGGAAGATAGGTAGACTCTGGGTATGTAGGGAAAAGAGTAGAGGCTATTGTAGGCCAGAGAACAGCATAAGCAAAGGCGCTGTCACTCAAAAGTTTGGAGTACATTTCATTGGTGACACAAAAAATAATTTTAAGCTATATGTGGGCAAACATCTTTATTTTGATAGTTGCATATATCACTATTTATAACAATACTAAACAGTACCTATTTGGATTTTAACTGTGTTGTTACAAAAAAAAGTATCAAGAAAATAATAATGCCCAGGAAGTAAGCAGATAAGACAAAAATTGTCAGGGTTTTAAAGAGTGAGTAAAATCTGGGGAACATCAAGGCATGGTCATGTTAACAAACATAACATCTTAAGAGAGAAAAGCCACTAGTCTTTTGAATGAAGCCAACCTCATGAACAGCAATTCAATATAAAGGACAGATGGGTGTGAACAGTTTTCAGTATTTAATTTGTAGCATACTAAAATTCTTATCAGTAAAATCCTCATTTTCCACTATGATAAACCTGCTATGTATTTCAATTTCATTTATTCTCAAAACAAAGATACCTGAAGCTGGGACTGACCTGCTTGTGGCCTGGTAACTTACCTGAAAATAGGGAGCTAAAACTGCACTTTTCACACCAGAAGGAATTAATTTATACAGTAAAAGAATATGAATCATACCTACATCAAAAAAGGTGTTAGATAAAAAAGAGCAAAAAGCAGCTCTCTATTCCCACCTTCCTTCCCCCAAAATAACCTACCATTAGCCAAACCAAGTTAAGCTAAGAGATGGTAAAGAATATTTACCGTGCCAGGTACTGTTGTATTTTACCTGCATTAAGTTATGCAATTATCACTACCATCTTATCAAGTATATCACTATCCCCATTTTATAGTTGTAAGAATACTGAGGCATAAAGAGATTAAGTAATTTGCCCAAGGCCAGAGCTGGTAAATGGCAAGGCTGGGGTTTAGATCCTGGCAGTATGGCTACATCTGAGCTTTGAACCATTAGGCACCATTTCTCTCAAGAATAAACAGGATGATAATTTGAAATATTCCACCTTTCCCATTATGGCAGCGGAGATGTAATTTCCCAAAGTATAAACCTTTTATTACTTAATTTCTAAGAAACAGTGGATTCTGAAGCTGCAAGGAAAAATCGGGAAGACAAGTACTATAAAGGATATCTAGGCCCAAGATTATTCAAATATAGACAAAGAACCAAAACCCTAAAAACTATGGCTGAATGACACAATTCACAGAGAAAGAAGCCAAAAGTTAGGCCAAGCAAAAGGTGAATCTTATGTGTACCGACTCTACTGCTCTGAAGGAGAAAACTCGATCATTCCCTTCCCTTTATTCAGCACACATAGGCTCAAGAGGAAGAAGAGTTAACAGAAAGGATAGCACAAGGGAATAAAAGGGGAAAGTGAAGACTTGGACCCTGAACCACAGAGTTAGCTTAATGTAACCTGGTGAACCTGAAAGAGAATCTGTGACACGGCAATGTGTGCTTGGAGGGAGAGGTAGGTTGCATGAACACCGCAGTAAACACTGAATGGTCTGGCTGGAGAGCGGAGAATTTACCCTAAAATGGGCTTAATGGGAATAACTTCACACATACATATGTTTCGGATGAGAGGTGTGGGTGAGGACGCTGGGGGGTGGGGGTGGGGTTGGGGCTTCCCTCTCTGGGCTGTACTCCCGGTGGGGAAAATAAAAGGGCGGGAGTGGAGGTATACAGGTATAGAGGAGGCCGACTAGAGAAGGAAAGGGGCGAGGCTTGTAGAGGAAAGTCTAGGGGATCCTGGTAGGCGGAGGCTGGGAAATCGATGGGGGGGCGGGGGATCGCCAGGGGAAGCAGAGACTAGCGAGGGGGAGGACGGGCCCGGAGGGCGGAGGGTGGGGCTGGGGCGGAAGGCAGCCCTGAGAAAGGGAAGGCACGCCGCCGGAGCAGGGGTCCCGGGCCAAAAGGGATGGGGGCGCAGTGAGGAAGAAAGCCGCCTCGCTCCAGCGCCGGCGAGTGGGAGGGGTGAGGGGTTGGAGGAGCAGGCGACCGAGGTGCGGCGGGGACCTCGGAGGGGGAGGGGCACCTACCCTGACGTGCGGGGCGGCGGCGGGCAGTCCCGGCAGCGGCTCCTCTCCCGCTGAGGCGGCGGCTGCGGCGGCGGCGGCAGCGAAGGTGATGGCGGCGAGTCCCTGTGGCGGCCGCCTCCACCGAGCCGCATCCCTCCTCCCCGGCCCGCCCTGCTTCCCTATCTCCCGCTCCTAAACTTCTTCCCCGGGATAAACAAACCCGCCGCCAGGGGCGGCCGCCTCCGCTGCTCCCGCCCCCGCGCAGCCCCCCCCTTCCCGGCCCCGGGCCCGTCCGGGCTCCGGCTTCCGAGTTGCGACTCCAGCCCCAGCCCCAGCCTGCGAGGGCGCGTGCGCGCGGCGGCGGCGTGGGCTCGCAAGGCTCTTCCTCCCTCCCTCCCGCGCCGGGCACTTCCGGGCCGGCCCGGATCCGTCGCCGGGTTTTGGAAGCCACCGCCGCTCCCTGCGCCAGGCGCTGGGCTCTCAGCAGGGCGCGTCCGCCCACCGGCCGCTGTGGAGAGGATGAGTTACCTCGCCTGGCGGGGATCTCCTTCGACCCAGCCTTAAACTTTCCTTACCTAAAAAGTCCACTGATAACGCCTCTTTAGTCGAGAGACGTAGGGTGCGAAAGGAGGCCAACTGTTTCTCCGTACGATTTCCTTGAGGTTGTAGCAGACTAGAAAGCCAATATGCAACTTTTACTAAACCCTTGTTGCGAGCCCGTAACTATGTGAAGGGATAGAACAAAAACAGCAGTGTACGTCTCCAGCTAGAAATACAGACGACTCCGGGTAGGCAAATGAAGTGCCACAGTGGAACGGTTTTCGGTTAGAGAAGATGAGCCTCAAAAGGAAGTCTCAGGCCTAGGAAGGGAGGGGGTCCGCCGAGAGGCAGCCGAGGTTGCTTGCAAAGCACTGAACAGGTGGCATCCCATGACTGACGTGGGTAAATTATGCTGTATCTAAGCAAATGTCTGAAGAGATGAGGAGACTGCCTTATGGAGTTTAAAGAAAGGTGAAAACAGAACGTCATTCAGCATTCGTGAGAGAAAACTTGTAGCTGCCAAGAATATTCTCCTTTAAAGAGGTTTGAGGGACCAAAGCAGGCACGAGTATCATTGAAGGACCCCCGCCCGCATTCCTTTCACTTTAACTGCGCATCCGTGAACTGTTTACCTCCTTTCCCCCCAAAAAGAGAGGTGGAAGAAAAACATTATTTTGAGCACTGTAATCAAAGACCTGTACGATCTTTTTAAATCCTCTCAACTTCATTGCAGTTCCATGGTGGAGATTATTCCCACCTTACAGATAAAGCAACTGAGGATCAGAAGTAATAAGTAACTCATTCAAGGGTGAGTGGAGTTTGAATACTGGGAAAGCAGATTTCTCTCACTTCAAATTAATACTACTTTACCTTATTCAACGTATTTAACACCCAAAACGTGTGGGATACAACCAGCATCAAAGATTTTCAGAAAAAAAGGTAAGATCAGCATAACCATAAAATTCAAAATTGACTTAGCCAAAAGTTAAAAAGCAGAAGTGGAAGTGACCGTTATTATGCTAGGGACTGGCGGGGAGAGGAAATATTAGTGAAAAAGTTCACGTCCAAACAAAGAAAAAGTTAAAACTAGTTGCTGTACTCTTGTAGGTCTCTGTTAACTTTATGATATGTGACAGTGAAAATTATGTATAATTTTTGCCCAGGCCTTATAGCTCTTTCAACCCCTTAAGATTCTGTCACACCCTCTCTTCCACTGATCACTCGTTGTTAGGCACTAATACATGTAATATACTCAATCAATCAAATTATAGTAAATCCTTGAGGTAGATTTTCAGTTGGGAATTAAGAAACGAGTGGGGACTTGGCTTACCCTTGACACTTGACTGGGTTCTAGTTAGGGGTGATTTTACTATAAGGATGTCAAATAGCTCCTCACAGTATTCTCATAGAGTCCTTTCCCTAGGCTTGATCTCTGTGTAGTGTTATGACATACCATTCTTTTTTCTTGGTGACTTCAGCCTCTGATAAAGAATAAATATGGCTTGTAACTAATGCTAATAATAAAACTGTGATGGTTTGGCAAAGTAAAAGATGGCTCTACGGTCAATAAGCTTGGATTAAAGCTTGTTCTATAGTAACAATTCCCTAAAGAACTACCTTTCTTGATTTGATTTCGAAGTTATTGGATACCTATTGAAAAACTACACTATTCTAGGCTATAGTTTATTGCCGCCATAAGTGGTTTTTATACAGGTAAGTAACAGTTTTATCACTAGTATAGAGCATAGTATGCTTCCACCGGTCATTTATCAGGTTTGCATTGCTTGAGGCATTAACCATTAGGGTCATCCAATTCCTTAGACAACAGGAAACTTTTGGTACTCATTTTTCTGTTCATTGTCAGTTTTCTATAGAAAACCATCCAGGTTCCTCAGTGGACAACTTAGAAGTTCTACTTATTGTAATTAATAGGTTCGCAGTTAGTAAAGATCAGGAGAATCATTTTCTGAGCTTCATGAGCACAGATCAGAACTTGCCTGTGGATCTTCTTGACCCAACTCTATGGGGCTCATCTGAAGAACCAACCAAGCATCCCACTTTGATAGTTTAGTGACTGCAGCATTTTATTCCTCTTTTGTGAATTCAGAGATGCTCCCATTTCATGACTGGGTAACCATACAATGGACTGACCACTGCCTTCCATACTACCACCTGTTTTGTACTATCATTTTCCAATTCTAGCTGTTAAAAACTAAAGCATGCAGTGGCAAACAGTTTGCAAATTCATTACTATATTGGGTTTAGAGTCCAGACAGTAGTAACATGCTTTTTAGCAAACACAATATACTTCATGAATCCTAAGTGAGGTACTCTCTGTGCTTCCCTGGACATTTTGCCATTACCCTCACCCTTCCTAAAGTGGTCCACCAAACTCTTCTCTCCGAGTGAGCTGGCTTCCCCATATTTTTCTAACTATTATCCCCTCCTATCTTGAATTTTCTTCAAGGGAACCAAACTCATGCCTTACTTTCATAAACTAACACTTGTGATCAAACATTTAACATAACATGTAGCTTTTGGAATTTATTTTGAAAGAAAAGAACTTGGTTGTTCATTATTTATTACTGTTATAAACTTTAGCTTCTTTATTTGAAAGAAAACACTAAAGCTCTTGTTTAATAACTTGTGAGTTATTTTACATGTAATTTCATTTTCTCTCTCCATGTCTCCATTTCTTTGTTTTTTTACCTTGCTTGTGAATTCCTAGTTTTGTAGTAGTTTTGCATTATATGATACTCATCTATTAAAGATCTGAAAACTTGGGGTACCTTAGTGGCTCAGTTGGTTAAGCGTCCGACTTCAGCTCAGATCATGATCTCACAGCTCACGAGTTCGAGCCCAGCGTCGGGCTCTGTGCTGACAGCTCAGAGCTGGAGCCTGCTTTAGTTTCTGTGTCTTCCTCTCTCTCTCTCTCTCTCTCTCTGCCCCTCCCCATGCTCGCTCTGTCCCTCTCTCTCTCTCACAAATAAGTAAACATTAAAAAAATTTTTTTGAGGATCCAAAAACTTTAGAATTCTAAATTAATACTTAAAACCCTTGTGTACTGATGCCTATAGCAAGAAAAGATCAGTAAGTTTGATATACTTATTATTGAAAAATCATTCCCAGAAAACTGAGATAGGACCCACCCAGAATTATGAGAACAGGATCATTTTTGTTTAAGTCCTTCCTTGGCACCTTTTTTTTCATGTCCCCAGCCACATTATGTCAAATATTTCAGGATACTCTCTTGTTTCAAATTAAATATGCATTCATGTATTTAATGCTTTGGTCCTTTGGCTAATCTATGAGGTCTCCTATAAGAGATGATTTTTGCTGATTTTCTTCTATCACCATTTGAAGAATAAGGGTTGAGTTGCAGTTCACTGGTTGGCATTGTTACATTTTATAGCCACTCAATTAAATATTAATTTTAATCAGTTTTGAAACATTCTGAGGCTCTTAAAACATTAGTTATCCCTAGATTCTGGATCACTAATACCCAATGAATGAGAAAGAGCAATACTGTACGTCTACCTAGGCAATAAATGCTCTTGGAAAAACCTTGGTTACCCTATATACAAGTTCTCTATTTACAACTATTAATAAGGAGAAAAACAACAAAAAATGATCTCTGTGACAGGATTATCCAAAGCTTCTATAGCATCCCTCCAGGCATTCCCTGAGAACTTGCTCTCTTCAAGGTTACTTACAGCTGCTGGAAATCATTTACTGTGCCAGGATCCAGGCGGCTGCTGCTGCCATGATCTAGTAGTCCCTAGTGACCTCTGTCTTCTTCAGCTTGGCTAGCTAAGCTCTTTCTCCTCTGCTGGTGTCCTGGCCCTGCCCCTGCTCTGCTCTCAGGTAACTTGAGAAGTTGTGGTTGATTCTGGACCTTGGAAATAGTCCCAAGGGAAGCCTAGAGCTCTCCACTGTGCTCTCCAGCTAGAGGTCACCAGCCTCTGCAGCAGCCTCAAATGGCTCTAGAAGTACAGCTACTCAGTCTCCTCCTCTTTTATCTCCGCTCAGTCATCACAATGTCTCCAGGTCAGGGTCTTTGGTCCCCTCCCAGAGAGACACACCCTTCTGCCTATCAGGGCAATTTATGGCTGGGGGAGTTTACTTAAACATCTGCCCCTGCAAATCCCATTGGATGGTTCCCTGTCTAGCTTTGTCCTTGAAAATTGGGATCACTTCAGTTTACTCCCCTCTGACCGTGACTTAAACAACAGCTCCATGGCCATTTTCTCTGGACACATTAAAGGGCCCTGCCTCCAGAATAATCTCCAATGACCTGTTTCACTCAAAGCCACCACTCCTCTCAAGGGGCCCTGCTCCCAGACCCCTGATCTAGTAGTCCCAGAGGTCCCATTGCATGAGCTCCAGGAATGTTCCTAGGATTGCCCAGTAGCCAATCACGCTAGGTGAACCTGGGAGCCTTGGAACCTCTATGCACCCAGTGTTCCTTGACTCACTGATTTTCACTGCTTCGCTGCTTTAGAAGGACTGAGTTCTCGGCTCAGTCCTCTCTTCCCTTCTGCCACCTACCCCCTTTAGAAACTAAGACCTGCTGTCTAGCTGTTACCAATTCTGCATTCATACCCCTCCATAACATCAAGTGGCCACCTACCTCCAGATGGTTCTTTCTGCTAGTCAGAGCCCTCTGCTGCCAGCCTGCCTGCCAGTTTGGAAACCCTGGTTTGGCCATTTCCAAAATTAGAAACGAGACTGTGCCATCTTCAGGGACACTGCTGCACCTCCCAGCACCCGGTCAAACCCAACCTCCGCATCTGTCTCAGACACCCTTCCCCAAGCTTCCCTCTTCTCCCCACCCCCACATTTTTGGGCTTCGTGATTTGGGTTTCTGCCTTCCTCTCCTTGCCTGCCCATCCTTACTGAATTTCTAACACATTCTTGACCTTCCCTGCCTGAACTATGCCAGGCTAAAGATGGACCAACTCAAGGGCTACATAATCCCTGGAAATTCTTTTAGAGGCCTTATCCCACATCCTGTCAAACACGAAAATATAACCATACCCTACATGAAAAATACAATGTCTGGTTATGCAAAATGAAAGAGATTCATATAATTTTCCTCTTGAAATATTTATTAATGTCATTTAGCATTTTTCTGCATATTTTAGAGCCAAGACATTTTCTTTTCCTGCACTCAATCTTATAAAACCTGGAAAAGCTTACAGGCTCTGGGGGCTGTGCCTTTATTTAGTGAGAACCCGAACCTTAAAAGGATTTAAAAAATGGCTCTGGAAGGGAAGGACATAAGCACTTCCACACTTGATTCAGGTTCAAGCCCTCCCCTCTACTTCCTGTCATCACTTAAATCTTTTTCTTTTCCAGTTTTTAATAGCTGGGCTTCTCTGTTTGATCCCCTGTCTCAGTCATTCACGTTTTATTCACTCTGTTCACACAGACACTCCTTTTATTACAAATGCCAGCCGGCCTGCTGGGATTTCACAGCATCACAAGAGCCTGGATTTGCTTTCATAGTGCTCCTTCTACCACTGTGGGCCCACCATTACTATCTTAAAGCCCCCGGCCCCCAGGAGACCACAGCTTTGGATTAGGCATTTGTTTGCTTGACCCTGTAGCTATGATGATGTTGCACATCGGACTCTCGTAAGTCTGCAGCTGCATCCAGCTCTCTGGTGGCTCCTCCATTCAAAGTGACAGGTCCAGTACTGCATTTTAGATGCTACAGTCTTACCCTGTGTGCTGGGACTGACCAGTGAGGCCCACTTGTATCTGAGGCAGGATAGCTACCAGAAATCATACTTTACATTTTTATATTTAAGTGCCTTGTTCACATTTATCTACTTTAGGTATCTCCTTCCCTGGAGGCCTTTTATGCCTCAGTTACAAACAGCATTACTGCTATACTTTTCTGGAGGTTTTTGTGATCACCCACTATTGCAGATGGAGAGTATATATAAGAAACCAAATGTCCCCAGTAATTATCCTAGATTATGTCTCTTCTAAATATTAAGCATTACTTAACTGAAATAGCCACTAGAAGTTTGGCTTTTACTTTCTATGATACCTTGTTTTTTGGTAGTGATTCTACAATTTCAGTATACTTCTTAAAATCAAATTATGCATATTCAGTGCACATAGTGAACCAGTTAAGGAGAGTCTACAACAATACATTATTGCCTCTTTAGTCTACTTTCTCAGTTTTGTTTTTTCCCAGAAAGAAAATTAGGCTGGCCTTTTAAAAACTGTGTTCTGCTGTAGTCTACGAATTTGAGAGGAAAAGGTGACAAATGTTTTCATTTTCATGTTATCAAGAGCTCAGCAAGAAATTGCTTCTACTTTGAATATAGAGCCTACTGTGTGCAAAAGAGATGTGACAAAATCCAAGTGTCCTTTCTGAACACCTATTAGAGCTGGGTTGTTTGCTTCTTTTTTGTTTGTTTGTTTCTATTTGTTATTTCTCTCAGTTGTAATTACTTAGGTCTAGATATTTACACAAAATGTTTTTGTGCTTCATCTGTCAAATTCCTTTTCTGAGTTTGAATTTTAGTGTACTTATTTGTTTGTTCCAGGGTAAATCTAAGATGTTTTTCTTACCTTGAAGGAAAAGGTGATTTAGTACTGGAATGTTTACTTGATGTCTTGATCTAATTTGTGGTATCCTTGCATTGGCAAAATGCCCACAGGCCAATGTGATGGTTCTGAGCTTGTTTCCTTCAGATCCTTCCCTTGCTTTTCTCTGCTCCAAATCTTAGTCAGTTCCAGGTTGTTTCCCAAGCCCCTGTGTCAGCTGACTACCTGCTGGGTTAAGCCAGGAACCTACTATCAGGAACCTCAAGGGTGGGAGGAAGGAAGAAACCAGTGTATTTCTTCCCTTCTCTTTCTGCCATAGTCATTGTTCCCTGCAACAACTAAGTATCCTCCCACGTCCCATCTCCTGCTGGATAAGTCTACCATGGAATTAGCCTTGGGCCCTGGCAATACCTTTTCCTCTCTCTTGTCTGTTTAAAAGTGCTATGGCTTCCTTTGGTTGCTAATCCCTGGATTCTCAGTTTTTCCATCACCTATACAATAAGATTCCTTGTATCAGATTCTCTGTTTGAAGTAATGAATGTGGTTTCTTTTTTTCTGGTTGGACTCAGCACATTTATCCATTTTATGTTTTCATAAGAATCTTTTCCCGTTTGTTGGACAAAGAATGATTTTCAGAGAGAAGTAGTAGTCATTTTAAACTTATGGATCTTTCTGTACTTATCCACATGTCTTGAGTAATGTCTTTGTTCTTTCTCCTTATCTCCCATCCTTGCTTCCCACTTCCCATAATACCCAACCTATTCCCTTTTCTCTGCCACTTTCCATCCTTAGAGCATATGACATCTATCTTCTGGAGTCATATCACCATGGATGCACAATGATTTGGTTTTTTAATGTTTAAATTCCTTTTTATATAATGTTCTTAACAAGAATGCCACAGCTGTAGGATACCAAAAAAGGGCACTGGATTTTTCATCCAGAATCTGAATCTGCGTGACCTTGCTCGAGTTCCTAAGCCTCTTGTACAATAGGGCCCTTGGTCGTAAAACAGGAAAAATATAACTTCATCAGATCTAAGAGCAAATGAGATTAAAACATATGAAAGGATTTTGTAAAGGATAAAATGCTAAGCAATTGCAAGAGGTTATTTAAAAACAGTAAATAAGACTAGTTATTTTTTCTTAAAACAAATGTAATTTTAAAAGTCAGCAGCAAAGGTATTTCCCGATTGGAATTTATACAGAGTTTAGCGGCATCACATCTAACACATCACTTCTTAATCTTAGTTCTATTGACATTTGAGACTAGATAATTCTTTATTCTAGGGGGCCATTCTGTACAAGGTAAACTGTTTAGTGGAATCCTTCCGTCTATCTTCTAGATGCCAGTTAGCACCCTTGCCTTCAGTTTTGACAGCCAGAACATCTGTAAACATTGCCAAGTGTCCCCTGGGAGACAAGGTTGAGCAAAAGCACTCCAAATTGAGAACCACTGATGTAACCAAACTTACTTGGAAAAATGTCACCTTGTTTTAAATTTAAGTTGTTAAAAAAATTAATAAAGGAGTTTGGCTTTCTAGAGAAGATTATGGGGAAGGACTTTTTAAAAATGTAGCCATGAGGGGCACCTGGGTGGCTGAATCTGTTAAGCGTCCAACTCCAGCTCAGGTCATGATCTCGGGGTTCACAAGTTCAAGTCCGACATCAGGCTCTGTGTTGACAGCTTAGAGCCTGGAGCCTGTTTCAGATTCTGTGTCTCCCTCTCTCTCTTCTCCTTCCCTGCTCACATTCTGTCTCTCTCTCTCTCTCTCTCTTAAAAATAAATAAAACATTAAAGAAAAAATTTTAAAATGTAGCCACAAAGGATAATCTGTCTTAAGAGATCAATAAACCTTGCAGTGAAAGTCAGTTATTGTCACAGCAGTGATGTGTCTCACTAAGTATTTATGTTCGAGAGATTAATCTTCCTGCTTAGTATTGAGGTTGGGCTACCTAACCAAGATGGGCTTTCTTCATACAATTAATTCCTTTTGTTATTTATATTAGGTATTAAAAAAACACACTAATACTTTATATCTGACTATTGTATGTTGGTATCTTTTGATATCCTTTCAGGCATCATTGAATACTAGTAGGAACATATATTTCAGTCATAATATGACTCAGATTTCTGGGTCTGTACTTGTGTAGACTACCTTTAGTAGCAGCAAGAGTTAGAATTTTATGAGCATCATGATGAGACCATAATCAGTAGAATCCTTCATATTATTATAATTCATAATATGATACTCTGAGCTGCCATTGACTTACCATTGGAGACCAAACCATAGCTATTTAAAATCTAGAAATTATTATTTTGAAAATATTGATTCCAGTTTTCCAAACATGTCTTTTTTAGCTTATATTGTCAGCAGATTTATTTTTTTTTAATATATGAGATTTATTGTCAAATTGGTTTCCATATAACACGCAGTGCTCATCCCAAAAGATGTCCTCTTCAACACCCATCACCCACCCTCCCCGCCCTCCCACCCCCCATCAGCCCTCAGTTTGTTCTCAGTTTTTAAGAGTCTCTGTCAGCAGGTTTCTAAGACCAGTTTCTCATTTCCAACTGTGTCAGTTAGCTTTCTTCCTAGCTTAAGAAAATATTGATCAAAGCAGATTGTAGAACAGGAGCAGCAGGTTGTAGTAATAGGGCTACTTTTGCTGAGAAGACAGAAGAGATGTGCTGTCCTTGACATGAGTATATTGCTAAGCTTTGTGGACACATAGCGTCTCCAAGTCTGGTAAAAAAGATACTTACTGCTTCAAGACAATTAGATTCATTTCCTCATCTATGATTTACATTCTCCTGGTTAATTTTTCTTTGGGGAACTATGGACTCTTTGAAGGATTTGTCAGCACGAATAATACTGCTATAATTATTAATATTATATATTGTTCTTTTAAGGTTTTTTTTTCATATAGTATTTCAATAAAAATAGTCTTAATGATTGAGGTAAGTAGTAGGGGTTTAGGATGAAGACACTGCAATTAAGTTGGGCCAGAAAGTTAGGGTCCTCTTGTTTGTTGTCCTACTACTGAATTTAAATGACTAGTTCAGGCCTACCTCCACATTCACTGCCATTTCCCCAGCTAATAACATATTGGGTCTTTAAACTTCCCATCTATCAGACCCCTGTGGAGAAATTGGATGTGTAAAGTGTCAGGATAAAGCTTGGGCTAGGATACCACACCATAAATGAGCATTTCCCAGTGGAATTCTCTTGTTTCTGGAGAAAGAATGTGTTTGTGGTACCAGTGTTTGCTTCATCTGTGTTATTTTTTTTTTTTTTTATGATCTTAGAAACAAAAAACTATGTAAACACACAAATATATATATATATAATATTTATGTATATTTATACATGTATATATATATATATATATACACACACACACACACACACATATATATATATATATATATATAATCTGAGCCAAATTTCCCACCCATTCTCATTATATATAAAGAAATAAAGACATTGATGATAGGCTATTTCAGAGTCCTTCCTGCTACTACCTTTGCTTCTTAAGAAAAGCTCACAGATGGAGTTACAGAGTCTAGATTCACCTTTCCACCTATAACAACCAAAACAAACAAAAATAAAACAGACAAAATACATTAAACAATGGTTTTAAAGACACTGTGTATCAGGTGTTAAAGGACAATGATTCTGGAAAGACAAGAAACAAAAGAGGTGAGATCCAGTGTTGCCCCAGCATACTGACTTGATACAGTGTTCAGGCCCTGACATATGGAAGGGAAACTGAGGTGAAGCCCAGTTAGGACCATGAATTGAAGAGACAGACATGAGAGTCCAGGGAGATCACGGTAGTGAGAGTTAATAGGATGAAAGACAAAGAGCAGAGAACTGCACAGAAAGCAAATGTGTGTCAGGTGTAGGGGTACTGGTGTCAAATATTCAGCAAAATCCTGATCAGCACATGCTGTGAGGAAACTACCTGAGGCTCAGGAAAGTATCCTCTAGATGGAATAAAGAGAACCTATGCCTGGAGCACATATAGGGCCAGAAATAGTGCCTGTTCCCTTCAGCCCAAGTAGAAACACTCATAGTTCATAAGGCACTGGGTAGCTTACTCAAAAATGTCTTGCTTCATTAGTGGAGAATAATTAGCTCTAGATTGAAAACTGCTCTCAATCTGTCAAACAAACCATAAAAGCAAAGCCTGAAAGGATATCTGTTTTCAATAACTTAGCATCATTCCTGAATAAAGCTCAAGAAGATTTGTGAAAATTCTAAAGTATCCAGCACCCAAGAAAATAAAATCACAAAGTATGCATTTAGTCAAAGACTACCAGGCATGCCAAGACATAGGAAAACAACCCACAGTGAGAATAACCAATTAGTCAAAATTGTCCCCGAATTGACACAGGTGGTATAATTAATAGCAATGAACATCAAAACAATTTTTGTGATTATATTCTATATATTTAAAGGGCTAAGTAGAAATTAAAAAAAAAACAATCAAATTTCTAGAGATTAAAGCTACAGTGTTTAGGATGGAAAATACACTCAATGGGATTAACAGCAAATTACATATGGCAGAAGATGAGATTAGTGAATTTGAAGGCATAGCAATAAAAACTATACAGAATGAAACAGAGAAAAAGGACCCTCCCTCCCCAATTAAAGAGTATTGGTGAGTTATGGGACAACTTTAAGTGGCCTAATATGTGGTGTGGGTAATTAGAGTCCCCCACAGGAGAAAGATGGGTACAGACAGAAAAAAATTTTTTTGAAAAAATACGTCAAGAGCCTTTCCAAATTTAATCATTATAAACCCACAAATTCAAGAAGCTCGATGAAACCCAGTTGCAAAAAACATGAAGAAAATTACATCAATGTTTATCATCACCAAATTGTTTAAAAATGGTGATAAAAAAAGGAAAAACCTAAAAGTATCCAAAGATAAAAGACATGTACAAAACAACAGAGAATGAAAAGAGGTTTGTTTGTTTGTTTGTTTTAATTGGAAGTAATCCAAGTGAAAACACAGTGGAGTATTATCTTTTAAAGTAATGAAAAAACTTGTCAGCTTAGAATTTTATGTCCTGCTAAAATATTTTTCAACAACAGTGATGTAAAGATATTTTCAGACACATAAAAGCTGGAAGAATTCATCACCAGTGGACACATAGTATAAGAAATGTTATAAGAAGTTTTTAAAGCAGAAGGAAAATAATACCAGGTGGAAATATAGATATACACAAGGGAATAAATAACTCCAGAATTGGTGACTACATAGGTAAATACATCAATTGTTTATCTTATTCAAATCCTTTAAAAGATAATTTACTATTTAAACAAACAAAAAATAACACTGTACTGTGGGGTTTATAACATGTATAAGTAAAATGCATGACAACATTAGCATAAAGGTCAGGAGGAGAGAAATTAATGTGTGCTATTATAAAATTATTTTTGAGGAACTTAAGTGTTATACTCTCACTTGAACATAGGCTGTAATAAGATAAAGCAATCAATAAAATAACTAAAGTAAAGCATAGTGAAGAGCCCAATAAAGCAGAGAGCAAATTAAAAAAAAAAAAAATCCAAAAGATGGTAGAAAAAAGGAAAGGGGGAGCAAAGAACATATTTAACAAAGATAAATAGAAAACAAACCAAACCATATTAATTATCACATTACATGTAAATATTGTAAATATTGCCATTAAAACAGTAAAATTATCAGATTGGATTTAAAAGCAAGATCCAACTGTATGCTGCCTACAAGAAATGGACATCAGGGGTACCTGTGTGGCTCAGTCAGTTGGGCATCTGACTTCAGCCCAGGTCATGATCTCACAGTTTGTGAGTTCAAGCCTGGCATCAGGGTCACTGCTGTCAGTGCAGAGTCCATTTCAGATTCTCTGTCCCTCTGTCTCTGCCCCTCCCCTGCTCAGGCTCTTTCTCTCTGAAAAATGAACATTAAAAAAAAAAAAAAAAGGAAATGCACTTCATACATAAAGACAGAAATATGTTAGAAGGTTAGAAAAAAATATGCTAACATTAGTCACAAGAACACTGAGATGGCTATTAGACAAGAATTTTCAGAACAAGATTATTACCAGGCATAATCCTTCATAATCCTTAAGAAATTATTTTTATGTCTATTGTAAAATTTTCATTTTGTAATGATTATGATGGTCATTTCGTAAGGATTAAGTAGTCAATTCATCAAAATAATGTAATCCTAAAGATTTATGCACTTATTAACTGCTTCAAAATACATGAAGTAAAAATTGATAGAACTGCAAGGAGAAATACACAAATGAACTTGGAGACTTAAATACTCATGACAAACTTGATCTGATTGACCTTTATATAACACTGTACTCAACAAGAGTAGGATACACATTCTTCTCAAGTGCACATGAATCAATTACCAAGATAGATCATACTCTGTGCTATAAAACAAATCTCATTCCAATCATACAGAGTTTGTTGTCTGACCACAGTGGAATTAAACTGAAAATCAATAACATAAGATCCTTGGAAAATTCCTAAATACTTCAAAATTAAATAAAGGAATTTTAAATCATCCATTAATCAAAGAAGTCAAAAGAGAAATTAGAAATTATTTTGAATTGAATGAAAATAGAAACACAAAAGAATCTGTGGGATATTTCCCTTGGAAATTTATACCATCAAACCTGTATTTTAAAAAAAATTTAAAAAGGGAAGGTCTTGAGTCAATGACCTTTCACCATGAGAAACTAACAAAGTAAGGGAAATTAAATCCAAAGTAAACAGTAGGCATAAAATAATACATATCAAAACAGAAATAAAATGTAAAAAATAGAGAAAAATCAATTAAACCAAAAGAGGATTCTTTGAGATCATTAAGACAGATATACCTATAGTTGGACTGATCAGGGAAAAAAGAGAAAAGATGTATAACATCAGCATCAGGAATAAGAGAGGACATCACTACAGAATCTACAGATAGTGAAAGGATAATCATTTTGAAAAATTTTATAACAAAGCCATTTGACAATTTGGATGAAATAGATATATTCGTTAAAAAACGCACTCAGGAAGCTGGAAAAAAATGATATCTGTTAAAGAAATTGGAGAGCTTTCCACCCCCCCTCGAAAAAAACTTTCTGTAAAGAAAATTGCAGGCCCACATGGCTTTACAGGTGAATTCTATCAGATTTTTAAGGAAGAAATAATATCAATTCATAGATGAATGGATACACACACACGCACACATCTCCGCACATACTTACAATGGAATATTACTCAGCAATAAGAAAGTATGAAATCTTGCCATTTGTAATGGCTGGATGCAGCTAGAGAGTATTATGCTAAGGGAAATAAATCAGTCAGAAAAAGACAAATACCATTTAATTTCACTCAAATGTGGAATTTAAGAAACAAAGCAAATGAGCAAAAGGAGAGAAAAGAGAGAGAGAGATGCATACTAGAAAGCAGAATCAAGTGCAGTGAACAAACTGATGGTTACCAGAAGGGAGGTGGGTGGGGGTATGGATTAAATATATGATGAGGATTAAGGAATGCACTTGTGATGAGTACCAGGATGATAAATTGAAGTGTTGAATTACTATACTATACAACTGAAACAGATATTATATTCTATGTTAAATTTTAAATAAAAACTTAAAAAAAGTTTTAAAAGTATGATTGTTTGGACTAGCATGTTGACAATGGAGGTATAAGTGGTAGTTGAATTCTATATATATTTTTAATGTAGATCCAAATAAATTTCTTACTAAAGTAGATGTGAGCATGATATAAAGAGAAAAATCAAATAATTATACCAGGTGTATGGTGAGCAACTGGAAGGAGGGGAATGCCATTTCCTGAGTAGGGGGAGACAATTGAAGGAGCATGTTTGGGTATGAGATATGAAGTTTGAGCATTTTCAGTTAAAATCATTTATCAAATATCAAGTAGGAGATATAAGTTATGAATTCTGATGACAGAGCCCAGCTAGAGAAATAAATTCTGGAGTTGTCGCTATATATGTGGTATTTAAAGCCATGAAACTAGATAAAGTCACCAATGAAGGCAGCATGGATATAGAAAAGGCTATGGACTGAGCCCTGAGGCCCTCCAATCATTAGAAGTCAGAGGGATAAGGCAGAGCCAATGAGGAAAGCTGTAATAAAATGACCAGTGAAGTAGGACAAAGACCAAATGAGTTTATTATCCCTTTAAGATTGGTTTAATTGCAGTATATTTGAATCTTGCAAGTAATGGCTTAGTGGAAAGGGGAAAATTGATGATGCAGAAGGAGAAATACAAATTGCTGGAGTGATGTTCTTGAATAGGCAAGAATGTATGGGATTAAAATACTAGACAACATATTGGGGTCTAGGTGCGTTATGGGCAGTGACAGTTCATTCTTGGTAACAGAAAGGAAAGCAACATGGCACAGATGCAGAGGTAGATACTGTGGTGGGAATTTCTCAAGGTTCTCTTTTGAAATACAGATAAGATCACTGGAAAAGGGAAGAGAGGTCAAGGAACTGAGAGGCCATGGTAATATAATCACCAAGAATTATGATAGAAGTGTTAGATAGAATGACAATGAACTAGGTGCTAAAATCTTCAAGGAATAAGGAGGAGTCTTCAAGGGGGTACTCCTAGGATGAGAGATACTGGTATTATGGTGGGAAGATGAGATTCAAAGCTGGAGTTTTGGGGGAAGATGGTGGGAAAAATGATCTAGAAGCAATAAAGAGCTGTTAGGAGGACACTTAGCCTACCATCAGGCACAGCGGTTTGAGGCACCTGAAAGAAGTAATTGGCACTACTTGTGAGGGCTATAGCAGAAGCTTTGTTACCAGGGAAAAGATGGGACATATGGAAACATGAATATGCAAAGAATAAGTTTTGGGTTGTCACAATGACTAGCAACTGGAGGGCTATAAAAGTTTATTGTTCAGGGAAGAGGGATGTTAAAAGTCCTAAAAGTAGGGACAGACCTGTGAAACTGTCTGTCCAAATGCCAATAGCATCCCCTATTAGGAATATAAAGGTGGAAAGTACATTCAGGAAAGAGCTTGAAGATTCTTAGTTGGGTTCCTCCAGGAAGCAACATTGATTGTGAGTAGTTTATTTCAAGGTGCTGAGAAAACCAGTAAAGGAAGAGGGAAGTTATCCAGAGAAAAGAAGTCAACCACTAGTACACTATTAAACCAGGTATCAGTCAGTACTGCAACTTAACCATATGGGAAGTTAAAAATGAGGAAAACTGAGGTAGGAACAAAACACACTTCTTACAATTATTCAATGTCAAGGGTGAGAGAGCTGAAGTAAATATACATCAACATCTGAGAGTCCTTGATTAAGGGCTGCAGATCTCAAGAATATGGGCAAAGCACTGACAAGCCTCTGATACAAGGATGTAGAATAAAGGTTTATCTGTAGGATAAATTACATAAGCAGAATTGCAGAGTCTTAGGACAAGTACATTTGTGATTTTGATAGACATCTCCAAATTGTCCATCACCCAGCATATATCAGAAATGTGTGAATGTCTATGTCTTTGGGCCCTCCCCAATCCTATGTTCTGTTAAACTCTTTGCTTTTTGCAAGTCTTCTGGTTAAACAAGTATTTCAGTGTAATTTTAGTTTTCGTTGATCTTACTAGGAGTGAGTTTGGGGAGCTTAACATATTTAGAAGCTGTTTTTATTTCCTTTCTGCAAACTGCACGTTAGTATTTATTTATTTATTTATTTATTTATTTATTTATTTAGTCTATCAGTCTTTTTCTTACTGATCTGCAGCCCTTTGTGATATGAGGTGCAAGTATTATTCTAGTTTATTATGTGTCTTTATTGTGAATCCTTATGGAATTCTGTTCATTACTTTGTCTACACTGTTGGTCCAAGCCTCTATCAGCTCCCACCTGGGCTAGAACCCTAACCTCCTACCAAATTTCTACTTCTACTCCTCCTCCTGGATACTGTTATCCATGTACAAGACAGAGTGGCCTTTGTAAAATATGAATCAGATCATACTATATCCCTACTAAAAATACCCCAATGACTTTTTCTCAGCACACTTAAGTCTAAACCCTATGCCATGGCCATCATGACCCTGCATGATTCACACCTTTCCTGCCCCTTTGAACTAATCTTCAGCTCTCTGTGCAGAGAATGACCTTCTTTCAGACCCTGGAACAAGTTGAACTTGTTCATGCTTTATGGCTTTTATGCTTTGTGTTTAATATTTCTTGTGGCTGGAATGTTCTTCCTCCAAACTGCACATGATTCTTTCTTCCCCATTTGGCCATCAGCATGCACATCACCCCCTGGGAAGGGCCTACCCTCCCCATCAGAGTCAAAATAACACACACACCCATACCCACACCCCCAGTTTTCAGGTCTCTCTCTGCCTCTTTGTATTATCTTTGTTTTTGTACTGGGCACAATGTCTAGAATATAATAGACTCTTAATACTTTACCCAAAAATATGCCTCAGGATAAAAGGATATTGTCTTACATTCAGATTCTTGTAAGTTGTTCATAATTTAGGGTATTTTCTAAATCACTTTATTTTGAACACATATTGTATGGGAAATACAATTAAGCTGAAATGACCAAAATCAATGCTAGTTTTAAATGTTCATACAGGTCACTTGACTGAACTATTTTAAAGGTGGGGGGAAGGAGACACAATAATGTAAACAGATTTAGTTTTTTGGGCTGGGGGTTATGACCTTAAAATTACAAAGTTAATCATAGAAACAAGCCTTTCAAATATCAAAAGCAATGTAGGGGAGCAGGTAAAATAGGTGAAGGGGACTAAAATATACAAACTCCACTTAAAAATAAATAAGTCATGGGGTTGTAATGTATACCATAGGGAATATAGTCAATAATATTGTAACAACTTTGTATGACAGATGGTATCTAGGCTTATGGAGATCATTTCATAATGCATAAAAATACTGAATTGCTATGTACACCTGAAACTAATAGGTATATGTCAATTATAGGTAATTTTTTTTTAGAGAGAAAGAGAGACGGCATGAGTGGGGGGTGACAGAGAGACAGAGAGATGTAGGGCTCACTTTCATGACTCTGGGATCATGACCTGAGCCGAAATCAAGAGTCAGATGATCAATAGACTGAGATATCCAAGCACCCCAATTATACATCAATGTAAAAAAAGGCAATGTAACAAGTGTAAATATCGTGGAAATAGATGAAAAAAAAAACTACCCTAACATTACATTAATAGATGCTTGTAGTTTAGAATAAAAATTACAGTTGGTAGCATCATACACATATTTTAAAAATGCTCTCATTCGAGTAATTTTAATAATACTTGAAAAATCATATGCTCTGGGGGTGCCTGGGTAGCTCAGTTGGTTGAGCGTCCGACTTCAGCTCAGGTTGTGCTCTCATGGCCTGTGAGTTCCAGCCCTGAGTTGGGCTCTGTGGTGACAGCTCAAAGCCTGGAGCCTGCTTCGGATTCTGTGTCTCCCTCTCTCTGTTCCTCCCCCGTTCATGCTCTGTCTCTGTCTCAAAAATAAATATAAACGTTTAAAAAAATTTAAAAAAAAAGAAAATTCATATGCTCTGTAAAACCATTAGAAGATGATAAAAGCAGCTTAAATTTCTTGAGTCTCCTTATGAATTCAGCATATTTGCTTGAAGAGCTACCTTGACTCACAACAGATTTATAGCAAACAAGAAATAAAATGTTTTTATTTTTATTAAGCTACTAAGATTTAGGGTTGTGTTTTCGTTGTCTTTTGTTTTGTTTTTTAACCAAAGTATGATGTAGCCTATACTGACAAATACAACTGTCTAAAATGTAACCTTGAGTCAACCTAATCATCTAAAAGTAGATTCTCTTGGTTTATATCTCTTCCATCTACCCTACATTCTTTTAGGGACAAAACAATGTATAAAATAATACTTACATAAATAAGTAACTCTGGACATGCTGCCCAGAAATATTCTCACTTATAATTATAAAATTTAAAAACTATTACTTTTTTTTTTTAATTTTTTTTTCAACGTTTATTTATTTTTGGGACAGAGAGAGACAGAGCATGAACGGGGGAGGGGCAGAGAGAGAGGGAGACACAGAATTGGAAACAGACTCCAGGCTCCGAGCCATCAGCCCAGAGCCTGACGCGGGGCTCGAACTCACCGGCCGCGAGATCGTGACCTGGCTGAAGTTGGACGCTTAACTGACTGCGCCACCCAGGCGCCCAAAAACTATTAATTTTTAAAAAATAAAAATAATTCCTTAATTATACCAACCATATAGAGTTTATACTAATTTGTTTTGAAATATCAAAACCATGGTGTTTAAAAAAATCAGTTTGTATA
The DNA here is from genome assembly GCF_022837055.1 of Prionailurus viverrinus. Lineage (NCBI taxonomy): Eukaryota > Metazoa > Chordata > Mammalia > Carnivora > Felidae > Prionailurus > Prionailurus viverrinus. The sequence goes on from NC_062568.1 coordinate 87,213,452, forward strand.
TGTTATCTTTTAAATGTCTGCATTTTTGCAAGAAATATAAAGACTGAATATTTTGCAAAAAAATATAAAACTTTTCCTGCTTTCTTCTAAAACATGAAAAGAATATACGTGGTCATCTGTACTTGGAGATAGGAGTATTAATTTACCAGATAGAGGCATTTGTCCGTACTGTTAATACAAAGAGTCAAATCTCCAGTTTCATCAAATATGCTAAAAACATGTCGTTGAAATATCTGTCTTGATTACTTGAGTAACATTTAATAGCAAGATGTATTTTTAATAGTAAAGTATATTTTCCATATCCCCATTTTCCACTGAATATGAGGATTTCTCAAAGTCTGGCTTGAGACTATCTGTGGAAATACCATTTCCCTCTTCTTGGTGCATGCTGTACAGTAATCTGCTCCCTTGGAAAACCAGAGTTTTGACTAAGCTGTGCTCAGTGGAGAGTGATGGCATTCTCTGGAGCAAGGGTAGCATATTTAAAAGCTCTTCATTCCTATTTGGAAATGTCTAGTCCTATATCCTATATCCACTAATTTTAGACTCATTTACCAAGAGACATAGGGACCACAGTAAATTTCTCACCATTTGCACCAGCGTGTGCTACCATATCTTTCTATGATTGTTTCTCTAATTTACAATTCTTCATCCTAGAATTTTATCTCAGACCAGAAATACTCACTATGATATATAGGAATTCTATAATTATATGCATTGGGATGAGAATCTAAATTGCCAATAATGCTTCCTATTATTACTATTTTATTAAAAAGAAAAAAATGTGTTTTATTGCCTACAGTATTCTACAAATGCTTCATTTGTTAATTATAGAGTTGTTATTGTGAAGACACTCTTTAATCAACATTATCTAGCTTGGAAACTTCACAGAACTCAATTACTAAGTTTATGTCTATGGCCTGGTTTATAATAATATGGCTTAAATCAGCCACGATCCCAAAAGAGAAATAGCATGGTGTGGTGGCAGATCAAGGCCTTCCATAAGAGGCAGATGTATTGAATTCTCATGCCCCCTGAACTGTAGAGACCTCAGCATAACACTGTACTTCACTCCATAAAATGAAGACACAGGCATATGCAGGATAGGGCAAAATGATTTTTTCAGGCCTCTCCTAAGACTAAAACCATTGGCTGACTTAGAATTAGGGTCATATTAAGAACTGAAAGTTGTAAAAATATTTGACATTTTTTGGTGAAGATCTATTTATCCAGGTATAATATGTCTATCTATCCAAAATGCCTAGCTAGCTAGAAAAAATTACCAATCCTTAAAAAAAAAAAAAGTACCTAAGTTAACAAAAGATCCTAAATTTTGTTGGTAAATACTATGATTCTGGGAAAGAAAGAAGAAAAGCCAATGAATGAAAGTTCTGTGAATCAGACAGCTCTTATAAGGAGTGAGTTCATATTTTTCCCTTGCACATGTCACAGAAGGATGGGTAAGGATTTATTCCAAGTTTCCTGTGGACTGAAAGGGAAGCAGTGGAACTAGACTGCAAAGGAAAGCTTTTTTGGTACTCTAATCTCTTCCCAAAGGAAGTAGAATGACAGCACATTTAGATATAGGAAGGTATTGATTGATAGAACACCTCGCCACCAACACTCTGGGATCAGTTGGGATGGAACAGGGGAAAAAAACAAAACCTTCAGCCTGTTCATTAAAAACATATGTTTGAAATCTCTTTTTGATTTGTGGATTTTCTTGATGACTTTTCCAGACATCTGCTTTTATTTTCTTACAAGTTATTTCAAAGGATAACGAAAGGTGGGTAAAAAAGATTTTTCAGGCTCTATGGGGAAAAAGAAAGTATAGATTATTTTTGTTCTTGCTTTGATCATTCTTTCCATGACTCTCCAGTCAGCTTCATAAACTATTACTGAGATCAAAATATAACAATTTCTGTTACAATTCTGAACAAGTATCTGCCTGAGTAAATGTGCAGAAGTTTCTTTTCATTGGCCTACTCAGGAGCGTAGTTCTTAGAAATATATAACATAGAACTCCCATAACCCTATTCATTAAAAACTGATTTGTCACTGACAAGGGTTCCATGGACTCTCAGCATATATAACAGCTTTGAAATAAGACTCAAGTGTCATTCCTTTTTATGTAGCTACAGATATGTACCTGTTTTCTTTAATGATCTCATTTTCCCTACTTTTGTTGTCCCCAGTTTTTCCAAGCTCGAGATAGTAGTATCTGTCTCATGCTGGACCAGGCTGACCCTAGTTCCACAGCAGAGTCTGACCAGGTCAGGAGGTTAGAGGAGTTTTGTTATATTGATAGAGCCTACAACTATTCTTCCTGGTTTATAATTGGCGTGGCCTTTGGAAGCTCTTGGATTGGAGTTTATAAACATTTTGTTGCAGATTTTTTCCTCTTTGTTACCACCATCTCAGTCTAGATTATGCATTTGCTCTGCTTTCCCTGTTGGACTTGAGATACTCCCTGAGCCGGAGTTCACTTGGTTCTTGCTCCAATTCCTTATTTGGTTTGCATCAAGCTTCTTTTCTGTGGACCCTGGCTCCAGGCAAGAGGCTTCATGTGAAGAGAATTATAATCAATGTCAGATGGATTCCTGATGTTGCTCTTTGCCTTACTGATGAGAACCCTTACTTACTCAGCCTTGGGGCTGCCATGTCCTTTGGCTTTGGAACATTTGATTTCCTGGCTACCCCCTGAGAAGTAGTGTCTCAAGATTGCTTGGTATTCTCATGTCCTGTTCCTCAGCCTCAGCTTCTCTTTCTTTGGTTATACATGTTGCTAAGTATGCCTCATGCCTCAATCTGTCCAATTTATGATATTCTGGCATTTGTCTCTACATGAGCATATAAATGCATTTATTTCCAGTACTTTAAGATTAACTCAGTAAAGATTAAGGGCACTGTATCTCTGACTTTTCCTGGAGTCCTCGAATACTAATGTGGAAGAAGGCAGTCCTGAAGCCCTTTGAAGCCCTTGAAACCATTGTTCGATTGACCTTAGAGAATTATAGTTACTGTTTAGAACCTGTCCATCTTCTTCTGGATCTATGATGTGCCTCAGTGACACTTCATATATCTCCCTGAGGCTAATAGAAATAACTTCTCATAATTCCATCACTTGATAGTTTTTGGATTCCCCATAACTTCAGAAGGCATTCCTTCTCTTAACAATCCATTCTATATCTAAAGTTGTTTTAAATTTTGTCTTTGACCCAGTTGAGCAAAAAACACAATGCTGATATTTAAATAATGTGTTTTATCTTACAGACTCTGGAAGCTGAGAGATATCAGAGTTGTTACTCTAGCACTGGAGTTTTATTCCCCAAAGCACAAGTTTAGTAGTACAGAGTTTCTTCCCATCTACTAAAAGCAATTTTCCACCCACACTTTTTAATTCTCCTTAGCTTCCTAGAAATCTTTCCCTTCTTGGCATCTTTCCCAGATCATTTCTTCAACCCTATTCAGAAATTTTCATTTTCTCTAATATATCAATTCAGAGAAGCATTCATTTTATTCTTGTCCTTTGTAATAGAGACTGAATTCTTCTTCAGAACACAGAACACAAAAGCAATAATAATCTCAGGCAAAAGCATAATTATGACACATCTAGAGCACTGGAAGAGTCTCATTGGTGTCCCTGCTTCCTGTGGTCACAATGAACCACAAAATTTTGTGGTTCCACCAGTAAACATCCAGACAACTTATTTTTGTCTTGGTCACTAAGAAATCTTCTCATTTTGTTTTAAAACCTGGATTTTGCCTTCCTCTCAGGCTATTAATCACTGCTAATCTGAGACACATTAGTAATTTGCACCTTATGGGTATTCGTTCCTGTTTCCCTAATGGTTATAAGACATCCTATTCAACATGGTCCATAACTATTATTCCGGGGATTTTTAGTCATCATTATCCTGGGATTCTCTTTATCTCTCTAAGTTAAATTCTCTGTTTGCTTGATCCTGGTTTTTCTCTTCTTTGTTGATGAAGTATATTCTCTTTTAGTTGCCTGATAAAGGTTGTATGAGCATATATTACTCAGGGTTCAACCAGGAAAAAACAGAACCAGTAGGAAATATACAATAAGGGATTTATTTCAAGGAACTGGCTTACACAATTGTGGGAGCTGATTAGGCAAGTCTGAAATCTGTAGGGTAGGCTGTCAGGAAAGGCAGGCTGGAGGACTCAGAAGTGAGGCTGCAACTGACAGGTGGAATTCTTTTCTTCTTCCAGAAAAACCTCAGTTCTGTTCTAAAAGCCTTTCAACTGATTAAATGAGGCCCATTAGTGTATCTAGAATAATTTCTTTTAATTAAAGTCAACTGATTATATATGTCTATTTTCTCATGCTTTCTTGAGTTCCTGAAAGTTGTCTAAAGACTATAAGAAAAGCTTGGTGAGCCATCCTTATTCTATGAGAGTGGACCTCTGGTGACTTAGATATAGTAATCTATTAGATAGTGTTAGGTAAATTTTATGAATATTAATTTTTGGTCCCCCCACTTTTTAGCCTCAGTTTGAATGACGGTGCTTCCATAAGCACATCCCTGTCCTTTCTGCAGATAATAAATGGATATAATTAAGTTACTGCTTTTCTTATTTACATTTGATTCTTTGTTTGGATTTAGATCTTCTCAAGAAAACAAAATCTTTTGAGTATGGATCTATATAGTCTATGTAGATAGAATATATATTCTATAGCTGGCTACTTTTGTCTACTGTGTTTTAGTTCTCATTACTTTCACTTTCATATTTTGAGGTTTTTTTCTGATCTTACCTAAGTTTTGAGAGTTTCTTATTGTAGCCATCCAAATAATATAAACCATATATAAATTTGAACTTCTAGTATGAAAATTCTAAGAATCTGGACATTCTGTTCTTTAATCATTAGAAAGCAAATTGTAAAGTTTAGCATCCAATTTCTTACTACTGTGATAAATTCTACCCAAATCAACCTGGGAAAAATTCATTCCAGCTTCATCCATATTAGCAACAAATTCCAATTCATAACCTTACACAGTTGGCTTTAGAAGTACTAGCATTCCCTTCCCACATCCTTATCTATACCTTCAGCCTCCAACCAAATCCCAGAGACATATGATTCTGTATTTTTTTTGGAAGGTTTGCAACAATTCATTACTATGTTCAAAATCCCGTGAGTCTAGCTACAATGCTGGGTAATTAATGTGGAGAAGGGTCAAACTGCATCGAACATGCTTCTCAAATAATTTCTAATCCAAATCTTCAAAATGCAACACATTCTTGCTTAGCTTTTGCAATTGTAGGATGGGAACTCAGTTAAGTATTGTGTATAATGTTACTTTGGGCAGTAAGCAGCAGTAATACATTGGCTATATTCAACATCATACCCTTGGTAAATATTTAAAAAGATTTCTACACTAAAGAAAATACTTGTTAGCATTCCTGTTACTACTCAATAGTAGCTTTGTCAGGACACAACTAGATCAACCAAATGAAATATTCACAATTAGTAGTGGAGGCAACATTACTTATTGTCAAACTATTTTTATGATGTGGAATCCTAATTTATAAAACAGCTAAGGAAGGGGGCGCCTAGGTGGCTTAGTTGGTTAAGCTTCTGATGACTTTGGCTAGGGTCACGATCTCATGGTTTGTGAGTTTGAGTCCCACATGGGGCTCTGCATTGTCAATGCAGAGCCTGTTTGGGTTCTCTGTCTTGGGAGAGAAAATCTTCTCTTTAAAGTTTTCCTTTCAGGTGGCACTGGGTGGCTCAGTTGGTTAAGCATCAGATTCTTGCTTTCTGCTCAGGTCATAATCTCACGGTTAATGAGATCAAGTCTGTGCCAGCCTCCATGCTAAAAGCATGGAGCCTGCTTGGTATTCTCTCTTTCCCTCTCTCTCTCTGCCCCTCCCTCCATTCAAACAAATAAACTTAAAAAAAAAAACACATAAGGAAGTTATTGCTCAAGTTGAGGAGTATGGGATGCATAGAAAGAAGTGAGTTTATCTTTCTCTTCATATCATGGTGGCCAGCAAAGCACATGTATAGAATCCCAGAGCTCTGCAGAACATGCTAGGAAAACCTTAAGTCTATATTATTTCCAAGAACATTTTGGTTGTTTGCTTAATAATATATTGTTTATTTGCTATATAAAAATGTAGCCAGGAAGCTTTTGGAAGACTCGTTGTACATAGCCTTAAAATAAACATCCAAGGGAAGAAGTTGGAAAATTTCAGGAAAATTTCATGGAAAATAAAATCTTTGAGCTGGGAGAAAATCTGAAATAAAGACATAAAAAGGGCACTTTTATGGAAAAATCTTGGAGCACAAATGAATTATAATCACAAACAAATCTTTTTTTTTTTTTTTTTAATTTATTTTTGGGACAGAGAGAGACAGAGCATGAACGGGGGAGGGGCAGAGAGAGAGGGAGACACAGAATCGGAAACAGGCTCCAGGCTCTGAGCCATCAGCCCAGAGCCCGACGTGGGGCTTGAACTCACGGACAGCGAGATCGTGACCTGGCTGAAGTCGGACGCTTAACCGACTGCGCCACCCAGGCGCCCCACAAACAAATCTTTAAAACAATACTGAGCACACCTGATTCTGTTTGATCTGAGAAGATAAGTAGAGCTAATCTTGGTAAGTTTATAGACAGAAAATGCCTAGGGTCACCAAGAGCTATCTACATACCAAATAGTTTTGGAGCAAAGATGTAGTTGTGCTTACCAGAGATCTATTAAACAAATGCTCTGCTCACCAGCACTTTGGCACAGATGTTTTGTTTGCTGTGAGCACAAAAATAACTGCGACGCACCAGGATCCTAAAGTGCTTTATAAGTCACCAAGAGAAGATTACACTACATCCAGGACAGGTATATTTATGATTATAATATACTGTAATGTCATATAGTAGTAAATAGATAACTGTGTACTGTTGTTAGAAATCTGTTGGTGGGGGTGCCTGGATGGCTCAGTCGGTTAAGCAGCTGACTTCAGCTCAAGTCATGATCTTGTGGTCTGTGGGTTTGAGCCTTCGTGGGGCTCTGTGCTGACAGCTCAGAACCGGGAGCCTGCTTCCGATTCTGTCTCTCCCTCTCTCTCTGCCCCTCCCCCGCTCACCCTGTTTCTCTCTCTCAAAAATAAATAAACATTAAAAAAATAAAGAAAAGTAAAAAAAGAAATCTGTTGGGAACCTTGTACGGTATGTCAGAAGCATAGTTTTCCAGTAACCAGAATATTTATAGGACCTGGATATTGTATTAGCTAACTGTATTATATGAGAAACGTTCTGTGTACAATTGTTAAAGAGCAGCTAAAGTTCCTGAAGGTACCGGAATCAAGGATATGAAACAGGAAGGTTTTGAGGACTTTAAAGGTTGAAAGAGTTGGTAAGAAAAGTAGAAGAGGGCATTAATTATAAGATGAACACATTCTGGCAATTTCATGTACAACATGGTGACTACAGTTAACAATTCTGTATTGTATACTTGAAATTTCCTAAAAGAATACACCTTAAATGTTCTCATCACACGCATGTGTACACACACACACACACACACACACACACACACACACAGACTGGTAACTGTGTAATATGAAGGATTTGTTTAACCTTATTGTGGTAAACATTTCACAAAATACATATGTATCAAATCATCATATTGTAAATCTTAAATTTACACAATGTTATTTCTCAATTATATCTCAATAAGGCTGGAAAAAATTAAAAATTAAGAAAAGAATTGCTTTTTTTCACATATGCTTAAATTCACTTTGTTTTTCAATTGGTATATTTATAATGCATTTGTTTTTCAAAAGTATGTGTTTCAATGACAATGGCACTAATGCTTCATTTGTAGGTCCTTTCCGAGTGACCTTGGCCAAATCAGACTGGGCATAGCATAGAGCATACATTTGCTTTTTCCCGGTATTACTTCCTCTTGGTGGCTGTGCCACATGGATGGCATTCAGAAATAACAGTTGTATCTCCATACAGTGATGGGCTAGTCCCTGGTGATTCTAAAGGCTGAATGCTTCGATTCTGCAAACAAATGAATACAATCATAGAGACTTTAGTCTATCCTGACTAGGCTTTCATCCTTTCATTAATTAACATCCGTAGTTAGTTGTTTTTTTTTTTTCTTAATAGCACTTACTTAGGCATTATATAGCTGCTATAGGGCATATAGTTTAATCCAATATGGCTCCCCCCCCCTCCCCCAACAAGGATCTTGTTACGGTTATTCTTATATTTTCCCTTCTGGCCATCTCTGAAAATTTCTCACTTTTCTTCTTGGAACACCATACTAGGATTAGATTTGCTTCCAAGCACTGGCCATGGCTTGGAAAAATGAGTCTTTTTCTTGCCAGGATCCCCATACAGACTCTGCCGAGTCAAATTTAGTGCCAAAGGGAATGTGTGCTGTGTTTGATCAGCACTGATTTCTGAGCTGGGCCCTGGAAAAAGCAAACATGGATTTTGTCAGTATCGATGGAGCCAGAGAAAAGTGTCCTGATCGCAGTCTGTCCTGATTACAGCTGTGCTGCTACCAAGTATGGCACTCAGAACATCTACTATAGTCTCATGGCAACCAAACTCAATTTCTGAATGCAGCAAATTTTAGGGCCTGTTAAACAGATGATTTGTACAACTGGTAAACTATTCAATTCTTGAATTGGAAGTGACTTTGTCTTTAGTAACTTTGCCTTCCTCAAGAAAATCTTCTCTTAGTACCCACCCAGAATTTCTATGGATCCTCATGATGATACATAAATACCTCCCCTGAACTCATGATGATGATTGGATTCAACATTTTAATTGCATATGCCTGACTTTTCGATTTTGTCAACAGCCTCTTCCCTGGAATCTCTCCCAGTGAGCATGTCATATCCTGTTAGGTAGATTTTGAGCCTATAAGACTGTATCTCATAGTTTTATGAGCAAAGATCACATTTAACTCTGTCATTTTCATCACTTATCATGTTGTTAGTGCTTTAAAAAGACGAAACAGTTCCTTAACACATGTAAGTGCAGGGCATTTATAAACTTTAAAAGTACTTCTGTGTCTGTTACCTTCTGCAATTTCCAGAATTCCCTGTGAGAGATGGCAAATCCCTCTTTGACAAATGAGGAAACTGAGGCATAAAGGTTAAGTGGCTTCACTGAAGTCACACAGACAGTGACAGACTAGATTTAGGATCTAGTTTCGCTGACTCCTACTCTTAGACTTTTTACAATATTGTCTAGTCATCACATCATTACTCCCTGAGAGCTATTCCCACCAGAAATCTCATTTTAATTAGATATTTTATCTCTTGAAACTCTGTCTTGTGGCTAGCATTTACAAAATCATGCTGAATGGAGGCAAGGATAAAACCATCAGACAAATTTTCTTTATGACTCTTAAGACAGGATAGTGCAACCTTAGATCCACCTTGGCACCTGGTTAGTTTGAAACTCTGTCTTAATCACAGGACCACTGTGTGCCCTTCTCACGGCCACTCTAGCTTGGTTTTACAATGTTCAATAGTGAAACTCTGTCTCATATCTTCATTGGGTTTCCTGCCATATCTGTGGATCTATGATTGTGACTTTAATTTTAGAGCATGGAATGAATATTAAGGATCATGAATCACATTTTACAAATGAGGATAGAGGATGTGAACTTAAGTTATCAAGGCCATGGGGTTAATTAGACTTCTTAATTTATTAACTGATTTATTAAAAAACATTTATTTGAAAAACCTATTTTGTTCCAGGAACTCTCTGGGTACTGGAAATACAGTAGTGGGGGAAAAAGAAAGAAACACAAAAATCATTGCTTCAGTGGAGTTTGTATACACACACACACACACACACACACATGTGTATACATATACGTATACGTATATATGTAGTCTATTTGGGCTGCTATAACAAAATACCACAGACTAGGTAGCTTGAAAATAACAGAAACTTACTTCTCACAGTTCTAGAGGGTGAAAGTCCAAGATCAAAACACCAGCATGGGCACATTCTGGTAAAGGCACTCTTCCTGGCTCATAGTTGGCACCTTCTCACTGTGTCCTCACATGCTAGAAGGGGCTAGGGAGCTCTGTAGGACCTTTTTTTTTTTTTTTTTTAATAAAAGCACTATACTAATCCCGTTCGTAAAGTTTACACCCTCATGATCTAAGCACCTTCCAAAGGCTCTACCTTCTAATACCATCATATTGGGCATTAAGATTTTAACATATGCAGTTGGGTAAGGTGCGGGAGGGACATTCAGAGCATAGTAGCAGGAAAAGAGGGTAATGAGTTCTGGGAGCCCTGGATAAATTTTAAATAGAGTAGTCAGTAAGTTTTCATTGACAGGGTGACATTTTTCAGCAATAACATGAGGGGGGTGAAGGAGTAAGAATGAGAGTATCTGGGGAAAGCCTGTGCAAAGCTACTAGACAGGAGTGATAACATCTTTGGGAGGCCAGGGCTAGGTGGCTAAGGCAGAATGAGTGAGCAGAGAGCACAGTAGTGGGATACAAGGTCTTAGAGGTCATGGGGAACTAGATGTACATAGGGCATTGTAGGCAATGGCCAAGGACTTTGGTTTTTACTCTGAGTGAGTGAGATGAGGAAATATTGGAGAATGAGGGAATGATATATTGGGGCTTAGTTTTAAATGGATACCTTGGGCTCTCAAAAATAAATAAATGTAAAAAAAAATTTTTTTTAAAAAGGGGGGCACCTGGGTGGCTCTGTTGATTAAGTGTCCCACTTCAACTCAGGTCATGATCTCACGGTTTGTGAGTTCGAGCCCCACATTGGGCTCTGTGCTGACAGCTCAGAGCCTGGAGCCTGCTTCAGATTCTGTGTCTCCCTCTCTCTCTCTCTCTGCGCGCCCCCCCCCCCCCAACTTGTTCCCTGTCTCTGTCTCTCAAAAATAAATAAATAAATGTAAAAAATAATTTAAATGGATATCCTGTGTTTTGTGTTGAGAATAGATTAGAGTGAGTGGAGGGTAGAACCAGGAAAGCCAATTGTTAGCAGGCAGTTGCAATAATCCAGGCAAGAGAAGATGGTGGCTCAGACAGGTGGGAGGGATAGGTGTTTGTAGTGTTTGTGGGAAGTTTATGGAGGGATTATGATCTTGAAAGAAGTCCTTAAAGTGGATTGTATTAAATCAAACTAAGTGTATGTCATAGAAAAGAGGATGTGAGTCCATATAACGGAGGTTTTCCTAATAACTAACTTTATGGGAAAGCTGCTTGTGAATAAATGTGTCTGAGGAACAAAAAAAACCAAAACGTTAATTTGAAATGGCACAGATTTTCTCTTTGGTAGTAAGGTTTTGCTAGCTGACTTCTAAAACCACCATAAATTATTTTTGAAAACAAAGCAAGGAGGGGAGCCTGGGTGGCTTAGTCTGTTAAGTGTCTCTGTTGATTTTGGCTCAGGTCATGACCTCATGGTTCATGAGTTTGAGCCCCGCAACGGGCTCTGTGATGATGGTACAGAGCCTGCTTGGGATTCTCTCTCATCCTCTCTCTCTGCCCCTCCCCTGCTTGTGTGCACACACTTTCTCAAAGTAAATAAACTTAAAAAAAAAGAAAAGAAAGAAAGAAAAAAGGAAACAAAGCAGGAAATGTATAAAGAAGTAATGTCTTTAGGTCCCTACAAACTTGCAGACATTTTTAGTGTTTTGAATGTACTCAAAAGACAGAAAAAGAGCTCATGTTTTCATCATGATTTTTCTTTTTTTCAAGTTTATTTATTTATGGGGGGGGTGGGCAGAGAGAGAGGGAGAGAGGGAGAATCCCAAGCAGGTTCTGCACTGTCAGTGCAGAGCCCGATGCAGGGCTCAAACTCATGAACCATGAAATCATAACCTGAGCCAAAATCAAGAGTCAGACATTTAACTGACTGAGCCACCCAGGTACCCTGGTTATCATGATTTTTCTCTCTTACCTTCAACCCAGGAACTTTCTGGTGGGATAGAGCAATTTGAAACCCTTTCCAGATATTCTGCTGTAAGTTTCCTTACTACTGTGGTCAATACAAAAGTGAAACCAGCATACAAAACTTGGATTGCTACAAACTTTGAACACTGCATGTAAACCACAAGACAAGAGAGACTGTTATATGAAGAGTCTGTGTTGGATGATTTGTAAGTGCTAAGGTCTCTAAAATTCTAAAGCTCCATGAGTTCCCAGAGAGTCCTTATCTACCCTTATGGAAAGCTGTGTTCTGTTTTCAGGGTAACTCACAGAATCACTTCTCTATAACTCATTCTGTGAGTAAATTCAGGAGTAACACGTCACACACCAATAACCCAGCTCTTTATTCCATCTTTTAAATGATTTATAGATATCAAATACTTAATTCTACCAAATGCCTCATTATAATCAAGGAAAACAGTTATTGCAGTTTACAAAAAAGGTTTTAATTTGCATGTAATACACCTTTCAAAATTCATTTCAAAATGCACTCATTGTCTTGTTTTGAATTCTTAGTGTCTTTTTTTCTTTGAGTGTTCTGTATGTAATGATTTGTCAGTCAATGGCATTCCTATAGGTACATCTCTGTCAGAATTCCAAAAGCACATTAGCAGTGGTAAAACAAAGCCCTCAGAGGTAGGCATATTTTACTGTAAGATAACATTCCCCTTTTAGGCATTGTTTGCCATGTGTCTTTGAACACCTAGGAATTGTATTATCTCATTGTAGCAGAAGGCTTAGTGTTTTCTAATGTAATTATGTGATGAAAGAAAATGTAGTTTAGAATGAACTATATTGTGCTGCTTATGTTTTTAAGTGACAGGTTTAATAACAATAAAACAGGTAACTGTAAATAGCATACTAAGAGAATAATATAAAACTACATCTAACTCGAGGTACTGAAGACTTACTAGAATAAGTCTCTGAAATGATTAAATAGGACAATCTTAAATCAGCTTCATTTATTTGGTTTACCTGAGGCAAATCTTTCCCTTATAAAATTTAGTAAATCTAAATAAGACATTTTGGTATTTGATTTGATTTGATTTGATTTTTAGCAGTCCAGCATTCTTCTCTCCTTTGGTTATAGCACTATGGTTTCCTGTTAGGAATGTCTTCTTGCCCACTGTTTGCACTCTTTTTTTAATCTTTATTTATTTTTGAGAGAGAGAGAGAGAGACAGAGTGCAAGCAGGGGGAGGAACAGAGAGAGAGGGAGACACAGAATCCGAAGCAGGCTCCAGGCTCGGAGCTGTCAGCACAGAGTCCAACCCGGGGCTTGAACTCATGAACGGCGAGATCATGACCTGAGCTGAAGTCAGATGCTCAACTGACTAAGCCACCCAGGCACACCTGCCCACTGTTTGTACTCTTAAGTGTCAGCTAAGATTTGAGTCTTGAAAGGAGTGATAGAAAGAAAGAAAAAAATAGAGCCCATTCATTCTTACAGAGGAGACTTGGATATACTCTGACTGGTTCCTGATACCTGGTTCTTGGTACCAGTGTCACTGGATCTCTTTGCTGAGCACACTTCTGCAGTGGCTTCTTTGGTTCTGAGTCACTACCCCCACATCCTTCTAATAAGTCCTTTATTTATTTATTTTTTAAGTTTCCCAAAGCTGGACTTGGTTGTTGCAACTGAAGATCCCTGACTGATGCACTCAGAACCTGCACTCCTCCTCAGTGTGTGTTATTTTTCTAAAGGACAATACAGAATTTAACACTTTATATCAGTATATAGATATGAAATATTTTTACTTCTTTCTATAGATGTTTGTGTATATGTGTACATGCTTGTGCACATGTGTGTTGGTATTTAAGACACATATACAAATGCCAGGATTACACCAGCATCTTAATGAGGCCTTCATCTTTCTTAATTAGGGAAAATTACTAGACTCAAAGCAGAAAACTGGTGCATTCTGAGGAGACTCCCTTGAGCATTCTGTCATGTTCATTGTTGAGTTTGTAGTCTTTAATTTACAATAAGGCCAAATGAGAAGACAAAAGCTCTTTTACAATCAGTAAATAATGCTAAACACTTACAAATTTCCTAACAGGTTTGTGCTTGATACCTAGAGAAAGAACTTATAGCTGGTTAAGTTCTATTAACTACCATCAATTTCCTTCAAGGGAATATTAAAAATACTGTGGAAGCATAACCATAACATTTGTGGAATGTCAGCATAGATTCCTTAAGAGACTTAAGAGAATCTCAAAAAAGATATTATGGTCTAGAGATCTAAGGCTTAGGAGGCTAAGATTTTGGACTTAGTCTTGCCTCTGTCATTGGATGACCTTTGATATTCATTTCACCTTTCATGGCCATAATTTTCCCATCAGTGGAGTGAAGATGATAATTTCTTTATCAACCTCACACAAAGTTGTATGTAGTTTAATTGAGATTTCCCCTCATTATGCTAAGTGAAGTAAGTCAGACAGAGAAAGAAAAATACCATGTGACTTCACTTATATATGGAATCTAAAAACATTGAACTCACAGAAAAAATAAAATAAAAACATTGAATTCACAGAAAGAGTAGAATGGTGATTTCCAGTCATTTAGGGGTGAGGGAAATTGGGAGATATTTTGGTTAAAAGGCACAAACTTTCAGTTATAAGATGAATAAATTCTGGTTATCTATTGTGACTATAGTTATCAATACTTCATTGTATATTTGAAATTTTCTAGGAGAACAGATTTTAAGTGTTCTCACCATAACAACAAACAACAACAACAACAACAACAACAACAAAACAGTAATTATATGGGGTGGAGGATGTGCTAACCTTATTGTCATAAACATTTATATATATGGGTGATGTACTTTCAAATTAGAAACCCGAAAAAGTAAAAGATCATATGACAAACAAAAGAAATAGAAAATAATGCAATCACCACATGGAAGGAATTACATAATTTGCATGGGGGACCTAAAATGAAAAACTGAGAAGCATATTTAAAGCAGTGCTAATCACAACTGTACAAAAATGCAACACTTCTTCAAAGGGCAATTTTATGAGATGAGCAACCAATTTACTTTTTAGCAAGAAGTACATTTTTACAAGTGTGTAATAAGTGGGAATTACTATCTACAAACTACTTACCTATTTCTTAGCACCTCTGTTAGCTCTATTTTCACTGTCTTATTTAACCCCCCAAATGATGTGAACTAGGTATTCATTTTATAGAGGAAACTGAGAGTTTTGAACTTTCATGAATTTAAGAAATTTCAGTAATTTAAGAAATTAAATTACTTACCAAGATAAAAAATGATCGAGTTGAGATTCAAATTCTTTGGGGACAGGCATGCTCATTTTATTGCACTTTATTTTATTGCACTTTACAGATAATGTGTTTACAAATTGAAGTTTTGTGGAAACTGCTTCCAGCAAGTCTATTGGCACCATTTTTCCAACAGCATTTTTTCACTTTATGTCTCTGTGTCACATTTTGGTAACTCAGAATGCTTCACACTTCTTTATTATTATATTTGTTATGGTAACCTGTGATCAGTGATTACAGTTCACTGAAAGCTCAATGATGGTTAGCATTTTTTTAGTAATAAAGTATTTTTTAATTAAGGTCTGTACATTTTTTAGACATAATGCTATTGCACACTTAATAGCCTACAGTAAAGTGGAAATATAATTTGAATATGCAGTGGTGGAAAATCATAAAAAAATTATTTGACTTGCTTTATTGCTGTCTTCCGGAACCAAACCTACAATATCTCCAAGGTATGCCTGTATGTCTTTCCACATTGAGTATGAGCCTGACCATGTGATTTTCTTTGGCCAATGGGATATTAGCAAGCATGACAAAGCAGAGGCTCAATAAGCACTTGCACTTTGGGCGTTTGTCTTCTTTGCAGTGCTTCTTGGAACCCGGAGACTACCCTAGAGAGGCCATGTGGAGGAGAAATGAGGTGCCCAGTTGAGAGTTAGAACCAAATTCCAGGCATGTAGCCTCAGTTGAGTCATTCCAGCCATCCTTCAGGTGTTTAAGCCACCAGAAACAAGTCAATCTCACTGTGCATTGCCTAAATCCCTGACCTACAGAGTCATAAGTATACAAAATAATGGTCACTTTATACCACCTAACTTTGCATTGACTTTATCATGCAACAGTAGGTAATTGATTTTTAATTTAGGATCAGTCTAAAACTGGAGTACTCTTTATCCTACAATATTCTGTCTCAAATTATTGAACCTTTCTATATCTCCTCAACTGAAATCTAGTATGTTGTTTTGCAAAGACATTAAATAGGAAACTTTTATTAAAAGCAAAAGAACATCAAAATGATTCATTTCTCTCCACACCAGATTTACTAATGTTAACATTTTGGCTTGTTTTCAGGCTTATTTTTAATAAAAAAAATTATTCTATCTTTTCTTATAAATATTAAGTTTATTTATTATAAATATTCAAATACTGCAGAAAAGCACAAAGATTTAAATATCAGTTAAGTAGCACCACATAGAAAGAAATATTAAATGAACTTCATCCAGTCACATTTGTTTTATTTATTTATTTATTTATTTATTTATTTTATTATTATTTTTTTTAAGAATTTTATTTCAACGTTTATTCATTTTTGGGACAGAGAGAGACAGAGCATGAACCGGGGAGGGGCAGAGAGAGAGGGAGACACAGAATCAGAAACAGGCTCCAGGCTCTGAGCCATCAGCCCAGAGCCCGATGCGGGGCTCGAACCCAGGGAACGCGAGATCGTGACCTGGCTGAAGTCGGAAGCTTAACCGACTGTGGAAGCTTAACCAACTGCCACCCAGGCGCCCCCAGTCACATTTGTTTTAAAAATAGAAAGATACACAGGAAGAAAAAATACTTAAAAAAACTTTTTTTTTTTTTTTGAGAAATTGAGGCGGGGTGGAGAAGGGGAGAGGAAAAGAGAGAGAAAATCTTAAAGAGGCCCTCATGCAGGGCTCCATACCACGACCCTGGGATCATGACCTGAGCCTAAATCAAGAGTCGTGCACTCAACTGACTGAACCACTCAGGCACCCTGAAAAAATACTTTTAAATATGATTATATTATATATCTCTTTCTAATGTAAAAAAAAAAGGCAAACTTTTATTTGACCAAAAAAGAAAAAATGAAAACAAATAATACCTGTCCCCCTTCTCCCAAATCCTGATGGAAGTGTTAACTTCAAATACTTATTTCTTCCTTCTATATAAAAGATAACTCCTAAAAGTCTCATCTAAAGTTATGAAAGAAATTTTGGAAAAAACAAACTTTAAGAAATTGGAATCATTTTTTTTAAGGTCTCAATTTTAATAGAATGGAGTGATTTCCTGCTATTATATAATGAGGATATTAGCTGTCACATATTTTCTCTCATCTCCCTCTATCCACTTTCCAGATTTACTTAAACATTATCTTACATTATCTTTTTTTTTTTTACCATATAGAAATATTATGTACTATAATGATGATTTTCTTTCCCTTAGAACTCTATAGACCCAAGCTCTGCTGTCAAAGAGTCAGAGGCCAGTGTGATTTCTTCTCTCATGATAGTGACTGACTTTTTCTGTTTTATGCTTGGATATTTTTTCTTTATTCTTGATACTATTATAACTAGCATATAGGGAATAGCGTAACTAGAGATTTTCTGCATCAAGTTTACTTTGAAAACAGTGTGCTTCTCCAGTATGCACCGTTTATTTTCTTCATTTCAGGGAAATTTTTCTGTTTCATATTTTCAAATATGTTCTTTCTGCTTTATTTTTTAAATTCTTTATGATCTAATATATTTGTTAGACCCTTTTTACCTATCTATCATATCTATCATATCATATCATTTTACCTACCTATCATATTAGCTTTTCTTTAATCTCTTAGATTTTTCTTTCTTCCTTTTTTTTTGCATCATTATTATTTCTAACCTTTTCTTTGAGAGCAATTCCATATGCAGTAGAACCTTTTTAATTTTTTTGCTTTTTCAAATGTATTTATTTTTCTCAGTTTCACCAAGATCAGTTTTGTTGTTACAACTCAAGATCCTGGCAGAAAACAGAATTCACCCTAGATGCTTAAAATTTAGAGATATTAGAGACAAAATTAGTTAGTGTGGAGGCAAGGCTAAGATAAAATTTAAAAACAAAACAAAACAAAACAAACAGAAACAAAGAAAGAGTAAGATCCCAGAGACTTATAAGCACTTGAAGCAATTACCACCTCTAGGACTGCAGGGACAAGAGGAGAAAATAGTGTTTGTGGAGTCCACTAATAGTGGACGTATGGAAGAGGGGTCCCTCCAATGTAAGCTAGAATTGTGGAGGTCACATCTATGGCCAGAGTTGTGTGTGTAAATGTGGAGAGAGGAGAAGAACTACCTAAGCTTCTCCCGCTCCCTACCCTCTGATCTCCTGTCCATATGGAAGCCAAAGGGCATGGGAACAAAGGTGATAAGGTTCAGGGGTCAACTTCCCCTGGACTAGAAGCAGGATAGAGGGGAGGAGAGAACGGTGGTAGTAGCAATGGTGGGTGGGAGGTTGCCAATGAGAATAACTAGCACATACTTGTCAATTTATCAAAGATTTTAACTCTTCAACAAGTCTCAAATATTTAGTCCTTTCCACTGGTGGTGTATGTGTGTCTATCTATATACACATACACATTTGCCAAGTACCCACTGGTGTCTTCATGAAGTCTTATCTTTCCAAATTTTAAGGAAGGTCTAATTTTCAAAAGAAACAGGCAGTATCCTAGGGAATATCCTCCAAAGAATGAATCCACTTCATTTTCCTAGTTTATCATTTATCAGCTCAATTTTATTTAAAGGAAGAGAGAAGAGCCAA
Source organism: Prionailurus viverrinus (assembly GCF_022837055.1). NCBI lineage: Eukaryota > Metazoa > Chordata > Mammalia > Carnivora > Felidae > Prionailurus > Prionailurus viverrinus. The sequence goes on from NC_062568.1 coordinate 87,232,239, forward strand.
AAACTGTTACAGCCAGAGAGCAATGTTATCCATCCTCAATTATTTTTTCTCAGATTGGCAAATTACCATTGTATCTCATACTGTTGTGTTATCAATTCCTTTTTTAAGTAATTTTTTAAAAAGTTGAATTTATATCCTTTTTAAGTTTGTCTATAGCTTGAGACAATCATAAGATTTTTTTCCTCATTTTAAGCTATAATTTCTTGCAAGTTGGATTCTTTTACTTTGCATTAAATATTTACTTTGGCCATGCTGTCATTTCCATCTTGAGCATACTCAGGTAATGTTCTATTGTTATAATACTACAGTGTTGATACCTTCTCCCAACCACATGAGGAAGATTTATTTTCTTCACACCTACAAGTGGTAGATTGAATATTTTACATTATTTTCACTTTTCTGTAGCATGGGGGAATGGCTGGGCCAATGGACAAGCTCAGCTGAGGGGAACATGTGCAATCTTCATCTTGGTTAGTGTGATGGAAATCTGCCCTCTCTCAAAGCTTGGCACTTGCTATATTCTGGTCCATGGAGACAGCTTTATAGCTCTGTGTTTGGCAACCATTGTTAAAGAATGTTGGAGTAAAGAACAAATCAACCATCAAGGAATTAAGTAAGTTTACTTTCCTATATGAAGTTAGAAGACATTAGATCTAAATAGCGTAGAATTTTTCTATGAGAAGGAAATAAATTTTACTTGGTTCTCTTGGAATCTATCATCTATAACTAGCAGCTACATAATTCCATTCTGATATTGTATCTATGAATCAGAAAGAAAGAATGCCAACAAAGATGTTGGGAAAACCCATGAGCATCATTCTGGAAAGCAAAACTTAAATAAAGGAATTGGGTAGAGATGTTTCTAAATGAGTACAATGAGAAATGAATCAGTGAAAGGAGCTAAGAAATAGCAGACTTAATTCCATTTTACATTTCCATGAACTCCAGAGAGAAGTTCACAAAAATTATTAAGCTACATAGTTCCTTTTCACTGTAATTTAATCATGTTGTGTTCTTTAGTTAAAAAAAAAAAATCTTAGACAATATTAGAGGAGTTCTGTGTGAAGTGGCTATACATTTTTTTCTTCCTAGCATCTTTCTGGTGAACAATCCCCAAATTTTTGCTGTAGCTTTGAGGAAAGAGACAATGGGGCATGACTTGTGGGAGGAGGAGATAGGATTATTACTTAATAAGGATGATGTAATCCAAGAGCTCTTCCTGGCTATGTTTGCCACTTTGTGGGGGGAGAATCTGCCCAGAGAAAACAAAGAGTAAGAAAGTCAAACCCTTGAGGACAAAGTTTAAGTACCTGAAGTTCATTGTTTAACGTTCTCAGTTAGAAAGCTAGAAAAGTCTTTGTTTCAACTACTTTGGTTAGGATTTCTGTTACTGAAAAAGTTCCTTTATTAGATATATTATGTCTCCTATTGATTGGTGGGTAAGAGAAATACTGGATTACAGAAATAGCTAGGCCTGCACTTTGGAAAAGAAGACCCTGTTGGGGAGATGAATGTAGTCAACAAAGAAAGGGAGCTACATAGCAGCTATGTTGAGAAAAATACAACAAAACAAGCAATAACAACAAAAGAGCTAAAGAACTTAAGTCCCCAAGTGACCCCACTTGTAGGTAAGGCAATCTGATGACATTTATCACCCTAGTTGATCGTCTGGTTTGCTAGCTAAGTGTCTTTTCTGTTTGTTGTATTTTCCCCACAAAGTTCCTCATCAGGTAGAAGACGATTCTGGGATTTTCTGATGGAAGGAAGAACCATTAGGAAGTGAGATTGGGATGTTATTATCACTGCTGTTTCTATTTGTGTTTTTGATGCCCCCAGGAGACTGAAAGTTTTTTTAGAAACATGAAGTGCATCATGTCTTGCTTGCTCATCCCAGTACATCAATGCCTCATACAGCACTGAATATCCAGCGAACTTATTACATGTTTGTGGCAAAAGCCAGTAACTTTATCTCAGGGTCAAAATCAGTTGCCTTTGATGAGATGGAAGTATCTTGCTCAGAGGAATGGCACAAAAATAGAAGACTCAGAAAGGTAAGGGACCAAGTGTTGGCTTAGAGGTATCATTAGGCATGTGACCTACTCTGATATTGCTAGAAAATTGTCTCCAGAGATGGAAAAAAAAAACAAAAAAAACAAAACCTGAAGCAACATAGTATGCATTTGTTTTATATAAAAATTTAATATTGTGCTAATTTTATGAATGACAAATGGTCTATTTTATAGCACAAATTTAACTTTGAAGCCATCACTTTGTGACCATCAATATTTTGTCTTTTAAAATTTTGGGGCGCCTGGGTGGCGCAGTCGGTTAAGCGTCCGACTTCAGCCAGGTCACGATCTCGCGGTCCGTGAGTTCGAGCCCCGCGTCGGGCTCTGGGCTGATGGCTCAGAGCCTGGAGTCTGTTTCCGATTCTGTGTCTCCCTCTCTCTCTGCCCCTCCCCCGTTCATGCTCTGTCTCTCTCTGTCCCAAAAATAAATAAACGTTGAAAAAAAATAAAATTTTGTCCATAGATAAACCATGAAAATGTAAACTTTGGTCAGAAGAGAAACAGCATATCTTAACTTTTTTTAATGGAAAGTTGTAAAGCATATTTTGATACTCAGTGATAAAGATTCCAAACTCAGTTCAAGATTTGCTTACCTAATTGCTTGGCTTAATAAAATATTACTGAGCCAGTTGACCAGCTGTTCAAAATTAGACAATAGGTTAGAAAAATATGACAGCCCTAGACAAAGTTATAAAGCAGGTGAATTTGGCCTTCAGAAAATGCCATCTTCTCTTTCTAAACTGATCCCATTTTTCATTGCTTCTTCCTTCTATGATGACCATATCTAAGAAAATAATCAAAATACTAATTGGGTCATGTCACCTTTGATTGAAAATGTGCTAATGGCTTTTGCCTGCTTGTAGGATAAAATCCAACTTACTTAGGACTAGATAAAAAAATCTGTGTGTGTGTGATTTGGACCTTTCTTATCTCAAGAATTTGCCAGTATATTTGATCCAGTTCTGAGTTCATTGTTTTTTGTTTTGTTTTGTTTTGTTTTGTTTTGTTTTGTTTTGTTTTGTCCCACGCTATTGGAGGCCAAGTAGGTCTTCTAAATAACACACTTATTCCTCATCCAAATTTGAAGCCAATTGAGAAATAAGACAAAAATGTAAGGTATGTGGAGACCAAACTATGGCATTTTTTTTTTTTTTTACCAGAGCTGATATAGGAAGAATTGGTGGACAAGTGGGCTTCCTAATACCAGATCCCCAGAACTATTGTCCTAGTAGGTACCTAGTAGGTAACCAAGTTGTAGGAAGTGCTGGATGAGTGCAGGACTCCCTACACTTGGTCCCTATGTGCCCTATAAAGTACTTCACTGAGGGCAGCCTATGTCCAAGCAGAATAGAAGAATAAGAAACTGGCTTCTTTCAGCACAGTATCTCCTTTCAAGTTTTCCAGCCATGTTAACTCACTCTTCCTCAGAGGAGGATTGAGTAAGCTGCTGATGAAGTGGGCTGAGTAAGGCCAGGATTGTGATGTGCTGGAGGATCTTCCATATGATACTAAAGCTAAGAGTGGAGAAGAGGCATCACTCCAGTAAGGTGGACTGCACTTTCAGCTTCACTTCTCTTATTGTCAAAGTATAGAGTTCTTTTAGTGAGATTTATGGATGGTGGAGTCTTGGTTGTTTGTATGTCTGAAAAGATCTTTATTTTCCTCTCACTTTTGAGAGATTATCTAGTCTGGTGGTTTTCAGAAGTTCCACAGATCGTTCTCAGTTGATCTTTCTCAGGGAAAGGGAAGGAACAGGACTAAGCTGGGAGATGTGGGGATGATCCAGGTCCTGCCTTCGAGCCATAGATATTCTGTCTTTATTTCTTTTACATATTGGGTTTCTGCATAATATTATTTTCAACAAAGATCTTATCCCTAGATAAAGTTTGAAAAATATTATTGTAGACTAATCCTTCTTATAATCATAATAATAGCAAACACATAAATAGCATTTATATTCCAGGTATTAAGTGATGTGTGTGTAAACAAACATTAATTCTCAAAACAACGTTGTGAAATAGTTATAATGATACTCCCTTTTTATAGATAAGGTATTCAAGGCATATAGAACTGAAGTACCTTTTATGAACTTATGCAATTAGTAAGAGGTATAGTTGGAATTTGACCCCAGTATCCTGAATTTGGAGTATATATTATAAACAATTGCACCATTTTGAGTTCTAGAAAGTAGAATGAATCCCACATCTAAAAAATTGAAGGGAGGAAACAAGAACCCAATTTCCTCACTTTCTGCTTGACTTTCCTGCTATGTCACACCACTATTAAGGATGGCCACTTACTCTGTGCATAAGTAATGTCAACACTGACCAACATTGTGTTCACTGTTGCTGATTTAGTAGCAATGACTCCAGACTGGGATATTCAACATCCTACTTGCTTTCACCAGTTGGATGACTCACAAGCTTCTCAAACTTAGGAAGTCCCAAACAGAACTCATAATTCCACACCCCACAAACCTGTTCACCCTACCCTTATCTGCTTTCAGTAAAGAGCATCATCTTTTATCATTTGTTCAAACCAGGAAGTTATTCATAATCTTTAATTTCTCCTTCTCCTCACCTCCCACATCCAACTCACCAACAAGTCTTTTTGATACCAACCTCAAAATGCAGCTGGAATATATATAATTCTTTCCAACACCACTGCACCACCCTTAAAGAAAAGAAAACACAGTAACTATTACAACTCATAATTTTTCCTTTTTAACCATAGAATGAGCTTCCCTCTATGTATGTCTATTTTTCAGAGGTTTATACTCAATATACTCAATAACAGTAGTCTGTTAGGATCCAATCGTTTCCTACTTTGTAAACTTATTTTGTGGGAAATAAATTAGAAGTCACAAACATCTCATAATTTACTCTGAAAAAAATTACATTTTCCCTCAATTTTTTTGAAAAGCATAAACATTATAAATATACATATACTACAACTAACTTATCCCCAATTATTTAATACTTAATCTAGTTTCTAATTCATATGGTTGCAAAGTTGTTATATTCAAAGTAAGCTCTTCAGGCATATTTTATGGAGATTTGCCACCAAAAACTTTTGCTATCAGTTTTAGTATTTAACTATTCAAGATTTGATATCAAAATATATACTTGGGAAAGTTTAATTTCAAGCAAAGTATTTAAGCTGTATTGAACTTGTTTAGTTTAGACATATTTTAATCTTCTTGTTATTATATTGGCATGTTACAATTAATGGCCTATTTGAAATTCCATTAAATCTTCTATTATGAGAGGTTCATAACTGCAGCATAGAAAATTTTCTCCAGGCTGAAACTTCTTATACAAGGTCTCAGTCTAGAACCAATTAAAAAAATTAGTCATTAAATAGTTTGTCTTTGAATGCAGAGTTGTCATTTTCATTAATTTTTTGACTAAGCTGTTTAGCCAGGTCTATACTCCTCCATGCTAATACTCTAAAATTTGTTTTTGAAATGTTCATAGGAATAGTGATGAGAAATATAAGGAAAAATACTTCATTATTTTATACTGGGGAATGGTACGGCTCCATGTGCCCTCTCTAATGCCCAGTGTCCTCCAATCCAGTATGCTCTGGCTCACCATCACCATCATGTAGCCTCCATTCTTCTTCCAAGGTTGGGAGGACCCATTGCTTGGCTATACAAGATGGAGAGTGGAATTTTAATGAGACTTTCAGTGAATCTTCCTGTTCTCAACCCCCCTATTCATCTTCTATTTTTTTTAATTTTTTTTATTTTTATTTTTTTTAACATTTATTTATTTTTGAGACAGAGAGAGACAGAGCATGAGCAGGGGAGGGTCAGAGAGAGAGGGGGACACAGAATCCGAAACAGGCTCCAGGCTCTGAGCTGTCAGCCCAGAGCCTGATGCGTGGCTCGAACTCACGGACCGTGAGATCATGACCTGAGCCGAAGTCTGACGCCCAATCGACTGAGCCACCCAGGCGCCCCTCATCTTCTATTTTTAGGAGTACCAGTACCACCAGTTTCTGAGCCTCCTCAAGGTTCTGCAGTGAAAATCAAGTTGCTTCTTGATTAAGCAGATGGGATGATGATAATGATAACGTATGAATGATAACGTAAACAATTACTTGAGTTTACATCTTGCATGCCATTCACTGGCCTTTTAATCTTAGATTAATTATTCAACTTCATTGAGTCTTAGTCTCCTGATCTGTAATAGGGATAGCAAGCTGTCATAGAGTTTTTAGGTTTGGTGAGTTAATGAAGATGAGGTTAAAAAGGTAACAGAGTGGCAGATTAAGGCAAGACATGATAGGTCATTGTAAGACTTGGCTTTCCCTCTAAGTCAAATGGAGAATCATTCCTAGGTTTTGAATGGAGGAGTAAAATAATCAGGGACTTTTTTTTTAAGTAAAAAAAAAAAAATAGAGTATTTTGCCATTAGGATTTTCTGACACACTGAAAGAGAAGAATCAGTGTTGATTCCAACGATTTTTCACTGAGCAGTGATGGAGTTTCCATCAAATGTGGTAGGGAAAGCCATAGGTGGAGTGGACTAAGAGTGACAGGAGATCAGGGATTGTATTTCTGTTTTCTGCTGAACATCTAGATAAGATGTTGGGGAGAGAGTTGTGGGGAGGACTTGTAATTTTGAGAGTCTTTGCATGCAACATATAAGTTGGAAGTTTTGATAAGGATGCCTTCAATCTACTGATACTTGTTGAATGTGTGACATGTGCCAGGCAGTCTTCTAGGTGATGTGGTCTTGTAGCAGAACAAAACAGAGATAATAAATGCTAATGATTTTTCACAATGTCTGACACATAGAAATCACTCAATAAGTGTGGGTTGTTCTCATTATTATTTTCATCTTTATTATCATTCTCATCCATATAAATACTGACTAGAGAATATCTGGAGGAGACCAAGATTATAAAATATTTGGAAATCTGGAATATAATAAATGCTTGAACAGCAGTGAAATACCATGAGGAGAAGGGGCAGAATTAATCCACCCCTTTAAAAATCAGAACTAGGAATAAAAGGTAGAGGGAGGTATATTATAGTTTGATACAAAAATGAAATGTCATAAATTGAATAGGAAGCCTAACTGTAAGGGAGTGATTAGCTCTCACAGGTACTCTTCAGGCAGCACCATCAGGAATATCCTTTTGGGTATTTCTATTTGGGAGTGATATGTTAGTCTTATGAGTTTCTAAGATCACTTATGAATCTAAAATGTAAGAATTCTATAACATTTCTAGAAGTGTAAATTATTTTTCCTGCTTGGAATTTTGACTTATTTGTTCTTATATGAGTCACTTAACCTCTTTGGGTGTCAGTTTTGGGTCTCATCTGTAAAATGAGGCCACTGTAAATGACTTCTAAAACACTGATACTAATTAATGAAAACCACCAAAGAAATTTTTCCTACTTGTTTTCATTTTCCCCCTCCTTTGGAGCAAAGAATGTGAAGATTTCTGGTATACTCATAGTATATAATTCTTACTTTTTCTTTCCATTTGACTTTAAAGGTTAAAAATTACATAAATTAGGGGTGCCTGGGTGGCTCAGTTGGTTAAATGTCTGACTTCAGGTCATGATCTTGCGGCTGTGAATTCTAGCCTCATGTCAGCTCTGTGCTGACAGCTCAGAGCCTGGAGCCTGCTTCAGATTCTGTGTGTGTCTCTCTCTCTGCCCCTCCCCCACTCACATTCTGTCTGTCTGTCTGTCTGTCTGTCTGTCTCTCTCAAAGATAAACATGAAAAAAATTACGCGAATTATATTTGCAAGAAACTTTGAGCTTTTACAAATAAGCACAGATGCCTGAGCAAATAAAAACTATATTACAGAGAGAATAATGTGCAGTGTAGGTAAAATCAAACATTTACTCTTGGTTCTGAAACCTAAGTTATTAGAAGTATAAAAATATTGCAAACAATTATTTCTGTGAGAAACAGCTTCTGCTTTGCAATCTTAGGATGCTAATTTTGATCTGCACTGAGGGTTAGTTCCATGACACCTGGGAGAACTATTGAGAATAAGACAATTCTTCCTAATATATGCAGTTCTTTTTCTTTGTATTTTTTTCTTTTTTCCTTCAGTGTTCCATCTTTCCCTCTTCCTCATCTCTTATTTTTCTGTGCCATTTCTTTTTGCTACTTCTAATACATTTAAAAAAATTTTTTGTAATGTTTATTTATTTTTGAGAGAGAGGCAGAGTGTGAGCAGGGGAGAGGCAGAGAGAGAGAGAGAGAGAGAGAGAGACAGAGTGTGAGTGGGGAAGGGGCAGAGAGAGAGAGAGAGAAGGAGACACAGAATCTGAAGGCTCTGAGCTGTCAGCACAGGGCCTGATGCAGGGCTCTAACCCATGAACCAGGAGATCGTGATCTGAGCCAAAGTGGGACGTTTAACTGACTGAGCCACTCAGGTGCCCCTTTTTGTTATTTCTAAATCAACAATTCTTTGAGCATATATTATGTGCTCAGTGTAACTGATGAAGGATAGGGCAAGGATGGGGCAATGTAAGACCTGGTTTCTGATTTTGAGGGATTAGTAGATTATTTAAGGAAGGAAGGATGGAAGGAGAATGCAATAAACAAAGCTCTTACAGTGACCTTGGCATTGTTTTTAGTGCTGAGAAGACAAAGATTCATGTTTTCAAGTAGTTTATAGTTTAGGCAGACAATGTCTTGGCAGACATTGCTCATTTAATCCCCTTAACAATCCTAAAATACTTTGCAATCCTCATTTTGTAGATTAGAATTTGAGAAATTTGTCCATATGTGTCTGAATCTAAAGCCATATTTCTTTTTACTACATTGTGCTGCCTTACAGGACCAATAGAATATAATTGGATCAAGTGCTTTGTGGGGGTGGAGTAAGCTATATTTATAACAGGCATATGAGAAAAGGATATTAACCATTGGTAGAAAGGTGGGTGAGAACTTTATGGAGAGGTAGGGACTTGAGTCAGTTTCTCCATTCATTCTTTAGTGAAAAAAATGTTTAAACACTCTGTGCCAAGCACAGTGCTATACCTGGCTTAGCTCCTTGTGAATCACTGATTTTAAAAAGGATTGATGCCTATAGACAAAATTATAACTAAAATTTTGTAAAAGATTTTATGTAGTGGGAAATAGCCGTATTTCATACTATTTTTTGTTTTTTCAAGTTCTACTGACATAAATTAATTTTAATTTCTTGTATTAAGATGAACCTTTAAGATCTTTAAAAAAAGGCAACCAGGATTCCTGCATTATATTTGATTTTCACTTAAAATGAACACTGTTTCCCAAAATTAGTTGAGCAAGGTAATAATCTAGGGACACTTCTTACAACTGGGGATCCCAGAAAAATCTAGAAATCTATATTTTTCACAATGGCCCCAGGTTATTTTTTATCATCAGTAAATTTGGGAATCCCTAATTTAGCCCAAAGGCATTTGAAATTTAGCCTTGAATTTCTTGATAGTCAATTTAGACGTGCACAATTCTAGCTGATTTGACACTGTTGTAAACATCAGTTGGTTGATGGGGCCAGATGGACTTGAAATTGGCCTCAAATTTAGATGGGAAAACAGCATTTCCAAACCAGATTTAGGTGAATGAAATTTAACACAGTTAATTTTTAAACTATTAATGAACAAAAGAACAACTGAATTGAAATTAGTGCCATTTCAAAATCCCTAAGACTTAGCTTTTAAGGGAAGAAAATCTAATGATGTAGGTATAAGGACAGTGGCAGTATCAATTATTTTAGTTTTATGCATGGATATTTGAAGCAAAGCAGATACAGTGGGGAAAATGGAATCTGGTTTTTAGGAGACTGTTGTTTTGTTTTCAGTTTTAATAGTTGAAGCCTGAATAACTAGGAATGATCAAGAATTTTAGTGAAAAAGTTTTTAGGTGCTGGAGGAGGTTAGTAAAGAAAAAAAATTTGTTTTAGATATAAAATGTCTAATAAGTATTTTTTAATGGTGATTATGATTAGCTTTCTCAAACTTGGTGCTTTGTTCATTTTATTTTTTGATTAAGCAACTAAGGCTGGCTTATGGTACAGGGAAGAAAAAGTACTTTAGCTTGTTAGTCCTTAGTGATAAAATTAGTGTGATCTGTTTTGGATATTAATTAGTATGCTTAGGTTGGGATTGGTTTTGGAATTAACCTGTGTGATTTTGAGAAAACTGCTTAACTTGTCTGCTTTTAATTTTCAACCTCTGTCAAAGGAACCTAGCAACACATATTCCATGCATCTTAGAGGATTGTGAGAGTCAGATGAGATAATGGGTATAGATAAAAAGTTATTAAACTCCATTGATAATAAAAAGAATTCTGTATATTTTGTTTCAAAATGGTTTGAAAATCATTCTACACTGTTTAAAAAGAAATATTTGTTCAAGGAACCTAACTCAGGTCAAGGAAGTCCCCAGTAAATTCTTCAGATCCTTTCAGTACCCAGATTCTGTCATATGACACAGTTAGAAGTACACCTCAACACCAGAAATCATTTGAACATCAGAGAACACAAGAACAGTGGTATGGGAGCCACTCGTAAACCCTCCCATTCCCTGCTCTACTTGTTTAGCAGCTCAGGAGAGGCTGTCCCTATCTACTGCTGTCCATTTTCACCCTTTTCATGGGCCTGTAACTCAGCAGCTTAGGATCCTTCCTAATTTAAATGCTGTTACTCACTCGGAATGCCAACTGGGAAAATGCTGGCAATGCAAAGGTTAATGGAAGCGCTGACACAACCCTAATTACAGGAGCACAAACATATCTCTATAATTGTAGCTAGCACTTATCTCTGTTTCTCATACTCCTTCAGCCCACTGAGATCAGCCTCAAGCTGAGGATGAAAAGGGGGCCTCCAGAGTTGCTTGAATGAGCAGGGGCTGATAGAGCTATCAGGCTTTTGCAGATGGGATGCCTGCCACTCTTGGATATGTTGTCATAATCAGTGTTTAGGCAAAACACCTGGACTACTTCAAGGACCACCACTCCCCTCCCCACCCCAACCCTGTACTGGTGCCTAGTTATTCCACTGGCTGGGAGGGGCAGATGAAACTACAAGGGATAAAGGTGCCAGTCTGAACTGGCTCTCAGATGCTTGACTGAACATTTCCCATTAGGTCATTGTTTACCCTCATTTGAATATATGTTTATTTTCATACTAAGAAAGGCATTGGAATCATGCCCAACATATCCCCAGCAACTGACTCTAGCATTTAAAGCCCAAACATGCTGATGCTTGTTGAGTGTAATTGGCCATGCTACATAGTGATGGCTTTGGGAGGGTGGAGATGCTAATTTTGCAGCTATGGGATCTCAAGTCAGTTAATTTAATGAGGACCCAGACTCTTTACTGTCAAGAGACTCTAATGAGATTGACCGTCACCCTTGTTCATCTTGTTGTTGGCATTGACTTTTTACCTAAATAGTGTACCATTATGATGATAGTTAGACCAAAGTTGTTGAGTTAATATATGTAAATGGAAATGTTGGAACTGGGTTTCTTAAGTTTAATTTTCATAGCTTTTTGTGTTTGGTTAAACATCTCAGGGAATTACATATATTAAAAATCTCAGGGAAGTACATATATGTGAAATTATCTATAAATCTACCTTTCTACTTACTTTATTTTGTTTATGTAAGCTAGTTATGGATTACCGGTATGACACTTCTATGTGTATGTTTGGCAATATTTGTACTTAATATTTTTACCTTAATCCTATGTGGATCATGGAGCTAGCCTTCTCAAATGAAACTGTGTACACAGAAAGATACTTCTGAAACTTTGTATTAGTTTCAAAGACAAAGGCCTCCAGCTTTTGCAGAGTAATGTCTAATTTGCAGGTTTGCTTTTGATGCCTAGAGTCATCCTTTGGAGAACTTTTAATCCTTTCACTCCCTATCCCAGGAGAATCCAACACACCCAAGATCCACACTTCTCTCATTCAGTTTGATCATTTATTAGTGCCAATGGTTTTGTAAGTTCCCATTTTCAGTAGCATTTTTGTTTGAAAGGGATAGGGTGGAGAGGGAAGAGTTGACCTTAACACCACAGAATGAATGACTAAAAATGTCAGAATTCCAGTGATTGGTGGCAAGGATACTTTCAGAGAAAGAGTCTTCCATAGTAATCTTCATTCCTATAATCAGCTTTGGCAAAGAGGCTTGTACACTGGACTGTCAGGATAAAAACCTAAGTCATAAGGATGAGTGGATATATGAGTATATGGGTTTGTGTAGTGGGGAAGACAAAATGCAGAAAAAATCACTATTGAATATTAAAACTGTTCTATAAAACATTGTGAGGGAAACAGCATTCTGAATAAACAAATATAAATAAACAAATGACAGAACAGGAACTCAGTTGTAGTATCTCACATGGATAATAATAGTAATAATGCTAATAATGATAAGCATTTATTGAGCTTTTATTATGTGCAGGAACTGTGTTAAGTGCTTCATTGAGTTATCTTATAAAGTCCTTGCAACCACAGAATGAAGTATGTACGGTTCTTAATTCTGTTTTATTTTTTTTTATTAAAAACTTTTTTTTAACATTTATTCGTTTTTTTTTTCAACGTTTATTTATTTTTGGGACAGAGAGAGACAGAGCATGAATGGGGGAGGGGCAGAGAGAGAGGGAGACACAGAATCGGAAACAGGCTCCAGGCTCTGAGCCATCAATCAGCCCAGAGCCCGACGCGGGGCTCGAACTCACGGAGCGCAAGATCATGACCTGAGCCGAAGTCTGACGCCCAACTGACTGAGCCACCCAGGCGCCCCGTTAATTCTGTTTTAGATGGTGAGCTGAGGAATAAGGAACCTAAATTAATTGTTTGACTGGTAAGTTCTTGGAAGTTGTGTAAAGTCCATGTTATTCTGATGCCAAAACCTGGGTCATTCTATCCTTCTTCCAACAAAGTCAGTTCAGAGTTTTCTTTAATTTTTGTACTCTTCTTAGAATATTTTATAGGTTTGCTCAAGTCAAGGAAGAAAAAATGGCTAATTAGGAAACAAATTACATGCATTCAAACCATGAACTCTATGAGCTACTGTACCTATTAAGCATCTACTCCTTGTCAATATCAGATCAGATTTTTTTAAAAAAATTGGGTCTTTATTTTTTAAGACCCAATAAAGAGACATTCTGAAGAAAGCACTGAATAAAATGAATATAGAGCTCTACTTAGTGAGTCCCTCCTGATCTCTACTTTCAGAGCAAAAACCATTATGTGTTTTCTTTTAATTAGGAAAATTATATATCTACTTCTTTGGTCTTATTTACTTCTTTTGGTTTACATGTAAACTTATTCTTAAGAATCTTTAAAATTCTGGAATTGTGAGGCTTTTCTGGGAGCTGCATTCATCTTTTCCCTTCCTGAATTTCAACTGTAGTATAGGGCTGGCCTTTTATTTAAAAATTTTTTGCAGGGGTGCCTGAGGGGCTCAGTCAGTTAAGCATCCGACTTCAGCTTAGGTCATGATCTCACAGTTCGTGGGTTCAAGCCCTGTGTCAGGCTCTGTGCTGATAGCTTGGAGCCTGGAGCCTGCTTTGGATTCTGTGACTCCCTCTCTTTCTGCCCTTCCTCTGCTCGTGCTCTCTCTCTCTCTCTCAAAAATAAACATAAACAAATTTTAATGTTTATTTATTTTTTTTTGGGGGGGGGGGTCAGGCAGAGAGAGAAGGAGACACAGAAGCTGAAGTAGGCTCCAGGCTCTGTGCTGACAGCACAGAGTCTGATGTGAGGCTAGAATCCATGAATAGTGAGATCATGACCTGAGCCAAAGTTGGACACTTAATCAACTGAGCCACTCAGGCACCCCATAGGGCTGGCCTTTTGAGGCTGACTCCCCAACATGAAGAAGTAGGGTACAATAGTGAGAGATTGCCATGGGTGTCTGGATTCAATTCCCAGCTCTGTCTTTCCCATTTGTAAGTGACGTTGGGCAAACCAGACTGTTTAAATTTTCTAATGCAATGGTTCTCAAACTTTAGCATGCTTGTTACAACTCGAGAGTTCTGATCTTCTCCCCAGAGTCTCTGATTTAATAGGTCTAGATTAGACCTAAGAATTAGCCCAGGTGATGCTAACACTACCAGTTTAGGGCCATGCCCTGAGAAATGCCACAGTAATTCTCAGTGTTCTCATCTTTAAAATGAGGGCAATTGTTTCTACCTCAGCGAGCTGTTATAGGGTTTGGAGACAGAACATTAAGCTGACTTTCTTACCTGTGCATGTAAATATCCCACACTATAGACACTAGTTTATTTAGTGCTTAAAGTCCACCATTCAAATCCTCTATTTGGATTATTAACAGGACATTGATAATCCAAGTGTCTCTGAAGGGGTTACTTCTTAAAACTTATCAGTGACCAGGATTATGGAGTTAACTTGCAAAAATTACAGGCATCTGAGAAGGTGGAAGAACAGAACTAGAGATCTGTGCTTATTCAGGGTCAGGAGAAAATGCCTGAAACAAGACTTCCTTCCTGGATATATAACATTGGGGAAGGTCTCTCCTTATTTTCAGTATATTCTAAACAAAAAGATGAGAAAGATGATATCATGAGGATTATATGATTCCTGGCTTCGGGAAACTTTATTTAAAAACCCCTGCATCTCTGTTTCTAGGTTAAATTCAGAGTCCCCAGCCATAATTTTAGTGTATTTATTATTTTATAAGACTCACTGATCTAAATAGATCAATTGTCCATGAGTATTGAACAGCACATTTTTCTCTGATCTTTATTAGGCTTTGTGGATGGTACAAGGAAAGTATAGTGAGGATCTCTGAATTCAAAGAGCTGAGCTTATTAGCCACCTTATATTTGCATATTATGCCCTGCCAGTGCTAAACTGCACATATTTATTAAAAGTTAAGGAGTGGTCAGAGAGGAAACCTAAGAAATATTTCCTTGTGACTGAAAGTGCTTCCAACATGTGGTCGGTCTCCTTCAACCTATAATTCAGAATTGATTTAAGATTAAGAGTTATTAAAACTATGACATTTGACCTCAATCCAAATGTGTAGCCTAACTCAAATTTAGCTCATCCACAATAGTAGGGTGCATGGAACACATATAAGAGATACCCCTGCAGCACCAGGTTCTGGTGAACAGGAAACATTGCACTGTAGGGCACTACAAGACCTCTTCTTCATAAGGGCATTACTTTCAAGAGCAGGAGACATAGTGAGAGACTTTCCTAATATACAGAAACAGATACAGAGAATTAGGCAAAATGATCAGTCAGAAGGATATGTCCCAAATCTAAGAACAAGACAAACCATAGCAAGATACCTAAGCAAAATATAATAAGTAATATGCCTGATAGAGATTTAAAATAACAATAATAAAGATACTCATTGGACTTGGGAAAAGAGTGGAAGACATCAGTGAGACCCTTAACAAAGAGATTTAAAAAGAACCAACCAGAGATGATGAACACAATAAATTGATTTAAAAATACAATATATGGAATAAATAGCAGGTTAGAGGAAGCAGAATGATTTAGCGACTTGAAAGATAGAGTAATTGAAAGTAATCAAGCTGAACAGGTGGGAGAAAAAAGTATGGAAAATGAGAATAGACTTAGGGAATTCAGTGACTCCATCAAGTCTGATACCATTTGCATTATAGGTATCCCAAAAGAAGAAGAGAAAGAAAAGGGGGCAAAAAATTTATCTGAAGAAATAATAGTTTAAAACTTTACTAGTCTGGAGAAGGAAACAGATACCCAGTTCCAGGATGTACAGAGAGCCCCCAGCAAATTCAACCCAAATAGATTCACACCAAGGCACCTAGTAATTAAAATGACAAAGAGTAGTGATGAAGAGATAATTTTAAAGCATAAAGAGAAAAGATGACAGTTACATATGAGGGAAACCTCATAAGGCTATCAGTGGATTCTTCAGCAGAAACTTTATAGGCCAGAAGGGAGTGGCATATTCAAAGTGCTAAAAGAAAAAAAAAAAACTGCAACTAAACTGTCTGGTTTTTGTCTGTTTCTCAGACAAACAAAAATTAAAGGAATTTAATGTGGCCATGAGGCCACAAACCAGTCCTGAAATAAGTGTTAAAGGGGACTTTATGAGTGGAAAGGAAAGACCATAAGTAGGAGTAAGAAATGTAGGAGCAACAAAAGCAGTAAAATTAAGCATATTTATAAAAATTAGTCAAGGTTTTCACAAAACAAAAGGACGTAAAGTATGACACCATATACCCAAAACATGTGGAGCAGGGAGAAGAATAAAGGATGGGTTCAAACTCAAGAGACCATTAATTTAATATAGACTGCTATATGCGTATATTATGTATAAACCTAATGGTAACCACAAATCAAAAACCAGTAGTAGATAGGCAAAAAATAGAGAAAGGAATCCAAGTATATCTCTAGAGAGCCAACAAACCACGAGAGAAGAAAGCAAGAGAAGAAAGGAACAGAGAAGACCTACAAAAACAACCACAAAAGAAGTAACAAAATGACAACAAATATATGCCTATCAATAATTAGTTTGAATGTAAATGGATTAAATGCTCCAGTCAAGGGTGACAGAAGGGATAAAAAGCAAGACCCATATATATGCTGCCTACAAGAGACTCATTTCAGACTTAAAGACACAGACTGAAAGTGAAGGGATGGAAAAACACTTATCATGCAAATGGGAGTGAAAGAAAAAGCCAGTATAACAATACTTTTATCTGGCAAAACAGACTGGAAAACAGAGATTGTAACAAGAGACAGAGAAGGAAACTATATAATCATAAAGGGCACAATACAACAAGAAGATGTAACAATTGTGAATTTATGTTCCTAACATGAGAGCACCTAAATATAGAAAGTACCTAATGACAAGCATAAAGGAAGTAATTGATAATAATTCAATAATAGTAGGGGACTTTAGCTCATCACTTACATCAATGGATAGATTATCCAAACAGAAAACAAGGAAACAGTGGCTTTGAATGACACATTGGACCAGATGGATCTCATAGGAATATTGAGAACATTTCATCTTAAAGCAGCAGAGTACACAGTCTTTTTAATTGACCATGGGACATTCTCCAGAATAGGTCACATATTAGGCCACAAAACAAGTCAACAAATTCAAAAAGATTGAAGTCATATGATGCATCTTTTCCAAACACAATGCTATGAAACTAGAAATCAACCACAAGAAAAAATTTGGAAAGAACACAAATACATAGAGGTTAAATAATATGCTAATAAATAATGAATGGGTCAACAAAAATTTAAAGAGGAATAAAAAAAAAACACATGGAAACAAATGAAATGAAAACATAATAGTCCAAAACCTTTGAGACACAGCAAAAGCTGTTTTAAGAGGGAAGTTTACGGCAATAGAGACCTACCTCAAGAAGCAAGAAAAATCTCAAATAAACAGCTCAACCTTACACCTAAAGGAGCTAGAAAAAGAAGAACAGACAAAACCCCAAATCAGTAAAAGGAAGGAAATAATAAAGACTAGAGCAGAAATAAATAGCAACTAAAAAAACAAAACAAAACAAAAAAACAAAAACAATAGAACAGATCAATGAGAGCCGAGCTGGTTCTTTGAATAGATCAACAAAATTGAGAAACCTTTAGCCAGACTCATTTAAAAAAAAAAGAAACAAAAGAGAGGACTAAAATAAAATCAGAAATGAAAGATAAAAAATAACTGGCACTGCAGAAATACAAAAAATTATAAAAAATATTATGAAAAATTATATGCCAACTAATTTGACAACCTAGAAGAAATGAATAAATTCCTAGAAACATATAACTTCACAAAAATGAATCAGGAAGAAATAGGAAATTTGAATAGACCAATTATCAGCAATGAAACTGAATCAGTAACAAATAAAAGTCCAGGACCAGATGGCTTCACAGGCCAA
Source organism: Prionailurus viverrinus (assembly GCF_022837055.1). Taxonomy (NCBI): domain Eukaryota; kingdom Metazoa; phylum Chordata; class Mammalia; order Carnivora; family Felidae; genus Prionailurus; species Prionailurus viverrinus. Next base: position 87,250,194 of record NC_062568.1, read on the forward strand.
TCTTACCAAACATTTAAAGAACAATTAATACCTATTCTTCTCAAACTATTCCAAAAAAATAGAATACATTCCAAATACATTCCACAAGGCCAGCATTACCCTATTATCAAACCCAGATAAAGACACCACAAAAAAAGAGAATTATAGGCCACTATCTCTGATGAACATAGATGCAGAAATCCTCAACAAATATTAGCAAACTGAATTCAACAATACATTAAAAAAATCATTCACCACAATCAAATGGGATTTATTGCCAGGATGCAAGGTTGTCTAGTATTTGCAACTCAATCAACATGATACGTTGCATTAACAAGAGAAAGGATAAAAACCATTTCAATAGATTTAGGAAAAGCATTGACAAAGTTCTGCATCCATTCATGATAAAAACACTCAGTAAAGTAGGGTTAGAGGAAACATACCTCAACATAATAAAGGCCATATATGAAAACCCCACAACTAATATCATACTCAATGGTAAAAAGCTGAGAGCTTTTCCCTTTGGTCAGGAACAAGATGAGGATATCCACTCTCACCATTTTTTTAAAAAAGTTTATTTATTTTGAGAGAGATAGCATGCAAGTGGGGGAGGTACACAGAGAGAGGGAGAGAGAGAGAATCCCAAGAAAACTCCACACTGTCAGTATGGAACGTGATGTGGGGCTCAAACTCACAAAGTGAGATCATGACTTGAGCCAAAATCAAGAGTTGCTTACTTAACCAATGGAGCCACCCAGGCACCCCATCACCATTTTTATTCAACATAGTCTTGGAAGTCCTAGCCACAGCAATCAGACAAGAAATATGAATAAAACGTATCCAAATTGGTAAGGAAGGAATAAAACTTTCACTATTTGCAGATGACATGATACTATGTATGAAAACCCAAAAGACTCCACCAAAAAACTGCCAGAACTGATAAATGAATTCAGTAAAGTCACAGGACACAAAATCAATGTATAGAAATGTGTTGCATTTTTATACACCAATAATGAAGCAGCAGAAAGATAAATGAAAACAATCCCATTTACAATTGCACTAAAAATAATAAGATACCTAGGAATAAACTTAACAAAAGAAGTGAAAGACCTGTACTCTGAAAACTGTAAAATTTGATGAAAGAAATTGAAGATGTCTCTAAGAAATGGAAAGATATTTGATGCTCATGGATTGGAAGAACAAATCTTGTTAAAATCTCAATATTACCCCAAGCAATCTACAGATTTAATGCAATCCCTATTAAAATTTCAAAGTACTTTTCACAGAAGTAGAAAAATTAATCTTAAAATTTCTATGGAATCACAAAAGACCCAAATTGCCAAAGCAATCTTGAAAAAGAAGACCAAAACTATAGGTATCACAATCCCAGATTTCAAGATCTACTACAGATCTGTAGTAATTAAAACACTATGGTACTGACATAAAAATAGACACATAGTTCAATGGAACAAAATGGAGAGCGCAGAAATAACCCATGATTGTGTGGTCAATTAATCTTTGATAAAGGAGACAAGAATATGCAACAAGACAAAGTCCCTTCAACAAATGGTGTGGGGAAAACTGGACCACTTTCTCACACTGTACACAAAAATGAACTCAAAATAGATTAAAGACCAACATATGAGACCTGAAACCATAAAAATCCTAGAAGAGTACATAGACAATAATTTATCTGACATTAACTGTAGCAACATTTTTCTCTACTTGAAGAAAATCTTTACTTGTAACTAGTTGTGCATATCAAAGAAAATGAATGTACAAGGTTTATTATAGAGTTTGATTCTAGTCATAAAATCTTCTCAGTAAATCTCTGGATACTTAACAAAAGATAGTATCCTTCATTGACAAATGTGCTAGTATTGACATAAACTTATCAATGTTAATTCAATAGATTTGTTGATGTTAATTCAATAGATAGATACTTAACATCTATTTCATATCAACAATCATGGAGATGATTTTGTACTAATTTTTGCATACATTCTAGCTTGATCCCACTGGAATTGAAAGGCTTTCCTTTTCAAATTTTCAAATGGTACTAAAGAGACAGGCAGAATTCACAAAAAAAGAGATATGTCATATATATGAATACATTTTATGTAATAAGCTAAATATAATTTTTTCAATTATGTATATTAAATATTATATGAGTTTTATTTTAATATAAATAACATAAGATACATAGACCAGATTTTAAGATTGAGTCACTACATTTATATAATTTAATATATTTATGTAATATATAATGTATGTAATATATCTATAGCTTATATGTTACATAAATTATAATTTGTATGTAAATTGTATGAATAATATATAGATTGTATCAATATGTTTTATATTATATGCAAATATATAAAATAGATTAAATATAAATTTATATATAAATATAATAATAAATCTGTCAGGTATTTTTTTTAATTTTTTTTAATGTTTATTTATTTTCAAAGGAGAGAGAGACAGAATGTAAGTGGGGGAGGGGCAGAGAGAGAGGGAGACACAGAATCAGAAGCAGGCTCCAGGCTCTGAGCTGTCAGCACAGAGCCTGGCACAGGGTTTGAACTCACAAACTGTGAGATCATGACCTGAGCCGAAGTCGGATGCTCAACCAACTGAGCCACCCAGGTACCCCAAGTATTTTTGTTGTCAGTGATTCACTGTTATTTAGAAAATTCGAGCCTGAATGGGGAAAGGATGGGAGAGAGTTGAAGGGATCTAGATGGTGTTCCAAACCTACAACTCTGGGATGCCTTATGGCTGTTTAAAAGATTGCTCACTAAAGAAAATATAATTTTTGTTGAAGGTTTTAAAGGTCATTCTGAGTTTATTTAATCATCAGTGCTTTATTCTCACTAGTTTTTTGTTTGTTTGGGTTGTTGTTTTCTTGTTTTTTTGTTTCCTTTCCAAAACTATATTTACATGGTAGATGAAATAGGTTGTGGTTATAGTGGTTGGGTAAAATTCATATTTTAATACCAGTTCAGCTTCTGCTATGTCAGATGGGAACCAGAAAGGACAGGAATAAGGGTGATATCTGAATTAGGTGGCCCCTTTTTTGGTGTTCTTAGAGTATAATGGTTCAGTTAGATAACCAAGGTCCTTGACGAACACAGAGACCTAAGAAAGGATTACCAACTACAGAAGAAGAATTCAAAGTAACCATTTTCCTAGGGCTTATCCTGTTCTTTTTTTGTATTACTTATCTAATTAAGCAATAAATAATACCTGTAAACTCAAGGTCACGTCTTTTAAAAATATACGTGAGAGCTTTAAAGTATCTTTAAAGATTTCACTCTAAAATTTTTGGGTAAATTGCAACTCAATTAACATTTGACTTATTGAATTAGTAAGAACAAAAAAAGAAAAATAAAGCCAATTTTTCATCAATTCAGATTCTTAGAGTTTTTTGAAAAGTAAAAAAACAGATTTCTTTATCCCTTGGTAATCTGATTAATTTAATAATAATTAAAGTTGACTTTTAGCTATAAGTTAAAGCATTAAAGTATCTTTATTTTCAGACGGTGTGATTATATGACTAAAACCTGAAGAACCTATGTAAAAACTACTACAAGCAATAGTGTAATTTAGTTCAGATTGACAGGCAAAAGTTGAATAAACTTCATACATAAATTTAAATGTGTATATATAAACAAAAACTATTTGAAGTTATAATACAATACAAGAACCAATGCATGATTAAACACAGACACACAGATACATCTAGGCATAAGCTCAATAAGAAATTGCCAAAACCTCTGTAAGGAAAATGATAAATCACTACTGAAAGATTTAGAAGTACAGTTGAACAAATCGAAAAGATATACATTTTTGGACAGGACAGCTTAACATCCTAAAGATGTCAGTTATTTTTGGGGGGCACCTGGGTGGCTTAGTTGATAAAGCAACCGACTTAGGCTGAGGTCACGATTTCAACTTTCGTGGTTTGATCCCTACATTGGGGTGTCTGCTGACAGTTGAGAGCCTGGAGCCTGCTTCAGATTCTAGGTCTCCCTCACTCTCTGCCCCTCCCCTGCTTGCGCTCTGTCTCTCTCTGTCTCTCAAAAATAAATAAACATTAAAAAATATTTTTAAAAAGATGTCATGGGCAGCCTGGGTGGCTCCGTCAGTTAAGTGTCTGACTTCAGCTCTCGTCATGATCTCATGGTTTGTGAGTTCGAGCCCCACATCAGTTTCTGTGCTGACAGCTTGGAGCCTGGATCCTGCTTCAGATTCTGTGTCTCTGTCTCTCTCTACCCCTTCCTTGCTTGCACTTTGTCTCTCTCTCTCTCAAAAGTGAACATTAAGAAAAAAAAAGATGTCAGTTGTTTTTAAGTTAATACATGTAATACAATCTCAATAAAAGTTCCATTATTATTTTTCTTTCCTGATACTAGAAAAGTTGTCTATAAAGTTGATCTGGAAAGAAAAAAGTGAAAATAGACATGAAAATCTTAAAAAAAGGAAAAGAGCAATAAGAGGAATCTAATCCTAAGATACATTAAATCATACTACAAAACCTCTATAATTAAAATAGTATATAGCATTATAGCATGAGTAGAAGGAAAAAATAGAGCCAAATACATATGGAAATGTAGTTTAAAATAATCTCACATCAGTAGGGAAAAGGTGAACTCATTTAAATAACTGGTATTGGCATAAATGGATAATAATAGAAGAAAAGAGAAAATCAGTCCCAGTTTCCATCCTACACGCCAGAATAAATTCTAAATGTATCAGAGAGTTAAATTAAAGTGCTGAAGTACTAAAGCAAAACATGGTCTGTAGCTTAGGAATAAGAGAAACTTTCCAAACTATAACTCAAGATATAAAAGCATTAAGAGAAAATATTGATAATTTGACAGCAAAAACAACAACAACAACAACAACAACAACAACAACAACAAACTTTTCCATGCATGAAAAAAAAAAACAACAAAGAATACATACCATGAGCAAAGAACAAATGGGAAAATGGGAAAAATATCTGCAATTTATATTAGAGGCAAAGGTTAATAATATTCAGTATATAAAGAGCTTATAAATGTAGAGAAGAAAAACATTCTATAAGTCCTATAGAGAAATGGACAAGAGATTTAAGTGGACAGATAATAGAAAAAGAAATATAAATAACCCTTATTTGCAAAGATGCTCAAATCATTGACAGTAAAAGAAATGTGATTTAAAGCTATCTTGAAATTCCATTTCCCATTTATGAGATTGGCCAAAATATAAAATTTTGACAACATCATCTCCTGGGTGGATGAGGCACTCACAAACATGGCTGGTAGAAACCCAGAACTGTACGATTTCAAGTGGAGGACAAGTTGGCAATGTCCATTAGTTGGCAGAAAATCTTTAATTTTAGGAACCTAGTTTTAATAAACCACAGGGGAATAAGGTGGGAAACAAGAAGACATTTGCACAAGGCAATTCATTATAGTAAAAAACTGGAAAAACCCCAAATAGCTGTTATTAGGGGACTGGTTGAATGCTATATTACATCCACTCAATGAGATACTATTCTATGAAGTGGTAAAGAGAAATGGGAAGGGTCATTATATACTACTATGAAGTCTTATAACTGGAATTAATAGAGAGACTTGAGAGACCTAGCCACTTATTATAATGTATAGATCTTATTCATGAGTTGGCAAAACTTCTCTTAAGATCTAGATTAGTAAATATTTTAGGCTTTGTGAGTCATACAGTCTGTCACAACTATTCAACTCTGCCTTTGTAATGCAAAAATAGCCATAGACAATATGCAAACAAATGGGTTAGATGTGGCTGTGTTCCAATAAAACTTTACTTAGAAACATGAGCAACAACTGGATTCAGTTGGCTATAGTTTGCTGATACGTGAACACTATTAAAAGAAATACATGAGACAAATTGAACACTAACTGGGTGGAAGAATAGGGACAGAACAACGAGAGTAACCTCTTCTATTTGGAAAGGAGAACAAGGGGAGGCACAGAGCAGTTACTGGCATATAGAAATTCTGAAATCCTATTGAACAAGATCTCCCTGCTCTGGAATGGGGACTGTTCCAAGTTTACATGCTAGCTTTTGTTCCTTTGAATAGATTTCCAGTTTGCTGTATTTTCTATTAACTCTGCCTCTGGGGGTTCATATCTTTTCCATTATTGTTCTTGGTGACATCTGAAAATACTCTCCTTGTGAGAGTCCCTCAGCCTGTGCTGGGTTGTGTATTGTTGACTTAGCACCTAAACTCCTGTCTAAGGTTGGGAACTACATTTCTCAGAATCCTCTTCTCTGTACAGTTGTGGGACAGAGTTGGCCAGTGAGATGAACTTTTATTACATTTGGAAAGAAGATGAGAGCCGAGGACATAACTCTGTGAAAGCTATGATGGTCAGACATGATGTGTAGCAGAGGTACCTGGTGGGCTGCCTGTTCTCTCTTTCTGCTTCAGCTCATCTTCTTGGTTGCTGGCCATGCTGACCAACAGCTGCCTCAACCCACAAAACCTTGGCTATAGGCCCACAGAAGCTTACATAGAGCTCTCCACAAACTCTTCCTTTGCCAGGTCAGGCCTCTCTGACAGTGAGATTCACAGTCCTTGTATTTTCCTGCAAGATCCAACTTGTCTCTGTGCCAGGGCTTCAGATGAAAGTCATTAATAACTATTTCTCTGATCTTTCAACTCCTACTTCCAAGATCTCCACTTTCCTAGCTCCATCTACATTTAGATAAACTGTAATTCCCATATTACATCATTTCTTGTAATACTTACACTCACTCTGGTTTCCTGACTTAGCCTCAGTTGATAGAACTGCCCATTAAAAGTTAAAAATTAAGAGTCATTTTATGTCTAAGATGGTCATTCTTTTTAGTCCTCCCCAATGTAGAAGAAGATATTTGAACTAATAATAAAATCTATTTTATTTCACCACTTCTCAAAAAGAATTTGGTATCAGTTAGTTTTATGCCTGTTTTTCAACTATATTTTAACTGACCAATTGGATTCTAAACGTCATGATGCCAGATACTACCTTTTGCCAATTAAAAAAAAATCCTGCTCCAGGCGTGCCTGGATGACTTAGTCATTTAAGCATCTGACTCCTGATTTTGGCTCAGTTCATGATCTCGTGGTTCATAAGTTCAAGGCCCACATTGGGCTCTGTGCTGATAGTGTGGAGCCTGCTAGGGTTCAATCTCTCTCTGTCTCCCTGTCTCTCTACCCCTGTCCCATTCACACTGTCTCTCTCTCTCTCTCAAAAAATAAATAAAACATTTAAAAAAATCCTCAGAATTAAACATGGGTTAAATTGAAAAAAATATATATCTTTTGAAAAACATCATTCATTCAAGGAATTCCATTATAAAAAATTCCTGCCTTGTGATTAATCTAAAATGTTATCATTAATTTTTTTTTTCCTGAAAGATATTTGTCTGCTGAATATGGCATGACATCTAGTTTTTCATAAATTTTCTAGTAATATTTGGGAAAGAAAACAAAAAATAATTCAAAATATGTAATTGCCTGAATATTTACAATCATTTTTTATCCTCCAAGCTTAAATTACAACTGTACAAATTCTTGGCTATTGTACTATTATTTGTGGATTTGCTTAAAAGAAAGCCCTTTAGTGTTTAGTCAGACAGTAGACGGATTTCAGTAGGTAACATTATTTTATGACAGACTCAGTAGCTGAACGGTATTCATTTTTTTAAATCTAGTAAAACATTTTTTTTGTACTTATTTATCATTTTTGCAAAAGGTGACACATTAATTTGTGATGGGCTTTTAATTATACAGTTTTTGTAAAATTACTCCTTTTCTCAAAAAGGAAATTTTAAAATAGCCAGGGCAAGCCATGAAAATAAGCCTGTGCCATGCACCCCAATGTTTATAGCAGCACTATCAACAATAGCCAAAGAATGGAAAGAGCCCAAATGTTGTCCATTGAGTGATGAATGGATAAAGAAGATGTGGAAGATAAACACACACACACACACACACAGTGGGATATTAACTCGGCATTCAAAACGAATAAAATCTTGCCATTTGCAACAACATGGATGGAACTAGAGTGTATTATTATGCTAAGCAAAATTAGTCAGAGAAAGACAAATACCATATGACCACTCATATGTGTAATTTAAGATACAAAACAGATGAACATAGGGAATGGAAGCAAAAATAATATAAAAACAGGGAGGGAGAAAAACCAAAGGAGACTCTTAAATATAGAGAACAAACTGAGGATTGCTGGAGGGGTTTTGGGTGGGGGCATGGGCTAAATGGGCAAGGGGCATTAAGGAGGACACTTGTTGGGATGAGCACTGGGTGTTATATGTAGGGGATGAATCACTGGATTCTACTCCTGAAATCATTATTTCACTATATGCTAACTAACTTGGATGTAAATTAAAACAATTAATTTATTTAAAAAAACTTGTGCCAAAGTCCAAGGTCAAAGCAGTGTGATTGAGTGAGGTAGATTTAATTATAATCCCAAAGATTCCTTTGTTCCAGTAAGATAATCTATTTATTCTTTTGCCATGCCTTTGTTTTAGATAGTATGTGCTTCTTGTCTCCTTGACTTTGTATTTGGCTATGTAACTTTCTTTAACCTATGGGAAGTTAGCAAATATGGTGAAAGCAGAGCATTGAAATGTGCTTGCTAGGTTGGGCAGGTTCTCTGTGCTTCTGTATCATGAAAGAGCATACCCTGCACAGTACTGTTCCTCTAGCATGGCTCCCAGACTAAGACACAGGAGACAGAGCTCCCCAGCCTAGCTACAGGCACATGAGCCCAAAATATATGCTATGAAGGTTATATTTATAAGAATAGGAAGAGAAAACATTTTATGTAATGGTTTTTAGGTTGATCTATAATATTTACATATTTAGACATATGTTATACGGGCCTCCATTTTCTTTTTTTTTTTAAATCTTGCCCTGGACTTTGCAAAGGTTAAAGGCTGGTCTACAGTCAGATAAAATTCCATTTCAGTAGTAACACTTCTATTTGTAGTCTTCACGTGTATTCTCTGAATTTATGTGGGTGTTGTGTATGTGTGTGTGAGCATGTGTGTGCTATGACTATATGGGGCCCTCTGAAGTGCAGGGCCAGAGGAGGCCCTGGACTGTTTGTGGGGAGGCGAGGAAAATAGTAAGATTATTCACAACATTAATGCCCATTTTGAAGGCGTTTAATGGTGGGCCTTTTAGTTGTGGCTTTGAAGGTTTTTAGCATGTCCGAAGGAATTGGCCAGAACCATCACTTACATCTTTGAGTTTCAAAAAAAGTATGGCAAGTGCTTATAGAATGAATGTTTATGTTCCCCCAAATTCCTATGTGGAAACCTAATCCCTGACATGATGATGTTTGAAGTGGGGCTCTTGGGAGGTGATTAGATCACTAAGGTGGAGCCCTCAAAAGAAGCCCCCCACTCTTTCTGCCCTGTGGGAGGGCTATCTGTGAACCAGGGAGCAGGTTCTCACTAGACATTGGATCTGCTATTGCCTTGATCTTGGACTTCTCAGCCTTGAGAACTAGAAGAAATAAATGACTGTTGTTTATAAACCACCCAGTCTATGGTACTTTGTTATAGCAGCCCTAGTGGACTAAGACAGCAAGTCTAAGGCATCCCCTTTCCTTTCCATACCTAGCAGCCACTCCTAGGAGGTGTCCCACTGCATGCCACTCTTTGCCCTGTTGTGGCTTCTGTTACCCTTCAAGATTGTGACCAATGTCTATTTAAATTTAAATTTGATTACTGAGTAAAACTTCTAGAACACAAGACCTAACAAAATGTTTTGTTCTAGGCCTTGAAGTCCTATGGATTTTTTTTTTTTAGTTCATTCTATGTAAACAACAACAACAATAACAAAACCCAAAAAACCAAAACATCTCCTTTGCATAAGAATACCCCAGAGTACAGACAATGCACATTTTCTCTCTTGGCCTAGAAATATTCTTAATAGTTAATTCTGATTCTTTCTAATAGTTTCAATGGAGATGTAACCCACTTAACTGGATTTTAAGCATCACCTACATTTCTAGGTACATTTATAATGTTAAAGATATTCCCAGAACATACACCAAAGGAAAAAAAGTGGGGGGGGGGAATGCTTTCGCATTGTAGGATGATGACATATGCTTGTGCTTAATCAAATTCCCAGCTAATCACAAATACCAAAGTCATTGAAGAAATCAATTGCTTTTGCATACTGAAGCTCTGATTTAAATTTTCAAGCCTCCATAATTTTAAAATCAATAAACATTTATTATTGTTTCTACTTGTACCTCTGAATAAATCACTGTATAATTTTACCTCTTAATTCTCAAAGGTATAATATAAAAATATTGATTTTAATAGTTTTTTTGTGCTTCTAAAAGGATGTGTAATTTATTCATACACAGCCTATTGGCATGATGCCTAAGGCAATGGATATTATTGTTACAAATAATGTATGAAAACCTTTTATTTTAAAAATCTTTTATAGAAATACAGAAGTCTTACAGAAATGTGCACACAAATGATAAGTTTTCAATTTGATGGATTTTCACAAGGTGAACACACATATATAAACTCTAGATTAAAAAATAATAGAATACACCAGCAACCCAGAAACTTCCCCTTTTCCCCTCCTAGTCACTATTCCCTGAAAAGATAACTGCAGTCTGATTTCTAACACCATTGATTAATTTGGCCTGATATTGGACTTTATATAAGTTGAATCCCACAATGAGAAAAATTTTTGTGCCTGCTCTAAAAACAAAACAAAACAAAACAAAACAAAACAAAACAAAACAAAACCCAAATCCCCTCAGCATTGTGTTCATGCACTTCACCCATGTTTTGGATTTAGCAATGATTTGTTTATTGCTGTATAATATACCTTTGTATGAATGTGCCACAATAACTTTATCCATTTTCTGTTGATAGATATTTGTTTCCAGGTTTTAGCTTTTATGAGTAGTGGGATTATGAATAGTCTTGTACATGTCCTTTGATGAACACATGAATGCAGGCATAGTCATGAATTGCTGCTAGGTCAAAGAGCTTGCATGCCTGTGTACGACTTTAGTTGCTACCATCAAATTATTTTCTAAAGTGGATGTATCAGTTTACTGCTATCACGTACTCCTAGTAGCAGTGCATTCTTGTTTACTTCCTCAACTGCTTTCTCCATCTTTTTAATTTTAGCCATTTTGGTGGATATGTAGTGGTGGCTTTTTGTGCTTTTAGTATATATCATTTCTTTGATGATTAATGATGTACACATTATCATACATTTATTTATTGGCCCTGCATATCCCTTTCTCTGAAGTACCTGGTCAAGTCTTTTGCCCAATTTTCTGTTAAGACATTTATCTGTATTTAAAAAAAAAAAACACAACTTGATTTGCAAAAGTTTTTTTTTCAATGTCTGGGTTTGAGTCTTTTTAAAAATTATTATTATTTTTTTAATTGCTGTGGGGGAGAGGCAGAGGGATAGAGAGAGAATCTTAAGCAGGCTCCGTACTCAGCACAAATCCTATGCCCCTGAGATCATGACCTGAGCTGAAATCAAGAGTTGGCACTTAACCAAGTGACCCACCCAGGTTCCCCAATGGGTTTGAGTCTTTTATGTTTATTACAGTTTTTTCTCTCACTCTATGGCTTACCTTTTCCCTTTCTTTTTTTTTTAAGTTTATTTATTTATTTTGAGAAAGAGAGAGAGCGAGTTTGAAAGGGGCAGAAAGAGAGGGAGAGAGAGAATCCTAAGCAGACTTCTTAGAAATAAGTTTCTTACTTAGTACAGTAAAATAATACAGATAAATGTCAATAATGTCTTGTGTTTCTTTCTTAAATAGTTTTTATTAATTTATATATTTATGTATAAATACTCCCTGAAATGGTGCTTGCGCAAGAACAGGGAAGCTGATCTTGAGTAGCTTCATATCTGAGAAGGAAGATTATGAGAATAAATAAATAATTACACAAATATGAAATGAAATAAAAGTTGTAAGATAAGGAAACATGGCATATAAAACACATTTTATCTTCTTTTAGGTGGGTAGCAGGGAAGGTTACATGGAAAAGAGGGCATTTAAACTAAACCTGGCTGTATGGGTGGAATCTGGACATGATGAGATAGATTGAAGGCATTTCCTTGAGCAAGCACAGAATAAACAAATGGCCAGAATTGAAAAGATGTGGTAAATGTGTAAGGACAGGGGTAATTTAATCAGATAGTTTACATGAACTGTGACTAAAAAATTACTGACCTTGACTATTATAAAGGAAACAACAGAAAACATAAATCTAAATGCCTGCCATTTCATATGAAATAGTTGTATTGAATTGCACTTTTCCAGTTGTATTAACAGAATCCAAATCTAGCCAGTTTAAGCCCAAAGAGAAATAGGGTGACTGGGTATTTCATGGAATCTAAGGGGGACATGAGCAGGTAGGCTTTGGGAACCAGTGGGGGCTAAGTGTGCCACTCCATAGTGACCCAGGTAATCCTCTCAGTTCCTATTTATCAGTTCTGCTTCTCAAGCATATCTGGTTCATTCTGCTGTCTTGCTGTAGAATGGTGTCTTAGTCTGGCTGTTTGGGCTGCTACAACAAATACAGACCTGGTGGCTTATAAACAAGAGAAATTTATTTTTCACAATTCTAAAGGCTGGAATTCCAAGGTCAGTACACCACCATGGTCAGGTTTTGATGAGAACCCTTTTATGGTTTCAGACTGCTAACTTCTCATTGTATTCTCACATGGCAGAAAGAGAGCAAGAGAGTTATCTGGGCTCCTTTTATATGATGATTAATCCCCTTCATGAGAGCTCCACCATCATGGCCTAATCACCTCCCAAAGGCTTGTCACTTAGTATGATCACATTGGGGGTTAGAATTTCAATGTATGAATATTCGGGAAACATGAACATTCAGTCTGTAACAAATGGCTTCCCTGCTTCCCAGGCCAGATATTAGAAAATAACTTCTAAGGGCTCTTAAGTAGATTTTCTCCATTCAAGAGATCAGACAGATGTACCTGGAATCTCAAATTCCTGGAGGAAGGGGCTCATCAGCTTTGTTTGGGTCAAGTGTCCATTCTTAGTTCAATCAATTATGACAGAAGAGAGGATAGGAGATACGTGGTAGAAAACATCATATTTGCTGTGATTACTTAGAGCCTTCCCATTATAGCGAAAAGGATATTTGAGGCCGGGGAGGGGGTTTTTAGAAAAGGGGAAAGTTAATCAATTCAGGAGGTGTCTCTTTAGAAGACTGTGGTGATATCTAACTTGAGGATATATTATTGAGGTAATAATTGAGCATCTTAAACAAGCTAGGTCCTTGTTTTATTTTGTTTTTTAACTTTTTATTTTAAAATGATTATAGATGTATAGAAGAGTTGTATAGATAGAACACAGAATTCCTGAATATAGTTCATAGAGCTTCCCCTAATACTAATATCTTATATAACTATGGCGCATTTAATGAAATTAAGAGTTAACATTGTACACTCTTGTCTAAACTGTAGACTTTACCAGTGATTATACCAGTGTTTCCACTAATGACCTTTTTCCATTCTAGGCTTTGATCCAGTATACTACCCATTGCATTTAGTCATCATGTTGCCATGGTCTTCTCCAATCAATGAGAGTTTCTCAGTCTTCCCTTGTTCTTTGTTATCTTGACTGTTTTGAAGAGTACTGGTAAAGTATTTGTAGAATGTCCATCAGTTTGGGTCTATCTGATGTTTTCTCATGATTAGAATGGGGTTATGGGTGGAGAGAATACCACAGAGGTGATACGTTCTTTCTTCATATCATGGTCATGTTATCCGGGGAAGAAGGGAGCAACATGACTTATGACTAGGGATGTAAACCTTCATCACTTGGTTAAGGTGGTGTCTGCTAGGTTTCTTCACTGAAGAGTTACTATACATTTGAAAGCAAATGTTAAAACCACCACAGTAAGGAATGAATATTTCAGGGGCAATACTTTGACCGGAAGGAAATACTTTCTCACTCCATAAAGGTTCATCTATTTGAGCATTAAGCTATGGGTCTTGCTTGTAGCAGTTGTTTCTGTGTCTAATGGTGATGTTCTTTTCCCTTAATCTTTTTGTATTTATCCTTTGGAATGATTTCATAAAAAATGTTTATTTCTTCTTCCCAGTTTATTAATGGTTTCAGTCATTTGTGTGGATCGGAGTGGGCACATGGATATTTATATTTTGGATCATAATCCAATACTAACTTTATTTATTGAGCTGTTCGAATTGTTCCAGCTTTGGCTATTTCAAACTCTTCCAAATAGGATTTTATTCCTTTTTCCATGTACCCATTTTTTTTTTCTTTTTTTTTTCCCCCTTAAGGCACTTTCTTTTACATCTTTATTAGATGGTCAGATTTGTCAGCATTTTTTCTTGTTGCAGTTCTAGAATCTTTCATTTTCCGCAGGAAATCATAGTTCCTTCTATTGGGGAATGGGATTTAGAAACTCAGATGTAGACCTTAGGTGTGCTGACAGCTACTGGAGTGTTACTGCTTCTAGGTCCTCTCTGCTCACAGAGCTAGGAAATCTCTGTATGTATATTAAACCGTGTATACACAGATATCTATAATTACTCCTGTGTCTATCTTCAAACATTTAAAAATAAAAATGAGTTGATACTGATATCTTTGACTCTGATCCAGTATCACAGGATTTGTTTTAGCCTTACCCTCTTATTCATTTGTAATTTTATTCTCCAACAGTGAGGAAACTCATGCCAGGTGCTTTTTTTGTGATATCATATTAAGTTGTCGCAGCTATGCTTTGGAGATTATCTCCATTTTACTGATGAAGAAACACTTAACTTAATATGCTTAAGTGATTGTCTGCAGGCACAAAGAAAGTAAATGGTGGAGCCAGTGGATTCAAAGTTATTTAAATGTCATGATTACTCACTGACTTATGGTTAAGGATATATGCTTACTATGATAAAACTCTCCTTGCTCAAAGTATTTTTAGAGCTGGTCTTTTAAAATAACAGCCTTATTGAGATATAATTCACATCCTATAAAATTCACCCATTTAATCCCTACAATTAATTGCTTTTTAGCATATTCACGGAGTTGTGCAATCATCAACACTATCAGATTTTAGAACATTTTCATCACCCTCTCTGCCTCCAAAATCTATAGCCATTAGCACTAACTGTCTGTTACCCCTTAACCTCCAGGCCATGACAACCACTAATCTGTCTTATGCCTCAATAGAGTTGCCATTTTTGGACATTTCAAGTAAATGGAATCATACAATACATGGTCTTTTGTGATTGGATTTTTCCTCTTTTCTTGTTTTCAAGGTTCATACATGTTGTAGCAAGTATCAGTACTTAATTTCTTTCTTTTAAAAAATTGATTTTATTTTTTTAAAGTACTTTCAGATTCACAAAAAAGATGAACAGAAAGTACAGGGAGTTTTTACGTATCCCCTCTGCTACACAACCTCCACCACTATCAACATCCTACACCAGACAGGTACTTTTGCTGTAATCACTGAAAGTGTATTGACACATCATTGTTACCCAAAGTCCACAGTTTACATTAGGGTTCACTCTTGTATATTCTGTGGGTTTGGACGAATGTGTAATGACATGTATCCACCATTACAGTGTCATACAGACTTGTTTCACTGCCCTAAAAATCCTCCATGCTTCACCTATTCATACCTCCTTTCCCCTAACTCCTAGCAACCAGATCTTTTCACTTTCTCCATCATTTTGTCTTTTAGAGAATGTCATCTTGTTGGGTGCATATACTATGAATTCTTTTCAGATTGAATTCTTTCATTTAGTAATATGCATTGAAGTATTCTCCATGTATTTTCATGGTTTTATTGCTCATTGCATTTTAGTGCTGAAAAATATTCCAATGTCTGGATGTACCACAGTTTGTTCATTCATCTACTAAAGGACATTTTGGTTGCTTCCAAATTTTAGCAATTAATAATAAAGCTGCTATAAACATTCATGTGCAGTTTTCTGTGTGAATGTGTTTTCAATTCCTTTGGGTCAATACCAAGGAGTATGATTGCTGAATTGTATGGTAAGAGTATGTTTAGTTTTGTACAAAACTGTCAAATTGTCTTCCAAAGTAGCTGTACCATTTTGCATTCACTTTGACAATGAATTAGAGAGTTTCTGCTGCTTTACCAGCATTTGGTATTGTCAGGGTTTTGGATTTTGGCCATTCTAATAGGTGGGTATTGGTATCTCATTGTTTTAATTTGTGGTTCTTGATTACATATGATATATATCATGTATTCGAGTGCTTATTTTCCATTTATCTATCTTCTTTCCTGAGGTGTCTGTTCATCTTTTGCCCCTTTTAAATCATGGCATCTGTTTTTCTCAGTTACCATTGTTTTGAGGCAGCTGGTTGTCAAGGCTACCATAAAGCTGGTGAGAGGGGAATAGGAATAAGGCAAGCTAAATTACCCACAAATGTTGATGTTCTTATCAAGATTCAGCTGTTTTTCTTGAATAAATGCTAACCTGAATCATTGAAAGCCTTTGCTTAATATTCAGAGTTCTGAAAAATTGATTTTGACAATTATTATCAGTATTCTGACAATTTTTTAATGTGGGAACTGATTTTTGAAGGTCCTTACTCTGTTATTCTAGAAGTACTTCTCCTTTGAAATTATACTGCAGGGCAACTTGGTTATTCATTTTGATTTTGGCATTAGCATTTTACTGTGTCTTCTGGAGTTTGGTATATTTCATTTTAAACTTTGGTACTTTAAATTCATACCATATTCCACCTTAAACTTTGGTACTTTAAATTCATGCCATTTTGAATTAGTGTGTTACTTCACTTTGCAACTTTTCTTAGGCACTCCAATCTTAAAGGTATAGAAGACCTTTCAGAATTTTAAAATGTTAATTGGGGTTAGTTCCTGTTTTTTCCTGCTTCTATGTAATCTTTAAAAAGAGGAAAAAGCCCTGAGGATGTAAGTGGCTCAACACAGTCTTAAGTGCACTGAATTAGTTGCAGACTGATGACCATGTCATGCTGAAGACTTTCTTCTGTGCTACATTCCATGAGAGACGTGTTCAGTCTATATGGTTCCTCACCACAACCAACGCAGGAGAGATGCATTAAAGGCTATTTCCTCCCCACCTTCCATTCCCTTTTGGTTCCTGGCATATGACTTGGTAGAGTTTTCCAAAATCGACTCTTATCAATGACAGATACCATGGACCTAAACATATACACCTCACTTAAAAATTTGCATAACAGTATTCTAGAAAATCACATGCACTGTCTGAACATATGGTGTCATGCAGGATTACACACTAATGTGTCATATTGGTCAAAATCATTTTGGTTCACAACAAAGGAAAATTGAGTTAAATGAAATTTTATCATATATACCACTTTATATAATCATATTTTTGAGCGTTTGGGGAGAGGCAAATGTATCTTTAGCAATTGCAAATGTATCTTTAGCAATTTGAATCTTTTTCAGAAAAAAATGTTTTTCCTTTTTTTTTTTTACTTTTTTATTTCCATTTTGTTCTCAGTCATTATTGTACCTCAGAAATATCTAAAATATAAAGGTTTAATGGATGAAAAAAATCTAAAGAAAGGGTGTTAATTCAGAAGAATAGTGAACTATTACTGGATATTCATTGGAATTATTTTATATTTTATTTTTTGAATTTCTTTTAATTTTTTTTATTTATTTTTGAGACAGAGAGAGACAGAGCATGAGCAGTGGAGGAGCAGAGAGAGAGGGAGACTCAGAGTCCGAAACAGGCTCCAGGCTCTGAGCTGTCAGCACAGAGCCCAACACGGGACTCGAGCTCATGGACTGTGAGATCATGACCTGAGCCAAAGTCCGATGCCCAACCGACTGAGCCACCCAGGCACTCCTCATTGGAATAATTTTAATGCCTTTGATAAAGACTGAAAACTATTTCCTATTATTTTTTCCTTTCTTCTCTAATGGTAGAAGCTCTGATTTTTACCTTAGGGGGGGAAAATATAAATTATCCTCTAATCCCTATTGCCATTTGCTAAGTTCTAACAAATAAGATATAAGTATAATATCATAGGAATATTGTTATTCCCATTTGGCAGTTGCACCACAGAGCAGGTAATAACTTGCCAAAGGTTATACAGCTCAGGATCTAGTAGGATCTGGAATCAACCAGCATCCTTATTCCTTTAAATATATTTTAAAATACATGATAATTATTCCTTTTCTTGTTGCTTGGTTACTTTTTCTCTTGGGTACATTTAAGTTGGTTGTTACAACTGATCCTTATTGCTATATAATTCAGATACTTTGTCTAATCCTTTGTGGTTTAAAATGTTGGATGTTCCACATTTCATTGAATCTAAAGCAGTATTAATTTTAAAACACCACTGTTTTAAATACCATTGAGATGTTAGATGGTGCTATTAAATATAACCATAAGATGACACCAGTAGTAATATGCATCCTATTTCAGAGATGATAGAATTAAAAAATAAATGTCTTAGAATAAAAATATTATCATCCCTTTTTGTTGGTCATTTAGGTTGAGGTTTTCCCAGATTTTGTTATTTCAGAAAGCAAGCAGCAACCTAACACCTCATACCCATTAGGATGGTTACTATCAAAAACCGAGAAAATAACCAGTGTTAGGGAGGATGTGCAGAAATCTGAATCCTTGTGCACTGTTGGTGGGAGTGTAAAATTGTGCACCTGCTATGGAAAACAGTATGGCAGTTTCTCAAAAAATTAAAAAATAGAATTGCCATATGATCTGGCTATTCCGCTTCTGAATATATATTATATACATATTCAGAATATATATATATATATGTATATAATATATATACATTCAGAATATATATAATATATATAGTATATATATTCAGGACATATATATATAATATATATATATATATATATATATATATTATATATATATATATTTGAAAGCAGGGATTCAAAGAGATATTTGTATATACCCATGTCCATAGGAGCATTATTCGCAATAGCCAGAAGGTAGAAGCAACCCAAATGTCCATTGACAGATGAATAGATCAACAAATTGTGATGTATTAATATGATGAGATATTATACAGCCTTAAAAGGGAAGGAAATTCTAACATGCAACAACATGGATGAATCTTGAGGCCATTATGTTACGTGAAATAAGCCAGACATAAAAGGACAAGTACTGTGTGATTTTGCTTATATAAGGAGGTATCTAGAGTAGTCAATTCATAGAGATACAGAGTAGAATGGAAGTTGGGATGGAGAGTTATTTAATGGGTACAGAGTACAAAATGAAAAGAGTTTGGAGACAGGATAGTGATGATGGCACAATAATGAGGATGAATATACTTCATGCCACTGAACTGTACACTTAAAAATGGTTAAGTTGGTAAGTTTTATATTATGTACTTTTTACCGCAATAAAAAAATGAGGAGCAAAACAAATTTCTGACAATACAGTAAAAAATTAAAAAACAACAGCAACACCGTAGTCTCAATTCTTAGAATTCTACCAAAATGCTTGAAGGCAAAGCCTTTTCATGATACCCTATCCAGTGTGCTTTTAAATTTAGAGAATTAAAAAAAAAACTTAAAGAATTCTAGATTTTAAACATTTTTAAAAATTTTGTGATCACTTCAAATGTGAGGAATATCCTTATTTTAAAAATGTATACCGGGGTGCCTTGGTGGCTCAGTCGGTTGAGCGCCCGACTTCGACTCAGGTCATGATCTCACAGTTTGTGAGTTCAAGCCCCGTGTCAGGCTGTGTGCTGACAGCTTAGAGCCTGGAACCTGCTTTGGTTTCTATGTCTCCCTCTCTGTCTGCCCCTTCCCGGCTCATGCTCTGTCTCTCTCTGTCTCAAAAATAAACATACGTTAAAAAATTTTTTTTAAATAAAATTGTATACTGTTGACTAATTTACAAATTACATTAGCCAAATTATTCCCTGACATTTTTTTCATTCATTCAACATATTATATTGAGTGCATTCTATGTGTCAGATTCTTTTTTTTTTTTTTAATTTTTTTTTAACATTTATTTATTTTTGAGACAGAGAGAGACAGAGCATGAACGGGGGAGGGGCAGAGAGAGAGGGAAACACGGAATCGGAAACAGGCTCCAGGCTCTAAGCCATCAGCCCAGAGCCTGACGCGGGGCTCGAACTCACGGACCGCGAGATCGTGACCTGAGCTGAAGTCGGACGCTTAACCAACTGAGCCACCCAGGCGCCCCTGTGTGTCAGATTTTCAAATAGGCATATAGAGCCCTAGACACACATGCTCTCTGTTCCCATGAAGCTTCTAATCTAGCAATTATTTTGCAAAATCATCTGACAACAGGGTAGGCTAGGTTTCTCAAGAAACCCAAGGATAAGCCAAGTATGTTTTCCTTAGAAACAAATTATAATAAATTTAAAAAATAATAAAATATAAATTGATAGTATGTAAAATGTGAAAAATTTCTTCTCATTACCATCTCCTTGCCATAGTCCCTCTATTTAAAAGTAGAAGTAGTTGACAGTTTTGTATCCTTACAAGTCTATTTCTATGCATTGATAGACAAATAGTTCTATACCTCATTCATAATTATTAACATTGTATCACAGATATTATCCTGTGCTAGTCCACTTAGATTCTCCTCATTCTTTTTTAACAACTACTTGTTATTCATTTCTTTGTGTCACAATTTATTTAACCATTGATGGACATTTAAGAACTTTGCAAAATTTTCACCTATTACATATAATCTGCTGTAAACATCCATGTATAATTTATTATTGATTTATTTTGACTATATTAATAAGACAATAGATAGAAAGAGAAATATATAGCCCCAAATTTAAAAGTTGTTAGATACTGCTAAATACTCCCCTCCAAAAGTTGTACCAATCTAGAGTTCATGTTATAGGGTACATATTTTAACCTCCTTGACAACACTGGATTTTACTCATCTTAATTTTGTACTGATCAGATGGGAAAGACATGATATATTTGTCTGAACTTTAGTATTATATGTTGGCCATTGACTCTACCAATTTTTGTTCCTTTCTTCCTTACTAATAAATATTGAAATAATATTGAATGCAATGAGGCAGGCATTGCTCCAGTAACAAGAATATAGCAATGAAAAAGAGAGCCAGAATTCTGCCTTCATAGAGCATAGACACTAGTAAAAGAGACTTCCATGTAAACAAGGCAGTAAAACAATCTCT
Source organism: Prionailurus viverrinus (assembly GCF_022837055.1). Classification (NCBI taxonomy): domain Eukaryota; kingdom Metazoa; phylum Chordata; class Mammalia; order Carnivora; family Felidae; genus Prionailurus; species Prionailurus viverrinus. The sequence continues at coordinate 87,271,424 of NC_062568.1, forward strand.
GGGAGTGGTAAATGCTCAGAAGAAAATCAAAGGGAAGTATAGAGGTATAGGAAATAGGAAATATATGTATAGGAATAGGTATAGGTATAGGAAATGTTGGGGCACAAATATAGGAATAGGTATAGGTATAGGAAATGTTGGGGCACAAGATAGGATGGTCAGAAAAGACTTCTTTGGGAGGGAAAACTAAGCAGAGATTGAAAGAGGAAAGGTATGCCCCTTTTGAAGAGTTGGAAAGACAATCCTTTATAGAAATGCCCTGAGGGGTTCGACCTTGGCTTTCCTGAGGAATGTTGGGAGGTGAGAGCTACCGGAGAATAGAGACTTAAAGGAAGAGTGGTAGATGAGGTCAGCAACAGGACCAGTGTCTGTAATGACTAGGGGTTTTCCCTCTCTAAATTTTAGGAATTCCCATAGTAATCTATGTGAATAACTGTAATCTCTGAACAACTAATATTTTGGTGTGAAATTAGAGACTTGTTTTGAAAATAACATCTTCATATTCTTTCTATTTTCCTTAAAACCTGTGTGCTATTCTCAAATTATTCTTTGCTTTACTTACCTCACTTACTCTCCTAGAATCTCAGAGACAATTTTCTTTTTTATTTTTTTTAAGTTTATTTATTTATTTTGATAGAAAGAAAGAGAGAGTTTGTGTGCAAGCAGGGGATGGGCAGAGAGAGAGGGAGAGAGGATCCCAAGCAGGCTCTGCGCTGTCAGTGTAGAGCCCAACATGGGGCTCCATCTCACCAACCGTGAGATCATGACCTGAGTGGAACTTAAGAGCTGGACGCTTAACTGACTGAACCACTCAGGTGCCCTGACAATTTTCTTTACCCTACAAAGCACTTGATATTATTTGCTCTAAATATACATCCATTTCAACACGGACATGAAAGAAAGTCTATTTCTAATCCCATGCTTACTTACACAAAACTTATAGAACTGGTAAGTTCCTCTATACAGATTGACACATGGTGTGACTTCTTTTTTACACAATCATATACTCTTAGAATTAGTCTTATTACTCTAAATTTACACATATAATAAAAGTGATGTACTTTGTTTCCTGCAAAATAGCATTGCATTGGGAGTTAGAAGAATGGAGAAACAGTTTACCTTCTGCCACATACTAATTCTGTGGTCTTGAGAGTCTCTTGGTCTTCTTGGAACTAAAGTCCAATAATTGTTCAAAAGAAGATGTTGGAAATTATTTTGAAAGGATTAAATTATTATCATTATCATCCCTAGCACCAATTATGGTAACTGGCACATAGTAGATAGTCAATATTTTAGTGAAAGAATGAATTCACTAATATTGCTTCTCAAGGGTGCAGTTAAATGCCCCATTAGATAACTTACTGAGTGATCATGATGTTCTCTTTCTTAGAGTGTTTGATGGAGAAGGGATGGACCAAAATGATGTGGGTAAATCAGCAAACATTAATTAAGCCTTTATATGTGCCAGAGTCTATGCTAGTTCTTGGAATGCCAGGAAGGAGTAGGAAGAATGTTTGTTCACAGGTATTTTTGTTTGATTCTTACAAGGAAACCAATTATCTAGTTATTGATAGGTTTTTATATCCCTCATATATTCTGTGAAATGTTAGGACTATTCAGAACTATTAGAATTATTGAGCTTTGAGTTCAGATAAACTGCATAAACAACTCTAATCAACTGTATTTAGTTTTAACCACTTCTCTTCTTAATTCAGTAAAGCCAGGTTCACAAGACATGAAAGTCAGTGAGCTCTCCCAAAACAGTGGGTTGGAACCAAGCTCTTCAGTGGAATTATCTGGAGAGATTTTAACCACTCCTAGTTCCTGGACCCCAGTTTGAGAGATTTTGATTTAGTTGGTCTGATATGGCCCTGAGTATCCGTCTTTTTAAAAACTCCTCAAGTGATTCTAATATGTGGGTAGTATTGAACATCACTGTTTTATTAATTTCATTGTTATATCTATTCTGGGCATTTCAGGAATGACTAATTTCACATATATATTTAAAATTGTTTTTAAATTAAATTAAATTTAATTTAATTTGATTTTTTAAGAGAGAGTGAGCAGGGGAGAGGGACAGAGGGAGAGAGAGAGAATGAATCCCAAGCAGGCATCATGCTCAGTGTGGACCCTGATGCAGGGCTAGATCCCAGGACCCCGGGATCATGACCTGAGCGGAAATCAAGAGTTGGATGCTCAACCAACTGAGCCACCCAGGCATTCCTAACATTCTTTTTTAAATGGAGAGAATTTAAATCCTATTAGTCTTTAATAACCAGCAATACTGTTGACTTTTGTAAGTTTTGCTCCCTGAGCAGTACAGCCTGGCAACCTAAAGCCCTTTGGCCAAGAAATCTCTGTGCAATTTTTAAGCTGAAGAACTCTTGGATAACAGTCTACTGTGTCTAAGCCAGTTTGAACCCACTCCTCATAATACAGAAAAGTATTATTTTTTTGGAGTGGTTTCTAGGAGTTTCATTGGTCTTTCATGGCCCACCTAAAATTTAATGCAACATTTTCTATGTAGATACCAGTGGGTATTTTGGGTGAGGGAAAGTCCTCTGTTTTAAATCAGATATTCAAAGGGGACTGTGAACTCTTCTAGGAATGTTAAAAGAACCACTGCCCACTAGTATAAAAACACATGGAATACCTCGTGTTTGGAGAAGAAAGTGCTAAGGTTTGATGTCTAAAAACCAGTCTGATAAGAATTAGGAGGGTGGTTCTTGACACTCCAGAAAAAAATTGAGAATGCCTCCTACTTCTTCCCACTACGTTTCTAAGAATGACTCCACCACAGAGGAAGGTGAATGTGAAAGGCTTCAATATATCCAAGTATCTTTCCTTTCTGGAAGTGAGTCATTACAGTTTCTTCTTACTGCACTTTCTGTTCCCTCAGAATTTAAAGAAAACTTTTTTTACTTCTTGCATTTTGAAACTTTGTCATATACTTATTATTGTTTGGTATTATAATTATGTGTATTTGTTTCTTTGTTTATTGTCTGTTTTGTTCAGTTGAAAAGCATCATATGGCCTGGATGCTGTCTTATTACAATTATTGTATTTTTCACTGATACTGTTTAGGATGGTGCCCGGCATGTATTAGGTGCTCATGAAATGAAATGTTTGCCAAATAAACCATAAATCAATGTTCAGTGGCAGTAGCCACTATCCACTTCCTCACTTGACTCTGGGGAAGTTATTGCAAAGTCCATTCACTGTCTCCATTTATGATATTTGGAGCCAAGGTGATTCCAACAGAAGGTATAACTCAGTTTGTGGAATAAACAAATAAATATATGCCAGAATAACTGGCATATAATCATGGTTGATTATAAGACATGTATAGGTCTGACATGTCTCTTAAATTATTGATTTGTTGATCAATTGAATAACAGAGACCACTTGACTTCATTCTTAAATTTATGCACATAGGCTGATGAGAAGTACAGGGAGGTTCAGTAGGGAAAACAAAACAAAACAAAACAAAACATTGAAATGGGATTCCAGATACTTGGGGTCTAGATTTGCCTCTGCTACTATGAGACTTGGGAGCAATAAGTTTATCTCTGAATAAGTGGGTTGAGCCAGCTGATTAGTGAGGTCCTTTCCATACCTAAGATTTCAGGCACGTTTGATTCCCAAAGCAAGGATTGATAAGTATGGGGGATTGACATATAGGATTCACATCTCTTGGAAACCTTTAAAACAGTAATGAATAGCAAAGGAATTTACCTTTCTGTGTTTTGGCTCACTGATAAGCAGTGTATGAGAGTCTATCATGATTTAATCTTCAAAATACCTATTTTCTTAACTATGGCCAGCCCTATCTGGGATGTGTTAACAAATTACTACTTTTGTCTTAATAGAATTCATTTTCTTGTTCTTGTAAGACTTGAGCTAGATTTCCTTTTTGACCTTTTAGAGGGCTTACATGTATTCTAACACAGCCCACAGCATTTTCCATACCATACTATCTCTGTTTCTCACTAGAGGGACTATGAACTCCAAAGGCTAGGCATAATAAGAACTTAGCCCATAGTAGATGTTCCTTCAATTTTGGTTAAATGAATGAATAAATGAATAGAACATTTGCTATGGTTACAGCTAAATAAGCCAGTAAGTCAGAGTTTTCCCTACTTTTTTGAAATTGGAATAATTGATTTCCAAATAACAGTGTTACACTGGGATTATTGTTTATTTGCAAAAGCTCATGCTCCATGAGCATCAAAACTTGACACTGAGGTTCAAATGGCAGTGGCACCATATGGTGTAATTCTATACATCCGTGAAAAGGCACAAAACCACAGTATCAGATAAAAACCTCACCAAATGTTAGAGCTACTAGAAACCTTGACTACAACATAGTCATTTTGGTGGTAAGGAAACAGAAACCCAGGAGTTAAACTAATGTGTTCAAACTTCTTGATAAGGAGTCCATAAACCTGAGCCCATAACCCAAGCTTTCTCATTTCCCCTCTTATCCTTTAACCCTTGTGTACTACACAGTCTCAATCTCCTGTGCTTAGATTCAGAACAAAATTAAAATTCTGTTGCTTTCTCTGTTTTCTGTTCTTCAGCCTGGCCACTTTTTGGGAATTGAACACCTGTAGTAGTGTCCTCTCCTTCATGTACCTCACAGTGTTTCAATGCAGTTCACTTGCTGCGCCAGGTAGGTTTCCTCCCTCACCTCTTTCTCTCTTTTGTTCAGCCTTTGAATGGACCTGTAATTCAGGAAGTTGACAGGGAGCATGAAAGGATTGGAAAGGCAGCAGATGGAGTGGAGGGAGGAGGGAAACAGGAGTCTGAAAATGGCCTGGAGGCAGCTACTACCTGGTGGCTGAAGCCCACAGATGCGTTGCTTGACTTTGAAGAAATGTACACACATATTCTCATGAATATTCTCACATGACAGTAATATCATACAGTTGCAGAGCACGTTGCAGACAACTCCTGAGAGAGGTGATACAGGGTGTGAGGCAGCCTGGATTTAGGTATTATTAAGATTCCTAGTGTAAAAATTTATTGTAAGTAATTTACTGTAAAACAATCTGCGGGTTTTTGGTAGGCTTTAAAAATTCTCTAAATTTTAGCTTCTTGATCTATAAATAGGGTGTATAAGTTTCCTAGGTCTGTCTTTTCGCTCTGTCTCCACATGGCTTTTCTTCTGCATGTGCAACATGTCTGTGTCCAAATTTTCTCTTTTTTTTAAAGGGCATCAGTCATATTAGATTAGAAACTACTCTAAAGGCCTCATATTAACTGAATTATTATTTTAAAGACCTTATCTACAAATAAGGTTACTTTGTGAGATACTGGCAATTGGGACTTGAGCGTATGAATTTTGTGGGGAACACAGTTCAGCCTATAACATGGAGCATATTTTATAATCCTCTTAGGGTTTGTCTTGAAGATCCAATGACTTTTATATGTGAAGTGCTTTTCAAATTTTAATTTGCTATATAAATGAAGAGCCTGACATTTAGCAATAGGAATCTTTAAATCCTTATTTTTAGAACCCACAAGCTGAATGGTTAAATGTTCAGTTTTATAGATTTATTACAGGGTCGTGATGTTTAAATATTAATACACTTCTATATGTTTTGATATATATTTTTTCTTTCTTGGTATTTCATACACGCTTTTCTCTCCCATCTCCCACCTGTTAAACGTATCCCCTGGTATGGGTTGCATAAGGTGGACAGAGCAGAGAGAGAGGGATCTCTCTGCCTTTTGCCATTCTAGATGCACAGACAGAGTGAGTGCACACAAAGTCTAAGCAGAGGGGATCTTGACAAACCCACAGGCATTCCTAGTCTCTGGTGTGGCACAGAAACATAGTAGGGAGAGTTACAAGACCTGCAGGTCGAAGTGGACAACAAACATGAGGAAAGTTGCTGTGGAAACCTTATGATCTGACAACTAGGAGCCAGACAGAATGAAAGATGTCTCAGAATTTCTATATGGAAAATGGACATCTGGAACTGTATCTCAGCAAGAAACCACTGGCATCCTCACAGAGGGACTAGCTGGGGGAGGGATTATTTACCAAAGGAATGATTACAAATGTGTGAGTACAGTGTAGAGTGCAGGAACCTGGGGCTAGCACTGTTAGCTCTGCTAGGCCTGAAAGGCTGAAGGGAGAGCATGACATTAGAAACCAGAAGAAAAAGAATCATATAGAGAAGACTGATTCTGTCTGGAGCAGAAAGAAGGGAACCCTGTCGACGTGCTCCCTTTAATTCAGGCTCCAGGACAAATTGCTGGGGTGGAGGTGAGGTGAGAATGAATCTGGAGTAGCAAATAGAAGATTTTCCATGGCCATAGTTCTTGGCACTACACATGTCCCAAAACATTGGCATAATCCTAGGGGAAGGGAACAATGTGGGCATGAACCGGTTAATACTGAGTTTCTACCACTGTAGCAGAATGGGGACTCGAAATAGAAAGTGAACTGAATTATAGAAAAAGACATATGTTATAACTTCTTACAAAATATGAGATTTGGACTGAGAATTGTATCCACCTCATATAATCCATAAATCTAGTGTTATATATACCATACACATGTGTATCCATACACATATGCATGCACACACACACACACACACACACACACCACCACCAAATGACAATGCAGATGACATTTACATTGGAGTATAAGATAGACAAAAAAGTGCTGGCAGAGAGAAAGAAAGTCTGAGATGAGTAAGAAATCAGTAGGAGTGCATTAAGTCAGAAATGTCAAGCAAGGAATGAGGAAATGGGATTTGGAATGGCAGGAGCCACTGGTATTATGAGCTGGAGACTCCTTGACTGACACTGAGCACTTATGGGGAGCAGCAGAGAAATTCTTTCTTTGATCTAGGATGAGGCCGAGAGGCAGAGCAGCAAGTATCAGCTAGGAGAAGACAAGAAGGAGGAATGGGGTCCTGGTGGGACAGAGGGAAGCTTGCTTTTCCACCTTCTTATTCTCACTTCCAGTAGACCTGCAGGCTGGCTGTGCCTCTAAGTCCTCAGTAATCTCCTCTTTTAACCTAGTGTGACTGGGGCTCAATTCCATGGTGTCTGTTGTAAATTTTACATTTATTTTCTACAGCTCATTTAAGTTTTTGAAACTCAACCCCCATTCTTCATGACACAGAAAATGAAATCTAAACATTTGATCAAATTTATTTACTATTTGTCACTTCGTGTTGGAAATTGTCAGTCAGGATTGTTTTACTTTCTTTTTCTTCCTCTTCCCAGGTTGAGGTTCTGAGGGCCCTGAGCCATGGTTATTGATGGCATTAGTAATGAGGGAAAGTCCACTGTTAGTATTCTGTTTCACATAGTACTTGACCCTTTAAGTTATAGCTAGTTATTATCTGGTCCTAATGTTGTCCTCATTGACCTTGGCAATCTGCTGAAATGTGGTCACATCCTATTCTAACCTTCTGTGCAACAGTCCACACCCTTTGTAGCAGGGTTCCTACATCCCAGCCATGAGTTCCATCCTCCCCCTCCTTTCAACTTCACATGCAAAATTAACCTTGAAGAGTATAAAAGCTTCAAATTGTCACTGATATTGAGATAATATTTCAGGAAAAGAAATGATCTGGGTGAGGGAGAGGGAGAGAGACACAGAGAGAGAGAGAGATTGATTCCAACTAAGGGCTTTTTCTTTTCTTTTTTTTAAATAAATATGATTTTTAATTCAGAGTGGTCTAGTTTCAAATCCTATTTTGGTTACTTATTAATTGTGTGGTATTGGGAAGCTTAGTTAAAATTGCGGAATGTGTTTCTATAACTGCAAAATTAGGAAAAGAATGTCTACTTCTGGGGAGGCGGAGGGGATACAAGGACCTGGAACACTATATGTGATTGATAAATGTTGCCTGCATTCTATTTCATTCCATTAATGATGCAGGCTTATTGTGGGCACAGTGAGAGGAAAGGAATGACCATAAATTAAAATGTTGACTTGTTTTCAGTTACTCTTTATTCTCCTTTGTGCAGCATCCTCTCTGGTCTTGGCAATCTCCTAAGGCCAGTGGGTGTGGGAGATAATTATGGGTGAGGGTTGCCTCAGGGATCTTTAACAGCAGCTCCTCTTCCAAAAGCAGATCAGGTACAATGGATAATATCTTTGATTAATTTTGGTGCCTTGTAAAATTAAACTTTATTCTGTGTAAAAGTTTTACACATCATAATGGAGACATTGTAGATCAATAAGTAAGAGAAAGATTGCTTAATAAATCTTATTTGGGCAAAGTGTTTAGCTACTTGAAGAAAAATTAAATTTGGATTCTCATTTAACAGCATAAACCAAAGTCTGTTTTATCAAGATTAAAAAGGCAGGGGCGCCTGGGTGGCTTAGTCGGTTGGACGTCCGACTTCGGCTCAGGTCATGATCTCGCGGTCCATGAGTTCGAGCCCTGCGTCGGGCTCTGTGCTACAGCTCAGAGCCTGGAGCCTGTTTCGGATTCTGTGTCTCCCTCTCTCTGACCCTCCCCCATTCATGCTCTCCTTCTCTCTGTCTCAAAAATAAATAAACGTTAAAAAAAAAAGATTAAAAAGGCAATTTTAGAATATCAAAGTTAATTTGACCTACCAGAAATAAAAGGTGATTATTTTCCAATTTCTGGATAAGGGAGAAAGAATTCATAAAGGAAAGGAATAATAGATTTGACTGTAGAAAATACAAAATTTCTCAGTATCAGTATTATGAACAAATTTAACTACACATATGACATAATATTAATATCCCTAATGTTTAAGGCAGTTAGTTATACAAATTGATACAACTCCAATATGTTAATGAGTACAAGACACGAACAGATAATTTATTTAGTAGGTAGAAATGATTAATGCATGCTTTAAAAAGTATAATGTTACTAAATGCTCAAAAAGATAAAAGTGAAATGAGATAACATTTTCACCTACTGAATTAAAAAATATGAGAACACTCAATTTTGCTCGGGTCACTTCTTCTATAATACTGATAAGAGCTTAAATTGGTTTGCCACTTTGGAGAATAATTTGACAATATGTATGAAAATTCTTAAAAATGTTTACATCGCTGGGGCGCCTGGGTGGCGCGGTCGGTTAAGCGTCCGACTTCAGCCAGGTCACGATCTCGCGGTCCGTGAGTTCGAGCCCCGCATCGGGCTCTGGGCTGATGGCTCAGAGCCTGGAGCCTGTTTCCGATTCTGTGTCTCCGTCTCTCTGCCCCTCCCCTGCTCATGCTCTGTCTCTCTCTGTCCCAAAAATAAATAAACATTGAAAAAAAAATTTAAAAAAAAATGTTTACATCGTTTAACCAAGAAATCCAATCTCAGGGCATGAATGATAAACAAAAAATTCTTAAATTTAAGAAAAGCTTCATTATAATAGCTTTAATTCATTGATTGCTTACCATGTGACTGGCTTTACTTGAATAATTCACTTCTCACCAAAACTCCTAAGTAGCTGGGCCAGAATTTGAACTTCATCTGTCTGCTTCAAATTCTGCTGTATTCTTTGTTACTATTTTATCATACACAAAGATACCTTTCATGATATAATAATGAAAATTTAGAAATACTTAAAAAAATCCATTAATAATGTAATAGTAAAACAAGCTTTGGTTAACCGATTCCATACAATACAGTGCAGCTAGAAATGATATAGAAAGTGTTTATTTTCAATCATTTTAAATGAAAATAGTGTAAAATAAATTGGTATATTTCTTCTGTGATTTTAAGTATTTAAAGGAGATAGATACAAAAACGAATACCAGTTAATAGTAGTTGCCTTTGATTTGTAATATACTGGTCCTTTTCTTCTTTATCTCTATACTTTTGTGGTCTTCTCAGATTTTGCAATCAAAATAGATTATCTTATATTCAGGAAAAAGTAAATTTGAATTAAAAAGTTTGTGGAGACTTTTAGGTTTTTAAGGCTTGATAGGAGATGTATAATCTTCATTAGGTTAAATTCTTAGTCACATACTCTGTCAAAAGAAAAGTGCTCTAAAAATTGACAAATCCAATGAAAATAGGCAATGGTTGTGAGGTTAGGTTATTAATAGTGTAATTAGATAAAATCTGTTAGTGTCATATAAATAAACAACAATATCTGTATCAACGTTATAGACTTAAGACTGTTGATTTACCTATTGAAAATACAAGGATTGAGAACCAAGTTATAAATCTAATAAAGTTTCCAATATAATGTAAAAAGAGGTTATCTTAGTAATGACTTTCCCTATGACTATATATGATCTTTAGGAATTTAAATATCTTAATCAATTGGCTGAGAGTTTTCTTTCCTTGACTTACATGGCAAAACATGGATAAATATTTTTTAGGTGCTATCATCAAAATTGCACAACCTGATTTTTTTTTTTTTTTTTTTTTTTTTTTTTTTTTTTGGACAGAGAGAGAGACAGAGCATGAACGGGGGAGGGGCAGAGAGAGAGGGAGACACAGAATCGGAAACAGGCTCCAGGCTCCGAGCCATCAGCCCAGAGCCTGATGCGGGGCTCGAACTCCTGGACCGCGAGATCGTGACCTGGCTGAAGTCGGACGCTTAACCGACTGCGCCACCCAGGCGCCCCAACCTGATTTTTTTTAAAGCAATTTCTGCAGAAGTGTCATCTTTTGGGAGCCCCATCTAGCTTTAGAAAATAAGCTTTGCCATAACACATTTAGAACAAAGGCAGTGATTTTATATTTATTTTTATTTTAATGGTTACAATCCCCTTAATTCCATAATTAACATTGTAATGATTTGATTATGATCAGTTTGTAGGAATATTAACCACTCTTGGTTTCTTCTCACCTCATTAACTAGCAAACTAGGTACTGACTATTGACGATAACCAGTTTCTCATGGACTGTTGCTCAGTATTACCAAATCTTTTTAGTTTTATGAAGCCATTTCCATTAGAGAATGAATAGATTTTCTATTTTTTTTCCTTTTTAGCATATGTTGGGATCACATGAAAATAAATATGACTTTATCACCTCGTTTCCAATTTTTTCATCCTAAGAAGCAGCAGCACCTATTCATTGTTTCAAATAGTGCAGAGTTAAAAATTGTTTCTTAAATCAATGTTTCAAATAAGTGGAACTAGTTTAGCTAAAATGGCACTGCTCATTTAACCTGGTATATTGCTAACAAGAGTGTTGGGTGGAAAAAGTTGAAATTAAAAAAAAAATAGTGGTGGTAGCTTGGTTATAATCATTAAGGAGTAATAATATTGAGTTTGATTTATAAGTTGGAAAGATTATGGTGAGGGAAACAAACCAAATTCAGCCAATTTGAGAGTGTATTTGTTCTCAGGACCCTGATAAATGTTTATGGTTTGAGTGAATTGGAGCCCACTAGCATTGCCAAAACACCCGGAAGGGATGTGCATGGAAGAGAAGAGTGTTCTATGTTATACATCTATTTAAGGTAAATAACTATTTAGACAAAAAAGAAGAGGAAGGTCATCATTTACAGCACTATTTTCTCAGCATTACAATTTTCACTGCTTTTCCCCCTTAAAAAAAAATAAAAGTAATTTATGCATATTTCCTATGAATTCTCAAATAAGTTTCCCTTTTCCACTTTTCTAATGGAATATCATTTTCTTTTTGTTTATAGAAACTTTTCATGTAACACAGCTATTTTTGTGCTTATTTCAAATACTTCCTCTCTGTTACTTCATGTGATTTTATTTGTGAATCTCTTATATTGGTTTTACCTTTCCCCTCTGTATAACCAACTAGATTTTAAGGATATAACTAAAGAGAGGAATTATATTTCATTTTTCTTCTAGAGAGGTAAATTGGAGCTCAGAAAAGTTAAGTAATTTAATTAAGCCAATAGACCAGTGTTTACTAAAATTTATCTTGTGGGTCATTAGATTTAAGGCAGGTATAATCATACACACATACACATGGTTTAGTGGCCAAATTTGTTTAGGAAAGACTGCGTACTATGTAAATTCTCAGTGAGTAACAATAAATATTATATACCAAAAACAGAAATATTTCTGCAGCAAGCAAAGTGATCTATTCATCTATTAAGCTTATTTGAATGCATAGTGTCATTTGTTTTGCTCTTACATCTTTCGTTTGAGGGTTTTTGTTTTCTTTTTGCTTCTTGAGTTAAACTTATTCATATACATATATTAAACTTATATATATATAGGTATATTAAACATATATATATATATGTTTTTCAGTAAATGCCTTTTAGGTTATAAATTTCCTTCTAAAAACCTCTTGAATTGTATCCCACAGGCTCTAAAATGACGTAATTCTTTAACACATAGTTCTAGATATTTTGTTTTTTGCATTAGGATTTCAGGTTTAATCCATAAATTGCTGAAGATATATTAATAAGTATCTTTACTCTGTGTATTCTTAGTGGGCCACAACTAATTCACCTTTTAGATATAACATGGCACAGCATATAGTAGATATTTCCTGAAAGCTGGTTTAAGTGAACTGAATCTTTTTTGAAATCACTTAGACTGACAGAAATGAGTCTCAAATATACATCTCTTGATTTTTTAGTCAGATTTATTGAGAAATAATTTACTTATAATAAAATTCACCCTGTTTATAAACTTGACACATGTATACAGTCATGCAACCACTACCACAATTAGGATAAAGATGATTAGCTCCCCACAAAGTTCTTTTGTTTCTTTTGTAGTTAGTGTCCCCCTCCCACCTCCAGGCAACCATTGAACTCTTTTTGTCAGGATAGTTTTGCCTTTCTAGAATGTCATAGGAATAGAAGCATATAGTAGGTAGCCTTTGTGTCTTCCTTCTTTCACTCAATGCATTTGAGATTCTTCCATGTTGTTACATGTAATAGTAGTTTTATTCCTTTTTATTGTTGAGTAGTGTTCCACTAGTTGGCTATGACATAGTTTATTATCCATTCGCCAGCTGATGGATGTTTAGTTTGTTTCCATTTAGGTAGTTTTTAGCAATTATGAGTGAGGCTTCTATAAACATTCGTGTACAGGTTTTGTGAGGACATAAGTTTTTATTTCTCTTGGGCAAACACCTAAGAGTGAAGTTGCTGGCTGTTCTGATAATTGTGTTAGTGGTGGGGATTGGTGGTGGAAGAGGAGTGGATAGGCTCTGTGATGTCCTACTGTAGGATAGTGTTTCCTGGGCCTTCCAGCAGTGATAGCACACCTGTAACACATTAACATAATATCATGGGGCTGACTCCATACTGTTTCCTGACCCCCCTCCAGGGCCAAAGGAGTTTTTCTTCTACATTTTCCCATCAGCAGTGGGTCTTTACCTGTGCCTGGTAGTGACAGAGTTTTCTCTGCCCCTCTCACAGAGGTTTAAGGTTTTGCTACTTATGAGAGGATGGTCTGGGCAGGGTGTCTGGGGTTCATGCTTTCCCCACAGCAGCAGTCGCTGTCTTCCAGCTGGCCCGTACCACACAAGGGACTCTCTCGGGTTGTCTGCTGTGCTATCATCTTTCTCATGAGCACCTGCTGGGGTCCACGGAAAAGAGCCTGGGAGTAAGTACCAATTCCTCTTATGTCCGGGGCTGCCAGGGGTTTCATACTGTCATACTACCCACACTCAACCTTTACCAATTCTTTAAAGGTTTGGTTGATGTTTTTTAAAACTCAATTGTAGGGTGGTCAGTGCTTTTTCTCCCATTCTCTGCCACCTGTGAGCCAGTCCATGGGTACTTGATTCAATTTAACTTTATTCAAATATAAACGTAAACTAAAAACAATTCAGCATAGTTTAATTTCTTTTATTGCCTTTCTATTGGGGCATTAATGGAGGGAAAGGTAGATGATTGGGAGGATCAAAATCTGAATCCAAAGAGATGTGTTCTCAAACTAGCCTCCCGCAGGCACTGGGGTTTGGCTACAAAATTTGACTGAGTTGCTTTTTTCCCAAATACTCAGAAAATAGTTAAATTTATGGGTTGAATTTTCTGAATTCTAAGATTCTACCTCATAATTTGTTATTATTGTAAAACCTTGGTAACTGCTGCTGATTGTTTGCTCAGTGGTACATGCAGCTGGGTAAACAATCAGCATGAAAATGGCAAATTGGACAGCCAATCAAGCTTTTTCATCACTTTATAAGGTAATTTGGGTTCATCTTATATGGTTTTAACTTGATAAAACATTTTCCTGAAAATTTTTGTGTGGTTTGGGAGTATAGAAACACATATCATTTTAGAGATGCTTAAAAAATTTGCATTCCCTGTAGAAACCCAAAGTAGTTTTGTTGAGAAACACTGCAAAGCAGAGGGGATGATGTAACCAAAAAATAGGACCAGTAAAAGGTCTTTGATTTCAATCTCATTATTTCTGTTACTGTGCAAATTTTTACGATAGTGGCTCATGTTATGTAAAGTAATTTGAAAAGGAAGGATTTCAGCAAAACATATTTAAACACCTAAAAGGAAGATATGTGAAGCCTAAATACAAAGCTTAATCATGTACTTAATCATGGGGGAGAAGCTAGGGGTGTTTCAATAAATTTTAATTTATGCCAATTTTTATCTTATAAAAGGATGTGGAAAGTCTTCCAGGACTGATTTGAAAATAGCTGAAATATATCCTGAAGAATTTTCAACTTTTGCAAAATTCAGTGAGTGAAATAAGTGATAATTCTGTAAGGCATAGGGTGTCTGTACTTATTAGAGTTGAAGGCATTCTGGGATATAAGGTCCCTCTCCAAATCTGAAATATATTTGTATATTTAAACATATGCAGTGTGCACTCTCAACAATAGTCAAATTATGGAAAGAGCCTCAATATCCATCAAGTGATGAATGAATAAAGAAATTGTGGTTTATATACACAATGGAGTACTACGTGGCAAGGAGAAAGGATGAAATATGGCCCTTTGTAGCAACATGGATGGAACTGGAGAGTGTGATGCTAAGTGAAATAAGCCATACAGAGAAAGACAGATACCATATGGTTTCACTCTTATGTGGATCCTGAGAAACTTAACAGAAACCCATGGGGGAGGGGAAGAAAAAAAAAAGAGGTTAGAGTGGGAGAGAGCGAAAGCATAAGAGACTCTTAAAAACTGAGAACAAACTGAGGGTTGATGGGGGGTGGGAGGGAGGGGAGGGTGGGTGATGGGTATTGAGGAGGGCACCTTTTGGGATGAGCACTGGGTGTTGTATGGAAACCAATTTGACAATAAACTTCATATATTAAAAAAAATAAAAAAAAACACATGCAATGTAAAAATAATTTGGTTAGGGTGGGGGTGGGGTATAATGGAAATAGGCAAAGGGAGGTACAAACTTCCAGTTCTAAAATTATATATAATATCTATAATTTTGATATATGTCATATATAATTTATACATAAATATATAAATAAGAATAATTATATAAATATAAATGTGTGTGTGTGGATGGGTGGATAGATAGATAGATAGATAGATAGATAGATAGATAGATAGATAGATAAAACTTAGTTGGATGGGGTGCCTGGGTGGCTCAGTTGGTTAAGCATCCAACTCTTGATTTCAGCTCAGGTCATGATCTTGGCTCAGGTCATGATCTCATGGTTTGTGAGTTCGAGTCCCACGTCAGGCTATGTGCTGACAAAGCAGAGCCTGGTTGGGGTTCTGTCTCTCTCCCTCTCTCTCTGCCCCTCCCTGTTTCAAAATAAATAAATAAACTCTAAAAAAAACTTGATTGGTACCTATATATATTTTCTAGTAATATTTTCTTCTAGAAAATGTGTTTCTAGTTTATACAATAGAACTAAATATATCAATATTTCATGGTACTCTGCGAAGAGTACTATGATTTCCAAATATATATCACATGTGTTTGAGTGGGCTTTGATGTGTTTTCCACATGACCTATTTTGGATTTGGGGCATACTCTTGGATAAAAATTTGGCTCTGAAAAGTGATTGTGTTTCAATTTCCTCATCTGTAAGATGGGAATAATAATAGTGCCTCCTTCACAGAATTGTTATGGGAAGTAAATGAGGCATTGCTTGTAAACTGCTTGTTTCAGTGCCTGGCTATAATAAGTGTTCATTAGAATTTAGTTATTATTAGTACCTAAAACATAGAGGTGGTCATGGGATTGTTTTCAGGCCCTGGAGAAGAGCTATGTATCTTTGTAGTGATACCTCCATTTGAGACGGAAGGGACAATAGTGATGATGTTCCCTGACCCATTAATTTACAGCATTTGTTGTAAGAATCAACTGAGATAATGCTTGTTAATCCACATTGCTACTTTTGGGTATGCAGGTTAAAAACTTCACAATAAGAAAGAAACTGTCTTTATTATTTTATACACATCATTTTAAGAGAATCTGTCAACTTTTATTTTACATTTTTTTGTTTTATTCTCCTAGGTTTCTTTTTCTTGTTTTTAACCAACAGCTCTTTTAACCTTAAGTTTCAGACATCTCTTTCCATAACATCTTTCATCTGACAAGCATGGGTATCAATGTGGTGTGTTAGTTCAGTTCAGGTAGGAAGCCCTTGTTGCCAGGATGACTGACTGGAGTGGGTTTTCCAGTTCCCTTTTTATCTCTAGAACCAGCAGAGGGAGCACCAGTCTCTCCCTATCTAAACAATCGTGATGACTTTTAAACATATGGTGGCCCTTTAATGATTAAATTTAAAAAGATGGTTTTTGAATGAAGATGTAAAATTTAAAGTGTGAATGTCCATTAATTATTTTAATAATGCAGACATGTTTAAACTTATTCAAAGGGGAAATTTTCTTTTCAAGACTACAGGTCATTATGGAGTGAAACTGGGAGCTACCGAGTAACTTTACCACAACATAATTTAGAATATATTAGTTTTCATTGGAAGTAGAGGGAAGGAGGAAGCTGAGAATGTCTGGAATCATTTAATAAATATTTATTGAGTGCTTGCTATGTTTCAGGTGATAAGCTAAATTATGAGGCTATAGAAATGAACCAGACTCAATCTGGGAGGCAGACCGAGAAGAAAACGTTGGGAAAATTACTTGAAAATGTCTAATTGTTAAATAAGAATTTTAAATAAAATGTTTGTTGAAAGAATGAATTATAATAGTATGTGTATTAATAATATAAAATTAACATTTTTGTATGGTGCTATAATAGCATGTGTATTAATAATATAAAATTAACTTTTTTATATAGTGCTTCCACATACATTACTCATTTAATTAGACTTAGGAGAGGTTTAAAGTTCCACAAATATGAGGCACCTGGGTGGCTTAGTGGGTTAAGCATCTGATTCTTGATTTCTGCTCAGGTCATGATCTCACAGTCATGAGATCCAGCCCCACTGTGTACCTTGGTTGGGATTGTCTTTCTCTGCCCCGGCTGTCCCTCCCCTCTAAATAAATAAACTAATTAAAAGTTTCACAAATAGTGAATATATATAAGGTTTTTATACTTTAAAAGTAAGGATTATCTGCTTAAAAATAAATTGTTAGAAAACGAACATCCTCCTTTAGTATATTGGGCAATAATCCTTTTTAGAAGTTATTTTCCCACTCAGTGGAAACTATTAAATATCTATGTTTAGAAGATCAAGAAGGTTGACCAGGGGAAATAACACTAAATATACAGCAAAAGCCTAACAAGAATTTCTTTGAGGTCATTAGACAAATCTTAGTTGAAGGAAGTACAGGGTAATGCCATTCAGAAAATTTCATCTATATGGAGAAAAAATGATCCAATAAAATTAGTAGTAACTTTGATAGAACATCTGGGATAATATAAAATGTACATGTTTTAGATTAGGCAGTTTACCTAATATACAGACCTCAGTTCTGCACTAGAAGAGAGTAACCCAGTGAGTTAATTTTGACTTCATTAAACTTTGTTGATAAAGCAAACTTTTGGTTATGACAGACATAAAGTGAATGCATATTATGATACTTTTTAGAGATCCTAAATAAATAGGCACCCAGATCTTTCAACAGCCAGACTTAATCTTACCAAGGAGGGACAAGAACTCCAAATTGATCAAATACAAATGAAGCATGTAAGGTTATGAGAAATTTGATTTAGGAATAAAAATCCTACAACTAACCCAGTTTTAGATATAGGCTATTTCAATGTTTCTCAAGATGAGATATAGCCTTATGACCCTACCAATTCTTTTTTCTATTTTGGGGCTTAAAGTAGCCACTTTATTTATTTCTCTCAGTTCTTTTTCCAACGTTTTTTTGTTTTGTTTTGTTTTTTATTTATTTTTGGGACAGAGAGAGACAGAGCATGAACGGGGGAGGGGCAGAGAGAGAGGGAGACACAGAATCGGAAACAGGCTCCAGGCTCTGAGCCATCAGCCCAGAGCCCGACGCGGGGCTCGATCTCACGGACCGCGAGATCATGACCTGGCCGAAGTCGGACGCTCAACCGACTGCGCCACCCAGGCGCCCCTATTTCTCTCAGTTCTGTTGGCTGACTAGGCTCAGTTGGTTGGAAGGCTCTTGTTCAGGGTTTTGATCAGGACTTACTTTTTTTTTTTTTTCTTTAAAACACCTTCACCCATTTCCTCCACCTCTCTGCTGCCCCCTGCCCCACCCCATCTCAGGCAACCACCAGTCTGTTCTCTGTTTCTGTGAGTTCAGTTTTTTTAGATTCTGCATATAAGTGAAATCATATGGTATTTGTTTTTCTCTATCTTATTTCAGTTAGCATAATGCCCTCAAAGTCTATCCATTTCACAATTGGTAGGAGTTCTGGCCCCACTCAGAGGGGTAGAGCTTGCTTTCTTCTGTTTTGTCCCCCAAATGCAATGGGCTTCCAGTAGTGCCCTAAGGTAATTGGTTTCACGTTTGTTCTCCCCCCTGCATATTAAGGCTTTTGTTTTGTAGGAGACATAGAGGTGATTGGTTGAGCCAGGGTTTTGGCAGCAGCTAGTGTTTCCTCCTCTACCAGCACCCCAAGAAAAGCCTTCTCAGGATTCTCCCTGACCTTCCCTGTGAGTGTCTGGTGGGATTCATGGAGTCCAAGCCTGCAAGAGTGTGTAAAGTCCTCTATAGCTGAGATCCTTAGGAGTTGGCACTCTCATGCTAGTTCATTCTCATCCTCTAGCAATTTGTTTAAATGTTTTAGCTACATCTTCTTTTCAGCTAAGATTGTATCTAGTATTGTCTGCCTCAAGTCAGTAAATACTTGGCCTTGTTTCTCCCCGAAAACACTGTTTCTCCCCAGACTTCAGGTTACTTGGTGGCCCTGCAACCTCAGTTTCTTAATGTGTTAAAGAAAAGTTATTAATTTGCGGTTTGTATAGCTTTGTCCTTACTCCAAGATTGGAGAATACTCTACATCTCTGGCTGAAAACCTTTATCTTACTTGTCATCTGTGCCATTTTTTGGTCTTCATTTGCCACCACCATGTTTCTCAGGATTTACTATGCTTAAGAATCAACTGAGAAGCATGTTAATACTACATATTTCTGTGTCCCACTCTAGAAATAGTGATTCAGTAGTCTCAGGTAGACAAAAGGGATTTGCTTATTGCCAAAGCTCCCCAGAGAGTCCCCAGGCTAAAAAGGACTTTGGAAGGCAGTATCTTCTCAAAGGTAAATTCTCCCTGAGGGATGGTAGTGTGCTCATTCATTTTTCTGTCTTCCGTTGTGTCCATGCCTTATATATGTTAGCCTGTCAATAATTATGCAAAATATGCATTGAATTTAAATTAGTTGCATAGGATCAGAGGTGGGGAAGAAACTTCCCTTGAAATATCCCACATTTATTAAACCTATCCACAATTCAAGGTTCAGCTGAAGTTCTAAATCTTCCAACCAACTTCTTGGAGTAAATAGCATTGGAGGAGTGGGGGGGGGGGTAGTGAGTCAAGAAACCTGCTTTTAGCTTCTAGTTTGAGCTTCTAGTTTTGTCAGTAATTAGTTATGTGATTTGGCTAAGGCACTTAAACTTTTCTGCAATTTATTTTTGGCTTTGATTTAACAAAATATAAGAATGGAATACACTTGGAACATAAACATGAATAATCATGAAAATCAGTTAAGAAGGTGTTTATTTTTACTTATAATGTATGAAGATATGTTTATAAACACATACATTATACATACATACAGACACATGCATATATGCACATACATACAGTAACCATATCGTGTACATTATATATTTTGCATATGTAATTACAGATTCCAGTGCCTCCATCTGTAGAGATGATGAGTCAGTAATTTGAAATATATATATTTTTTAACATCTCTAGATGATTCTAATGAATGGTCATGTTTGAAAACCACTCAGCTAAATGCTTTGAAAATTTTCAAGTCTAAGCCTCTATCTCCCTTTACTGAACTCCATCTGATGGCCATGAACTACCAAAGAGTAGTGACTAAAAATATATTTAAGTTTTGTTTTTCATTTATATTATCATCCCAATACATCCCAATATGCTTAGTGATAGAAAACGCATCATATTTTTTCTTGAATAGAGTTCCTAGTATAGTTTATAGAATCCTGCAAGCAAGTTAGTAAATTTTTGTTGCTGGATAGATTAAAATAAAAGTAGCCAGAAGTTAGAAGTCAGGGAGGAAAGGGAAGTTAGAGATAGGTGGGAAGACGTAACTGTCTTGGTCTTAGCTATATGAATAGAATATCTTGGCAGAGGAATTTTAAATAGATTGGATAGGTGACAAAGGAGAATTGGCAGAGAAGAAGGTGGCAGTAGTCAAGGTAACTAAGCAGTTGATGAGCATCTGAGTTGGGAGCTTCCGGAATGTGGAGGAGGAAATGACACATGTGAGTATCTGAGGGAGGAGTATGTGAGAGGAAGGGAGAGCTAATGAGGGGAGGCTGCTGTATTTCTAAGGGCTAATGATAGATTTCAGAGAGAGAGAGAGAGAGAGAGAGAGACAGGAGGGTCTAGAGTTGGGAATGTGCAAACATGTGTAGCACAAAGACTCCAGAAAGCTTTAATTCCTGGAGCTCAAAGGAAGGCAGTTGCCCTGGAGATCAGCTAGGATCTGCAACCATCACTGTGAAAGTGAGACATAAACTTTTGCCGAGGAGAGCCAGTAAGATCTGAGAATCCGTGGCATAGCCTAAGCCTATCCTGTCTGCCCTGAAAAAAAACTTTAATAGAGTTTATATAGGATGTTTTTATTGATCCTGATGGATCTGTCATTTTGAGTTAACAGTAAAATAAGACCCCAAGTATCTGAATGAGTTTGCCTGTTGAATGGATTTGTGTAATGCCATTATTGCTAATTGTGAAGAACATTTGCTCAAAATAAAAAACTTGAGTTTTTAAATTTGACTTAACCTTTAGATATAAGAAGCAAATGCTGTTCCGCTCATCAGGGGAGGTCATGTTTACTACCAAGTAAGGAGGTGGGATTTTGATTGACTTTATTGATTTTATTAGTAGAATAACATCCAGGAAGTGTAAACATCCCAAAAGATATTTTAAAATAAGGTTTTTGACCTAACACTGAAGTTTCAGTGCAAGGACTGGAGTGAACAAAGATCAATGATTTTGAGTGGTCTTTTTCAGAAATTATCATGGTATCCATGTTTCCTTACAAAGGAGAATCAGTGTTCAGTTGTTATGACAAAGAAGTGATTTCCTTTTTAAAAGGTGTACTGTATTGCATAGTTGCAGCCCAGAGATGACTGATGCTCTGAAGAGACGTAGTGATCAGAGAAGACATAGCCACAGATTAGAAAGTTCAGGTCTGAGAGGCAGAGTGCTGCGATAAGTGTAACAGAATATTTGATGGAAGGCAAACTTTGACTTTAAATAAGTTCAGGAGCAAAGATGTGGGGCCCCGAAAACAGAAGTAGGTGTCGCAGCATTGAAAATCATGGAACCCAGAGAGGAGAGTCTGTTCTGGCAGAAACCACTCCCTTCACCTTCTTGTTCCAGGTTTATCATAAATTCTATGTGAGATAAACAGGTTTCAGAAACTATGTATCCTTTCTAGTTCATTGTATTTTAACAAGTTTCTAGGTAACATTACCATGTATGGAGTTATTTGACCTCAGTAAAATTTTTTGTCATCTCTATAAAGTTTTGAATAAAAGCAACCTTCCAATCTTCCATCACTGAATGTAGATACTAGAATTGGGAATAACTTACTCAGTACTCATGGTCAAGGCTGTGGCTCTTAAGTCACTACTGTAGAATAGACACTGCTGTGTTATTGTTTGGCTGCCTAACAACCATCAACAATTCTTAATCTTCTGTGACTTTTGAAGGAATTTCTTCTTTTCATTTATGGGAATTTTGAGTGTAAATGTCAGGCATGTGTCTTGCATGCCCTAACTGAAAACCAGGTACAGAACTCAAGCTGATTAATCTTGCCTAGAATCTTGAGCTGAATCAAAAAAAAAGTTGCTTGAAGCTCATTTACTCCAGCACTTGGACCCAGGTTCCAGTTGTGTTGTTGAGCTGCTTTGATTTGTGTTTCTGCCTGTTCTTTCTCAAAGCTTAGTTGTTTTTCTTCCTTTTTATGACAAGTATAATTATAATATATTTAAAGTATACAATATGTTTGAGATGTATATATTGTGAAATGATTCCCATTATTGAGTTAATCAACATAGGCATCACCTCATAAAGCTTTTTTTTTTTTGTGAGAATATTGAAGATTTAGTCTCTTAACAAATTTCAAGTATACAATATAATATCATTAACTATAGTCACCATATTATACACTAAACCCTCAGAACTTACTCATCTTATAACTGGAAGTTTGTAGCCTTTAGCAGCCTCAAAGCCTACTTTTCCAGTTTTCCCTTTATTCGGTCAGCACTTGATATCTTTCCTATAAATTATATTTTTAAGTTTACCCAAATTTGTCTTTGATACTTGAACTCTTTGCAAATGTAGTGCAAACTCTTTTAGTAAATATAGTGAATAATTCTCAGGAGGAGAGTAATTTATCTCAGTTGGTATTTCATATTATAAAGGCCAACAGGAGGGGAAAAAGGAGGAAGGAAAATGTTTTTTTTTTTACTTGTGGGCCCCCCAGATACTCCCTGCCAGCAATGTTAGTTCAACACGGGGTTCACTCACATTAGGTCCATCCTTTTATTTTCAGTTTGTGGGATCAAGTGCTACAAATATCATCTGAGCAGATTCAATGAGCATTAGTTTGCCTTTAGTCACATAGGTTATATAGATGAAGAAGGAGCCAAGAAAGGTAAAAGAGGAGGAGCAATCAGGTCCCATAGGAATACAGGCTATTCCTGACCTCTATAGAGGTCACAAAACAGTAAATATAGACCCAGGATATGAGCGTGGGAATTAACAATGTCAGGCACAGGTGCACAGGCGATATAGAGCACCTGAGCACCATGTGATGTGCATCTAGGCAAAGGCAGAGACAGACACTGGAGTGCCATTCCTCCATTTGAATTCACACTCCTCCACTTATTGGCATTGTGACCTAGACAAGCTATATAATTTCTCATCTTTTGGTGCCTCTGTTTCCTCATGCATAAAATAAGGACAATTGTATTTCCTACCTTACTTACTTACTGAGGACTGAGTGAGTTAATACAAGTACAGCAATTAGAACAGTGGTTGGTGCGCTTAATAAATGTGATATATAAAGAATAGTACTTGTTAAATAAATATTAACTATTAAAAGGTATTGGTAAATACAGTTGGGGTTCAACAGTCAGCTTTCGTTCAGGCACTTGACTGAGAATGTGGGAAGGAGGAATGAAGAGCACTTAGTTGGTATCAGCAGTGAGTGGGTGAGGATCCAGGAATGCT
The DNA here is from genome assembly GCF_022837055.1 of Prionailurus viverrinus. Taxonomy (NCBI): domain Eukaryota; kingdom Metazoa; phylum Chordata; class Mammalia; order Carnivora; family Felidae; genus Prionailurus; species Prionailurus viverrinus. The sequence goes on from NC_062568.1 coordinate 87,295,133, forward strand.
TCCTCCCAAATGCAAGCCTGAATTTGGAGACAAATAAATGTGGCATAATATAACCTGGAGGGAAACTTGCAGAACCCACATGGAAGAGACCTAGATATAATTCTCATCCGGTTCCCCCCTTTTATTTTCTCTTACTTAAAAAAGAATCTGCTCGACTATAGCGGCAGGCAAATCCTTAACCTCTTTTTGTTCTGTCATCCATAAAATAGCACATTCTCTGTGCCTAAATGAAATTATCTGTGTGAAAGAATTTTTCACAGTCATAGGAAGTTTGTATTATTTAGGACTCTTTCAGTTGCAAGTGATGGGAATTCAAACGAGCTAAGAAAGTAATTAGTAGACTGATAAAACCGGACAGGATGTTGGGTATTTCATAGGACTGAAAGACATGCCGTAGGAACCTGGTCCTGGGAGACTGGAACTAAGTATTCAAAGTTACCTGCATTTTTTTTTCTCATTACTAAGACTACTTTGTGGCACAGTTTCAGAGGAACTGTTCACATGGTATTCTAGAGGAGTTGTATAAAAGGCACAAGGTAATGTAAGGGGGAATGTACCCTTTGGAGATGTGACAAACTTTTATCTCTGATTTTGCTTCTCTTTGCACCTTATTCTTTTTGATACTAGATAGGTTTCCTCCTTAAGGCTGGGAAATGTGGCACAAATAGCTATAGCTTTTATTCTTCCAACACTGTAACACAGAGAAAACAGAATCTTTCTTGTTAGTTTAAGTAGAAAATTCCCAAGAAGGACTCTGATTGGCCTGAGCTGGGTCACATGCCTATTCCTAAGTCACCGTGGCCTAGGGGATGGGGTCCTCTGATTGCAGGAGCCTGGATCATGTGCTCACCTTTGCAAGTATGCACGGGGAGTATGGGGAATGTTTGGGATTGAAAACCCAAAGAAGGGAAGTATGAAAGACAAGATAGAGTTATCATAGTCCACTGTAAACAAAAGCATTATTATTTTTTGATGTTTGAGATTATTCACCACCCTCCAGCCAACATTAATGTGAAGAGTGTGTTGTGCAGTAACAGTAGTTATATACATATGAGACATATATTAAGCCAAGATTTTTCTGTTGGGAAAATAGAGTGGCTGAATTAAGATACTTCAACACAGCTGTACTATTTTTCTTCACCATTACCCCTTTGGAACACTCTAATACTGTCATGAATGAGGAATTACTTTTCCATATACTATCTTCATGTGGACATGCTTTTTAACAATCCTGAAAAGAACTGGTAACTATCTCTGTTACTAAATGGGAAGTAGGTGAAAATAGGAATTCAACGGGCATTCATTTGCTTAGTAAGTCTCCTGAGTGTGCTCACAATACCAAGAGTCAGCATGGCTTCGGGAAGAAAGCGTGTGTTTATCAGATGTTCTTGCTGAGGCGCATAAGCAAATAGTACTGGGACTGTGGAAATGATATGTGGATATGTTTCTGGAAATTTAATCAGGAGTATTATTCAGTGAGCAGAAGACTTGGGCTGGGAATTGATAACCCTTTGAGGGCCACTAGAAAGATCAGATATGTACAGATGAATAATAGCATGCATAAAAACTGAAGGTGAACTGGTAGTCAATCCAAATTTAATATAACAATAAAGAGTGCTTCCTCTTTCCCCCCAAATTTCTTTGCTCATCATTTCTAAGTTTCTATTTTAAAGACCATGATTTCTAGTCTATATACAACCTTATTGATAGAATTTTACCCTTTCATTTCATCCAGAATTTTTATTACTATTATGATCCTTACCTTATGGATAAGGAAACTGAAGCACAGAGAGTTTAAGAAACTTGACAAAGCTTCAAAGCTAGTTGGTGGCAAAGCCAGGATACGGACCAAGACAGGCTGGATCCAGAGCATATGCTATTCTACCGTGTTGCATTTTCACTAAATTCAAGGTAAATGTTTGAAATCTGGGGCATGGTCAAGCTCTCCTTTTCCAGGAGAGTTTTTGTATGATCAGATAAGGTCATTGTATTCATCCATTTGTTAAATGTAGCAACAAGATTATAATTTTTTTTTGAACATGGGTATGTTCCGAATATAGGTATAATTTGAGTGCTAGAACTGTCTCATCCTCTTACTAGCTGTGTGAATATGGGTATACTCAGATTCATCACTTGAAACAAAGGAACATTACCACTTGCTTGACATGCCTTGCAAATTATTGGGAGAAAAAGAGCTGGGAAGTGTGAATTCAGGACGCATTAAGAACATTTGCACCATGAAAATGAAGTAAATTGAAACCAACACCAGCTTCTCACAACCTTTTGCCATCTCATTTTCCTGGTTTTGTCCTGTCTAATTTAGATCATAAACCCTCCAGTCAGAAACCATCACCTCTTTATACAGAGTACGATGACTGGTGTCACTATTTAATAAAAACACAAGAAGCAGCTGCAAAGGTTTGAAATTGAATCTACAAACGTAAGCTGAAAGTTATATTGAGTTCCAACTGTAGGTCATTATGGCAAAATTAAGATAAGGACATGGATTTGTTTTCTTAATTTTCTTAAAACTGGTGTAATGTAGCAATTAAGAGAATGTGGTCCAGAGTCAGGTTTCCTATGTTACAATTCTAACTTGGCCTCTTACTAATTATATAATGTTTTGAACACACTATATTTTATAGATTCCATGAAATACAATATTTTACATTTTCACATCTCAGAAATTGAGATTATTTATACAAGGAACAGTATTTTATGATTACCATTGCCCACATAGCAGCTAAGATACAGCTGGCATTGCCTGAGCATGTGCGCACACACACACACACATGCACACACACACGCGCACACACACACACACACACACACACACACACACACATACTTGGCCATTGCTGTTCACGTTGTCATGAGTTTACCTGAGTTATAGGCATTGGTGTTAATGCACATGCTGAGGTAATTTGCTATTTAAACTGTCTTGAGAAAAATTACACAGTGCATTTGGCTTTAAGATAAAAAGTTATTGTATATGCAGAAACAAAGCAGTGGGGCTTAAATTTGTTATTTGTGAAGCAACAATTCATCACTGGAAGAATGACTGTTATGCCAGGTTTTCTTGCAAAGAAAAAAGAAGGGGGCTTTATGATATCCAAGAAAGGAAAATACCCTCAGGTAGCTGAAACTGTTCCTTTTGTTACTGAGGTGCAGCAAAAGGATTGCTTATCACACACCAAGTCATGCAACCAAAAAGCAGGAGAAATCCCAAATCCCTTGGTATATGGAGAAAAAAATTGCAAGGCAGCGAGAGGCTGGTGTGACAGAAGAACACTTTCAACAAGTATAAAATAAAAATCTGAAGTGGCAAGAAAATATTATATCACAGTTTGGCAGCATTTCCCCCCCTTTTTATTTGTATATTTAAAAAATCATATAATGTGCTCATGGCTTCCTTGAAATGTGAAATACAGAATACCTCATTAGCTGTGTGAGAATTAAATGAAATAACATAGGTGAAGTGTTATTGGTGTGCTTGACACATAGTAAGTGTATAATACATGTTGGCCATTATTATCATCATCAAATTACAAAGGCCTTTCATTTTCGTATCTGCTCTCTAATAGATTAATGGGGATTGGAAACAATTCAAGTGGGATACGTTTCATTTGAAAATAAAATGTGGTTTTGTGATCTCAGGGAGAGCTGGGGAAAGTTTAATTGGCAATATCAGGTATTTCACAAGTGGGAGGGATGAGTGAAGTGAGAACTTTTCACAGTGTGGCCAACATGGGATGACTTTTCCTGTCATGGACTGGAAGTTATATGGTACTACCCTAAGAAATTGCTGCCTGGCAACATGATAGATACAGCTTCAGCCGTATTTCCTTAGCCAACAAAATTGCAGACATTTCTATGTACCACCTTGGTGTTTTATTCGAAAGTGTAGTGTTAATTTCAGTGTACCACTTCACACACACACAAAAAAAATTCATGGCTTTAGAAATTGTGATTTTAGCAGCTATTTGGAGCTGCAAGTACATTTAAGGATTTTATTGAAAAGTTCTCAAGTAAACAAATGTGGGCCTCGGCTCAGTGAATTTACACAATGTTCAAGTACACAGATGAATTCAACCTCTGAATTTTAATTTTCATCTAACTTGAGCTGTTGCATTCCTCAAAACATAAAAGGAAGAATTTGTAAAGTCATGAGTGACGCTAATTGGGATGTGATTTTTTTTCAGAATCCATTTCCTGGTTAGAAAGTCAACATTTTGAGATACTTTCCCAAAATGTCTTTCAGATTGTGTTCAAGAGTCTCTATTAAAAGTTAATTCTTTTTTTCTTTAACAAATTAGCTTTTGAAGTCTGAAATATCTACTTGAATATATTTGATTTTTATTTATCAAGATAACTAAAGTAAAGGCATGTCATACACCACTCCTCTTTCGCTCACTACGTTTTTTAAGTTCATGTTTGTGAAGGACAAGCAAAGCTTGTGTGTATTTGATTTTTATCACTTTTGTTATTTCAAGAGTACAAAGATGATAACACAAGATATTTGAGACCTTAGGATTGAAAATCTCTCTTACGGCCAGAGGAATTATGGAAAGTTCAGTGCACAAACAATTCTGGGCTTATTCATTTGGCCAAATTAGTTTGTCTTGTTTTTGCATTATAATTTTGATTGCTGCACTCCAGTGTCTTTTCTGTCCCTGAAAACTATCTAGAAATATTTGGCTATTGAGTATCATAATAATTGTGTCACGAGACAGTTGTTCTAGCAGTAAAGTTAACCAGTCATGATAGAGTGCCTCTGGACAAGTGGACTTGTGTGTGTGTGTGTGTGTGTGTGTGTGTGTGTGTGTGTGATTGCAAGTTAACTTGGTGTGTTTACTTATTAGTCTTAACAAAGTTATCCCTTTAAAAAGTGGGGAGGAAAGGGGGCACCTGGGTGGCTCAGTCAGTTAAGAGTCTGACTCTTGATTTTGGCTCAGGTCATGATCTCACGGTTCATGAGATCGAGCCCCCATCAGGCTCGATCAGCGTGGAGCCTGCTTGGGATTCTCTCTACATCTCTCTGTCCCTCCCATCTCTCAAAATAAATAAATAAACTAAAAAAAGAAAAAGTGTGGAGGGAAGAAAAATGCTGCCCTGGGACTTCGTTGACTTAAATTTGTCCCTCAATGTCCAATTAAGGAATGTCTTTTCAGTATAAACTACTTAAGAACAATCTTCCATTTTTCACATTTGGCTTCTTTTCCCCTAAAGGTCAGGTAAATAAACAAGGAATGGATATAACTGCTAAATGTGGTTCAGTTCTTGACATTGGTACTGAGGGTCTATCAAAATGGAAAAAAAACTTTTTTTTTCTTCATTTTATACCTTCTATTAATTTTGTTTAAGAAAAAAAGTTGGGACAAAACTCTAATCAGTGATGGTAGAACTTTCTCCAAAATGTTGTCTTTCATTTATTTATTATTATCTAATATTGTAGCAGGATTCTTGCACAGAGTCATGACACCGAGGCTTTTCTTTCCAGGAAGCAACTGTATTCCTGCAAGCACCACTCAGTTGGGTTCGAACCTGAAGAACTGAGCCCTGAACGCCATGTAGCATAGTTTTTTATATATTTTTTACTCTTTGTCTCCCATATGTGGTAACACACAAACATAGTCTGATTAAGTGGTCTCATGTTACAAGGTCAGGAGTGATGTTGTCAAGTAAGCAAATAGCAAGGTTGCCTTGAGGTGTTTTTTTTTTCTTTCTTTCCTTAGGGAGGGGACCCCACCACATTGTGAACTAGTTTGACTAGTGCTAGATAAATTACACAATGGAAGAGAATTTTAAGAAAACAAGTGTTTTATTGTCTCGTTCTATTTGATGGTCTACTCTATTTTTGGAAGTTTCTTTTAAGCTCTGGGATTGTAAAACAATTACCTTTCAAACCACTGAAGTGCAACTTGAATATGGTTAACACTTCATCTGGCTTCCAGGGTGTAAATTAGCCTTGTCTACAGGCCATCAGGAAAATTTAATATTCTTTATTTGTGAGTCATCAACATTCTAAAATTTGACTAAGTATTATAAAAGATAAGCAATGTAATAAGAATTCTTGAATGCAATTAGGAAGCAAGGCATTATTTCAATAATTTTATTGCAATGTGCAATACACTTTTCCCTGATCCCTGAGTTGATTAGTTTATGCATTAATTCCTTTTCACAAGGACCCCTAACAATGTAAGGAATCAGTACCCACCCACTAGCTGTCACTTCAAATGTACACATATTTATAGAAAGTCCAGGGACCCCAAAATATTCCTCCATTAGTCCACAGGTCTTTTGGTGGAAAGGAGACAGCAGTAGGCATTAGGAACGGAGGTGTAGTCTCAAAGTCTGCCACAGGAAGGTCCCACCAAGATAATTTTCTAGTGGGGTGCTTTAGCAATGCACAGACTTGACATAAGAATAAAAATATGGCTAGCCTCTGTTAACTGAAATGTAAAAACTTTTTCTTTGTCCTCTTTACCTTTTTCCTCTTTTTCTCTTTCCTCTATTCTTTCTCTGTTGTCTCTTCCTACTTCTCGTCTCTTTTTCTATCTTGGTCTTTTACTATCCCTCCTTCCCCTATCTTCTTTTTATGCATTCTCCCTTTGAAAGCATATTTACTCTATGGCACATCAATATACATATCATTTCAGTTCTCTATCTCCAGTCTTGATCTCTTTAACCTCCAATCTGCCATTCCCACCTGCCTGTTGGACACTTGCAGATGTCATTCTTTAAATACTTGAGATTCCTCTTGTTGTCTACTGAACTTGTCTTCCCCTCATTCCTCAAAACAGCTCTTGATCTTCTCTTACCTATTTCAATAACAATGTTCTCACCAATCTTTCAGTTACCTCAGCCTCTCACCTTGATGTAAATCTTGCATTTTCTTCCTGTATCCAATCAGGCATGAGTCCTCCTGATTCTTCTTTTGCTATATCCTTAAATCTTCTTTTTATTTTTATTTCTAATATCAAGTAGTAGACCCTTTTCATCATTCACCTAAATTGGTCTTCTTACTTCTTTTCTCTGCTCCTTACTTACCTATCCTCCAAGTCAAGAGAGAGCTATGAAATCACAAGATTCCTAACATAACACAAGGTTCATTTCACCTGCTCATCAAAAGTCTTAGATGAGAGACAGGAATAGGCCAGACACTCTGAGAGATAAAAACAAAGTTGAGTATGTATAATACTAGATATCAATATGTGTTGTAAATGATTTATACTACAAGATATCAAATGCAATGCAGACAATGTGGTACTTATTCAGCAAAGATAGACAAATAGACTTGGTGGGGCACCTGGGTGTCTCAGTCAGTTGGGCATCTGACTTCAGCTCAGGTCGTGATCTCGTGACTCATAGGTTCAAGCCGCGCATCAGCTGTGTGCTGATAGTTTGGAGCCTGGAGCCTTCTTCAGATTCTGTCTCCCCCTCTCTCTCTGCCCTTCCCCTGCTCACACTCTGTGTGTCTCTCTTTCAAAAATAAATAAACATTATTTTTTTAAAAAAAAACATAGACAAATAGACTTGGAATAGATGAAAAAATTGCAAAGCAGTAGGAATGGTATGACAAAAGAACTCTAAGTACAGACATAATAGACAGTCCAGAAATTGACTCACACTATGTAGTCCCTTGATTAATGAGAGAGACCATGCTGCAGTGTAGTTGGGAAGGATAGCCTTTTCAATAAGTGGTGCTGGATCAATTGAATATCCATGTGGGAAAAAAAGGAAATGTTGACCCCTCTCCCACATTGTAAAAAATCAGTTTTAAATGGGTCATAGAGCTGAATGTGCAAGATAAAAGAACCAAAGGGACACATATGAAAAATTAACTAAAAAGAAAATTACTGGTAAACCAGATTGTGTTAAAATTAAGAAACATAAAGAAGTAAAAATGCACACCACAGAGTGGAAGATGTTTGCAATACATCTATCTGACAATGGAGTAGTATAGCATATTTGACAAAATCCTACAAAACAATAATAATAAAAAAAGTAACCTAGTAGAAAAATGGGCAAAAAACTCTAACAGGTAATAAAAGAGCATTTATAAATGGCCAATATACACGTGAAGAAATGCTACATTTTATTAGAGGCTAAGGAACTGCAAACTAAAACCTCCATGAAATATCACTACACACCAACCAGGATGGCAAAACTCAAACAGTACCAGTACTGGGAGAGATATGGAACAGGTATAACTTTTATAATTCTTGACAGAAATGCAGACTTTATATAATTGCTTTGAAAGACTGTTAGGTAGTTATCAACTAAAGCTGAGTATGGGCTTTGGTTGACCCAGCAATTCCACTTGTAGGTAAATACCCAAGAGAAATGAGTAAATAAGTGCATTAAAGCATATTCATAGCAGCACTATTCATAACAGTCTCAAATTGGAAAGCTACCTCAATGTCCATCAATAGTAGAATAATAAATACATTTTATTATGCTTGTTAATAAATACACATTCTACCAACATTTTGGAAACCAGTGGCTTCCATAATACTCTTTCTTTGTACTTACTTTGCATCTCCCTAAACTTCTCTGGATGGTGGGTCCAGCAGAATTCCATGCTCTTGGGGCATCCCCAACATTATATGTAAATAGGGCAGTAAGAAACAGTAAAGGCAGGGGCACCTGGGTTGCTCAGTCAGTTAAGTGTCTGACTTCGGCTCAGGTCATGATCTCATGGTTCATGTTTTCAAGCCCCGTGTCAGGCTCTGTGCTGACAGCTCAGAGCCTGCTTCAGACTCTGTTTCTCCCTCTCTCTCTGTCCCTCCCTGGCTTGCACTCTGTCTGTATTAAAAATGAATAAACATTAAAAAAAATTAAGAAAAAAAAGAAACAGTAAAGACATTTTGTCAAGTTCCTTTGTTTACACACATGATCCATTGTACCAGCAGACATACCTTACAAAACACAAATTCAAAGATCAAATCATTAAGATTTTCAATAGCAGGGCAATAAACTAAGCATGGGCCCTTCTGAGTGAGGGGCATTCCCATGAACCCAGCCATTCATGTTAATCATCCTTCAATAAAGGGTTTATTAAAAGTAAAGTGAACAAATAAATATTTCATTTGGCTTCTTCACTGTTGAACAAATAAAGGCAAAATCCCTTACGCTAAAACAGGGTTTTTAAAACTTTGGTTTAAACTCTAGCTTGCTCACTTTTCATTTCCCTCTCTGTACACCAACTAATTGTCCCTCAATTAGGTCCAGTTAGGTCCTGGAGCCTAACTTCTTTTAAAGCCCAGCTGTGTCCTCACTTCCTCTTGTTCTGTCTTGCCTGCATTCTAAAAATAGGATTTGACTCATGGCATGGAATACGGATACTGAAGACCTGGAAGATACACTGAAGACCCCAGATTCAGATCTTCTCATTTTAGAAATGTTACTTGATAGGGAACTTTTCTCCCCCAGTACCGGTGCAGCAAATCCAGTAAAGGGTTCTGCTTAGTTTCCCTTGAGTTATGTGCCTATCTTTGAGTTAATCAGTATGTTGATGGAAATGGATCCTATATTTGATCAGAACTGGTTCATATCCTGAATCTAATGTCTATGACATGGAATCCATTAATAGAAGAAAGTGCTCACAAAAAAATGCTGGGCAGTGAAAACAATAGATTTCATAATTTTCCTGACTCATCTTTGCTGGGTCAGAAGATCTAGAAACCAGGGTACTAATAGCTCAGACAACCAAACAATTCATTATCAACAGTCTTCTAAAATTCTTAGAATTCCCAAAATCAACTTCAGGTTAAGGCATAATTTTGAGGATGGATTTGCACATTATATAGCTGTAAAGGACCATGAGAAAGAAGATGCTAAGCAGCAAGAAAGGCCTGGGTTTAGGTCCTGGTTCTGATACATACTATGACTTTATATCTTGGGACCTGAGTTCTCTCATTTGTGAAGGATTTTTGCATGGACGAGGTACTGTAAATTAAAAATTCTGTGCATATATGATGTATTTAGTTTCTTACCCTTTGTCCCCAAATCACCAGGGCTTAACCTTTCTGAATCATAGCCTTTTGATGTCTCTTAGAATCATGGAACTACAACTCCCAAGGATAAGTTTAGAAGCTAAGTATAGATCTAGATAGAGAACCTTGTCCAGTTGGGACACTTGGGACCTAGAGTGTAAAATAAAAGTGAGTTCTCCGACTCTAGCCAAGAAGGAGAATTAGCAGAACATTGAGTCTAGCAAAAGTCAAGGTGAGGGCAGCTTCTCTGAACCCCAAGTTGCTTGGGATCTTCTGTGAGCTGTCAGGTATTTCTTTGGCGCTAAGGAAACTCTGATAGTGCCTTTTACAACTCTCTGTCTCCATTTCTTGCTTGTAGGGTTCAGTAGCTACTGATTATATACTGTCATGTTTTATGGTTACAATGCTTCTGCCTATCACTCCCCTATTAGATTATCAAATCTTCAAGAATAAGAAATCATTCATTCAGTAAAACCAAATGAGAAATAGTATGTGGAGACTGGAACCACAATGTTGAGGTTTAAGTGGCAGTTTGCCACTAAGTGGCTGTATGACCCTAAGCAAGTTACTTATCCTTTCCATGCCTCAGTGTTTTCTTCTGTCAAATGGGGATAATCATAATATCTAGCTCATATGGTTATTTTGAGAGAAAAAGGTTTTTCAATGACATGTTGCAAGCCCTTAGTGCATGCGTGCCGGCTATTATTAAGGCAGCACTTACTATGTGGTAGGTGCTGTACTATATTTACATCATCTAAGTTATTCCTCACAACACCTCATGATATTGTTAGTACTCCCCTCATTTTACAGATGACAAATTTGAAAGGTGGAGCTCTTTGCCCAAGGTGATGCAGCTAGAAAACGACAATGGTGTGGCTTCAGAGCTTATATTTTCAAGAATATCTTACATTGCCTGCTTACCTGGGGAGTCCCTGACTTTGGTCCTGGGCACCCAGATGCTCCCTTAGAAGACTGTGTGTTTGGAGCAGATTGGTGCTCATGGAGCTTCCAGGTTTGATTGCCATCTCACCCGCAGCCCAGGGCTTTTTTCCTGGAGCTAATTCACATCATAGTTTCACAATACAGAGCTGAATGTGGAGGCTGTGTTGAACCATTTTTTTTCCCTCCTTGTCATTTAAGGTCAGGATTGGGTACAGCATGTTGAAATATATATTGTTCACAGCCTTTTTCTGTTCACTGAACTTTCCAATTAGTGTCCACTTAAATGGATGCCGGGGAGAATTTCTTACAAGTCATGGTGTCATGTTGAATTGTGGTGATTATGAAGGCTACAGTGACAGGAAAGACCAAAGATATTTTTTCTCTCCTCATGTTGCTTGGCAAAAACTGGCTGTGAAAAATAAGCCTTGAGTTAAGAATTCCCTGATATAAAAGGACATTAAGACTTTTTTTTCCCCCTTCTTGCCATTTTTTTGTTGTTGTTGTTAAAAGTCCTTCTAATTTAAATGTTCCATTTCCTTGAATTTTGTTTTTAAGATTATAGTTGTATATGGCGCCCTCGGGGTAATGTTATATTGATTATCAAATGTCTCCAGTGCATTCCTGCTCTTGGTCTATTTAAGTATAGAACAAAATATCTTTCATTCTAAATGTCATTTGCTGTGAGCTATTTTCTTGTACCCAGTTGCTTTCTTTCCCTTTTGTTTATCTTATTTTGCATACACTTTCACTTTTTATAAAATTGGTTATAATATGGGATGATTATGCTGTGTTCTGAGGGTGAATTTGAACATTAAGTCAGATATTTTATTTTGTGACAGAAAGATTAGGGTATTCCCCCCCCCACACCTTGTATTCTCCTTCAAAAAAAGAAATGCCCCAGTCAATGAATAATTTAAGTCCTTGAATTCTGAAGAACATTTTTGAGTATTTCATGGTACAGGCATCTTTATTTTATGTTTCCTTCCCTGAGGCAGGAGAGGTACCCGGTATTATAATATGAACTCAATCAGTCATGTCCTTTCCCCCAGCTGCATGGTGATGAGAGTCTCACCTCTAAGAGAATTTAATTCAGGGACAGGAAGAGAATTCAAGGAAGGCCGCTGTCACCCTTATTCAATCTCCATTGCATTTTATGTTAAGTCTAGGACCACAGGCTTCAGCTTTTCTCATGCTAAAACCAAGAGGGACTGGTTTTCCTGTGAAAATACGGTTGTCTCTGGAGTTTTTCTGGGGATCACCAGGTTGTGATCAGGGGTTTAGAACAGGCTGTCCGCCTAATTCCCTCCTGGTTCTCTTAACAGATCAGTGGAAGGAATTGGGTACAGGAGTGTTTCTAATTCTACTTTGGTTCTGGTCTCTAGATCAATTTTATCGAGATTTATTGCAACATACTGGCTATCTCAATAAAAAGAAGCATGTGCACATTAAAGAAATGTGATGAGTTGACTTATCAGCAATTCAGAATATAATGGTTGCAGAGGATTATTTATGCTGAACTGTGTTCCTTGCCAAGTTTCAAGGCTATTTCAAGGTGTGGCAAGTCACTGCTATAGCTAGTCTGCCTTTTATTTGTTTGTTTGTTTGTTTGTTTGTTTGTTTATTTATTTATTTATTTATTTATTTTCAATATACAATTTATTGTCAAATTGGTTTCCATACAACACTCAGTGCTCATCCCAACAGGTACCCTCCTTATGCCCATCACCCACTTTCCCCTCTCCCTCACCCCCCATCAGCCCTCAGTTTGTTCTCAGTATTTAAGAGTCTCTTATGGTTTGCCTCCTTCTCTCTCTGTAACTTTTTTTTTCCTCTTCCCTTCCGCTCTGGTCTTCTGTTAAGTTTCTCAGGATCTACATATGAGTGAAAACACATGCTGTCTATCTTTCTCTGCCTGACTTATTTCACTTAGCATAATACTCTCCAGCTCCATCCACGTTGCTACAAATGGCCATATTTCATTCTTTCTCCTTGCCAAGTAGTATTCCATTGTATATATAAACCACATCTTCTTTATCCATTCATTAGTTGATGGACATTTAGGCTCTTTCCATAATTTGGCTATTGTTGAAAGTGCTGCTATAAACACTGGGGTACAAGTGCCCCTATGCATCAGTACTCCTGTATCCCTTGGGTAAATTCCTAGCAGTGCTATTGCTGAGTCATAGGATAGATCTATTTTTAATTTTTTGAGGAATCTCCACACTGTTTTCCAGAGCAGCTGCACCAGTTTGCATTCCCACCAACAGTGCAAGAGGTTTCCTGTTTCTCCACATCCTCTCCACATCTATAGTCTCCTGATTTGTTCCTTTTAGCCACTCTGACTGGCATGAGGTGATATCTCAATGTGGTTTTGATTTGTATTTCCCTGATGAGGAGTGTCTAGTCTGCCTTTTAGAAATGTATTGGACCTCCTTGTAAATTGGCTGTTTGGAATTTAGGAGTGTAACAGTCCATAGAAACGTTTTTTTTTCAAGTTTTTATTTAAATTCCAGTCCGTTAACATACAGTGTAACATTAGGTTCAGGTGTAGAGTCCAGTTATTCATAACTTACATAAAACACTCAGTGCTCATCACAAGTGCCCTCCTTAATCCCAGTCCATAGGAACATTATTAAAAATAGTGACATAATTCCTAGGGTAGCCTACTAAAATCTATTCAACTCCCAATGCAATTGTAGTGTGGTATAACAGTACAGCAAAACCAACAACCACTTATGCTTGGAAATGTTTTTGGATTTCCAGTTACCTCCATTGTGGTCCTGGTTTTATGATCTGATGTTTTCCTTCCACTCCCACCAACTCCACCACTTCCCTGGCTTGCTACAAAGAGACATTTACTTCTCCATCTCATGCCTTCAAACTCTACATTTAGTCTTTGTCAATTCTTTTCAGATGTTCAATGTGCCATCCTTCTATCAATTCAAGGCCCTCATTGTGTGTGTGTGTGGGGGGGTGGGGGGGTATTAAACTGAAATCAGTTCATCTGAATTAAGGTTTCTAAATCTTTATTCATAATTAATATCAGCCTATAGAATAAACCTATACATATAAATACAAACTTATTAAACCAAAATTGTAAAATTACCACCAACCTAACACCAAGTGACCAAAAAAAAAAAAAAAACCACCACCACCAACAAAACAAGGCCCTCAATTTTGCTGGCCACTCTACCTGAAACTCTCCGTCATTCATACTTCTATTGGCTAACTCCTATTTGTCCTTCAGTAGGGGTGTCACCTTTCTGTGTAAGTTCCATGGTTCCTCCTTCTCATGTTTCAAGTTTATGTTAGGTCTCCCCACCTTGAAACTGTCCAGAACCTCTGAGAGTGTAGTTAGTGCAAGGAAGAGAGGATGGCCAGTCCAGCAGCTCTACTCACACGGAGAAACAGCTGCTGTTTCTATTGGCTGTTGGTGGTACTTATTGTTCCTCATGAGCACTGGTCCTACAAAGATGTCAGAACCTGCTCTTCCACTCCCCTGACAATGACAATGAGACCCTCCAGGGACTTCCATGTGTTTTTGAAGAAGGGTGACACACCAGCGCCAGTGCTAAGCTCAGTCACAGCTGCCCCACTCTTGGCTCCCAGGGTTGGATCCTACTGCTCAGTTTTTCCATTCACATGGATAGCTCCCTCCTTGAGGAATGAGTTTCCACTGACACTGGGTCAGGACTGATCTGTCCTATACCTCACAGATCCAGACTACTCTCTTCCTTCTCTCCCCAGGGATTTACATCTAGTGAATGAGCAGTGTATTAGTTTCCCAGAGCCATTGTAACAAATGAGCATGCACTGGATGGCTTAAAATAAGAGAAATTTATCCTTTCACCATTGTGGAGGCTAGAAGTCTGAATTCAATGTGGCAGCAGGGCCACTCTCCCTTCTAAGACTCTAGGGAAGAATCCTTTCTTGCTTCCAGTAGTTTTCTGAAAGTTGACAGCAATCCTTGGCATTCCTTGGCTTCTAGATATACCATTCTAATCTCTGCTTCTATCTTTAAATATCTTTCTCCCCTCTGTTTCTGTGTCTTTGTGTCCTAATTTCCTAAATCCCATCATACTGGGTTTAGGGCCTGTCTTAATTCATTGTGGCCTCATCTTAACTTGATTACATCTACAAAGATCTTGTTTCCAAATAAGGCCACATTCAGAGGTTCCTGGATGAACATGAATGTTGGGGAAAAACTTTTCAACCCAGTATAAGCAGTTTCACCCTAAATGTTCACAATCCAAATGGTCTCGTTATACCTGTTTTCTCCACAAAATGACAATAACTTCCCACACTTCCCTTACTTCTAGCAGTTATAAGATGATTCATCCTCATAAAGGAGATTCCCCAAAAAGGCTGAGAGGTAAGGAGGCAACTAGAGTACAAAATTTAAGGAGGTACTCATTGTCTGTGTCATGTAGATTATAGGGTTGTGCTTACATGAGCCTTAAATTTTGGGTATAGATCTCTTCTTGCCTCACCCAAGTCCCAACACTATTCCCCAAGGCAACACAAAGAATATACCCATGAAAATGGCAGGTGGGGTGAGCAACTTTCGTGGTATCTTTGTCAACAAAAAGAGAAAAAAGTCTATAGTTTTCATTTGTGGCATGTCACCCTGAGACATAATGATAACAAATGATGGGGTGATTCCTCTGTGTAAGCACTGAGCTAAGGTCTTTTTATATAATTTATTCCTCAGAACCCTAAGAATGTAATAATATTTTCCCCATTTTATAGATGTAGAAGCATAACTTCAATTCTCTTTCATTTCATAACACTTTGACTGCCATAGTACCTGACACAGCAGGTGTTCAAAAAATGTTTGAAAAAGAAATCCTGGAATATTTTGAAGAGATTTGTTTATTTGACAACTAATCATAGTGGTTCTTTTTGTATTCATCTGCTTAGGCTGCCATAACAAAATACCTTAGACTAAGTGGCTTAAAGAAACTTATCTTGTCATAGTTGTGGAGGCTGGGAATTCCAAGATTAAGGTGTTAGCTGATTCAGTTTCTGGTGAGAGCTCTCTTCTTGGTTTGCAAATGGTCACCTTCTTACTATGTACTCGTATGGTCTTTCTTTGGTAAGTGGAGAGAGAGAGA
This sequence comes from Prionailurus viverrinus, assembly GCF_022837055.1. Classification (NCBI taxonomy): domain Eukaryota; kingdom Metazoa; phylum Chordata; class Mammalia; order Carnivora; family Felidae; genus Prionailurus; species Prionailurus viverrinus. The sequence goes on from NC_062568.1 coordinate 87,311,187, forward strand.
GAGCACATGCGAGGTCTCTGGTGTTTCTTCTTATAAAGGCACTAATCCTATTGAGTCAAGGCCCTACCTTTGTGATTTCATCTAACTTTAATTATTTCCTTTCTCCGAATACAGCTGTACTGGGGTTAGGGCTTCAACATATGAATTTTGTGGGAACACAAACACTGAGTCTGTAATACTTTATGTCAGATATTGTTATGGACACTAGCATGTAGAGATGAGTGAGGCATCATCCTATTCTTAAGGAACTTAGAGTCTATTGGAGCAGTTCCCAACTTGAGGATGTGGAACAGGGAAGGAACATTGGAATTACCTATGAAGCTTCTCCCAAACTAACTGGAGGTCATTCTAGGAATCACAAGATTTCCGATCTTAAAGCTTGCTTACCCTGAGAAGTACATCACTTCCTAATCCCCAAGTGACCTGCCTAAGCCATGAAAATGCTATTATGCAAATCTCCCTGCTTGTCCAATAATTGAGTTGTGCTTAAGTGCTGTGTAACAACCTCGAATTGTGCTATTTCCTTAATAAAAAAAAGGAGATGTATTTTGGAACGTTTTTTCTCTGAAATCCCTCTGCATTAATTAGGCTTAATTGTGTAAAGTGATTTTATGATTAATTAAAAATCTAATAAATTATTAATATTCTAATAATGAGGACTCACTAACATAAAATATTTAGGATTCCATTTTTTTCCATAATTTATTTGATATAATTTGATTATATTTGATATATTTTATTTTATATAATTTATTGTCAAGTTGGTTTCCATGCAACACCCAGTGCTCATCCCAACAGGTGCCCTCCTCATGCCCATCACCCACTCTCCCCTCTCCCCCATCCCCATCAACCCTCAGTTTGTTCTCGGTATTTAAGAGTCTCTTTGGTTTGCCTCCTTCTCTCTCTGTAACTTTTTTTTCCTCTTCCCCTCCACCCTGGTCTTCTGTTAAGTTTCTCAGGATCTACATATAAGTGAAAACACATGCTATCTGTCTTTCTCTGCCTGACTTATTTCACTTAGCATAATACTCTCCAGTTCCATCCACATTGCTACAAATGGCCATATTTCATTCTTTCTCCTTGCCAAGTAGTATTCCATTGTATATATAAAACACATCTTCTTTATCCATTCATTAGTTGATGGACATTTAGGCTCTTTCCATAATTTGGCTATTGTTGAAAGTGCTGTTATAAACACTGGGGTACAAGTGCCCCTATGCATCAGCACTCCTGTATCCCTTGGGTAAATTCCTAGCAGTGCTATTTCTGGGTCATAGGATAGACCTATTTTTAACTTTCTGAGGAACCTCCACACTGTTTTCCAGAGCAGCTGCACCAGTTTGCATTCCCACCAACAGTGCAAGAGGGTTCCCGTTTCTCCACATCCTCTCCACATCTATAGTCTCCTGATTTGTTCATTTTGGCCACTCTGACTGGCATGAGGTGATACCTGAGTGTGGTTTTGATTTGTATTTCCCTGATGAGGAGTGACGTTGAGCATCTTTTCATGTGCCTGTTGGCCATCTGGATGTCTTCTTTAGAGAAGTGTCTATTCATGTTTTCTGCCCATTTCTTCACTGGGTTATTTGTTTTTCGGGTGTGGAGTTTGGTGAGCTCTTTATAGATTTTGGATACTAACCCTTTGTCCTATATGTCATTTACAAATATCTTTTCCCATTCTGTCGGTTGCCTTTTAGTTTTGTTGATTGTTTCCTTCGCAGTGCAGAAGCTTTTTATCTTCATGAGGTCCCAATAGTTCATTTTTGCTTTTAATTCCCTTGCCTTTGGAGATGTGTCAAGTAAGAAATTGCTACGGCTGAGGTCAGAGAGGTTTTTTTCCTGCTTTCTCTTGTAGGGTTTTGATGGTTTCCTGTCTCACATTCAGGTCCTTCATCCATTTTGAGTTTATTTTTGTGAATGGTGTAAGAAAGTGGTCTAGTTTCATTCTTCTGCATGTTGCTGTCCAGTTCTCCCAGAACCATTTGTTAAAGAGACTGTCTGGTTTCCATTGGATATTCTTTCCTGCTTTGTCAAAGATTAGTTGGCCATATATATGTGGGTCCAATTCTGGAGTCTCTATTCTATTCCATTGGTCTATGTGTCTGTTTTTGTGCCAATAGCATGCTGTCTTGATGATTACAGGTTTGCAGTAGAGGCCAAAGTCTGGGATTGTGATGCCTCCCACTTTGGTTTTCTTCTTCAATATTACTTTGGCTATGCCAGGTTTTTTGTGGTTCCATACAAACACCACTTCTATTATTTATTACAAAATCTGATGAAAATATACCTGCAAGGAACTCCACACTTAAAAAAAATTTTTTTTAACGTTTATTTATTTTTGAGAGAGAGACAGAGACAAAGTGCAAGTGGGGGAGGGGCAGAGAGAGAGGGGCACACAGAATCCAAAGCAGGCTCCAGGCTCTGAGCTGTCAGCACAGAGCCCTATGTGGGGCTCGAACTCATGAACTGTGAGATCATGACCTGAGGTGAAGTCGGACGCTAACTGACTGAATCACTCAGGCACCTCCAATGAACTCCACACTTTGATCATGGTTTCATTTTATTCTATATCCCTGGCTCACTATTTTGGAAAGGAACTAGTAAGTTTGTTATATTGAATATGTCACAGAGAGAGAGGAAGTGGGGCTTATTTCACGTGTTTAAGAATCTTTCTCTTCATATCTAGCAGGAATTGGAGGGAATGAATGACCTTCCTGTGTTCTCATTTAGCTTCCTAGAATATCAAATGATTCCTTAGATTATAAGTTTCATACACTACAATATGTCAGCATCTAACACAATGCCTTAACACAGAGAAGATGCTAAAAAATATTTGTTGAATGAGTGAATAAATAGCAAATCTGCTATTTAGCCCTCTTCTTTCTCTATGAAATTGGCTGTTCTATCAGTAAGAGAAATAGAAATTGTTCAATGACTTCAGAAAAGGGCCTAAAAATATGATTCCTTTCATTATATGGGGAGATTTGAAATGTGTGTTAATAAACATGTATACACATATTATAAATATATGTATATGTTGATGCATATAAAATATATACAAAATGTATTATATTGAAACTTAAATTTCTTCATTTAGAATTAATCTTTTATGATGCTAAAGATACGTATCTGTTAACAACAAAGTTCTAGAATGCTGTCCCAGAATGTTTTCCCACAAAAATAGCTCCCTAGCTACTGGACAGAACTGAAATGTTTTAGTAGAAAATAGTATGCAAATACAGAAGAACACTGACTTTTCTTTTTTGGGGGGGTTGGGAGGGTAGAGAATATAATTAGTTTGTATGTTAATACACTGCCAACTTGCAAGGAATAAACAACTTTGTTTGCTTCCAAAATGTGCTTTTATTACTTAGCAGATTCAACCTGTATTTAATCAGACTGCTAAATATTTCTTCTTGTAATGGTGTTAGAAAGATAATAATGTCCTTAAGGAGTTTTCCTCAGGCAGTAAGTATTTGCAAGAAAACATATATACTTAGAACATGCTTTTTAATAATTGGACAGGATTTTCCCAGCATTCACCCCCTAGGTCCTAGAAATATTTTAAGTAGAACCACAAGATTGACTTTACCTTAGACTTAACATCTATTGATAAGAAGTCATGCTAGAAACTAGAAAGGCAAAAATTGTTTTGTTGCCAATCAGTGATGTTTTAATTTAAACTTAAGTTGTTTGGTACATAAAGTGCCTCAGTTACTACTAGTGATTGATGGGGGTTGTTCTTCAAGTGCTAAACTGTAAAACTATTTTATATAGCTGAAAGATATGGTAATTTTTTTCTCACTGATTCAGAAAAAAAAAAGTAGTTTAAAAAATAAACTCTGAACTTGAAGAGTTATTTCTGTGGAAATGAAGAAAACAACTTAGGATATTAAGTATTAAAAAATTCACACTCTGAATCTCGAAGCAATTGTAAAAATGTATTCATATTCCTAGGTGGTACATTTTCTTTCTTTCTCTCTCTCCCTTTTATTTATTTATATTTTATAATGAGATGCACCAAGTTTATTTGGGTTAAGTAAAATTCCCCACTTTCAAATGTATGCTGGAAGGGAGCTTGTCTTCTATGTTAATGTTAAAAAGGCTAGCAAAGCAATTTTGTGTTTTGAGAGACTTTTCAGCTTCACTGTGACTGTATAAAGAATGAGAGGAAGATGATGTGTGATTTGACTAGGATTGCCATTGCTTGCTGGGAGAGCAGTAGCGATCATTCTTCTTGATAAAACTGGACAGAATTAAATCCTGCTTCCTGTCCTCCCACCCCCTGTTCTGGTATTCCTAAGGTCCAATGCAGAACTCAGGGAAAGCACTGGAACTACTTCAGTCTCCAGTATTGTGTGCCTTAGAAGAGCTGTGTCCTTAAAGACTTGTTTTGGAGGAAGCATTGAGGGGTTTCCAGTGCTGAAATCTCTTGTGAAAATGCGAACACTTTAGATAGTTTAGATAGTTAGATAGTATCTAACTATCTAACTCTTTTGAGCACAGGCCCTAGTTAGAGCCAAAACAGCAAGGAAGTGTTGCTTTCCTTTCCCATTAACACTTATTGAGTGCCCATCATGCATCAGTTGTGGTGGGATGTGATGGGAAGTGCAATTGCTAAGGCTTAGTCTCTTCTTCCAAGGAAGGGTGGGGCAGGAATTTACCTGTGAATATGTGAAAAGCAGGAATAAGACAAAAGGGAGAGTTGGGGCTTGAGGCAGTTGAGGATACCTGCCAAATCCTTCAAATTCAGTTGTTTACCAATATTGTGCTTTGTGGTAGCCAAACAGATTAATCCGTGGCATGATTTTTGACCCCTGGGCTGGCTATTTGGTTGTCTATCTACTTTACTATAAAACTTAATAGTATCTCCAGGTGTTTCTCTCCTTAAATATCTCTGAAGCTCTCCAGGAGAGTATATAGTGTTCATGAACCATTTCCTACCATTCTCCCATGCTGCTTCCTGCTGGGGGAGCAGAAACTGATGCCCTCCTTAAGGACAGCCACCATATTGACCACTCTTTCTGAGACCTCCATGCCACCATTAGTGGATCTAGAAATCTACCACCGATGGCTCTGCATTCCTTCCTGCCATGAACATTATTAGCTGATTTGTCCCGGCAACAGTAGCTTCATGAGTGGTAAAATCTCTTTCAATTCAGAGCCACTCACCCTGTGGCCCATAAAGTACACTCGTATTACCAAAATTAATTGTGCTAATAGTAATTGAATTTTCAATGTTATATGTGGGGAGAACCAGAAGTCTCAACTCACCCATAGCTTTGATAAAAAGACGTACTCATGCTTCCAAACTACTTCTATCTTGTATGCTGTGTTCCCTCTCAGAGGTCTTATTGCTCTTCGTTAGAATCTGCCTTGGGCCAGACCCTTGCCAGTTCATTGACTTATTTTAATACCTTTGCATGTCAGTAGAGAAAGGTCTTGGACTCAGATTCATTACCCTTTTTTCTAATAAGTCTTATTTGTTATGTTTTCATTTGTTTTCACAAATAATTACAAAGAAGGCAGGCTGCTAATCTGGCAGCATCGAAAGATGAAATGAATGCACCTGGGTTTATTGGGAAAGGTATGCTAGAATTCAATGGGTAAGTAGAGTTTAAGCCCTGGCCCCGTTTGTAATGCCATGTGACACTAGTCACTGAAAAAAGATTTAACAGAAGTTAGCAAGAGGCTAGGAAAAAGCAGTCAGCAAGAAGTGGTGTGGCCAGGGAAGGAAAGATCTGTGACAGAGGTAATGAATTGTGATGGATACAGACAATGGACTGGAGAAACATCTCTTTTGCATGGTGATTATGTGTCATGAGGAAAGTGATGGCATTTGGGAATGGGAGCAGTGTCATCAGAAATTAGAGATAAAAAAAGATGAAAAAAATAAAAAGAAATTAAAAAAAAAGAGAAAAATTAGAGAATATCACTGACAGAAAAATTAGGAGGACTCCTGAATTTGATTCCCTTCCTTGTTTTTACCCAAAGCCAGTAATATATATGAGCATTTTGAAACTATTCCCCAAAGTATTTTTAATGATTGTAATTCATAATTAGTTCAACTTTAATATCAGTTCTAAAGAAATGACAGTTTTCTTGTGCTTTACAAAAACTATGTTATTATTAACTACTTTTGAATATATTAGGTTTATTCTGGAGTGATGTTAGAAATTCTCCCACCCCCCAGCATTTTCTTCTATAAGTATCCAATGTGTGCATCTTGGGTCTTTAGAATTTTAACCTTTTAATAGGGGTTAATGGCAGAGACGTTAATTACATTACTTTATGGAACAAAGGGATTGAACATGATTCCATTACTACTTCCACACATAGTAGAATGGTGAACAACAGAACTTACCCTTATTTTGCAGATAGAGAAGGAGGAGGCATAGAGTATTAGCAGAACAAGGTATCCAAAAACATGATTGTGGACAACTGGTGGCTGCTAGCATGATCACTACTACCAGGGGAGGGACCACAGGACCACAGACTATAACAATAGGAAATTCAGTATTCCCTGAGATGATTTATCTCAGTCCAGGCTGGCAGCCCTGGGAGAACAAGCCCCAAGAAGGGGAACTAGGGATGTGGGGATCAGAACTACAGTCCTGAGGCACTAGGGAATCCTTGAAGGATACTAAAAGAGATTTAAGTATACAGAATAAAGTAGGAAGGATAGGGTCAGGGCTTGAAAGAACCGTGAACTGAATTCATCTGTAACATTCTCCATACGTTCTAGATGGCATCATCATCAAGTACAGAGATTTGGAGCTCGTTCCAATTCGTGAACCTTGGGGGATTCCATTTTGCTTGACTGGAATTACTCCATATTCACTGGTACATGACAATGAGCACCCTCAGACTTAAAACTGACAGCACATTCTCCAGTGTCTCTTCTCTTCTCTCACCATGTGATTGTGTAGCTGTGCTAAAAAAGAGACTGATTAATATACTAGTAAGTATTATTTGAATATAAGACTATGCTAAATACATCATACCTATTGCCTCATTTAATTCTTAAATCTTAAAACTACATATTAGGAAATTGAAATAGAGGAATTGGGATTTGGGTCATCTTTCTTGAAAGCTCTTAACCGGGGTGCCTGGGTGGCTCATTCGGTTGAGCGTCCGACTTCAGCTCAGGTCATGATCTCGCGGTCCATGAGTTTGAGCCCTGCGTCGGGCTCTGTGCTGACAGCTTAGAGCCTGGAGCCTGTTTCGGATTCTGTGTCTCCCTCTCTCTCTGACCCTCCCCCGTTCATGTTCTGTCTCTCTCTGTCTCAAAAATAAATAAATGTTAAAAAAAAAGAAAGCTCTTAACACTTGACATTTTTATATATAAAAATGCTGTGTGCACCACACTCCCCCCCACCCCACAAAGTGGAGCAAACAGTTTCTTACCCTACCTCCTTTCCAATTATTCAGTTAACAAAGTGTTTGACATTGACATTTTTGAGACTTCCTTTCATGTTGATTATAACGTATTAGTAATTTACAAGAGGAAGTTCCCTAGTATAGCTGTGCTTTTGGACATCTCCTGTGGGAGATGATACAACATCATATATAATTATATAGCCCTCAGCTTCCCATAGATCTTGGTTTAAATCAAGTTTTTCATTATATCAGATGTGTATCCTCAGGAAAGCCGCTCATCTTCTCTGAGCCATTTTCCTCATCTGTAAAATAGGGATAATAAATAAAATAGAGTTATTTTGAAGATTAAATGAGATCATGTGTATAAGGAGGCATGGTTTCTGCTTCATGCAGTCTTGAGCCTGGTAGGGGTGGGTAAACAGGCAAACTGGTAAAACCAAAACAAAAATGAAAACTACCCGTAATAAATGTATTAACAAATTATAATGTATTGTGAAAAAAATAATTTTATTTGAGACATAAAGGGTGCAAGGTATATGATTTAAATTGTGCTTATACTTTATCTTAAATACAATGGGAAGTTCTTGAAGGCTTTTAAGAAAAAGTGACATAATGGGATTTTCACTTTAAATCAAAAAATTTTTTAATGTTTATTTATTTTTCAGAGACACAGAGAGACAGAGCATGAGCAGGGGAAGGGTAGAGAGAGAGGGAGACACAGAATCCGAAGCAGGCTCCAGGCTTTGAGCTGTCAGCACAGAGCCCGCTATGGGGCTTGAACTCATGGACTGCAAGATTATGACCTGAGCCAAAGTCAGAGCTCAACCAACCAATCTAGCCAGGTGCCCTGCAATTTTCACTTTCAATTGGTCATTTGGGCTGCCATGTGGAGAATGAATGGAGGAGGGAGGAGGGCAAAAAAGGGCAAATGCTGGGAGGCCAGGTAAGCAATCAGAATGAAAAGAGAAATGTAAGTAATTTAAGTAATATTTTGAAAGTCAAGTTAACCAGATTTTATAGTGGACTAAATATAGGAGTCAAGGAAAAGTGGTAAGGTATCAAGGACAATTCTCAGATTTTTCTGGCTTTAACAGTATAGAGATTGAGAAATCGAGAGAGGAAGCAGATTTGGTGTTAAAGAAGGATGATCGGGGCGCCTGGGTGGCGCAGTCGGTTAAGCGTCCGACCTCAGCCAGGTCACGATCTCGCGGTCCGGGAGTTCGAGCCCCGCGTCGGGCTCTGGGCTGATGGCTCAGAGCCTGGAGCCTGTTTCCGATTCTGTGTCTCCCTCTCTCTCTGCCCCTCCCCCGTTCAGGCTCTGTCTCTCTCTGTCCCAGAAATGAATAAACGTTGAAAAAAAAAAAAAAAATTAAAGAAGGATGATCAAGAGATCAATTTTGGAAAGGCTAAATTTTAGAAACATCTGAGATATTTGAGCAGATGTATAAGCTAGGGAAGAGGCTATCACGTTTAAGGTCTGTACTGGGCATTACATTCAGGAAGCACCAAAATTTGTATGGTTTCATAGCCATAGGAAAGGGTGAGATCACTGAAGGACTGTGTAGAGAAGGGGGTAGAAAAATTAGCCCTAAAGATACCCAATATTGAAAGGTAGAGGGGCTACTAAAAGAATAGAAAGATCTTAGGAGTGACAAAAATAGAAAGAAAATGAAGATTTACTGTCTGTATGGCACAATTTTATACTGCAATAGAATATTTAATTTTCTACTTCTTCTTACCTAGTTGTATTATTTTTCTAATGAGATGAACATTTTTAGGTAAAGATTATGATTCTTCCTCCTCTGAGTGCTTTATATTGCAAGGGCCCAAGAAATATTTTTGATTGATTTGAGAAGAGATGATAAAATAAAGATTCTAACTTACATCAGAACACTGAAAGTGATCTTACCTTACATATCAAATACTTATAGTCTTTAATGGACCATTAGGAAGACTTTAACTCATCTCTTTGCATAAGCGAGAAGGAAACTTTTCATAGCAAAACCATTTTATTACTTGTCTACTTAAATCAGATATCTTATTTGTTAGTCGATTAGGGCCATTCAATTGCAATAAAGACTCTAAATCAGAGGTTGACAAAATAGGCAAGTATCTGATTATGTTTCTGGACTTATTCAATGGCTAATCAAAACTATAATCTTTACTTGATTACATGTAAGAGGGGGTAACACTTCAGTTTTCTATCAGTTAATCATGAAACCAAAAAAATCTGTTAAAATACTTCATAGCCTTTATACCACCTGCCCACAGGTACACTAATTACTGGAAGGCAAAAAAGAAGAGTAGGAAGAAAGATTATTTCTAAGAGGATTTTAGCTTTGACACTTATTTAAATTATGGCTGCATGATTGTCAAGACAGATCCACAGAATAAATGAAAGCATTTTAGTGGAAGATGACACTTAAGTTTAAAAGTAAGAAGTATAGGTGGTTGTGTTTATCATCTGACTATGGTGACACTCTCACCTCTGATTTTCCATCTATTTAATCTGGGGAACTGGACATTTATGGGATGAGCCTTCTTTCTAATCAAACAAAACCAATACCAAAATCACAGCCCCCCAAAACAAAAACACAAAAATCTTGTTCTTTGGGTAACATCTATTGTATTGCTCTGCGTTGATTCATATAAATTTTAAGGTGTGTGTGGTCTCCCTTAGATTCCTAACATTAATGAAAAAGAAGTCAACATGGGCACCTGGGTGGCTCAGTTGGTTGAGCATCTGACTTTGGCTAAGGTCATGATCTCACGGTTTGTGAGTTCGAGCCCTGCGGCGGGCTCTGTGCTGGCAGCTCGGAGCCTGGAGCCTGCTTCGGATTCTGTGTCACCTTCTGTCTCTGCCCCAACCCAGCTTGTGCTCTGTCTCTCTATATCAAAAATAAATAAATGTGAAAAAAAACTAAAAAAAAGTAGTCAACAAATAATATTGTGTTTCTTAATATTTATTAGTATTTTAATAGAAAGCAAAAAATGTCCTATAATCCCATTTTCTAAGTAATTATAGTAGACATGGAAAAATAAGGAGGAATATATGAATACTAGCAGAAAATGGAAACAATATGAAGAAGTATAAAGTGAAATTAAGAGCCCAAATCCACCCTTCCTTATTGAAGGTTTTTGAATAGTGCATGCATAGCTTCCAAAAAGCATATATGTGTATATTGATTCTTTCATTCATTCAACAGATAATTATTGAAGATTTATTATATAAGTGTTAATATATGGTTAATATATACATAAGTATAATGTATATACACATGTCATTCAATGGGTTATATATGACACACATATATGTGTATATATAATGTATTAATATACAGTATATACATATATGTACACATAATACATTACATCTATAAGATAGATGTATATGCCTTCATACACATATATGTACCCTAGTATAACCAGAAGTGACTAAAAATGATTTTCAGTTATTTAGATTATCTGCATACCGGAGATTTTTCTAGGGAGACAGCTTGCATAATTTTTTCTCTATTTTATTTGTATTCAGTCTTATCATTTTACTTTTTTATTATTTTTCTTTCTCCAAATTTTTTTTAAATTTTTTTTTTTTAACGTTTATTTATTTTTGAGACAGAGAGAGACAGAGCATGAACGGGGGAGGGGCAGAGAGAGAGGGAGACACAGAATCGGAATCAGGCTCCAGGCTCTGAGCCGTCAGCCCAGAGCCCGACGCGGGGCTCGAACTCACAGACCATGAGATCTTGACCTGAGCCGAAGTCGGACGCTTAACCGACTGAGCCACCCAGGCACCCCATCTTTCTCCAAATTTTTATTTAAGTTCCAGTTAGTTAACATACAGTGTAATGTTAGCTTCAGGTGTAGAATTTAGTGATTCATCACTTACATACATATATTTTTCTTACCTTTCTTCCTTTTTTTCCCATCTTTCCTTCTTTCATTTCTACATTTCCAAATGATACATGATATAGGAGACATTATTGTCTTCTAATTAATTTACAGAATATGCCTCTACTTTCTCATTTTAAATATAATTTTTAAAGATATTTGTTATAATATTAAGGATATCATAGGGTCCTGGAGCCAGAATACTTGAGCATAACTTCCTAGATGATGACCTTGAGCAAGTTTTTCTGAGTCTTTGTGGCTCAGTTTCCTTGTCTGCAAAATAGAGGTAACAATAGTGCTGATTCGAAGGGTTGTTGTGAAGATTAAGTGAGCATTTTCCCCCAAACTCCTCAGGGAGGGGTCCATATGGCATCGTTTTGCATTCCTGTCAACTTAAAGGGAAACTTTCACAGTGTCCAGAGTCCTTGATGTCCTGCAAATGAAGGAGGAGTATGTCCTCAAATTCCTTGCAGCAGGAACCCACTTAGGTGGCACAGTACATCTACAAAGTGATGTAGATACAAAGTGATGGTATCTACATCATAAACCTGGGAGAAGCTTCTGCTGGCAGCTCGTACTATTGTTGCCACTGAAAACCCAGGTGTTGTCAGTGTCATAACATCCAGGAATACTGGCCAGTGAGCTGTGCTGAAATTTGCTGCTGCTACTGCAGTCATTGCTATTTCTGGGGGCTTCACTCCTGAAAGCTTCACTAACCAAATCTAGGCAACCTTCTGAAAACCAAGACTTCTGGTGGTTACCGATCCCAGGGCTGACCACCAGGCATTCACAGAGGCATCTTGTGTTAACCTACTTGCCATTATTCTGTGTAACACATTCTTTCCTCTGCACTATATGGACATTGCCATCCCTTTCAACAATAAGGGACTTCACTCTGTGGGCCTGATGAGGTGGATGCTGGCCCAGGAAGTTCTGTGCATGTGTGGCACCATTTCCCGTCATGTGTGATCTCTATTTCTACAGAGATGCTGAAGAGATTGAAAAGGAAGAACAGGCCACTGCTGAAAAGGCTGTGACCAACGAAGAATTTCAGTGTGAAAGGACTGCTCCAGCTCCTAAATTTACTGCTACTCAACCCATAAGTTGCAGAGTGGTCTCCGACTAAAGGTGCGGTTCCCGACTAAAGACTGCTCTTCAGCTCCCACTACTTAGGCCACATGGATAGGACCAGTGAGTGGTCTTAAGCTGCTTTTTCACAAAAGCAAACAAGATGGAAATAAAGTTTACAAAAAATAACCAGTTAAAAAAAAACAACGAAATGAGTACGTGTAAAGTGACTAGAACAGAGACTAAGGGCTCAATACACCAATACATGTTAGCTATTGCTATTTTCCTTCTAATCTTCACTTGCTAAAGATCTTTTTTGTTGCTGTTTTAAAATATGTAATATGGGTTCAAATTTGTTAATTGCTCTTGAGTCTTTGCTTCCTTTTTGCCGGCTCTGCGTTTTTGCCTTTGGAAAAAAATCTGCCTTAAAAGAGTCAGTTTTCCTACTTATAAAATCATCTAATTACCACTTTGCCTAAAATAAAACCCTCTTGAAAGTTTTTACATTCATTTGGTAGCTCCTAATTTCTGCCATATTTTAAACTATATCCAGTCTTTGAAATTAATGTACCTAAATATTTACTATGACAAATAGCTGTAAGAAATAAAAAATAATCAAATTTACAGCATTTTGTGCTGAGACTGTTTTGTATTTCTTCGGTAAGCCTTCTTATTTTTGTCCATTTTCATGACCTAAAAACTCTTTTTCCTGAACAATATTTCATTAATGCAGCATATTTCTAATATTAACTCCTTATTAGGTGAAATATTTCATATAAAATATATAATTTCCAAGGTGGTTATGTAATTTATTATGATATAGCTCTGACAAAATAATAGCTCTGACAAAATAATAGACAAAATGGAGCATTATAACTCTCTTTGAAGCACTAGTGCAATTTAGTGTAAAAGTCTGGGCATATATACTCTCTGTAAATTACTGCATATTATAATCCAGTATTATTTTATGAATTAGAGATCTTTTCCAAAATCTGAGTTTAATGAAACTATAATTCATTTCTCACGTCTTTGGTAATATCTTTGATTAATGTCAATTCCTCACTAAACAGAAGCTAGTATTTGGTTGATTTATAAGCATTTAATAAATACACCAGACATACAAAACATAGAAAGTTAGCATTAATTTATAAAGACTAATCACAAAGATAGAATATGAAATAGCTTTTACAAAACTGTCAGATTTGATAAGTACTTGTTACTAGAAACCAATCTTTGGGGTGGGATTTCTTGAATAACTGATAAAAATTGTTTTCAATATTCAATAAAATATTAGAATGTGCCTCCCAAGAATATACACAATGCCACCATTCATGTAATGCTGCAAAAGTAATGATTTTATGTATTTGCAATAAGGACTCATATTGGAAATTCCTTAATAAAAATAAACTATAAGATTTTCTCAGAGGGGTGCCTGTGTGGCTCAATCAGTTAAGCATCTGGCTCTTGATCTCAGCTCAGGTCTTGATCTCAGGGTCATGTGTTCAAGCCCTGCATTGGGCTCTACAATGAGCGTGAAGCTTACCTTAAAAAAAAAATTCTTTAGATAACAAAAAGATGGCGAGAAAAACATTGGTCTCCAAAATGATTGCAAAAAAGACATTGTATTTAAGAAGATTTGTGTGTTAGACAATGAGATGGAGTTTAGCTTTTAAAACAGCTTATTTTGGAGACAATGCTTAGAAATAGGCCTTTTCAAAATCAGATAATCAAAGAATGTTTTATTAAAATTTGTTTGTGACCAATTCAGGTATTCATTAAAAGGTGAGATCCTTTAGGATTGGATTTTTATCTGTTTTGTTTCCTACTATTTCTCCAGTACCTAGAAGAGCTGGGGCTCATAGATATTAACTGAATGAATGAATATATGAACTTGTTAATAATTATGTTTACATTTTTCCAGGCCAAAGTTAATGGAGCAAAATTAAATGCAATAAAACTTTGGGATCTTGACGATACTTTGGTGTGAATATTGAAGCTGATCCAAATAAATGCATAAGGAAGACTTTGACCTGTCTTTGATTAATCCCTGAGCAGATGTGGGATATCTTCCAGTTAGTTTTATGTCCTTGTAAGGTGTGATTTTTATGAGAGTGCTGTCTTATAAAACCCTACCGCTACTGTTAAGGTATACTGGTTGGTTTTTAACAACACAAGAGCAGAAGTCCAGGGGCTAGAGAGCAAACTCATTGCCCCTTGTAGCTGTCAAAGCCTAAATGAGAGAATTAACCTTTAAAGCAGATTTATTATACTTTGAACATCCATTCTTATTTCCACAGTCTTAAGCCTATTCCTTTATTAATTATGCCAGCATAGAGCTAACCCTTATAACTGAACCAGCTTCACCTCTTTGGTAGAATTAGGCTTTATCATGATGATACTGGCTTATACTTAAGAGTACTACAAGAAATGACCCTAAAATATTGCAGTTGTGTTTTTGGTATGTTTGTTATTGATAAGTATTTTATTACATTGTACGAGGGGATTTTGTTTCAGCTTTCATGTTTAGCTGCTTTTATCTAATGGACCTTATAAATTGTTTGATGAATCAGCTACTATGGTTGCATTTTTATGTTCTCTGTTAGCTTAGAGATAAACTCTTAGGCCACCTATTGCAATACAGTTGTTTTGAGCTCAGGGTATACTTGTGTGTGTGTGTGTGTGTGTGTGTGTGTGTGTGTGTGTGTGTGTGTGTGGTTTTGTCATTAGCTTCACCTCCAGCACTGTTTTATGCCTTATCCTTATTTTGCTTTCTATTTTCTCAAACACATTTAAATTATTTTAATAAAATATACCTGTTCTTATAAAGTAAAATTAATCAATTTTAAATATGTGGGATTATAAATTATAGCTTAATAAAAACAAAGCATTTTATTTTATAAATTATGAAAAAAGTAAATTAAGAGAAGTGATTGGGTTATAAATGACTACAAATGGCAAGGTGATTTCATCATTATTAAAAAGCACCAAACACCCTATAAAGAACAGCTCTTCAGAGACGCCTGGGTGGCTCAGTTGGTTAAGCCTCTGACTTCGGCTCAGGTCATGATCTGACAGTTCGTGAGTTCGGGCCCTGAGTTGACCTCTGTGCTGATAGCTCGGAGACTGGAGCCTGTTTCGGATTCTGTGTCTCCCTCTCCCTCTGCCCCTCCCCCACTTGCACTCTGTCTCTCAAAAATGAATAAATGTTAAAAAATAAATAAAAAAAAAAGAACAACTCTTCAAAATACAATCTCTTATAGGGAAAGAACTTTAAAATACCTCTTAATTTTGTTCATTTGTTGTTCAAACCTACTCTGATAATGAAGGTGAGTGTGGAGAGGAAGGACAGACAATGCCAAAGGAATAAATGAATAAACAGATGGATAGCATTGATACAAGAAAGAGATAAAGATCTTTGAGGACTTTTAGCTGCTCACTATGTGCTCTTCAGTGCATTCTGAGATCTTGGATATCCCCAGGGAATAAGTGAAGTCCACACTCTGTGGGAACACTTTCTAAGTTGATGGGAAGGTGTTGTTGAAAAGATATGTCAGAGCCACTAATCTGAATCTCTCTTCTGTCTGTAACCATGTCTCCTCACACTAGACTTCAGGTTTCTGAATTCTCATGGAGGTGACTCTCATGGTCATCTGAGGAACCCCACTATTCACTCCTTAATTACCTGACCAAATACCACCCCCTCAGAAGAGGGGTTCAATCTGACTACAGTAGCCTGGGTACATCTGTGGATACTATCTTAGCCTCGTATTCTGTGCAAGACAGATGAGGCTGGATATGTGGATTTAGAAAAGGCTTCAGGATAACCTGTCTGCTGAGTCAGCAGAAGGGTCAGTCCTTCAGGCCCCAAGGGAAAGCTTAGCCAGGCGGGTTGTAAATGGCCAGGGAAGTTTTTGCAAGGTTGTATTTCTTTGGGACTGGAAGGCAGGTGACCTTAAGATTCCTGAAAAGGTTCTGAATAAGTAGTATATTATGGCTTTACTATACCATATTCCCCCTTTCCTCCTAAGAACTCAACCAGACACTCCTCATTTACTGAACTCGTAAAATTTCCACTAATGGATGGAACTAATTGTCCCCTAGCTCAGACCTGGGTTCTGCTGCCTCTACTTTTTACTATTATAAGTAGGATTGGGGCCAAATCATTATAGATGGTGCCAAGGTGTCCAGTTATGCACTTGAGAGGTCAGGGAGTGCCTTTCTCCCCCCTTGTAAAACATACCAATCTATATCTTAAAAGAGTTTAGTTTTGAAGTGCTACATAAAGCCATAGTGTTTTCTTAAAATTTTTATTTTGAAGAATAAAAAATTAGAATGAAAATTGTATTTTATTTTGAATACACTCTCTGGTATGAAGCTCTGGTATTATTAAAAAATATTATTGATTCAGTAGTCTTGGTCTCCTTATCATAGAATACCATTTCTTTGGATTTGTTAGTTTTTTTTTCCTTCCAATTTTAAAGTAGGAAAGAAGGGAAAAATCATTAAGAATGTCAACATTTAAGCATACCATTGCTCAAATTTTGAATTTTGACATGAAGTAGAGCCTTATTGCTAGGTAAGGAGGATGGAAAGAAAAGAGGTGGTACGAACATAATCTCAATTACCTTGAGAGCTTTAAAAAATATAGTATTCATTTTTTTTTTTATTTCTTACAGTTTGGGTGAGAGACATGAGGAAAAGAATGGTAGTAGTGAGTAAATATTACTTGTACATTCCATTTTTCTGGCTAGAAAGCATTTGACAGTTTGAGATAAGATATCGACTAATTTACAAATATTGTTTGTGCTGGGCCTCAGCTTATTTGCTCTGAAATCCATTCATGTTTACTTAGTATTACTGGATGCAGAGCATGATGGGGGAGGAGAAGCAATTCCATGGTTTCAAATTCCTCCAGGTAACCTTGGCTGTTGGACTTCAATACCCTGCTGCCTCTAGGCCTCCTCCTCCTGCTGCTGCTGCTGCTGCTAGCAGGTTGCTTCACCATCCCATTTCTCTTTCAGCTCTTTCGTCACCTGGGGAACCAATTGCCAGTATTAAGTTTCCTCTGTTTTAAATACTTAGAGTAATTTTTATTTTCCTTCCTCAAACCTAATGATATACCATTATAACCTTTAACTTGTGCATAAAATAAAGAAAAACTAAAAAAGTAAGTAACTAAAACTTCCCCATTAGTTAATGTTCATCCAATCACAAGATGGAAGAAACCAACTTCCGCGAACAAGGCAGTGTATTTAGTGGCTCTCCTAACTAAAAGACTACAGATTGTAGTTTGATTTGGAAGTCTAATGATGTTACCAGACATAATCTGACTGGGTGATTTCTTGCTTGTTTTGTTACCTCTAGAGGGAATTTTAGTTCCCTCAATTTTAGTTTCCCTTTATCATGATACAAATTCCAAAAGAAGAACTGACTTTTTTTTAATTTTTATTTATTTAAAAAAAGCTTTTTTAATGTTTATTTTTGAGAGAGACAGAGTGTGAGCAGGGGAGGGGCAGAGAGAGAGAGGGAGACACAGAATCCAAAGCAGGCTCCAGGGTTTGAGCACAGAGGCTGACATGGGGCTCAAACCCAAGAATCGTGAGATCATGACCTGAGCGGAAGTCAGACACTCAACCGACTGAGCCATTCAGGCGCCCCAGAACTGACTTTCCTAATAGCAACCAACCTCCTGGAGGCAGCCAGTCGTGGTTGCTGGGTCAGTTTCCCAAGCTCTGCCCACATCAGTGATGAAGTCTGTACCAATCCCAGATCGCTCCACTTTCTGTTAAGTTTGTAGAGCCAGGCTCTATCTTGTCCTTTTCCAGTTTTTATGCTTTTTTACTTCATCAGAGAGATGTTTCTCTTTGAAGGTGTTCACAGAGTTTGTCATGTGATTCATGAAGATCAGACAAAGCCTTAGGAAATTAAAAGGACCATTAAAAGACCATTTCTTAATGGTCACTACTGACTTATAGCGAACACATAACCTATCAGGCACTGAAGTGAATAACCACTTTGTTTTGAAGTTTAAATAGGTGCCTTGTTAATTATCCATCCCTACTAGAAAAATGTTTAGAGGTTTAAACCTCAGTGTAATACACATTCACAAAAAGTAAGTCCCCAAAGCTGAAAGTAGAAAACTAGGCAATGAGATTGGTGAGATTTTAGGAGCCAATAAATAGCACTCTTCTCTTAGTCTCTTGAGTTCTGAGCAAATTTATGTAAATGAACAAAAAATAAAAAAGTATGGAATATCATTTTTCTCATTGGAAAGGCTGGAATGGTCTTTCCAAAGCAGACACACTCACTGAGGGCTAATGCTTTATACTCTGAGTTCTCAAACAGAATGAGATAGCTCTTCAGAACTGCTTCCAGAAAGTAGGTCTTGGTCCTGACCCATGTGTGGTCACCCCCCTGGAAAAGCAATACAGAAGAATGAACTCATCCAGTTAATCCAGAAATGGGAGAAAGGGCCCAAGTTGAGTATGGTCAATTGTTATTTCAATTCCACCAATGAAATGTCAGTCTTTCCTGTGGCAGTGAGTAGAAATTACCAAATAGGTAGAGGATTTATTTTCTGGGATCAAGCTAGAGTATTAGAGCAGAAATGATCCACAGAAATTGGCCCCTTGACAAATACCTATAAAATATGTGTAATCTTTTTTTACTAAGAAAGTTTATCTTGGGATAAATGCTTTATAACTCGAATATATTAAAATGTAAAACACATAGCAAATGACTCCAGAAAAGTCAGCATAATGATTATCACTTAAGTGGGAGTTCAATATCAAATCATTAGTGGACTTAGCATTAAAAAATGACCATGAATAATAGACCAGGCCATTAGTATTATTGTCTGGTGATTGTAAAAAAACACAACATTTTGGAGCCTTATTCTAAAAACATGATATATCAATCAAAATAAATTACGTTCACATTAAATGTTACTTGTTCTCCCATGGGAAGTTTAATATGATTTTACATGACTAATGACACTAAAGCCTACCATCATGAAGTAGAGGGGTAAGGCTATTGGCTGGGTAAGTACAACAGAAACCAGAGAGAAAGGATCTTTAAGATCCTGCTTTTTTTCCACTGGGATAATGTGTAGAGATTAAGGCACTACCCAACTAAGACATTTTAGTTTCTTCACAGAGATTTCTGGAAAGTGTTTTAACCCCTAAGTATAATTGCCATAAAATTAAAGATGCTGAATGGGGAGGTAGAGTGTATTGTGGTGTGAGCATGTCAAACTTCCAACATGGCTAGGGTCCCAATATTTAAGAAGCCATAATCCAAAAAAAAAAAAGCAGCCTTAATCTATATTATCTATATTTATGATTAGTTCTAATTTGTGTTCGCTTTTTTGTTGTTGTTGCCAAAGCCTTTTTTTTTATTTTTTATTTTTTTATGAAATTTATTGACAAATTGGTTTCCATACAACACCCAGTGCTCATCCTAAAAGGTGCCCTCCTCAATACCCATCACCCACCCTCTCCTCCCTCCCACCCCCCATCAACCCTCAGTTTGTTCTCAGTTTTTAACAGTCTCTTATGCCAAAGCCTTTTTTTTTTTTTTCAACGTTTTATTTATTTTTGGGACAGAGAGAGACAGAGCATGAACGGGGGAGGGGCAGAGAGAGAGGGAGACACAGAATTGGAAACAGGCTCCAGGCTCTGAGCCATCAGCCCAGAGCCCGACGCGGGGCTCGAACTCACGGACCGCGAGATCGTGACCTGGCTGAAGTCGGACGCTTAACCGACTAAGCCACCCAGGCGCCCCTCCAAAGCCTTTTTAAAACAACTTTGTTTTGAAATAACCTCAAACACAGAGAAATTTGAAGAATTATACAGAAAGCTGCTGTATAACCTTTATGCATTGCCTTGATCATTAATGTCTTGCCACATTTATCATTCTTTTTCTCTCATCTTCATATTTATGTATGTGTGCCTGTATATCAATTTCCATACATGTAAATATTTCTGAGCTATATAAAAGATGCAGATATGTTTCTTTATCCCCAAATACTTCAGTGCATATTTCTTAAGAACAAGGGCATTCCCTGTGCAATTATCAAAAGTGGAAAATTAACTTTGACATAATATTATTATCTAATCTATGGACCTTGTTCAAATTGTGCTAATTGTCCAATTACTATCTTTCATATAGTTGGGCTTTTGGATATGACTCTCTCAGACTTCAGATAAAGCATAGATAACCAAAAACAAGAGATCCCTTTTAGTGGAAACAGGTGGCTTTTCCTATACTGGGATTACTTATTCTCTTGTGTAAATATAAACTTTGACCTGCAAAGAGAATTCTGAAGGCTTCCTTTCAGGGAAGCTTCCCTAGCATCTCTTCTAAGTCATAGTTAATGTTAAATAGCAGACCTCTTGGTTCTTTAAAGACTTTCCACCAATTTCTGACCTCCCCCTGGATGGTCCCACAAATAGTTCCCAACAAACACTTCACTCAGTGTGAGGCTTCTGCCATTATTTTTTCCAAATCTGCTCTCATTCCTAGGTGGTGTCAATCCCTCAACATGCAACACCATACTGCCAGTGTTGGTCCTTGTATTTTGTTGCTTCCTATTTGATTACCCTGAGAGATTTCACTGGATTGTGTGATCCTGAAATCTGGATGAGACCTGGCACTGTGCTCTAATTTTCTTTTCTGTATGCACTGTTTCCACACTCCTTTCTCTCCCTGATAAACCCTCCCTCTCCTCCAAGACATTTCCATGCCCATTAGAGCTCTAAGTCAGCCCTTTGGGCCTGAGATTCCTAATTCACTCTGAAGCTTTTACCACCCATACTTATCCTGCCAGGATGAGGCTGGTTTCATGGTGTAAACCTCCTGTGACACTGATTCTTGGAGACCAGCCTGTGTGTCTCATGTTATAGAAAATACATGAAAATTTACAGGTCCACATATATGTTCACACACATACACATGTACTATGTGACACTTTAACTGAGACCCTTATACTGCCCGCATTAGAACCTGTTATCTTATTCTTCATGTGAGGCAGGAGATGGATTCGATATTAGATTTGATATTTGTTTTATTGTTTTTTTTAAAGTTTATTTCTTTTGAGAGAGGGGGGTGGTAGAGGAAGAGAAAGAGAGAATCCCAAGCAGGCTCTGCACTTCAGCATGGGGCTCAACGTGGCGCTGAAACTCACAAACCATGAGATCATGACCTGAGCAGACAAGAGGTGGACATTTAACCAACTGAGCCACGAAAGCACCCCAACATTAGATTTGTTTGTTACTGTTCAGATAGCTAGTTTAAACTTTTTCAGCCAGCCACCCCTAATCTCATGAGATATCTATCTATCTATCTATCTATCTATCTATCTATCTATCTATAAACTTATATATATGTAATTGAGCTGCTATTGATGGCAAGCTAGAGCGAGTCAGATGCTAGCAAGACAGGCAGAAGAATAGTTTGTGAGTCACAGAGCCTGCAAAACTAGGTGCTCAATGCTTTTTTGCTGAATAAATGACAAAATAAAGAATACTTAATTTAAAAATATGCTAGGTCTAGCTCCAAGAAATTAGAGCATTTCAAACAAAGTGCCTACCTGCAATTTTGATAAGATTCTTTTGAACGACCCTTCTTAGGTTAGCAAATGTTCAAGAGATAAACAGGGGGTTAAGCTTTCAATGCTCATGAGAAAGCAAATTACAGTATTTTTATTAAAGTCACATAATTTTGACAATTAAAAACTAGATACGTATTGACCGCTAATTATCTATATTCACATATTTAGAAAAGGATTTTTAAGTAAATGCTACTAGTTGGCCCAGATAAATACCTTTTCATTTCTATATATTTATTTTAAATTGCTACTTAAAAACCACTCTGTTTTTTTTTCCTAGAGGTCGGAAATCTTCCCTGTCATTCTTATAGTGGGCAGCAATGCTATGGAGCTTTCCACATGTATGACCTGTGCTAATTGTTTAGCGTTCTCTAAAATCACTGTATCTGACCTGCTTGGTACTTCTCAAGCTCCTGACTGCTGGGTTTCTTCCTAGTTTTTTCTCTTTAACTTTCAATTTGATTTTATAAAAGGAACCACAAATTTCCTGATGTGGACTCTTTGGTTCTTTCATTTTCTCTTTGATTGATTGCGTTAATTTTTAAAAATTAACAAGCTTTATTTTTTAGAATGGTTTTAGGTTCACAAAAACCTGAGGAAGTAGAGAGAGTTTCCACATCTCTCCCATTACTGTAGCATCTTCCCCATCATCCATACCCCCATTAATGTGATACATTTGTTGCAATCCATGAAACAACACTGGTACATCATTATCAAAAAAATCCCCATAGTTTACATTAGGATTCATTCTTGGGGTTGTGTATTCTATGGGTTTTGACAAATGTATAATGACATGTATCCATGACTATGGTATCACACAGAGTAGTTTCACTTCCTTAAAAATCTCCTGTGCTCCACCTACTCATCTCTCCCTCCCCCCAACCTCTGACAACCACTCATCTTTTTTTACTCGCTCCATAGTTTTGCCTTTTCTAGAATGTCATATAGTTAGAACCGTACAGTATGTAACATTTCCACATTGGATTCTTTATCATGGCTTCATAGCTCATTTCTTCTTACTGCCAAAGAATTTTTCATTATCTGAATGTACCAGTCTATTGTTTCATTCACCTCCTGAGAGACACTGGTTACTCTATATCTTTGATAGCATTTGGTATTATCTGTGTTTTGAATTTTAGCTATTGTTATTTTGATTTGAAATTCTTTAATGATGTATGGTGTTGAGCATTTTTTTCATGTCTATTTATCACCTGTATTTCATCTTTATTGAGGTGTCTAATTCAGATTTTTTGCCCATTTTTAAATTGGGTTCATTTTCTTATTTTCGAGTTTTAAGAGTTTACTGTATATTTTGAATAATAGTTCTTTATTAAACATGTCTTCTGCAGATATTTTTTTCCCAGACTATGGCTTGTTTTCTCATCTTCTTCACAGTGTCTTTTGCAAAACAGAAGTTTTTTATTTTAATGAAATCCAACTTAACAATTTTTTCTTTCATGGATTAAGCCTTTTGTGTTGCATCTAAAAAGTCTTGCTGAACCTAAAATCATCTAGATTTTCTTTTATGTTATCTGTTGAGAATTTATAGTTCTATGTTTTATATTTAAGGTTGTGATCTGTTTTGAGTTAATTTTTGTGAAGCATGAAGGGTGTAAGGTCTATGTCTACATTCTTTTCTCTTTCTTTCTTTCTTTCTTTCTTTCTTTCTTTCTTTCTTTTTGCATGTGGATGTCCAATTGTTACACCAATAGTTGTTGAAAAGACTATCCTTTCTCCATTGAATTGCCTTTTGCTCCTTTGTCAAAGGTCATTTGACTATATCTATGTGCGTTTATTTCTGGACTCTCTATTGTGTTCCATTGATCTATTTGTCTATTCTTTTGCCAGTACCTCACTGTGTTTGTTAGATTTAAAGTAAGTCTTGAAGTTGGGTATATCAGTACTTCAACTTTGTTCTTTTCCTTCAATATTGTGTTGGCTATTCTGGTCTTTGGTGTCTCAATATAAACGTTAGAATCAATTTGTTGATATCAACAACAACAACAACAAAAAAACCTGACTGGAATTTTTACTAAAGTTACCCTGAATCTATAAATCTACTTGGGAAGAATTGGAGTCTTAAAAATATTGGACAATATTAATAGTATTAAACTTCCTTTCTATAAACATGGAATATCTCTCCATATATTTACTTAATTTATTTCATCAGAGTTTTGTAGCTTTCCTCATGTAGGTATCTATCTATCTATCTATCTATCTATCTATCTATCTATCTAGTTAGATTTATACCTAAGTATTTTTCTCTCTCTCTTGCTCTTTCTGATACTAACGTAAATAGTATTATAATTTTAATTACAAATTCCAGTTGTTCCTTGCCAGTATATAGGAAAGCAATTAACTTTTGTATATTAACCTTATGTTCTGCAAACTTGCTATAATTGCTTATTAGTTTCTGGAGGTTTATTTTTTGTTGTTCTTTGGGATTTTCTACATAGACAATCAGGGCATCTGCCAACAAAGACAATTTTATTTTTTCCTTACCAGTCTATATACTTTTTATTTCCTTATCTTATTGCATTAGCTGGGACTTCCAGTACAATGTTGACTAAGAGAGATATGGGGACATCCTTGCCTTGTTTCTGACCTCAGTGGGAAAGCATTTAATTTCTCATGACTAAATATGATGTTAGATGTTAGTTTTTTGTAGATTTTCTTTATCAAGTTGAAGAAATTCCCCTTTATTCCTAGTTTGCTGAGTTTATTATGAATAGTATTAGATTTTATCAGATGGTTTTCTTTGCATCTACTGATATGATCATGTGATTTTTTTTCTTCTTTAGCCTTTAGTTGTGATGAATTATAATAATTGATTTTTAAATGTTGAACCAGCTTTGCATACCTGGAATAAATTCCACTTGATTCCACTTTTATATATATTGGATTCAATCTGTTAATACCTTGTTGAGGACTTTTGCATCTGTATTTATGAGAGGTATTGGTCTATAGTTTCCTTTCTTGTAATGTCTTTTCAGGTTTTGGTATTAGGATAGCATTGACCTTATGGAATGAGTTAGGAAGTATTTTCTCTCTTTTTGTCTTTTGGAAGAGATTGCAGAGAATTGGTGTAATTTCTGATTTAAATGTTCACTAGAATTTACCAGTGAACCCCTCTGGGCTTATTTATTTATTTATTTTTCCTCTCCTAGTTTAGAGTATTCTTGAAGAGAGAGATGAAAGCCATCAATGTTGTCTCTTCCAATGAATGCCAGTGTTGACCTTTGCTAGGTTTACTGGTGATCTTACTATTATATCATCTGCTACTCCTTAAGATCTATATATTCTTTAAAAATTTAATGTTTATTTTTGAGACAGAGAGAGACAGAGCATGAAGAGGAGAGGGACATAGAGAGAGGGAGACACAGAATCTGAAGCAGGCTCCAGGCTCTGAGCTGTCAGCACAGAACCTGATGTGGGACTCAAACTCACCAACTGTGAGATCATGGCCTGAGCTGAAGTCGGAAGCTCAACTGACTGAGCCACCCAGGCGCCCCTAAAATCTACATTCAAAAGGAAAATAGGGGCACCTGGGTGGCTCAGTCGGTTAAGCAATTAAGTGTCTGACTTCAGCTCAGGTCATGATATTGCAGTCCGTGAGGTCAAGCCCTGCATTGGGCTCTGTGTTGACAGATCAGAGCCTGGAGCCTGCTTTGGATTCTGTGTCTCCCTCTCTCTCTGCCCCTCCCCACTGCTCACGCTCTCTCTCTTTCTCAAAAATAAACAAAGATTTAAAAAATTTGTTTAAAAAAGAAAGGAAAATAAAACCCTACATATTTTTACAATTAAGTTCTCCTTTTCTCCTCATCTAAATAGACTTAGAATTTCTGCTTCAAGCTTCTGATCAAAATACTTACTTTTCGTTCTTTCCAAACCTGAGTTTTTAAAAGTTTTTGAGCATTATTTAAATATTTTGAACTCAGTTTCACAGTGATCATTTCACTTGGGCATAAAGGTTGAGACTCTTATGTTTTACTATCCTGCATTGGTATTACTACTTGTGTGCATATTGTGACTGGAAAGACAAAAGATCAGCAATACTTTTTATATCAACTACTAATGAAATGATTATAGTTTTAATTTCAGACTCCTTTGGTGAGCTGCCCTTTATAAAAGGGTAAAACCAGCCTGCATATGAGTGATTGCTGTGCTATAATTTAGGACTGATACGCTAGTGTTTCCTATTCATTGTATCCAAATTACATGTCAGGCACTTTATATATAACACCTCATTTATCCTTACAACAACCCTATATTCCTCATTATTCACTGAGAAAAAAATCATGTTGTGGTGAAAAAGCTTGCCACACATCATACAATGACAAAGTCAGAATTTGAACTCAAGTCTGTCTGATACCAGGCCATGTTTCTAATGCCTATGGTAAATAACCTCATTTAATAAGTATATATTGAACCCATAAAATGTTAGATACTATTACGGTATGATACAAAGTTTTTTAAAGGTGTGGTCCATTCTTTCATAAGACGTATAATTTAATTAGAGATACAAAAAGATGCAAATGAAGCACCTTAAAACACAAGGGAGGGGAAAAAAGTATGAATTTGCGATGGCTAAAGGCATTATGGAGGTTGTGATGCTCAGACTAGGGTTTATATGAAGAACAGATTATAGAGACATGGATAGGATATGGCAGGCCACTGAGGAATAGCACAGAATGGACAAAGGTGAAAGTAAATGAGTAAAAGGTGCATTCAGTTGTAGCTTTATGACAGAAGGGTCAGTATTTGATTCATTTATGATTCTAGAGCACCCAATGTGATACATAATAACCAGGAATTCAGTAAATGTTTGTGAAGTGAGACATTGAAGAATTATGCCTGAAAGTGGATGGGTTTGAATGTTTTGGAGGAGACATAATGAAACAAGTATTGGAAAGAAATAAACTAAGATGGGGGAGAGAAAGATGACAGGGAAACTAATTAGTAAGACTATTACAAAAATCTAGTTATGAGGCAACAAGAGTATCTCCCAGCCTAAAAAGAAAATCTAGACTATAAGATCTTAACTTTTGCTTGACACCATCAGAGTTGGTAAGTTCACAGGGCAGCCAATTAGTCTGAAATCTAAGAAAAGACAGGTGCCTCCAAGAAGCTGGAAGGTGAGCACTGACTTACTAGTGGCAAAGTATGGACAGAATTAGGGCTGCAATAGTAAGAAGCATTAAGCTAAAATTTTTTAAGAAATTGCTAAATAGACCCTAGCTGCTGCAGACAGGGCTATTGGCACTCATTTGTAGGATTTTCTCCATGACTTTCTACGGGGCACTGTAGAGAAAGATCGAAACATAAGAGATCTGGAAAAGTGTCCAAGGAAAAGGTTTTATCCTGGATGAGAACTTTGTCTCCTATAGAACAAAGTCTTAGGCCACTGGGAGAAAGGCAGCAAACCCTGTTGTCCCAAGGCACAGGGAAGGCCCACTGCTGCTTGGAGGAAGGTAAAAGAAAAGCCTGTCTCTGGGGAGGGGCAGAAAACTTCCCTGACTCAGTGCCATTTGAGGACTCCTGCTGCTGGAGGAGAGCAGAAAACAGTGACCTGCAGAAGTCTCGCCTGAGACACAGAGTGCAGCTTAGCTGCCATGGGAAAGAAGATGGTTGATCAACTAAGCTCCACTGCCAAGACTCAAGCA
The DNA here is from genome assembly GCF_022837055.1 of Prionailurus viverrinus. Classification (NCBI taxonomy): domain Eukaryota; kingdom Metazoa; phylum Chordata; class Mammalia; order Carnivora; family Felidae; genus Prionailurus; species Prionailurus viverrinus. Next base: position 87,338,796 of record NC_062568.1, read on the forward strand.
CACAGGACCTACCTGAGAATGAGGCTGGACCAGGACAACAGAGAACCTCCGAGCCCCTGCCCCCACTAATAAGTAAACCCTGTCCAACATGGGGGTGGGGGGAAGGACAAGAGTGTGGAGAGAAATACTTTCTAAGGCACGGGCATAGGGGTGTCTGAAAGCTGAGTACAGAGTAAGGAGGGAAAACCTTTCTCTTTTTGGTGCTGTTTAGAGGATAAACTGTAGGGAGGTGAAGATCCTGTCGAGGAGCCCAGATAGCAACTTAAATAGGGCGGCAGCAGTTGAGCAGGTATACAGTGATCGGATTTTGATTTTGTTTCTAAGCCAGAGCCTACAGGATTTGCTGATATATTAGATATAGGATGTAAGAAAAATATAGGAGTCGAAGATGACTGAAGCTTTTGAACTGAGTAGTTGAAAGGTGGGTTTGGGAGGTTAGGGGGCAAATTAAGAGTTCTAGATATTTATTGTAGAAAACTATTCATAACCATTTAGAAATTTCATAATTATCTCCACATTACCCTTCATATCCTTGTGTATAGGTGCTAAAGGAAAGGCTTGCAGAACTGAAGGCATTCTTATCAAGGTGCTTCTTCCATGAACTGAACATTTCCCTGGTCCTTTTATACTAGTGGGCCTTGCTGTCTAGTTTTGCAACATGGGGAGATTTTCTCTTCATCCATAGTCTTGGTTGGTAGAAAATGTGACTTGAGACTTTAGAGATGATATTTACCACTGTGTTTCAAACCTTGTAACTAGATTTGCAACTTTTATGGTTCCTTAATTTTTTGATGTCATCTTCCCTTCTCAATCTGGAGTCAGCAGTGCGTGCGGATTCATATGCTAACACGTCTTTTCAAGTAGGAATTACAAACTTTATTGGAAGAAAAGGGGATATCGAGGATATTAGGAAATGGTTTCATTATTCAGTCCCTCAGAACTATTTATGATGCTCATAAGGGAAATTGTGTTTCAAAATAAAATGGATCTGCAGGTATTATTTTTTATTGGCTTAAAATGGAAGGGACAAACTGTTCCTCTTCAAACTAGCTTCCCATGGTAATCTGACCATAGGAAATGAAGTAGTGCTTAATTGCTGAGGGTGGGGAAGAACTACTTTCTTCAAAATGGGAAATGTTTAGGAGCAGGATTGTAGAAACTTCAAGAATGCAGCCTTCCAGCCACCAGGATCACAATCCTGAAGTGCTACAAGGCTCACAATGAGGTTTGCAGACAGTGTCCCTCAAAACAACTGAAACGCTTGTTGAACATTCAGTTTCTTGGGCTTCATCCCAGATCTCCTGCTTCACATTCTGATGTTGGGGCCAGGACTTAGCATTTTTAAAAAGTGATAACCCCAAGTTTAGGTCTCTAGTGTACCCTGCAGCTTCTGGTTTTCTCATTTGTGTCTCTCCCAAATAGTAGTATTTACCATGTATTGAATGTTGATTATGTATCAAGCATTTTGAAAATGTTATCTCTTTGAAATTTCACCCTTAAAAGAGTATATAGTCATGTTTGCAGATGGGAGTTATATTCAGAGAGGTTACATAGATTGCTCAAGTTTATATAGCTGATGAGTTGGGAATCTGGATTTGTTTCTACGTTTGTGGATTTCAAAGTCTACACATTTCCTGTTGTGCTTTGTGCTTCTCATATAAGTCAATATTTTTAGGCCATATATCAACTACTTGGAATTACCCAAACCAGCAAATTCCTGTGTAGTCAGCAGAATTGAGTGCTGTTATTATTCTGATTAATAAAGTCACTATGGTACATATAAAATACCGGCATTCAAAACCTAGAATAAGACCTACATAAAATAATATCAAATGAATTTAATTTTCTTTGATAATGCCAAAGGTACTGGAGTATTTTGCAGTACTCTGAGATTATTATTATGAACCTCAATTATCATTATACAGTATTGAACAAAAGAATTATATTCATTTTAGTGTTCTTGTTCTTTGGATAATTAATAACAGACAACACATGGAGTTCCATATGACAAAAATGAATGCTGTGTTTTGTAAATTCAAAGAACATGCAAATCTTCTATCAACTCTATTCATTCTATGAGCAAGGGCAGCCTTTTTCCAAAGGATATTGCTAGCTTATGTCAGTGTTTTCCAAATCTGGCTTTATAGCAAAATCAGCCATATGGATTACAGGTTATAAAAGGCTGGAAAATTCTTAAAAATACAGATTCCTGGGTTTTACTGCTAAAGATTTTGATTTGGCAAGTCTTAAGTGGAGCCAGAGAATCACTGTTCAGAAAGCTTCCAAGTGATTCTCATGGAAGCCAAGTTTGGGAATATCTGGCTCCTGTAATTTGAAGATGAATGAATTTGAAGATGATACTAGGAGTATACAGTCACTCAAAATACCTTCATAATATGTTTTCAAACTCTAAAATTTCTCTTTGGGACAGCCATTCATTTAGATTCTTCCCTTTGAAAACTGCTTTTACCAGAGTCTTACCTTTGTGAATACATGAAACTAAGACATAAAGTATTTGTGGCTTCTGGTGCTTTCCTCTCTCAAGAGTGAGGCTGCATAAGAGAATTTTTGAGAGAATAAGGGAGTGGAAGATTGTGGGCACATGGATGGGTTCAGAATATCAAAGTGAGGATTACCAAAACCAAACTGGTCCATTCTGTACATATGCCTAGAATAGTATTAGTATTAGTTAGTTTTGTGAGTTAGTTTTTGTTAGTTGTCTTCAAGGTTAGTATTGTCTTCAAGTCAGTATTTGTTGTTTTTCAAGTTAAGGCACATATTTCCAGAATCCTTTGAGTGTAACTCCTTTTTTCAATATTCTTAGAAAGAAGAGGGAACATTGTTTCCTGCTGTTTAAACTATTTCTAGTCTCAGACTTGGAATTATGGGACATTGGCATCCTGTTTTGTGAGATCAATAATTCCTGCTCATAACCATTCAACTTCAAGGAAAAGTTGATTAGAGATTTCCAGAAAATAGAAAAGAAAAAGAGGAATTATGTTTCCCTGGTGTGTTCTGAAATGCAGTGGCACCCCAGACCACTGATAAAGATATGTTACATTTTTGGAGGGGGAAGGGTCCTAAGTCTCCATAACATTTTAAACTGAGAACATTTTTTATGTGTTATATGGTACCATGAATGTTTTTACCATGAATCTGATTGGTATATTCCTCCTGGATTTTTAGACAGTGGCTCAATATTTATTTTGGTTTGTTATATCCCCCAAATAAAAATGTGTACATATGTAATTATAGTCAACAAACAAACCATTTTACTAATTGGGTAGAGGTACTTTTTTCTAATAAAAAAATTATTTAAGGAGCGCCTGGGTGGCTCAGTCGGTTGAACGTCGATTTTGGCTCAGGTCTGATCTCACTTGAATCTTGAGTTCAAGCCCTGCATTGGGCTCTGTGCTGATAGCTTAGAGCCTGGAGCCTACTTCAGATTCTGTGTCTCCCTCTCTCTCTGACGCTCTCCCGCTCACACTCTGTGTCTCTCTCGCTCTCAAAAAAAAATAAACATTAAAATTTTTTTAAAATTATTTAATCAGTTTTTTTTACCAGAAGGATGGAGGGAAGCACTGGTTATCTGTATCTTGAGTATGGTTGCTAGTTTCCAGTTTGCCAGTATTACTTAAGGACAGGTTCTGTTTGCTTGTTAGATATCACATGAGGGAGAGCCTACAGAATCAAGGACTAGCCATAACCCAAAGACATCTGGATTCAAAGAGAATCTGATTTATAAAGAAAGAAACACTAGGGGCAAAAGCAAGAATATTCTGAAAGGAACAATTGTTTCAGGAGTTTAAAAATATTTTGATAAAATGTTGCTGTGCCCTTTCCCTCAATATTTAGACTCTGTAACAGGTGGACATGGGACACCTAGAATAAGAGACTATATATCCCAGATTCTGTTATAATCACTGGCTAAGTTCCAGCCAATGCAGCATATGCAGAGTTGCTTGTGAACATTCTGGAAGGAGTCCTTAAAAGAGGAGTTTTAGGGGCGCCTGGGTGGCTCAGTCGGTTAAGCGTCTGACTTCAGCTCAGGTCATGATCTCGCGGTCCGTGAGTTCCAGCCCCGCGTCGGACTCTGTGCTGACAGCTCAGAGCCTGGAGTTTGTTTCAGATTCTGTGTCTCCCTCTCTCTCTGACCCTCCCCCGTTCATGCTCTGTCTCTCTCTGTCTCAAAAATAAATAAACGTTAATTTTTTTTTTTAAAAGAGGAGTTTTATCACATTTTTTTTCTTTCTTTCTTTCTTTCCATCTTCTGGCTGACTGGAGTGGTTGGTGCTAGAGGAGCCATTTTGGAATGTGATGTAGAAACTGTATATAGAAGATAGCAGAACAATAAGATAAAGGAAACTTTGGCCTAGGTTATTGTGTATTCACATATCAGCTTGTCATGGCCTGCTAACCTGTAATTATACATGGAACAGAATGCACTGTTATTTAGTTGAGGGACATTTAGCACCATGGTAAAGAGCATAGACTCAGAAATCAGAAACCAGACTTGTTTGAATCTTGAGTCTATTTCTTACTAGCTATGTGACATTGAACAAATTAAAGTAATGAATGATGCTTCCATATCCTGTTATAAAATAGGTTAATTATAACATTTAACTCATGAATTTGCTGTAAGGATTAAATGGGACAGTGTTTATAAAATACATAGATAGCAGTGTCTGGCACATGGAAAGCTATAAATAATAGCTATTATTATTTGAGCTATAATTATTTTTATACTTTTGAGATCACAGAAGAAACTAATCCTAATTAACGCAGATGCTTTGGTACGTACAATAGTGCCTGGTACAAAGTGGGTGCTTAATTAATATTTGGAATGAATTTCTGTTTACCTTTAAGTTCACATACTATAACAACCTGAAAAGTGACATTAAAGAATATTGCAGCATTCATTAACCATTTGAATTATGAGCAAACCAATTAGAGACCAAAAAGGATTATTAGCTTTGTGTTCAGGTGATTACCTGGATATAGTAGTGTTCTTGGTACGGAATCCCAAGCATCAATGGCCATTAACCACATACAAGTTCAGCAACTGCTCACATGGTCACTGCTCTCAGTTCTCAGTCCTGTGCATCTGTCACGGCATAAGGCTGTTAACCCATTGAAGGCTCCTCTGTTCCTGGCATGTGTACAGACTATCCCTGTGGCACCAGCCATTGGGATACACTCAGAAAAGACCAATCCATTTATTATTAACCATATAAAGACCATAATTAAGAAGGAAGTCCACAGCCAAGAAAATGCCATAATTTACTGAATTAAAACAAATTACTCAAAAACAGAATTATTCAATATTGAGGAAAGAGGTGCTTAGCTATTGTCTTTTTTTCTAAGCACCAATAATTTGGGTCCACCAAACTTTAAGAGTGAGTTCTATTTTGTAAACTAGCCCTATGTTCATACCCTATATGTATGACATGCTTTTTCAAGTAGTGTTGAAGGGAACATATGATCTCCATTCTATTATTTCTCCAAATATAGAACATACAAAACTTCAGGAAAAGTGTATGACATCTGTAATATTTATAGATTTCTATTAAAAGCTTTGCTACTATATAGAGCATACAGTTAGTTTCAAGTTGCTCTTTTGTAATCAGTCCATACATTTTCTTTAAAGTTACTATAAATTAGACCTACACTATCTAGAATTTGACTGCCTTATAAAGAAGATGAAAGAGTCTATAGTATAGGTATAAAACTGATAAAGAAATGTATCTGACTCAACAATAGTATACCTGGTATTTTCTTTCCCTTATATGCACAGTTTAAAAAATTTCATTACTCAATGGCGCAATTTTGCATTTAAATATGAATTCATTTAATTTTGCTTTGCAATCAGGTAAATTAGTGAGAAGGAATCTAAACAATATGCTTTAATTGCGTTTATAAATTATTCTCTCTGTCCTTCATGAGCATTCTTTCTTTTTTAGATATTGAAATGTAGTGTCTAAATATAAAGTGCAGTAACATCTGGTTCTAATTGCCGGTTTGAATAATATAGACAGACCTTCAACATTTCATGCTTTTGAAAGGATGCATTTAGTAGGAGGTACTGAGTCAAAGGTTGTAAAAATTTTGTGCCACTAAAAATAGTTGAAATCTCAGATGCATTTAAAATGGAAATTACCACTTTCTGAGCAAATAATTCCTTCAACATAAGGTGTATGTATGCTAGAAATGGTTCATCAAAAGAATCTTTTTGCTTTTTTTTATATCTTATATATCATCATTCTTAAAACCACAGTACTTTTATTTTTTACAGAGTCTAATTCTTATTCAAATCCTGAAGTAAACATTCAATTCAAAAATCACTGAATCCACATGTAACGCAAAGTTTTATGTTTAGGGTTATCTTTTAGATTATTTTTAGATTAACCATGATAAGCTGGAGTAGAACAGCTCAGTTGCCCTCATGGATTGAGGCAGATTGGTTGTTGTACTGGCAGGACTGTGTGCCCAAATGTGTGTGTATCTTAGGAATTATGTGTGACAGATCACCGTCTCATCAAAAAGTCCCAAGGAGTGCATATTTATATGTTTAAGCCTTTCTTCCTTCTTCCTTGACCATAAACATCTTTCCCCAAATACTTATCCCATTCATAACTGTTTTCCAAGTTCTGATTTTGTAGCTTTATTGCTGCAACACTCTTGAGAAAGAAATATAAATGTAAAAAACTTTCATCTGATAAACTCTCCATGAATAACTCTTGTCTTATGCTTAAATCAATACAATAATCTGATGTCTTAGAACATTATTGTATTAGATAATTCAGTAGGTAATAATGTATTTGGACATATAATTGTATTTAGAATAAAATCTAGTATATATCTGAATTCAAGATGTCCTTACAAAGAAGCATTACTCCCTTTCTTGAAGGTCAGTGCCACTGAGAAGGTCATCTGAATGTTCAGGAGGTGTCTCTTTATAAAACTTATTGGGCACCTGAGACCATGTGGGCTGTGAACATTCTGAGATGTTGAAAATGACCACTTCTGAAATAGTATTTTACAATTCATCTTGGCAGATTCCTGCTTTGAAATTATCAATTAAACTGATATTTTGAACTGATTATTATGGTGACCATTTGAGATAGACCAACATCTCTCTCCATGGTATGACAGCAATGGGCCTGCTGCTTAGTGCTGGGTGTAAAACTCATTGTGTTTAAGACTTGGAGCCAGACTTCTGGGTTCAAACCCAGATTTTCTATTTATTAGATGTGTTACCTTGAGTAATTTATTGTTTATTTATTTATTTTTTGAGAGAGAGACCAAGAGCAAGCTGGAGAGGGGCAGAGAGAGAGAGAGAGGGAGACACAGAATCCTAAGTAGGCTCCAGGCTCCAAGCTGTCAGCACAGAGCCTGATGCAGGGCTCAAACTCACGGACTGTGAGATCATGACCTGAGCCAAAGTCAGACGCTTAACCAACTGAGCCATCCAGGCACCCCTGTTACCTTGAGTAATTTAACTACCTTCATTGCACCTCATTTTCTCATCTGTAAAATGAGAAGAATAATAGTTCTTACTTCACAGATGGTAGTGATACTTCAATGAGTTAAATTACATTAACTGCTTATTATTACTGAGATTATTTTGGGCTCTTTTTTTTTTAAATGACTTTATTGAGAAGCTAGGATCTAAGTAATCTCTCCATAGGCATATTCTAAGCAGAAAACTTGGTCAGGAAAGCAGATGTGAAGGTGAAGAATTCAATGCAGAAGGTATGAGCCAACTCTAAACCAGCACCAGCAATGAATCTAGTCAGCCTTTTTTGGAAACAGACCCAAGGCAACTAGTCATAGCTCAGACATTTTGATCCCCTGGACCAAAAAGATTGTGAATCTGCCCCAATGTCTATAGGGAAAAAGTTTTTACCCACTAAAACCTCTTAGGAACCACGCCTTCTAGTAATACACAAGCTCAGGTTGTGGTTCTGTCACAATTTCTGTGAGTTCTGGTCCCTGGGTTAGAGTAATGCTCAAATTCCTCCTATCATATTAATCTTTCTTCCTAACTCAGTTGCCAGAGACTTCTTGACTGGAAGAACTTCACAGTAGTCAATGGTTTTATAGCATGCAAATTAGCACCTTATGCACTGTGAAAATGCCCCCAAAATATGGCTGTTAAAAATACTACTAATGATGATCTCCTGATAATCTCAGCTATTGTTAAATAAAATTGGTTGAGCATATAACTAACATGGAATGAGGTGTTACACTTTGTCAATTTTGATTAATGGAAATTTTAAGGAATAAATATCTCTATTAACGTTTTGCTCCTTTATTTTACTATCCTACTGGAAAACATCATTCAATTTAAAGGGAAGTTTTAGTTTCGAGCATGATTTGTTGCAATTAATGCAACTGCCTGGCTCAGGTCCTAAACATTTATTTTTTATTTTTTATTATTTATTTTTCCTTTAAATTTACATCCAAGTTAGTTAGCATGTAGTGCAACAATGATTTCAAGAGTGGATTACTTAATGCCCTTTAGCCATTTAGTCCATCCCCCCTCCCACAACCCCTCCAGCAACCCTCAGTTTGTTCTCCATATTTATGAGTCTCTTCTGTTTTGTCCCCATTCCCTGTTTTTATATTATTTTTGTTTTCCTTCCCTTATGTTCATCTGTTTTGTCTCTTAAAGTCCTCATATGAGTGAAGTCATATGTTTTTTGTCTTTCTCTGACTGACTAATTTCACTTCTCATGATACCCTCCAGTTCCATCCACATAGTTGCAAATGGCAAGATTTCATTCTTTTTGATTGCCGAGTAATGCTCCATTGTATATATATACCACATCTTCTTTTTCCATTCATCCATAGATGGACATTTGGGCTCTTTCCATACTTTGGCTATTGTGGATAGTGCTGCTATAAACAAGGGGGTGCCTGTGTCCCTTCGAAACAGCATACCTGTATCCCTTGGATAAATACCTGGTAGTGCAATTGCTGGGTCATAGAGTAGTTCTATTTTTAATTTTTTGAGGAACCTCCATCCTGTTTTCCAGAGTGGCTGCACCAGCTTGCATTCCCACCAGCAATGCAAAAGAGATCCTCTTTATCCTCATCCTCACCAACATCGGTTGTTGCCTGAGTTGTTAATGTTAGCCATTCTGACAGGTGTAAGGTGGTATTGATTTGTATTTCCCTGATGATGAGTGATGTTGAACATTTTTTCATGTGTCGGTTGGCCATCTGGATGTCTTCCTTGGAGAAGTGTCTATTTATGTCTTTTGCCCATGTCTTCACTGGATTATTTGTTTTTTGGGTGTTGAGTTTGATAAGTTCTTTATAGATTTTGGATACTAACCCTTTATCTGATATGTTGTTTGCAAATATGTTCTCCCATTCTGTCGGTTGCGTTTTAGTTTTGCTGATGGTTTCCTTTGCTGTGCAGAAGCTTTTTATTTTGATGAGGTCCCAGTAGTTCATTTTTGCTTTTGTTTCCCTTGCCTCCAGAGACGTGTGGAGGAAGAATTTGCTGCGGCCAGGATCAAAGAGGTTTTTGCCTGCTTTCGTCTCGAGGATTTTGGTGGCTTCCTGTCTTATGCTGAGGTCTTTCATCCATGTTGAGTTTATTTTTGTGTATGGTGTAAGAAAGTGGTTCAGGTTCATTCTCTGCATGTCACTGTCCAGTTTGCCCAGCACCACCTACTGAAGAGACTGTCTTTATTCCATTGGATATTCTTTCCTGCTTTGTCAAAGATAATTTGGCCATACATTTGTGTGTCCGTTTCTGGGTTTTATTCAGTTCCATTCATCTGAATGTCTGTTTTTGTGCCAGTACCATACTGTCTTGATGATTACAGCTTTGTAGTATAGCTTGAAGTCTGGGATTGCAGTACTTTCTGCTTTGATTTTCTTTTTCAAGATTGCTTTGGCTATGCGGGGTCTTTTCTGGTTCCATACACATTTTAGGATTATTGGTTCTAGCTCTGTGAAGAATACTGGTGTTATTTTGACAGGGATTGCACTGAATATGTAGATTGCTTTGGGTAGTATCGACATTTTAACAGTACTTGTTCTTCCTATCCAGGAGCATGGAATCTTTTTGCACTTTTTTTTGTGTCTTCTTCAATTTCTTTCATAAGCTTTCTATAGTTTTCAGTGTATAGATTTTTCACCTCTTTGGTTAGATTTATTCCTAGGTATTTTATGGTTTCTGGTGCAACTGTAAATGGATCGATTCCTTGATTTCTCTTTCTGTCGCTTCATTGTTGGTGTATAGGAATGCAACCGATTTCTGTGCATGGATATTATATCCTGCAACTTTGCTGAATTCATGGATCAGTTCTAGCAGTTTTTTTGGTGGAATCTTTTGGGTTTTCCATATAGAGTATCATGTCATCTGTGAAGAGTGAAAGCTTGACCTTCTCCTGGCTGATCTGGATGCCTTTTATTTCTTTGTGTTGACTGATTGCAGAGGTTAAGACTTCCAATACTATGTTGAATGGCAGTAGTGAGAGTGGACATCGCTGTCTTGTTCCTGACCTTAGGGGGAAAGCTCTCAGTTTTTCTCCATTGAGGATGCTGTTAGTGTTGGGTATTTCATATATGGCTTTTATGATCTTGAGGTGTGATCTTTCTATCCCTACTTTCTTGAGGGTTTTTATCAAGAAAGGATGCTGTAATTTTGTCAAATGCTTTCTCTGCATCTATTGAGAGTGGTTCTTATTCCTTTTAGTGATGTGATGAATCACAATGATTGTTCTGTGGATATTCAACCAGCCCTGCATCCCAAGTATAAATCCCACTTGGTGGTTGTGAATATTTTTTTTAATGTATTGTTGGATCTGGTTGACTAATATCTTGTTGATGATTTTTTCATCCATGTTCACCAGAGAAATTGGTCTATAGCTCTCCTTTTTAGTGGGGTCTCTGTCTGGTTTTGGAATCAAGGTAATGCTGGCTTCATATAAAGGGTTTGGAAGTTTACCTTCCATTTCTATTTTTTGGAACAGCTTCGAGGGAAGAGGTGCTAACTCTTCCTTAAATGTTTGGTAGAATTCCTCTGGAAAGCCATCTGGCCCTGGACTCGTTTTTTGGGAGATTTTTGATTACTAGTTCGATTTCTTTACTGGTTATGGGTCTGTTCAAATTTTCTATTTCTTCCTGTTTCAGTTTTGATAGTTCATATGTTTCTAGGGATTTGTCCATTTCTTCCAGATTGCCCATTTTATCGGCATATAATTGCTCATGATATTCTCTTATTGTTGTTTTTATTTCTGCTATATTGGTTGTGATCTCTCCTGTTTCATTCTTGGTTTTATTTCTTTGGGTCCTTTCCTTTTTCTTTTTGATCAAACTGGCTAGTGGTTTATCAATTTTGTTAATTCTTTCAAAGAACCAGCTTCTGGTTTCATTGATCTGTTCTACTGGTTTTTTGGTTTTGAGAGCATTAATTTCTGCTCTAATCTTTATTATTTGCTGTCTTCTGCTGGTTTGGGGTTTTATTTGCTGTTCTTTTTCCAGCTCTTTAAGGCATAAGGTTAGGTTGTATATCTGAGATTTTTCTTCCTTCTTTAGGAAGGCCTGGATTGCCATATACTTTCCTCTTATGACCGCCTTTCCTGCATCCCAGAGGTTTGGGGTTGTGGTGTTATCATTTCATTGGCCTCCATGAACTTTTTAATTTCCTCTTTAACTGCTTGGTTAGTCCATTCATTCTTTAGTAGGATGCTCTTTAGTCTCCAAGTATTTGTTATCTTTCCAAATTTTTTCTTGTGGTTGATTTCGAGTTTCATAGCATTGTGGTCTGAAAATATGCACGGTATGATCTCGATCTTTTTGTACTTGCTGAGGGCTGATTTGTGTCCCAGTATATGGTCTGTTCTGGAGAACGTTCCATGTTTACTGGAGAAGAATGTATATTCTGATGATTTAGGATTAACTGTTCCTAATATATCTGTTAAGTCCATCTGGTCCAGCGTGTCATTCAAAGCCATTGTTTCCTTGTTGATTTCTTGATTAGATGATCTGTCCATTGTTGTAAGTGGGGTGTTTAAGTCCCCTACTATTATGGTATTATTATCAATGAGTTTCTTTATGTTTGTGATTAATTGATGTATATATTTGGGTACTCTCACATTTGGCGCATAAATGTTTACAATTGTTAGGTCTTCTTGGTGGATAGACCCCTTGATTATGATATAATGTCCTTCTTCATCTCTTGATACAGTCCTTATTTTAAAGTCTATATTGTCTGATATAAGTATGGCTACTCTGGCTTTCTTTTGTTGACCATTGGCATAATAGATGGTTCTCCATCCCCTTATTTTCAATCTGAAGGTGTGTTTAGGTCTAACGTGGGTCTCTTGTAAACAGCATATAGATGGATCTTGTTTTCTTATCCATCCTGTTACCCTATGTCTTTTGATTGGAGCATTTAGTCCATTGACGCTTAGAGTGAGTACTGAAAGATATGAGTTTATTGCCATTATGTTTCTTGTAGAGTTGGAGTTTCTGATGGTGTTCTCTGGTCCTTTCTACTCTTTGTTGCTTTTGGTTTTTATTTATTTATTTATTTATTTATTTATTTATTTATTTATTTATTTTTGTTGTTGTTGTTGTTTTTCATATTTTCTCCCCTCAGAGAATGCCTCTTAAAATTTCATGCAGGGCCGGTTTAGTGGTCACAAACTCTTTTAAACAAATATGGAATGCTTCACAAATTTGTGCATCATCCTGGCGCAGGGTCCATGCTAATCTTCTCTGTATTGTTCCAATTTTAGTATATGTGCTGCCGAAGTGAGCACAGGTCCTAAACATTTCCTAAGTAATTTTGTAATAAACAGCCTCTGGTTTAGGAGCCTTTCATCCAAACTTCCAAGCAGATCCATTTCACTGCCGAAGTTATAATTTTTTAAATAAAGCTTTTTGTATCTGTTCCATGACTCATTAACTTAAAACTCATCAGTAGTTCTTACATAACCTAAAGAAGAAAGCTCAAGGGCTCCTGGGTGGCTCAGTCGGTTAGGTGTCTGACTTTGGCTTAGTTCATGATCTCATAGTTTGTGAGTTCAAGCCCCACATCTGGGTCTGTGCTGACAGCTCAGAGCCTGGAGCCTGCTTTGAATTCTGTGTCTCCCTCACTCTCTGCCCCTCCATCACTCACTTTCTGTCTCTTTCTCAAAAATTAAAAAACATTAAAAATTTGTTCATAAAGCCCCTTTATTCTATATATGATCCTTCATAATCTGCACCTGCTTTTCTACATAGTCTCCTCTTAGAAAAAAAAAATGTTTTCATCTAACAGCCAACTCTTTGCTATCTTCCATGGTCCTTCTCATTTCTATGTAGTTGAGCACATTATCTTTCTATATGAAATGCCTTTTCCCACGATGTGTACTTGGTAATCTCATACTCATCCATACTGCCTTCTCTGTGAGGCCTTCTTAAGGATCTCAGATCTAAGCTAGATGGTTTTTGTTTTGGGTATCCATGACATTTCTATACTTCAATTATAGCTCTTATCATTTTGTGCTAAACTTCTCATTTATTCTTTGCTACCCTCCTCCCACTCACAAACTGAAGTCAAGCTGTTCATATCTTATTCCAAAGTAGGGAAAAATAACTAACAAAATATTGGTACTCAATAAATGCATTAGAATGAATTTTTTTATTTAAATTGTTTTCTAGTCTCTAGGTTCAACCATCAAAAAATATGATGCGATAACTTCTGTCTTGTCACTTGAAAGATGTTGTTTTAGATTCAATGTAATTCTAAAGAGAGAGAATTGTGAGAGAGGAGAAAGAAGCCCAGCTATGGGATCTTCTCAACATCTCAGCAAAAAATAATGCTCCCTACCCAACCCAGCATGGAGGTTTGCCATCAAAGATAGTTAGATGATCTCACTAGCAACTTATCTTGGCCCAAGAAGGGACATGCCTACATGAGCAGGGCTAACTGTTGCTTAATCAGGGATGAAAGATGCTTCAAAAAAAAAAAAAGATTCTATGGTGATATAAGCTTGACAAATGCTGTAAACTCTATCTCCCTCTTATAGACTCTACATGCACATAAGCATCTTAAAGAATACCCATAATTTCCCAGACATAAGTGACCTCCAGACTTTTGTTTTTCATAACATTCCTTAACACTTTGTGGAAAGAACGTCCTATGGAACACACACATTAGGAAATACTATTCTATGCCAAAGACACTTGAGTGTAGGGGCCATGGACTCGCTATTTACTATCAGTCTAATTTCTCCAAGTTCAATGCTACATCTTTGCCAAGTTTTCTAAATACAACTACTTAGAATTTTAGAGAGGAAAGATATCATCTTGTTTACCCTTGCATTACAAATAAGAAAATGGAATTATGGACAGCCTCATAGTGGGCTTGCTTAGTGCTAACAAGCCTGGCACATTAAGGTGTTGTGTTGCTTGGCTACCAGTCTCACCATGTTCTACTGTATCAGGAAATTTACGCTCTCCCTCTCCCAACTTTGGGAAGCCATGTTCTTGAACTATCTCATCACTTTATGCACTTCAGCCCTGTGTCAACTTAGTAATGCTCTAAACTTTCACAATTCTAACTTGAGTATGAGGAATCTTTGCTTTGTTTGCATATTTGTTTCTTAAACTCTGCATTGATTTTTCTTCTCCAGTCAAATATTAGTTTCTGAAAGGACATTCAACTCTTTATCTTAAATATTCTGATGGAAACATGTAAAGATTTCCTAAATAGTGTCTGCTAACAATTCACTTAGAAAACAGAAAAAGGGGGTGCCTGTGTAGCTCAGTTCGTTAAGATCTGATTTTGGCTCAGGTCATGATCTCACAGTTCATGGGATAGAGCCCTGCATCAGCCTCTGTGCTGAGAGCTCAGAGACTGGAGCCTCCTTTGGATTCTGTGTCTCCCCCTCACTCTGCCCCTCCCCTAGCTCACGCTGTATCTATCTCTAATAAATAAACATTAAAAAAAGGAAATAGAAAAAATTTCATTAGAAGACAGGAAAATAACAAATACTAATAAGCAATATACTTATAAAAGCTAATAATCCAATTAGTAACCAAAGAAAGGCAAAATACAACCAAATGAGATACTGTATTTTCATAAAATTTGTCGAAAATACTTTATTAAGTTACCCAAAATTGTCAAGAGTGAGGACAAAGAGTGAGAAAAAGAGTGAGACTTTCATATTTCTCCTAGGAATTATGTAGTTTGGACAAATACATTTGTATGGAAATTTGGAACCTGTCTGAAACCTTAAAACCTTGCCTGATGTGTTTTAGACTTATTCTCTTGTTGCATAAAACTCATGTTTGATTATCTACCCAATGCAGTGTGGACAAATAGTATTATAAAGATATTCATCAGGATATTTTTAATGGGGTACATTGGAAAATAGCTAAATGGCAAAAAAAATAGTATTGGCTAAATAAATTATTGCATGACCAATATAATGATACATGGCCATTAAAATCACATTTATATAATTTATTTGCATGGAAAGATGTTCATAATACATTATTGACTGAAAAAAAAGTATGGTTCAAAAGTATATATCCTATGACCCCATTTTTTGTTAAAATATATAAATATATTCTAGCCACACTTAGCTTATAGGCAATATTTAAATAACATTGAATAAATGAATAGGAAAAAACCTGGAAATATATATAGCAAAATAACACTGATTAGTGGCATTGAAGTTCATTTTTTTCTTTTTGTTTATATTTCTTTCATACAATAAACCCATATAAACTTTGTAGTAAGAAAAATATTTTTTACAATAAAAACACAGCTGTTCAGTTAATATCATTTCCTAGCAAAGCAATAATCACTATTTAACCCATTTTGTCTGAGGTGCTTCTAATAATATTTAAATGAAGATATTCATATCTCATTCCCTGTTTCCTCAGGGCTACAGTGGAGTTCTACCCTACCAGGCCTCCACTGTCAGCCATGCATGTATTATATGAATATCATTTTTAAGTTCTATGTTCAGAATTTTCTGAATGCCTGAAGAATAACTGCCCACCCACAAACCTCACTGTGCTCCACTTGGCAAAGCTCTCTTGTCACGTACTGTATTTTCCAGGAACACGTTTTATATAGAAAAATGGCCCCCAAGGAGCAACTGAAGCGTGTGTGCAGGCACTTAGAATTGACATATTGTGGAATGATCGAGAATTTATTTGGATAAATAGCCTGTAATATAGTCAGCGACTTCCTATAATTCTGAAGTCAATGAGGCCCTCAGTGGTTTTATTTCCCTCACTTTCAAGACACTGGGATTTGCACAGACTATGGATTTATTCATTAAATTCTGAGTGTAAGAACTTGTCATCACCATCTTATTTTGGGACAACTGAGCATGGTTCCTCTTGGTAAATAATGTGAACACAAAATAAACATTACAATGTATCTTTGTTCCAGCCTTCCCTGTGAGCAACTGTAAGTTGCTGTTGTATTAAAGTAAAATTCTCCTCATAAAGTAGTGAAACGCCTGGGTTGTGGTGTTCCACTGTGGGATGCTTTAATGTCAGAGGCTCTTGCCAACACATTCCAAAAACTCCTATGCTGTGTGATACAGGAAAAGAAGCACAAAATTCCTTCCAGCATATGAACACTTTACCTAGAGAATATTGATTTTGATAATCGATCACTTTTTAAAATCTTGATCAACTAGCTTGACTTCTTGGAGTCCCATTCTTTCCATCTGTAAAAAGAGAAACTATCAGCAGCCACCTCATAGGGTGGGTGTGAGGAATAAGTGCAATAATGTTTGAAACATGCTTAAAAGTGAATAGCATGTATTAAGTGCTCAAAAATGTAAATTCCTTTTGTACCATCATCATCATCATTATGATTAGTCCAGAGAAGGGGATCTAGTTTTACTGTCATGGCTGTGTGTCAGTTGATATTTGCACTCTGGGTTAATGCTACCGAAAGAAACCTAAGGAAAAACAAAGGTAGTAAGAAGTGAGGAGAGAAGAGTGGGAAGAAGAAGACAGAAAGGGAAAGAGAAATATCAAGGCCATTGAAGTTGTCTCAGGCACTGGGATAGCTGACACCTGCCTTAAATGATGCAAAGGACAAAATTTGATTGGAGGGTATCATCCAGGTGAACATTAACCAGCTGTCTACATCAAGTTCTTTTAAGGTAAGAGGACACGTTCTTACTATGATTCCCACCTCTTCACCTGTGCAAGATAAGTTTTAATCATGTGGCTACTGTTCTAATGGCTCTACTTTATACTCTCCCATTTTCTTTGTTGTTGGTGGGTGGTGGATGATAATGGTGATTTGATGATGATGATGATGATGATGATGATGATGATAGCAGTAGTAGCTCAGTTACTGAGACTCTATGATGAGCCATACACCACATTTTACAGGTGAAGACATTAAGTCTTAGGTGGTAGAACCAGAAATCAGCTTCTGGGCTGTACCTCACAAGAGATATACATCAATGCATATATTTTCAATCCTAGGATCTTTCTGCAATACTACTGTCTCTATTTTCTTCCTTTCAGATTAAAAAAAAAAACGGTTGGCTTTAGAGTATTCAGGATTCAGCAGATTGTTCTGTTGCCCATTGTATGAGAAAAAGGGCAGTAGGATTAGATTACCTTGACCTTAGAAAGTACACAGGTTCCTTACCAGGCATTCTTCATTTATGCTGGACATAAGTACCAGA
The DNA here is from genome assembly GCF_022837055.1 of Prionailurus viverrinus. Lineage (NCBI taxonomy): Eukaryota > Metazoa > Chordata > Mammalia > Carnivora > Felidae > Prionailurus > Prionailurus viverrinus. Next base: position 87,356,477 of record NC_062568.1, read on the forward strand.
TTTCCTTGCTACCTCACTTTTCCAAATATCAGGTATTCAGTGAGAATTTTTACAATGAAGAAGCTCCCTACTGCCTCTATCAGGTCAATTTAACCAAAATTAATTTCTCTAAAACAAACACAATTAAAATCAGTTTGCCTAAGTGCATTTTTGGTTATAATAATTGTTAGTGAGTAATATTGATCATTTTAGCACATTTCTTTTTCAATATGAGATATGAAACACTATGGAAGCTCATTTGTGCCTTTTATTTTTTTTTATTTTTTTTTCAACTTTTTTTAAATTTATTTCTGGGACAGAGAGAGACAGAGCATGAACGGGGGAGGGGCAGAGAGAGAGGGAGACACAGAATCGGAAACAGGCTCCAGGCTCCGAGCCATCAGCCCAGAGCCTGACGCGGGGCTCGAACTCATGGACCGCGAGATCGTGACCTGGCTGAAGTCGGAGGCTTAACCGACTGCGCCACCCAGGTGCCCCCATTCGTGCCTTTTAAAGTACTTTTCTGTTTTTCTTATCCACCAAGGATCTTGCAAACAGGTTGAAAAGTATTTGCTTGATTACTTAAATGGTTATTTGCTTAGATCTTGAATATATCTCCTGGGAGAAAACTTATCCTGAAGGGAGAGGAAAAGTAGCATGATCCAGGACAAAAGCACTAGACATTGGAGGAAAGGACTGGCTGGTTTTCCACTTTGAAATCTAAATTATAAATCATTGCTTATTTAGTTATTGCCAGATAGAATTGTTCCAAAGGTCAGTCTGTCAAATAAGTATTTATTGATTAATGACATGCTCAGTATGTAATTAGTGCTATAATTGGATATTCATAAAACTTGATAGCTGCTCCATTTCTTTTTCATCTTTGTATACCCAGAATCCACAATGGTGCCTGATTTAGGTACATGATAAACAACTAATTGATGGTAAGTTAGGGGGTGAACAAATGAATGAATAAATGACCTAGTGAATTTCTATTATATCCTGGTCGTGAAGGCAACACAAATGAGAAGTAATAGCAGTCTTAGAAGAGAGAGAATGTAATTCAGTATTGAATTATGTATATTGTGGTAGACTGAGTTAATATGTGGGTTCCATTTCTACAATGCTTTTGACTTGGTGAGTGACCATGCATGTTCCTAAAATAAGTGAAGCCTAACAGGTTTCTAAGATCTTTTCAAGTTGTAATATATTTTGATTGAATAGAAATGGATTCTGAAATAGCCCAAGATTTCTCAATCAGAAGAAGCTAGTGGAGACTGGAATGATAGGGGAAGGCTTCAGTGAATAGTTTATATTAAATTTGGGTAGGATTTTGATTGGATGGAAGAATGAAAAGTAGTATTAGCTTCCTTCTATGTAGCAGATGCCAATACAAATATTATCTTTCAATCTTACAGTATCAAGAGGCTACTTAATCACCATTTCTATAGATTAAAAAAATGAGAGTGAGAATAGAGACCAATATCACCAGTTGAAGGAAGCCAGGATTGGAGGCAGGGCAGTCACATTCTAATGCCCTTGCCCTTCCCTGCACACTCCATTAAGGGGGCAGGTGAGGGCTTGTTATATAAGGAGTCCCTAGATCATTGGTATGCATATCTGCATTGCTTATGCAAATTAACTCTCTTGTCTAGAAAAGGTTCCTCACCAAAATGAAGTTTTGTCAAATTTTCCATCTGTGGTAGATAATGCTAGTTGCTTCTTCAATCTATTCTCCCTTTCTGTTTTACTGGAAGTAAATATTCAAGTTAATAATACATAACTCCCTAGATTCACTTCTAGCTAGGAGTGGCCATGTGACACATTTTTGGCCAATGTGCTCCAAGTGAAAATGTACTAGTTGGAAAGTCTAAGAAAGCAGTTATTTCCCACAGGGATGAATTCACCTTGCATATTTTTTTTGTGTGTGTGTTGAACTTCCAACCTCTTACTACATGAAATTCTGACACTGCCGAGAGGTAGAACAGACATTCTGTAGGCATGATGACAAAAGCCTCATGCTAAGAATTACAGTACAGAATGAATAGAAAACATTTGGGTTGTTAGTAATGTGGGGAAACCTGAACTCCCCATGTTACACAAGGAAACTAAGTAACTAGGGGTAAGGTTTCAGTAGCTGGCAGCTAACTGATATACCAGGGGGAAGATAATATGTTCACTGAGTACAAATTTCTGGTTCTGTTCTTCAACTGCAACTCTGGGGATACTGAAAAAAAATATCTTTAGGTAAATTGAAATGTATTATACCTTAACAGGAAAAAGAAGTGGTTGGGTCTTTGTATTAGTTTCCTAGGGCTGACCTAAGAAAAGTGCTTGCCCCCCTTCCCCACCCCACTTTCTCTTAAAAATAAATTAACTTTAAAAAAGAGAGAGAGAGAGAGAAAGAGAGAGATGGTCTCAGATGGTAAAAGGCACTAAAGGAGGGGTTTCTTTTATAAGAGCACTAATCCCATTCATGAAAGCTGCACCCTCATGACCTCCTTAAGGCCCTACCTCCAAATGCCCTCATCTTGGGCATTAAGTTTCAACGCATGAATTTGGGGTGAGTAGACACAAATATTCTGCTATAGCAGTCACCAACACTATCCTTTCCCTCTTCTTTTTGCTTTGAACATGGAAGTGATGCTAAGAAGTATGGGAGCCACCTTGCAACTAAGAGGGAGGGAAAAAATGCAGAGATGCTGATAGTGATATTGGTGAGCTATTGGCAACAACTACTTACTTCAATCTTTCTTCTTATGTGAGGAAAGTAAACTTAATTAAGTCATTATAAATTGGCTTTTTGATACTTTGACCTAGAACATTTCAAATTGAGATGGTAATCCAGCCAGAAAATAAATGAACCCAGAAAACTGTAACATATAATTTGGGAAGGTTTATTATCTAAGTAAGCAATGGCTACAACAAAAATAAACACAGAAAAAATCCACAAATAAAACTTAGGGAGATACTAACCTGAGGAAGTGAATGGTGAGAAAGGGAAGGAAAAAGTCAGGGAGCAGGAGTTAAAATGGGACAAAAAGAAAGAAGGATAAGTATAAATACAAAATAAAATGCAGAAACAAGTCTTTCCATAGTAGTATTTATAATAAATGTTTATTAGCCTAAGATTAACTCAGATTAAAAAAAAATTATCTCAATGTGATTAAAAACAGCATTTGTCTAAAAAAGATGTTTAATACATAGGGACATAGGGAGGGGAAAATGTAAAAAAATGGTTTACTATATAGTAGGTGAATACAACCTCCTCCCCCAAAGAGTCAGGTTAATGGTTTTAATATCAGATAAACAGAATATAAGGCAAAAATAAATAAATAAATAAATAAATAAATAAATAAATAAATAAATAAAGACATTGAGGGCACTGATAATAGCAATAATAGGCATAATAATTATGAACATTTCTACAACTAATACTATATATTCAAAATAATAACTAGTCACTCTGTGAAGATAAGTAGATAATTTAACAGCTGTAATTAGAGATTTTAATAGACAAGTCTCAGAAACTGGTGAATCAAGCAGACCAAAAATATGCAACAAGGCAATTGAGCTTAAACAAATAGATATGTAGTAGTTTATACACTCAAGTAGAAGATACAGAAAGACCAGATACAAAAATGGACCATTTGCCAGCCACAGAGGAAAATCTCAATATAGCCTAATTTATCAATACCAAGTAGACTCAGATCAAAATGCAATAAAATTAGAAATAAATAACAAAGGAAAGCTCAAATGATCCTGTATGCCTGAATACTAAAAAACATTTTAACAAATGACTTTTGGGAAGAAATGATAAGAGACACTATGGAATTCTTAGAGCTAGCATACATACTATTTGATTATAGAGCAATATTTACAGCATGAATCTACAACTTAAAAAGAAATGTATAGATTTAAATATATCACAACATATGCAGAAGAGAAAACAAATGAGATTAACATTTAAATTAGGAAGCTACAAAAACTTCATGAGCATAAAGTCAAACATATAAGGACAGAAAGAATAATTACAAGGTCATACATTTAAAAAGTGGAGAACAACAAAATTCCCATAGAAATGCTAAATAAAACAAAAAATCAATTCTTTGAGTATAGTAAGACATGAATTTCTGGTAATCCTGATCAAGAGAAGAGGACAGAAGATAAAAGTACTATAAAATGTATAAAAATGGAATTACTGCCTGCATAACAAAGAATAAAAATTATGAGGCTATAATAACTACCTCAAAAGATTTGAAAATCTTGATGAAATAAATAAATACCTGTAAACACAGATTTTGCATGAAAAGAATTATAACACTTGAATATTCTAATGGCTCCCAAAGAAAATTTAAAAAAAGGTTCCCACTTCTTCATTCCCCTTCTTCTCCCTCAAAAGGCAACGGATCAGCAGTTTAAAAATGAGGCACAGAAGGCACAGAAATTCCCTACCATAAATAAGTCGATTTAAAACACAAATAAAGAAAGTTGGACAACCCATGATATGAAACTGGCTTGAGTTTTGACTTCCTCTCTGACTCTGGGTGGGCTCAGCCCCCCTGGGTAATAACAAAAGTAGAGAGAACAGCCTAAACTTCAGGTTATCTGGACTTCTTCCATCACACTTCTTCTCAGACTTTTTTTTTTTTTCCATACAGTGAAGCCAGTTAATCAAACAGCTAAGGTAACACTATGCAACTCCAGCACTATGCAGCTGACTCTGATTAGTGTCAGTGGAAGGACCAGCAATCATACAATATGCTACCTAATGTGTTCTAAAATACATAGATTAGCATTTACATTTTTATACAAAATTTTAAAGAATGCTGTTTTCATCATTTCCTCTTTTTACTCTACCAAGTTTCTAAGAACCTACTTTGGGATGTACCCAAAACCTTGAGAACATATTAGGCCAAGACTTCTAGGTCTTTCTATTATCATGTCAGTATAATATGGGGTTAGGTTTGGAGGCCTAGGCTCTCTTCTTTGCACCTATCCAGTCCTTTCTTTGTGATATGCTTTATACAAGTTGGTTTTCCAAGAAGGGTGTAGAAGTCTTTTATTATTATTGTTTTGTTGTTATTATTATTATTTAAATTGAACATGTATAAGAGCTAGGTTTTCTCTTCTTGTCAGGATAAGAGTTGGTATTAAGCCAACCGTTTTTTTTCACTGTCCCATATTTTTGAGTCTATTTTTTGTCAAATAATTTCTGTGACAGATTATTTTTACATAGATCTACTTGTTTTTAAAAAGCTATCAGACAGGGGCACTTGGGTCGCTTAGTTGGTTAAGTGCTCAACTCTTGATTTTGGCTCAGGTCATGATCTCACGATATGTAAGTTTGAGCCCCACTGAGGTGACAGCATGGAATCTGCTTGGGATTCTCTGTCTTCCTCTCTCTCTGTTCCTCCCCTGTTCACATATGTGCTCTCTCTCTCTCTAAAAAATAAATAAATAAATATTTTTTAAAAAGCTATGAGATAATACTCTTATTATGACTTCAATAGTCTGATTTTTAAATTAGAAAAAACATAAAGCATAAAAATTATAAGCTGGCTTTAAATAGAAGGAAAGATATAAAAATCATTGAAAGTGTTTAACTAAAAAAAACTGACTTTATTTTTTTTTTTTCAACGTTTTTTTGTTTTTTTTATTTTTTATTTTTGGGACACAGCGAGACAGAGCATGAACGGGGAAGGGGCAGAGAGAGAGGGAGACACAGAATTGGAAACAGGCTCCAGGCTCCGGGCCATCAGCCCAGAGCCCGACGCGGGGCTCGAACCCACGGACGGCGAGATCGTGACCTGGCTGAAGTCGGACGCTTAACCGACTGCGCCACCCAGGCGCCCCAAAACTGACTTTATTTATTTACTTCTTTGGTATGTGTGTATTTATTTAAATTATATCATGGTCTAGTAGAGTCCTTACTGGAGACTAACGGATGTTTTGACACAATATGCAATAATTCACCACATTTATGGCCCTTTGGAAAAAGAATCCCATAATTATTTCAATGAATACACCAGAAAACATATTAGTAAGGTAGGAATAGGAAGGAACTTCCTTAACATGATAAAGTTAATCTACCAAAAAAGGTAGAACAAGTATACAGTGTAGAGTGTTTACATGTATTTCCTTTAAGTTTATGAATAATACAAGTATATAAAATAGCACGACCATGTTCCCTATAATACTTTTGTAACTGAAAAAAAATAAACACAAAGTATGAAAAAGTAGAAAAAAAAAGAATCCAAATTGTCTATTGTTATTTCCAGATTATTTGCATATCAGACTGAAGAGGTATGGATCTGGATGTCTCTGGATACTAATTTTCTCTCGTTTTTTAGAAGCATATTTGATGGCCAAGCAGATCTGAATTAGCTCAATGAAGGAACAGGCTAATTCAGCTTGAGTTTCAGAGATTTTCTTTTTCTAAAAACACAACAACCTCTATCCAAACTTTCCTTTACTTACAGTGATATAACTGTTCCTTGTGACCTCTCCTAGAAATACATAGTGTTTTGCAGGAGCAGGGTCCATTTCTTTTGTAACTTCAGCCTGGCACATGTAGTCCATCTTGGCACTGCCTAAATTATAGAATAGTGAGAGTTCATAGAAATGTGTGTTTTACTATTTTCCTACATGTAAGAGCTCCTCCCGCTCTGCAATTATATCTGTACCATATGATACTAATATTCCGTCTATAATTCCTTGGCATATTACAAAATAAAAGTCACATACAAATCATTATAGCTATTAAGATAGTTTGGCAAGTTTTTAGACCCAAGATTACTGTACAAAACCAAAATCACTAACCAACAGTTGAAAATAATGGATAATAAAATATTTCCAAGAATAACAAGAATCATATATATCTAGGATTAAGTTAACAAAGAAGACACAGACTTGTACAGAGGGAAAAAATGAATTTAGTAAAGAATATAAAAAAAAATTTCTAGGGGCGCCTGGGTGGCTCCGTCGGTTGAGCGTTGGACTTTAGCTCAGGTCACGATCTTGTGGCTTGTGAGTTTGAGCCCGCATGGGGCTCTGTGCTGACAGCTCAGAGCCTGGAGTCTGCTTCAGATTCTGTATCTCCCTCTCTCTGCCCCTCCCCGGCTCACACTCTGTCTCTGTCTCTCTGTATTTCTCTCTCTCAAATAAATAAATTCTACATAATGTGTAAAACTATTCATGGATTGAATGTAATTCAGTTAACTAGCCAAAATGGAATAATGTGTAAAACTATTCATGGATTGAATGTAATTCAGTTAACTAGCCAAAATGGAATTTTAAAAAAAATGTATAATAGAAAGGTATTTAGAAAATCCACAAATTTTGGAAAGTAAGTTGTGTCCTTGTAACTAACACGAGTCAAAAATAAATCAAAAGGAAAAACAGAAACTACTTTTAAATGAATAAAAACAAAACAAAAACATATCAAAATGTATGATATGCAGATAAACAAGGATCAGAAAGAAATTCATAATATTAAAGCCTTATATTAGAAAAGAAATACTAAGATAAATGATCCACAAAGTGGACGAAAAAGCACCCCCCCCAAAATTTAAAAAATCAATTGTATTTCTAACTGCTAGCAATGAATGATATAAATGGAAATTAAAATAAATACCACTTGCAATGGCATCCAAAAATAAGAAATACCTTGGAGATAGGTCACCTTGGTGGCTCAGTTGGTTAAGCATCTGACTTCAGGTCAGGTCATGATCTCACAGTTCCCAAGTTTGAGCCCTGCAATGGGCTCTGTGCTGACAGCTCAGAGCCTGGAGCCTGCTTCAGATTCTGTGTCTCCCTCTCTGTCTCTGCCCCTCCCACGCTCATACTCTGTCTCCCTCTCTCTCAAAAATAAATAAACGTAAAAAAAAATTAACAAAAAGAAATACCTTGGAGATATATTTAACAAAATATGTGAAGATTTATATCCTTAAAACCTCCAAATCCTGCTGAAAGAAATTTAAAAGTATCTAAATATATGGAGAAATAAGCTATCTTAATTCTGCCCCCTGCCCCACCAAAGATTTCCACCATCCAGTGTTATATGGATCATAATCCCTATAGTATTTCTTATTAAAATTAATAAGCAGTTTATAAGATTTATTTTAAATTCAAAGAAACATTTATATGTAACACTTTTGCGAAAAAAATAAAAGAGCAAACCAGGAGGACTCATACCATTTGCTTTCAAAATTTATTATAAAGCTACAGTAATCAAAATAATTTGGTATTGATGTATAGATGAACACATAGATCAATAAAATATAATTGAAAGTCCAGAAATAAATGAAATATACGGCCAGTTAACTTTCAACAAAAGTACCATGCTTATTCAATTGGAAGAAAAGTCTTTTTAAAAAGTTGTGTTAAAAAAATCTAGATATGATATAGAAAAAAGGGAACTTTGATTTTTACTTCCTGGCACAAACAAGAATTAACTCATGATGGATCATATATCTAAATATAAAATTTAAAGCTTTAAAACTTCTAGAAAATAGGAGAAAAACATTTAAGACCTTACTTTAGGCAAAGATTTCTTAGCTAGAAAACAAAAACTGTAGTTAAAAAAAATGATAAATTAGAATTCATCAAAATTAAAATGGCCTGTTCTTCCAAAGGCACAGTAAAGAAATTGAAAAGGCAGGCCATAGACTGAGGAAAATATTATAACCAGAAAGTCTTACAACCAGAATGTAAAGAACTCTAAAAATTCAATAATAGGTGACTTAGTTTAAAACACTGTACTTGTTGGGATGAGCACTGGATGTTATATGTATGAATCTACTCCTGAAACTATTATTACACCATATGTTAACTAACTTGGATTTAAATAAAAAAATAAATAAAACATTGTTAAAAGATCTGAAAAAATACTTTCAAAAGACACACAGTCAATATACATATGAAAATATGTTCCACATGAATTCTTTTTAATTTTATTTTCTATTTTTAAAAATTTACATCCAAATTAGTTAGCATATAGTGAAACAACGATTTCAGGAGTAGATGCCTTAATGCCCCTTACCCATTTAGCCCATCCCCTCTCCCACAACCCCTCCAGCAACCCTCAGTTTGTTCTCCATATTTATGAGTCTCTTCTGTTTTGTCCCCATTCCCTGTTTTTATATTATTTTTGTTTCCCTTCCCTTATGTTCATCTGTTTTGTCTCTTAAAGTCCTCATATGAGTGAAGTCATATGTTTTTTGTCTTTCTCAACTAATTTCACTTCTCATGATACCCTCCAGTTCCATCCACATAGTTGCAAATGGCAAGATTTCATTCTTTTTGATTGCCGAGTAATGCTCCATTGTGTATATATACCACATCTTCTTTTTCCATTCATCCATAGATGGACATTTGGGCTCTTTCCATACTTTGGCTATTGTGGATAGTGCTGCTATAAACAAGGGGGTGCCTGTGTCCCTTCGAAACAGCATACCTGTATCCCTTGGATAAATACCTGGTAGTGCAATTGCTGGGTCATAGAGTAGTTCTATTTTTAATTTTTTGAGGAACCTCCATCCTGTTTTCCAGAGTGGCTGCACCAGCTTGCATTCCCACCAGCAATGCAAAAGAGATCCTCTTTATCCTCATCCTCACCAACATCGGTTGTTGCCTGAGTTGTTAATGTTAGCCATTCTGACAGGTGTAAGGTGGTATTGATTTGTATTTCCCTGATGATGAGTGATGTTGAACATTTTTTCATGTGTCGGTTGGCCATCTGGATGTCTTCCTTGGAGAAGTGTCTATTTATGTCTTTTGCCCATGTCTTCACTGGATTATTTGTTTTTTGGGTGTTGAGTTTGATAAGTTCTTTATAGATTTTGGATACTAACCCTTTATCTGATATGTTGTTTGCAAATATGTTCTCCCATTCTGTCGGTTGCGTTTTAGTTTTGCTGATGGTTTCCTTTGCTGTGCAGAAGCTTTTTATTTTGATGAGGTCCCAGTAGTTCATTTTTGCTTTTGTTTCCCTTGCCTCCAGAGACGTGTGGAGGAAGAATTTGCTGCGGCCAGGATCAAAGAGGTTTTTGCCTGCTTTCGTCTCGAGGATTTTGGTGGCTTCCTGTCTTACGCTGAGGTCTTTCATCCATGTTGAGTTTATTTTTGTGTATGGTGTAAGAAAGTGGTTCAGGTTCATTCTCTGCATGTCACTGTCCAGTTTGCCCAGCACCACCTACTGAAGAGACTGTCCTTATTCCATTGGATATTCTTTCCTGCTTTGTCAAAGATTATTTGGCCATACATTTGTGTGTCCGTTTCTGGGTTCTATTCAGTTCCATTCATCTGAATGTCTGTTTTTGTGCCAGTACCATACTGTCTTGATGATTACAGCTTTGTAGTATAGCTTGAAGTCTGGGATTGTAATACTTTCTGCTTTGATTTTCTTTTTCAAGATTGCTTTGGCTATTTGGGGTCTTTTCTGGTTCCATACACATTTTAGGATTATTGGTTCTAGCTCTGTGAAGAATACTGGTGTTATTTTGATAGGGATTGCACTGAATATGTAGATTGCTTTGGGTAGTATCGACATTTTAACAGTATTTGTTCTTCCTATCCAGGAGCATGGAATCTTTTTCCACTTTTTTTTGTGTCTTCTTCAATTTCTTTCATAAGCTTTCTATAGTTTTCAGTGTGTAGATTTTTCACCTCTTTGGTTAGATTTATTCCTAGGTATTTTATGGTTTCTGGTGCAACTGTAAACGGGATCGATTCCTTGATTTCTCTTTCTGTCGCTTCATTGTTGGTGTATAGGAATACAACCGATTTCTTTTTTTTTTATGAGGTATTTATTTATTTATTTTTATTTTTTTATTTTTTAATTTTTTTTAATATATTAAATTTATTGTCAAATTGGTTTCCATACAACACCCAGTGCTCATCCCAAAAGGTGCCCTCCTCAATACCCATCACCCACCCTCTCCTCCCTCCCACCCCCCATCAACCCTCAGTTTGTTCTCAGTTTTTAACAGTCTCTTATGCTTTGGCTCTCTCCCACTCTAACCTCTTTTTTTTCTTCCTTCTCCTCCCCCATGGGTTCCTGTTAAGTTTCTCAGGATCCACATAAGAGTGAAACCATATGGTATCTGTCTTTCTCTGTATGGCTTATTTCACTTAGCATCACACCCTCCGGTTCCATCCACGTTGCTACAAAAGGCCATATTTCATTTTTTCTCATTGCCATGTAGTATTCCATTGTGTATATAAACCACAATTTCTTTATCCATTCATCAGTTGATGGACATTTAGGCTCTTTCCATAATTTGGCTATTGTTGAGAGTGCTGCTATGAACATTGGGGTACAAGTGCCCCTATGCATCAGTACTGCTGTATCCCTTGGATAAATTCCTAGCAGTGCTATTGCTGGGTCATAGGGTAGGTCTATTTTTAATTTTCTGAGGAACCTCCACACTGCTTTCCAGAGCGGCTGCACCAATTTGCATTCCCACCAACAGTGCAAGAGGGTTCCCGTTTCTCCACATCCTCGCCAGCATCTATAGTCTCCTGATTTGTTCATTTTGGCCACTCTGCCTGGCGTGAGGTGATACCTGAGTGTGGTTTTGATTTGTATTTCTCTGATAAGGAGCGACGCTGAACATCTTTTCATGTGCCTGTTGGCCATCCGGATGTCTTCTTTAGAGAAGTGTCTATTCATGTTTTCTGCCCATTTCTTCACTGGGTTATTTGTTTTTCGGGTGTGGAGTTTGGTGAGCTCTTTATAGATTTTGGATACTAGCCCTTTGTCCGATATGTCATTTGCAACTATCTTTTCCCATTCCGTTGGTTGCCTTTTAGTTTTGTTGGTTGTTTCCTTTGCTGTGCAGAAGCTTTTTATCTTCATAAGGTCCCAGTAATTCACTTTTGCTTTTAATTCCCTTGCCTTTGGGGATGTGTCGAGTAAGAGATTGCTACGGCTGAGGTCAGAGAGGTCTTTTCCTGCTTTCTCCTCTAAGGTTTTGATGGTTTCCTGTCTCACATTCAGGTCCTTTATCCATTTTGAGTTTATTTTTGTGAATGGTGTGAGAAAGTGGTCTAGTTTCAACCTTCTGCATGTTGCTGTCCAGTTCTCCCAGCACCATTTGTGAAAGAGGCTGTCTTTTTTCCATTGGATGTTCTTTCCTGCCTTGTCAAAGATGAGTTGGCCATACATTTGTGGGTCTAGTTGTGGGGTTTCTATACTATTCCATTGGTCTATGTGTCTGTTTTTGTGCCAATACCATGCTGTCTTGAGGATTACAGCTTTGTAGTAGAGGCTAAAGTCTGGGATTGTGATGCCTCCTGCTTTGGTCTTCTTCTTCAAAATTCCTTTGGCTATTCGGGGCCTTTTGTGGTTCCATATGAATTTTAGGATTGCTTGTTCTAGTTTCGAGAAGAATGCTGGTGCAATTTTGATTGGGATTGCATTGAATGTGTAGATAGCTTTGGGTAGTATTGACATTTTGACAATATTTATTTTTCTAATCCATGAGCAGGGAATGTCTTTCCATTTCTTTAAATCTTCTTCAATTACTTTCATAAGCTTTCTATAGTTTTCAGCATACAGATCCTTTACATCTTTGGTTAGATTTATTCTTAGGTAATTTATGCTTCTTGGTGCAATTGTGAATGGGATCAGTTTCTTTATTTGTCTTTCTGTTGCTTCATTGTTAGTGTATAAGAATGCAACTGATTTCTGTACATTGATTTTGTATCCTGCAACTTTGCTGAATTCATATATCAGTTCTAGCAGACTTTTGGTAGAGTCTATCGGATTTTCCATGTATAATATCATGTCATCTGAAAAAAGCAAAAGCTTGACTTCATCTTTGCCAATTTGGATGCCTTTGATTTCTTTTTGTTGTCTGATTGCTGATGCTAGAACTTCCAGCACTATGTTAAACAACAGCAGTGAGAGTGGGCATCCCTGTCGTGTTCCTGATCTCAGGGAAAAAGCTCTCAGTTTTTCCCCATTGAGGATGATGTTAGCTGTGGGCTTTTCATAAATGGCTTTTATGATCTTTAAGTATGTTCCTTCTATCCCGACTTTCTCAAGGGTTTTTATTAAGAAAGGGTGCTGGATTTTGCAAAGGCCTTTTCTGCATCGATTGACAGGATCATATGGTTCTTATCTTTTTTTTTGTTAATGTGATGTATCAGGTTGATTGATTTGTGAATGTTGAAGAGCCCTGCATCCCAGGAATGAATCCCACTTGATCATGGTGAATATTCTTTTTATATGCCGTTGAATTCGATTTGCTAGTATCTTATTGAGAATTTTTGCATCCATATTCATCAGAGATATTGGCCTGTAGTTCTCTTTTTTTACTGGGTCTCTGTCTGATTTAGGAATCAAAGCAATACTGGCTTCATAGAATGAGTCTGGACGTTTTCCTTCCCTTTCTATTTCTTGGAATAGCTTGAGAAGGATAGGTATTATCTCTGCTTTAAACGTCTGGTAGAACTCCCCTGGGAAGCCATCTGGTCCTGGACTCTTATTTGTTGGGAGATTTTTATAACCGATTCAATTTCTTCACTGGTTATGGGTCTGTTCAAGCTTTCTATTTCCTCCTGATTGAGTTTTGGAAGAGTGTGGGTGTTCAGGAATTTGTCCATTTCTTCCAGGTTGTCCAATTTGTTGGCATATACTTTTTCATAGTATTCGCTGATAATTGTTTGTATCTCTGAGGGATTGGTTGTAATCATTCCATTTTCATTCATGATTTTATCTATTTGGGTCATCTCCCTTTTCTTTTTGAGAAGCCTGGCTAGAGGTTTGTCAATTTTGTTTATTTTTTCAAAACACCAACTCTTGGTTTCGTTGATCTGCTCTACAGTTTTTTTAGATTCTATATTGTTTATTTCTGCTCTGATCTTTATTATTTATCTTCTTCTGCTGGGTTTAGGCTGCCTTTGCTGTTCTGCTTCTAGTTCCTTTAGGTGTGCTGTTAGATTTTGTATTTGGGATTTTTCTTGTTTCTTGAGATAGGCCTGGATTGCAATGTATTTTCCTCTCAGAACTGCCTTCGAATCGTCCCAAAGCGTTTGGATTGTTGTATTTTCATTTTCGTTTGTTTCCATATATTTTTTAATTTCTTCTCTAATTGCCTGGTTGACCCACTCATTCGTTAGTAGGGTGTTCTTTAACCTCCCTGCTTTTGGAGGTTTTCCAGACTTTTTTCTGTGGTTGATTTCAAGCTTCATAGCATTGTGGTCTGAAAGTAAGCATGGTATAATTTCAATTCTTGTAAACTTATGAAGGGCTGTTTTGTGACCCAGTATATGGTCTATCTTGGAGAATGTTCCATGTGCACTCGAGAAGAAAGTATATTCTGTTGCTTTGGGATGCAGAGTTCTAAATGTATCTGTCAAGTCCATCTGATCCAATGTCTCATTCAGGGCCCTTGTTTCTTTATTGACCGTGTGTCTAGATGATCTATCCATTTCTGTAAGTGGGGTGTTAAGGTCCCCTGCAATTACCACATTCTTCTCAATAAGGTTGCTTATGTTTATGAGTAATTGTTTTATATACTTGGGGGCTCCAGTATTCGGCGCATAGACATTTATAATTGTTAGCTCTTCCTAATGGATAGACCCTTTAACTATTATATAATGTCCTTCTTCATCTCTTGTTACAGCCTTTAATTTAAAGTCTAGTTTGTCTGATATAAGTATGGCTACTCCAGCTTTCTTTTGGCTTCCAGTCGCATGATAAATAGTTCTCCATCCCCTCACTCTCAATCTAAAGGTGTCCTCAGGTCTAAAATGAGTCTCTTGTAGACAGCAAATAGATGGGTCTTGTTTTTTTATCCATTCTGATACCCTATGTCTTTTGGTTGGCGCATTTAATCCATTTACATTCAGTGTTATTATGGAAAGATATGGGTTTAGAGTCATTGTGATGTCTGTATGTTTTATGCTTGTAGTGATGTCTCTGGTACTTTGTCTCACAGGGTCCCCCTTAGGATCTCTTGTAGGGCCGGTTTAGTGGTGACAAATTCCTTCAGTTTTTGTTTGTTTGGGAAGACCTTTATCTCTCCTTCTATTCTAAATGACAGACTTGCTGCATAAAGGATTCTCAGCTGCATATTTTTTCTGTCTAGCACCCTGAAAATTTCATGCCAATTCTTTCTGGCCTGCCAAGTTTCAAAAGAGATCAGTCACGAGTCTTATAGGTCTCCCTTTATATGTGAGGGCACGTTTACCCCTTGCTGCTTTCAGAATTTTCTCTTTATCCTTGTATTTTGCCAGTTTGACTATGAAATGTCGTGCAGAAGATCGATTCAAGTTACGTCTGAAGGGAGTTCTCTGTGCCTCTTGGATTTCAATCCCTTTTCCTTCCCCATTTCAGGGAAGTTCTCAGCTATTATTTCTTCAAGTACCCCTTCAGCACCTTTCCCTCTCTCTTCCTCCTCTGGGATACCAATTATGCGTATATTATTTCTTTTTAGTGTATCACTTAGTTCTCTAATTTTCTCCTCATACTCCTGGATTTTTTATCTTTTTCTCAGCTTCCTCTTTTTCCATAACTTTATCTTCTAGTTCACCTATTCTCTCCTCTGTCTCTTCAGTCCGAGCCGTGGTGGTTTCCATTTTGTTTTGCATTTCATTTAAAGCGTTTTTCAGCTCCTCGTGACTGTTCCTTAGTCCCTTGATCTCTGTAGCAAGACATTCTCTGCTGTCCTCTATACTGTTTTCAAGCCCAGCGATTAATTTTATGACTATTGTTCTAAATTCACTTTCTGTTATATCATTTAAATCCTTTTTGATCAGCTCATTAGCTGTTGTTATTTCCTGGAGATTCTTCTAAGGGGAATTCTTCCGCTTGGTCATTTTGGATAGTCCCTGGCGTGGTGAGGACCTGCAGGGCACTTTCCCTGTGATGTTGTGTATAACTGGAGTTGGTGGGCGGGGCCGCAATCCGACCTGATGTCTGCCCGCAGCCCACCGCTGGGGCCACAGTCAGACTGGTGTGTGCCTTCTCTTCCCCTCTCCTAGGGCGGGATTCACTGTGGGGTGGTGTGGTCCGTCTGGGCTACTTGCACACTGCCAGGCTTGTGGTGCTGGGGATCTGGCATATTAGGTGGGGTGGGTAGGCAAGGTGCACGGGGGCAGGAGGGGCAGGCTTAGCTCGCTTCTCCTTAGGTGATCCACTTCAGGAGGGGCCCTGTGGCAGCGGGAGGGAGTCAGATCCACTGCCGGAGGGGTGGCTCCGCAGAAGCACAGAGTTGGGTGTTTGCACGGAGCGAGCAAGTTCCCTGGCAGGAACTGGTTCTCTTTGGGATTTTGGCTGGGGGTTGCGCAGGGAAGATGGCGCTGGTGAGCGCCTTTGTTCCCCACCAAACTGAGCTCTTCGTCCGGGGGCTCAGCAGCTCTCCCTCCCTTTGTCCTCCAGCCTTCCTGCTTTCCGAGCAGAGCTGTTAACTTGTGACCTCCCAGACGCTAAGTCGCACTTGCTGTCGGAACACAGTCCATCAGGCCCCTCCGCTTTTGCAAGCCAGACTCGTGGGCTCTGCTTGGCCGGCGAGCCGCCCCTCCTCCCCGGCTCCCTCCCGCCAGTCCGTGGAGCGCGCACTGTTTCCCCGCCCTTCCTACCCTCTTTCGTGGGCCTCTCGTCTGCGTTTGGCTCCAGCGACTCCGTTCTGCTAATCCTCTGGCGGTTTTCTGGGTTATTTAGGCAGGTGTAGGTGGAATCTAAGTGATCAGCAGGACGCGCGGTGAGCCCAGCGTCCTCCTACGCTGCCATCTTCCCTCATCCTGCTGCAATCGATTCTGTGCATGGATATTATATCCTGCAACTTTGCTGAATTCATGGATCAGTTCTAGCAGTTTTTTGGTGGTTCTTTTGGGTTTTCCATATAGAGTGTCATGTCATCTGTGAAGAGTGAAAGCTTGACCTTCTCCTGGCTGATTTGGATGCCTTTTATTTCTTTGTGCTGTCTGATTGCAGAGGTTAAGACTTCCAATACTATGTTGAATGGCAGTAGCGAGAGTGGACATCGCTGTCTTGTTCCTGACCTTAGGGGGAAAGCTCTCAGTTTTTCCCCATTGAGGATGCTGTTAGTGTTGGGTATTTCATATATGGCTTTTATGATCTTGAGGTGTGATCCTTCTATCCCTACTTTCTTGAGGGTTTTTATCAAGAAAGGATGCTGTATTTTGTCAAATGCTTTCTCTGCATCTATTGAGAGGATCATATAGCTCTTGTCCTTTCTTTTATTGATGTGACGATTCCCCACATGATTGATCCTTAGGAAAATGCAAGTTAAAACCACAGTGAAGTATATTGCATACCTACTAGAGTGGCAAAAATTAAAAATACTCACAATATCAAGTGCTGTCAAAAATGTCTAGCAGCTGGAACATTGATGCATTACTGTTTAGAATGTTAAATGATACTACTACTTTGGAAACTGGCAGATTCTTAAAAGGTCAAACATACGCTTACCATGTAACACAGAAAATCTACTTTCTAGGTATTTACTCAAGAGAAAGGAAAACCAAAGTCCACACAAAGACTTATTCACAATGCTCATGCAGCTTTGTTTGTGGAAGAAAGCCAAATGTCCATCAAGAGGTAAACTGAAAATCACCATGGCACATTCATTCAGTGGCATATTACTCAGAAATAAAAATGACAAACTATGGATACACACAACAACTTGGATGACTTCTAACAATACCCTGTGCAGAAGAAGCCAGATCACCATAGAGTATATAGAGTATGATTCCATTTATATGAAACACTCTCAAAGACAAATGTAATTTTAATGTCAGAAAGCATATCAGTGGCTGCCTGAGGCTTACTCTGAACCAACCCTAAAGCTACATCAGGGCACCAGAGATGTGCTGAACCAAAGCTGTTAGATTTCTATTTCTTTTCAGGCTGGTTCTCCCCTCACTTACACTTCTGTGTAATTCAATGGGTCCCCACTATTGATCCATGAACTAGTGTGCCTTGAACAGGAAAAAAAGGAGACGGGTGGAAGGTTTTTCAAGGTGCTGCATTTATTCAAGTGTGCCTTGAACAGAAAAAAAAGGAGACGGGTGGAAGGTTTTTCAAGGTGCTGTATTTATTCAATTGCAAGTGACTATTCATTATTGTAAAATTATCTCCTTGTAATTTGGTGTTAAAATATTCATTTATTATATGCCATGGTGACAGTCAGTGATGAAGTTGAATTTTTAATTGCCCTTATTTGGCAAAATAGATATTTGACAAGTCTGGTTATTAAAAAGAAGAGGAAAAAGAAGAATTGGAAGAAGAGAATGCAGTAGAATGTCATCTTGTTTCTTGAGGTAGGGAAAGATATCTATTTTTAAAAAATCCATAGAAGTGTAGGGATAAAAACTAGAACAGCAACCATGGAGAAACAAAATAACAAAACCAAACAGAAACTAGGGACTTTGATGACAATCAAAATAAAAGTTTTATGTTAAGTAAGACGCAAGAACTTTTCTCATATGGAAACTATAACAATGAGAACTGTTTAATGTTTAAAATCTTTTTTGAAACACATTTTATTTAGCAAAAAGAAGTAGCATCTATAAAAATGAGTATAGTTTTTGAAAGGACAATTCACATAAGTGGTTATGTAAATTGATTCTTAAACCCACTGCTAATTGACAGAAATGAATATTAAAGCAACCATTAATTACTACTTTAAAATCACCAAATTAGCAGAAGTCACAAGGCAGGTAAGGAGCAGCTAGCAGGAATGTAAAATGCTCCAGCAATGCCAGAGAGAAGCTGACCAGTACTTAATGAGGTTAAGTATGTCTGGAGTGTATGGCCCAGCTCATGAAAATCACAGGGCGTGATGGAGGATTTTCACAGCAGTACTGCTTGTACTAGCAGGCAATTGTGGGCCACCTGAGGGAATGGCCAAGTAAAATGAGGTATATGCATAGGTAGGAACGTAGTCATCGTCAATGAGCTAGATTTACATTACACAGCTTGGAATGATCTCAAAAATAGTGGTGAATAGGGGCGCCTGGGTGGCGCAGTCGGTGAAGCGTCCGACTTCAGCCAGGTCATGATCTCGCGGTCCGTGAGTTCGAGCCCCGCGTCAGGCTCTGGGCTGATGGCTCAGAGCCTGGAGCCTGTTTCCGATTCTGTGTCTCCCTCTCTCTCTACCCCTCCCCCGTTCATGCTCTGTCTCTCTCTGTCCCCAAAATAAATAAACATTGAAAAAAAAAATTTAAAAAAAAAAAGCAAAAAAAAAAATAGTGGTGAATAAAAATAGCAAGAAACATGATACGTAACAATATTGTCTGTGCAAATAAAAGCATATGTAAAACACTCTTGATTTGCAGGGATACAATATGTCTAAATAACCACTCGCTTGGATGAAGTGTGGAAAGGTGAGAAGAGTGATAAAAGGGAAAATGTAATAAAATAAGGATGAAATTCAATAAAACAAGAATATGACCTTCAACATTTTGATGATGAAAGTAAGATGAATTGAAAAGTATGATTAATCTTATAGATGCTACATTTAAAAAATTAATCAAAGACACCACAATAAATTAGTACTCTAGGTTTCCTGTGGGAAGGAGAGAGGGTGAGCTTAATGACCAAAAGTAGCCCTAATGGTCAATCCAGCACTTTTGTAGATCACCACACAGTGCTGTGTATGTTTGTATATTGCTTATCATTAAAGTATGATTTTTCTAATTCTTCTTTAGCTAGTAAACTTCTGCAAGGCTGATTCCCTGGTTCTTCTTTATCCATGATGCTCAACATATCATGTTAAAAATGTTAGGCACTCAATAATATTTAGCTCTTTGGATTCATGGAACCAAAAATCTGGGAGTCTTGTGTCTTCTTTAGTGATTGCAATAGATATATTGCAATGCTAGGCCTGCTGTCATCCTTAAAAATAAATATTCTCTTTCCCTTATATGTTGTTGTCAATTTAGGTTTTTTGCTGGCAAGAGGGAATTTCCCATGCTGGGTATCTTGTGGCACTTCTGCTGCTTTATGTGTGTTTGGTGATACCCTTGAGCCCTAATAGGTAGTCTCACAGGAGTTTCATATTCTTTTTTGGGATATAAAAAAAAATGTTTGTGGGCTTTTTCTCCTATAGAACCTCTCATCCCCTCTTCTCCCACCACACAACTGACTTCCATTTCTCGACTATGTTCTGGATGTTTTATTTCTGTTCTTCCTCTATGTGTTCCAGTGGTGGTCATTTGAGTAGTGGGGACCAGTGTAACAAAGAGGAAGTGGAAAATAAATTGACCACTGGTTAAAGAACTGTTTACAGAGGGACTATACGTGAGGGCTTCATATCCTCTCCACCCTAAAATGCTGCTGCTTGTATTGTCAGGGCTGCAACTGGCCAGCAGCTAGACATATGCTCTACGCGGGATATTTCTGGGAATGAGGTTCTCTGGCTTACTGAAACCTCAGGAGTTAGTTGGTAATATGAACTCAAAATGTAATTTGGTTTTTGCTATCTAGAAATAAAGCAAGCATGATTAAAACTAGTATCACCAACCCCATCCTCACAAATATTTTGCCTTTATATTTTAGTCACTACTTAAAGAGAATGAAAAAAAGAAGGACATAAATGCCTTCCTTAGCAAGAAATATTGATCTCAGATTCTCCTATTTTTTCTCAGCTTCCACGTACAGGGAAATACCTGATAGCCACTAGAGACTCAGAAGTGGTGAAGATTGAGCAGAGAAATGTACAAAAGTATTAGTGTTGATGAGAAACGATCAGAAAAAAAAAGACAATGCCATACCCTTAGAGAGAAAGTGAGATTCCTCACAACCACAGGTTGGGAACCAGTATTCATCTGATTCTTGTAGACCCAGCATCTGTGTATATAGGAGGAGCCCTGACATTCAGACCACATTGTCTCATACTTTTTAGCCAATTCATATGAGTGGGGTTCAGGCTTACCAATCCATTTTATGACAAAGTTCTCAATCTATTCCCTTAGGCTTGAAAATATGTTTGAATGTGATAACCCTTTTTTTCTCAGGGTTTGATCCCTGGCTTTTATATTTCATCCATTGTATGAATACTATGAACTGTAACATAGCTAACCCACCAGACTGTAACCCCCAGCACTTACTTTCCTCATGTCAGTGTTGACTAGGGTTTATCCTGGGTCCACTGTATCCCATGAACATTGCCAGTTTATCTGCCCTTCTCAAACACACACCCTTACTGGTGAATCAACCTCCATTCAGGTTAGCCTCCTACTTTCAATCCTTCAGTTGTCCTCCTCCTTTCATGCTTGCTGAATTATATCACAGGATTTGGATTTATCAGTTTATCAGGAAAAAAAAAAGACTTATAGCAGAAGACTTTGTCAGAGGTAGACGTTGGGTATTTGATTATAATTTACCTAACTGAATTTGGTGAATGGCTAACAACATACAAATTGATCCTGTTTCGAGTCCAGAAGGTGTTTCATTCTTCTTAGTTTATTTCAGAATCATGAGTTTCGTGGGTTTCTCTTAAGGACATGCACAATAATTTATAATAATCGAGTGCTTATGAAATGGATTTCATCAAATTCTCCAGTTGACATCAAGTGGTCAGATGAAGAGTTTATTCCAAAGGGAATCAGGTGTCAGTCTTTTACTACAGAGATGGGGCCTGTACAAGGGTTCTCATGGGTAGAGCTAATGACAGTGGCTATAGAGACCCAAGGAGAGCTCAATGTCTTTTGAATAACTTGTCTTTAGTATTTTTCACATGATCAGTCAGAGTTCTCAATTATTCAAGTAACTAATCTCCATGAAGGGAATATCTTCTAAAAGATATTATGTAGTTTTATTTTTTTTAAGTTTATTTATTTATTTTGAGAGAGACAGAGACAGTGCGAGTAGGGGAGGGGCAGAGACAGAGAAGGAGAGAGAGAATCCCAACCAGACTCTGTGCTGTCAGCTCAGAGCCTGATGCAGGGCTTGAACAGATAAAACTGTAAGACCGTTACCTGAGCCAAAACCAAGAGTCAGACGCTTAAATGACTGAGCCACACAGGCGCCTCTAAAACTTATGTAGTTTTAGTTGAAGCTTCAGTAACTTTTAAATTTTCTTTGATTAAAAAAATCTAATTACTGTGATGGACATTCTTTTTGAACAACTACTAGTGCAGTTTTAGGAACTGAAGAACAATCCAATGTCATAGTGACTTTGTAGTCTCTGTCCTCAAAGGACAACCACATTTGTGGGTAAGACAGTAAATGAATGAATACTTTATCAATGTAATGTAGTAAGTGGTTACAGAACAATCTACAAATGTGATCCACAAGTTCTTCCAACCGTGCAAAGAAAATGTAAATTCCTTTTCTTTCTGTAACTTCATTTTCACTGCACTCCCATCTCACCAGGACAACTGGATATTCTAACCTCAGTTTTCAGGGATTCTCATACATCTTTCATTATGTCCTGTTCTGTGGCCTTGAAACTGGGTCCAAAGGCATACAGGCTACTTCCATGGACTATGTTAGTATATTCCTTGATATTTGGCCAACCTCCACTGCTTTTGAGCTATAGGCCACAGGAATCTTTGCTGAGGTTGCCAATGTTTGTCTATTCTAGAGGTTTTCTATGCTGACTGAAAAATATCAGTGCCTGACTTCCACTCCTACAGATACTAATTCAGTTAGTTTTCGGATAACATTCTGGGATAAGGGTTTTGGTTTTTTTTGTTTTTTGTTTTGTTTTGTTTTGTTTTGTTTTGTTTTGTTTTGTTTTGTTTTTAAGTTCCCCAGGTGACTCTAACATGTCATTCAATTAAGAAGCACTGGCTTGGGGGCACCCATACCACTTCTATGTCATTAGTGCTTCCAGGGCCAGCTGGAATGTCCCCTTTCTCCTTTCTTTCTACTCCAGCCTAGAGTAGTCTTTCTTTTTTGTAGGGAAAAATATTTGGAGGCCTTCTTCTGGACCCTACAATTTAGTGGGCCCCATATCGCAAGGACATACCTTGTGGTTGCATCTCTTATTTGGGACCTGGAGGATTGTGCTGGCCAACAGTGGCCTCTAAGCATCCACTCTTTTGACTAATGTCCTCAAGGCATCAGGAGATGCTTCTCCACATTTCTTTCCCTATGTTCTGGAAAGTAAACATAACTGTGTCCAAATGACAGTAATGGTTATACATTGTGCCACTGCTTAAGTCAGAGGCACTGCTCAGGTGTGCCTGGAGGATTTGAGCTGTGAAAGGGCGTGGGTAAGAGAAAAAAACAACAACTTTTGATTCTTTCTGTCAGACAGATAGATTGAAATGAATTCTTGTCTAATGAGGTAGTAAGTACCACTTCCTAGTAGTTTTTGAATGACTGTTGTCTCACTTCTCTGTCTAACCCATGGTTCTGGAGAGTCTCAGGAAATTATTTTATATTTACAGAATTTGATATTTCATGGTGGCTGAGGGACATTCTGCAATATTAAACAGTTTATATTGCTCTTGAATTTGTTGAGTATGTAGATCTGTAAAAGTGTGATGCATCTCAACTTTTTACATTAGCAAGTAGGTGGAAGTTGACTAGACTTGTACATGGTTGAATTTTATAAAAATATTTAACGCATTTTAATCAAATTTTCAAAATTAGACTAAATAGTACTAAGAGATCATTTTTATTTAAACATTTACTCTTTGTTTGTGTCTTAGTCTGTTTGGGATGTTGTAACAAAATACCACAGACTGGGTGGCTTATAAACAACAGAAATTTATTGCTCAAAGTTGTGGAGGCTGGAAGTCTGAGACAGAGGGCCAGTGTGGTCAGGTGAGGGCTCTCTTCCAAATTGCAGACTTCTGGTTGTATTCTCACTTGGCAGAAGGGGCTAGGGAGCTCTGTGGAATCTTTTTTTTTTTTTTTAATTTTTTTTTTCAACATTTATTTATTTTTGGGACAGAGAGAGACAGAGCATGAACGGGGGAGGGGGCAGAGAGAGAGGGAGACACAGAATCGGAAACAGGCTCCAGGCTCTGAGCCATCAGCCCAGAGCCTGACGCGGGGCTTGAACTCACGGACCGTGAGATCGTGACCTGGCTGAAGTCGGACGCTTAACCGACTGCGCCACCCAGGCGCCCCTGTGGAATCTTTTTTAAAAGAGCACTAAATCCATTCATGAGGGCCCTATCCTCACGATCTCATCATTCCCCAGAGGCCCTACCATATACTAATACCATCACCTTTGGGGGTAAGTATTTCAACATATGAATAGAGGGGAAGGACACAAACATTGAGATCATAGCAGTTTGTTATAATTTGTATTTTTTATCTTATAGATAATTTTGAATATTTTAGAAAGAAATAACTTTTGAAAATATTTTTTATTATTTAATAGACTTTATTTTTTTAGAACTGATTTAAGTTCACAAAAAATAGAGTTCCCATTTAACACCCTGCCCCCATATAGGTGCAGTTTTGTCAATTTATTGACATCCTGCACCAGAGTGGTACATTTGTTACCATCAAAGGACTTATATTAACGCATCATCATCACCCAAAGTACATAGTTTACATTAGGTTTCACTCTTGGTGTTCAGCAGTTTATGAGTTTTGACAAATGTATAATGACGTGTATCACCATCATAGTATCACACAGAGGGTGTCTGGGTGGCTCAGTCAGTTAAGTGCCTGATTCTTGATTTCAGCTCAGGTCATGATCTCACAGTTATGGGACTGAGCCCTGCATTGGACTCCATGATGAATATGGAGTATGCTTAAGATTCTCTCTCTCTCTCTCTCTCTCTCTCTCCCCCTCCCTCTTCCTTTTCCCTGCTCACATTCTCAATTTCTCTCTTTCAAAAATATAAAATAATAATAATATCACAGAGAAGTTTCACTTCCGTAAAAATCCTCTATGTTCCACCTATCCTTCTCTCCCTCCTCTTTAACCACTGGCAACCACTGATCTTTTTACTCTCCTCCATAGTTTTCTCTTTTCTAGAATGTCTTAAACTTGGAATCATACAGTGTGTAGACTTTTTAGAATGGCTTCTTTCCCTTTGTAGTATACACTTAAGATACCTCTATATCTTTTCATGGATTGATAACTCATTTGTTTTTAGAGCTGTATTCCATTGTCTGGATGTACCACAGTTTATCCATTCACCTATTGAAGGACATCTTGGTTGTTTTTAAGGTTTGGCAATTATGAATAAATTTCCTATAAATATTTGTGTGCAGGTTTTTGTGTGAATGTAAGTTTTCACTTATGTAAATACCAAGAAGTATAATTGCTGTATTGTGTCATAAGACTATGCTTAGTTTGTAAAAAACTACCAAGCTGACTTCAAAGTGACCATATCATTTTGTATTTCCACTAGTAATGAATGAGGGTTCCTGTTGCTCTACATCCTCACCAGCATTTTATGTTGCCAGTGTTTTGGATTTTGGCCATTCTGATAGATGTATAATGGTTTCTTATTGTTGTTTTAATTTGCAATTCCCCAAAGACATTGTTGAACATCTTTTCCATATGCTTATTTGCCATCTGTATATCTTTTTTGGTGAGGCATCTGTTCAGTGCTTTTGCCCATTTTTAAATGAAAATAATTTATTTTTTCATTTTTTTACAGTTAAATTTACATTTTTTATGAAAATATATTCAAATTTTATAGACCGAATACAATTACATTCCATTTTTTAATTACTGTCAACAGAACAGAAGTTTTGTGAAAATCCTTATTAAAATAACTTAATTAGTGATTATAATAATCTAAAGGCAAGAAAAATATAGTTTATGAAGAAATTAGATAATAGTTTATAACTTATGTGTGTCCATATTTATTATTAATCCAAATATCATTGGCATATGAATAGAACAATCAGATATACACAAAGTATAGTTATTCAGTTATCTTTGATATTTTGTAAATATCCAATCACTGAAAACTGTAACTTTACACACAGTTGTCATTGTAAAGGTAAATTTTCAAAGTGAGAATAAAATGTTTTGTTTACATGTTTGATAACTTTAGTTATAATTTTTACATATTTCCAAATGTCTTGGGCCCCAGCACTGTTAGGGTTGGGACTAAACCCTGTTATTCCCACACTGATAAAGAAAATTTGTTGTGCGCCAGAATACCCCACTACAGGGGCTTCTAAAAGAAAGGACCTGTCTTTCCTTGGTCCATAAGACCATTTTTTGTTTTCCCCCCACTACATCCTTCTACTGAGGCTGTGGGCACAGACTCAAACATCTGATTGAATAAGGAAAAAAGGGACAGAGAAAATACAGAAATATAAACCTACTTTTTAAAAGATTACTATTTATAAACATTACCTTAGCATACATTGATAAAAGTATGAGCAGTATATTATGGTAGCACAGAGAAACAGTAGTGGCAAGCACTCCAGATACATAGTCAGTTTAGGGACATTCTGTTGCGATTTGCAGTTAAGTTTAAAAAAATTTTTTTTAAGGTTTATTCATCTTTCAGAGACAGAGAGACAGAGCGTGAGCAGGGGAGGGGCAGAGAGAGAGGGAGACACAGAATCTGAAACAGGCTCCAGGCTCTGAGCTGTCAGCACAGAGCCCCACGCGGGGCCCGAACTCACAGAGGGCAAGATCATGACCTGAGCTGAAGTCTCACGCTCAACCGACTGAGCCACCCAGGCACCCCTGCAGTTAAGTTTTTAAGTGACTTTTTAGATTATGGATCATGGGCCCTGAATGCTGTGATGCTAATGCACCAAAGAGAACACAAGATGATCAGTTAGGACTCAATATAAAATAATAAAATGAAATACACACCCCCCCCCCCACATATATATAGATCACATATATTTAAGTAATAAATATTCATATTTTTGAAGATTATGCTTATGTCCACATAAGCATATTTTACTACTCTGGTTGTAAAATCAAAAGTTTGGAAATCAGTGAAGAAATTTCTCAATATGTGGTTTGCAGACTACCTGCAGACTACCTCTAATGCATGAGAGTCTCTAGGGAGAATGGGTTTCTGTAACAAGCATTGTAGGTTCTTGTGCATGCTGAAGTTGGAAAACCATTGTGAATAAGGTTTAAGGAAGATTGTTCCACCACACTATGGAGCAAGTAGAGGACCAAGAAACTGAAGGTAGAAACCTTCATGGTTTGACCACCAGGTGGTGAATGCCTGCTTTAAGGGGAGTGTAAGTGGGAACAGGAGGAAGGATGGATACAAAAAAGAATGTGAAGATAAACTAGATAAACTTATTGTCCTGATACAGGGGGGTTAGTATGAATAAATCTCAGAGTCAACATTTTGAGGGATTATTTCTTCTAATAAGCTATCTAGTGGCCTGCTCTCCTCCTCCCCTCCCACCCCCCACCCCCAATTTATAGGCCCATTGAGAGTAAATGATTTGCCCAAGGTTACACATCTACATAGGGACAGACTGTAAAATAGAAATCAAGCCTTTTGATGCCAAGGCCAATAGTCTGGCCATTGAAATATAAGTCACATATTTCCAGGTTTTAAGACTCAATGACTGAGAGAATTGGCCTGCCTTTTAATATTTTATTGAGATTGTGTATGTGTTACACGATGGACACTGTGTTAAGTGCTGGGATTACAGTGGTGAATACAATAAATATGCTCCCCATGGGGCTCACTGTCTGGTTGATATAATGGTACTACTAATGCCAAAAAAAAGTTCTTAGGAGTAGGAGGTTGATATGGTGATGGGAATGTGGTAAGTTATTTTAACAGGTTAGTTTTGGACATGATAGATTTGAATGTCTATGTTCCATGTACAGCAAATTGACTGGTTCTCCCCACAAACTATATGTACATGTTCATTTATGTATAGTGTATAGGTTAAGAAAACAAAACCTTCCTTAGGTGTTTTTTCAGATAAGGGCAAGAGAAGAGTAAATAGTGAGGAGAAGATTTATCACATCCATTAAAAATACTGAGTTTATAGCAAGTGACCTCTGGACTATGGAGAAGAATATAAGGTTGTTTTACCCGATGGAACAAAGTTGCAGGTTTTTGACATGATTTTTATCATTACTGAAGTATATCTGTCTCCTGTAAAATGTGTCTTGTCTCCAGGATGGGTTATTTTTAAAAAATTCTATCTTTTGGAAAAAGGCAGAGCACAAAAGCAGTATGAGCTGTTTGCAGCAGAGACTCTGTAAATTGGCCATTAACCAGGTTTCCTCATAGAGATAGGCAGCATGCCTTTGGCCCACCTTGTGTGGGGAATAAGAAAATGAATTAACTTGGACATGCTTTGGATGATTTTCAGCATGAAAACTGATATCCATAGGCTTGAAATGAACTTACTCTCTAAATATTAGCACTCAAAAAAGTTTAAATGAAAATACTCTGTGACAATTCAAAGATAGAACACTGAAAAATAATAAAATTAGAATCATTTCAGAGAATTTAAAAAGACATGTTGAACAAAATAACCTTGGTTGGAAGTGGGCATAGCTATGACTGTGGCAGCTTGGATATACGTCTGAGAGACTTTAGCTTATAAAGAAAATTTCCATGTTTGGGGAGAAGTTAGTTTGTTTGTTTTTAATATGCTCATATAGTATAATTTACTTTTTTTGTTCTCTCAAATCAGGAAGAATAAGCATCAAGGAAAAATTTGAAAACTAATATTTCCTAACTTACTAGTAGCAAAAAAGCCTTAATGCCTTTTACCATTCTGAGTATTGAATACTAAAAAATATAATAAAGACATGAAATCAAGTTCTATATGATTGCAGAGGAGTAGACACACTTTTATTTCTTCTTGGTTTATAACTTGGGTTTAAAACCAAGAAAGAGAGGGGTGCCTGGGTGACTTAGTGGGTTAAGCACCTGACCTTTGATTTTGGCTCAGGTCATCATCTCATGGTTTGTGAGATCAAGCTCTGCATCAGGCTCTGTGCTGACAGTGGGGAGCCTGCTTGGGATTCTGTCTCTCCCTCTTTCTCTCTGCCCCTCCCCAGCTCTCTCTCTCTCTCAAAATAAATAAGCTTTTAAAAAAAAACAAAAAAGAGAAAGAAGAGAAGGAGGAGGGAGGAAGGGGAAAGAGGAATATTTTGATAGAGATTTCTAATTTTTTTGAAGATTTTCTCTTTTCATTAATTTAGAGAACAGGGGCACAATTTATTCTGTGTTGTTCTACTGTGATTCTGATTTTACCTCTATAGGGATACACTGTATCAACTACTATTAGTTTTATCTAGAAGTCTGTTTTTCTCATAATGGGACATTATGTTGATATAACTAATAATGCCCATAAAAGAAATAAATTGTTCTCATAGTAAATGAGATAAAAGTAACTTATCAAATGTTTATACAGTAGTAAGTGTTACAGTTTGTAAAACACTTTTTATATTTTTAATTATTGATATTTATTTATGAGAATAATTTTCCATTTACCAATTGTCATTAATTCTGACAGCTTATGGTTTATGTGCTCACTTAGGCATGAGATAATGACTTTAGTTAACAAATTGTAGTATTCCTACTGAATTTTCTAGATTTACCTCAGAAATTTGGCATTATGCAAAGTTATGAACTAGAGGAAAGGATTTTCCTGAGAACATAACTCTTTTTATCCTTTAAATTTTTTTTTAATTTTAATTCCTATACTGGAATTAAACATAATGTTATATTAGTTTCAGGTGTGCAGTATAATGATTCAACAGTTCCATATTTCACCTGGTGCTCATCATGACAAGTGCAATCCTTAATCCCCATCACCCATTTAACCCATCCCCCACTCTCCTCCTCTTTGGTAACCATCAGTTTGTTCTCTGGGTTTAAGAGTCTGTTTCTTGATTTGTCTGTGGAGAAGAGAACTCTCAACAGCCTAACAGAACTATGACCAAATCATGCATGATCATAAGCCTGTAGACTTGCCATCACTGAGTAGGTAAGTGGGAACCTCAGAGATACAGCTTAAAGGAGTGCTGAGCAGACCATTAGTGAGGACTTTGTTGTCTGGGAGTTTGCAGTTCTAAAGGATAATTAATGTATCTCTTCACTTCACCATAGCCCAGAGCCCTAATCACTAGTGAAAATAATATACTCTATGGATTTGCCAATATTTAACAATATTTCTCAGAATAAGTTTATATGTTTATCAAGAAATACCCATGGGTGCTGCTTAAAAGTACTTACAGTTCTCTAATGAAGTCACTCGGCAAAGACTTGTCATGCTCTGATTAGCTTATTAGTTCATTCTGGATCTGATAGAGAGTTTTGGGGCATTGTCTGTCAACTTGCTAGGAATTAGGACAGCAAATGCCTTTGAATTGTCTTTGCTCATTTAACCATATCTCTACAGATGTTCACTATTTTAATATGTCTTTTATTTTGAAAGGACACTCTTTGTGTAATCAATTAGAGATGTACAATTCTGAATAAATAGAGAAGTTTGTAAGTAGATTAAAATGCTAAAGAAACATACTTCCCCCTCAAATGAGTGTTGACTTGCATATCAACACATGATTAATTCTGAGTGTCAAAAGATCATTTCAGGCTCCCTAGTTAGTTCATGCAGTGATGATAAAAAATTACACAGTGTAGTTTCTGAAGGCAGCCCATAATAATAATTTAGCTAGTACTTAGGTTATTTACAAATGATCATAAATTACTTTTTATGTAAGAATGGAAATATGACAGAGCTGCTTTAAGGTTTAAATTATTTAAAATAATTATGTAGGAACATTAGTGGTACTTTCAAGAAGTGTAATCCAAAACTCAACTTTCATTATTTGTTTTCCCTAACTCCTGTCTACTCTTGATGCTCTTCTTACTTAATGAGTTAGTGAGATACCAATAGACTGCAATAAAAAGACACTACACTTTTGAGATAGATATAGGCTGCAGCACTGGGTAGCTACAAGTGGTGCCATTCATAAAATAGGTTCTGTGAATGACATTCCCTGGAGCTGTGCAATATACAACATGGGTGACCATACGTAGTAGCTCTGAGGTAGACTAATGTTGGAGACCTAATTAAATAGGGTTGGGCAAAGTTCCTGAGTCTCTTTGAGCCTTTACTTCCTTCTTTATAAAATGTAGATTATTTTACTTACCAGATATGGTTATTTTGTCAATTACAAAAGAATTTACTACCAGGGGGACCTGGGTGGCTCAGTCAGTTAAGCATTCGACTCTTGATTTTGGCTCAGGTCATGATCTCACAGTTGTGAGATGGAGCCCTTTGTCAGCATGGAGCCTCCTTAAGACTCTCTCCCTCTGCCCCTCCCCATCTTGCACTCCCTCTCTCAAAAAATAAAAAATTAAATTTAAAAAAATTAAAAGAATTTACTACCAGACACAGCTCTTTTGTGAAGATGGTGTTTTATAAGGGTTTATTACCATAACAGTACTTAACATAGTACCACTGCATAGTAGGTGCTTAACAACTGTGAACCCAGAAAGTAGGTAAATGAGACAAGGTAAACGTACTTGGCTGTAACATCTCAACAAGTTAATAAGAAGAGTGAAAAAGATGGTATTCACTTAGCGTCTAAAACTTAAAAGAAAGGAAAAATGAAATCAATCTGGAAAAGATGGCATAAGCATTTGTGTGGTACCTGAGGTTTGTTTCAGGTACTGACTGCAGGCCTTAAGAAGGCAAGTGACAGAGAATGGAAATATGCATCTTATCAGATGTTTGAAGCCTTCAAATATTTTAAATTAGTTCTGTTTATGTTTCATGGCAAATAGCAAAAGTAAATCAGGGAGTGGTTGGTGCTTTCCATTTTGGGCTTAAAATTCTCTCAGAGTAATACACTTTGATATTTCTGTACCAAGCCATTTTTTCTAAATTCTTTAGAAAATACTTTTTAATAATTAGCAATGCCATACACATATGCACATGCATTCACGCACATAAATACGTGTACACACACAGCCTACAAATTTTGGATACTTAATTGAATAGTGTTAATTTCCATCATATAAACTTTAGACTCGTACAAGAAAATAGAAAGCAGAGATTGGAAATTGTTGTCTAGAAAAACAAAAGACATCACAACAAAGAAAAAAGGTACAAGAAAGTTTGTATAATTCAATATAATAAAAATAAAAGTATAGTAACAATTACTACAGCTATCAATCTTCAATAATTTGTGAAGAATCCAGCCTCAAATGCAATGAAGCTTTATAAGATTTGTGATTACAGAGTGTAAAATATAACAGATGCTACAATATTTAGATGCCTGCTGGCATTTACCTTTTTCTCTGCACAGTTCATTTCAACTATATGAAAATTTTATGTGCTATATAACAGGAGAGAAAAAGATATTTATTTGTAAAATAACCACAAGAGAATTTATAATGTTTCAGCAATGTGGTATTTGATTCTCTTTGACCAGATGAACTATGTGAGAAACTGGAGAACTTGACGATACAGTATTATTTTAAGTTTTCATATAGTGGAAGATGCATGAGTCAAAAAAATAACACTGATGTTGAATTCAGTTACTTTCTCTGGGTGTTTGGAGCTGAGCTTCTAAGATGGGAACTTTGCTTTTCTCTGGAAAAATGGTTTTGCTCTCAGGATTGCAGTGGAAGGGTACTGACATTGGCGACTTTAGAGAAATGGACAATAATATTTCCGAGGCAAGAGACTCAGAGTGCAGCATCTTGTTTTTATGTACTTTTGTTTTGGTTTGTTAAATGCTTATACTTACTTATTTATTTAGAGAGTGAGAGACAGAAAGAGAGCATGCACATAAGCTGGAGAAAGCCAGAGAGAGAGAGGGAGACAGAGACAGAGACAGAGGCAGAGACAGAGAGAGGGAGAGAATTCCAAGCAGGCTCCACACTGTCAGAGCAGAGCCCACTGTGAGATCATGACCTGAGCTGAAATCAAGAGCTAGAGGCTTAACTGAATGAGCCACCCACATGCCCCTTGTTTTATTTTTTATTTAAAATCCAAGTTAGTTAACATATAACGTAGTATTGGTTTCAGGAGTAGAATTTAGTGATTCATCACTTGCATAAAACACCCAGTGCTCATCCTAACAAGTGCCCTCCTTAATGCCCATCACCCATTTTAACACTTCCCCACACCTAACACCCCACCAGCAACCACCAGTTTGTTCTCTTTATTTTGCAGATTATCACATTGTCAGTCTTGTTCTTTAAAAAACCTTTTTTTTACTATTTTATCTATGATCACGTTATAAACATGATTTTAAATTCCAGAGAATCTAAAATAAGTTAAAAACCCAATGGCTACTTTTGAAGATTCATGTTCCATCTTTCAAAGGGTTTAATTTTTATTTCCTATTGCATCATATATATGCATTTCAGAAAAATATTGAGAAAGTAATGATAGTTTTCTAGATCTGCAAACTAGAAACCTAGAAGTCACTTCTGGACATCTTCATCTCCATTTTTCCCACATCCAATAAATCACCAGTTTCTATCAATTTGATCTTCTAAGTATTCCTTAAATCTATCCACTTCTCTCTGCTACCACTTCTACTTCTCTTACCTGGCCTCTCCCCTGGAATGATGAAAACGTCTTTTAATTATTTTCCTTGGCACCTATACTTTTCAAGCAAATTCATTTTGCATGTTTCAAAATATAAATCAACCTTGTCCTACCTTTATTTACTTCAAGAGATTCCCAGTGATCTTAGAACAAAGGCCTTACATTCTCAGTAGAGTGTGTGAGCACTGAGTGGGCCTTGAAATGATCTACTCAGTTGCATCCCCTGCTCTCCCCTGGTTCCATGGGGTTTGGAGTCCACTTCCAGGTCCAGAAAGCTTTTTATCTTCTTTTTTTAATTAGGAACTTTTCTCACATCAGTGGGACCTTAAACAGAAATGCACATACTGTGGATGTGCATAAAGGTGTGCTGTGCATACTGATAATTTTAAAGGTGAATTTCCAGGGATGTCTGGGTGGCTCAGTCAGCTGAGTGTCTGACTTTGGCTCAGGTTATGAACTTGTGGATTGTGGGTTTGAGCCCCGCATCGGGCTCTGTGCTAACAGCTCAGAGCCTGGAGCCTGTTTCGAATCCAGTGTTTCCTTCTCTCTTTGTTGTTCTCCTGCTCTCTCTCTCTCTCTCTCTCTCTCTGTTTCTCTGTCTCTCTGTCTCAAAAATAACATAAAGATTAAAAATTTTTTTTTAAAGAGCGAATTTCCAGATCCACAATGTCCATATGGATTTTTCCTGCAAATGATCTGCCTCAAGACCCTTCCTGCAGGTGAAGCATCCTGCTGCTGCTTCCCTCTGTTTTCAAGTTTGCAATCACTCTTTTGCTTTACAAACAAACAAAAGAATGGACTTTTCATTCATTCTCATTCTTACTGTGGAACCCCATGCATCAGATGTTAGATTCTCTGGGGCACCAAAAGAGGAGCAATTCAAAACTATCAGCATCAATGAATGTTTCTTTAGTTAGGGCAAAGTACCCATTGGATACATATTTCTGTTAAGGGAAAGTGGGTTATTAGAAATGAGGTATTTTGGGGCACCTGGGTGGCTCAGTCAGTTAAGCATCTGACTTCAGCTCAGGCCATGGTCTTACAGTTCATGAGTTCAAGCCCCACATCAGGCTCTGTGCTGACAACCCAGGACCTGGAGCCTGCTTCAGATTCTGTGTTTGTCTCTCTCTCTCTCTCTCTCTCTCTCTCTCTCTCTCTCTCTCTGCCCCTCCCCCACTTGCGCTGTGTTTTTCTCTCTCTCAAAAATAAATAAACATTAGAAAAAATTTTTTTGGACACAGAACAGATGAACATAAGGGAAGGGAAGCAAAAATAACATAAAAATAGTGAGGGGGACAAAACATAAGAGACTCTTAAATATGGAGAACAAACAAAGGGTTACTGGAGGGGTTGTGGGAGGGGGAATGGGCTAAATGGGTAAGGGTCATTAAGGAATCTATTCCTGAAATCATTGTTGCACTATATGCTAATTTGGATGCAAATTAAAAAAAATTAAAAGAAAAAAATTTTAAATAAGGTATTTTGGAATTCTGTATTGGAATGTACTGAATTCAGATTTTTGTGGAGTGGGACAGCAGGAGTACTGACTGTTTAATTTTTAACCACCTCACTTCCTTTACCCCCAACAGTTGTCAAGAAACATTGCTCTTGAGGGAGGGAGCGTAAAGCCAAGTGAGGGTTGGTAGAGATATCGAAGACATTAGTACTTATTTCATACAGATGGCAAACTAGGGGTGCTTTATGCTTTATCTATCTGTTCATCTTAATTCCTTTCTGATATTATTATCTATCTATGTATCTTAGAATATTCAAATTTTGTAAAAAAGCAGTCTGCGAAATGATCAATTTGGTCTGGATTTCATTTTTTACCAACTTCATTAATAAGAAAGACCCTGGGGATTATTCTTATTCATCTTTTTCATGGTTTGTGTCTCAATTACACAAATATCTCAACAAGATCCTCTGTTTAGTTCTTTTGGATATATACTCCAAAGTGGAATTTCTGGATCATGTAGTCATTCTATTTTTAACTTTTTGGAGGAGAAAGTCTATACCATTTTCCATAATGGCTGCAACATTTTACAGTCCCACTGGTAGTGCATAAAGGTTCTTTTTTTTTTTTTTAAGTTTATTTATTTATTTTGAGAGAGACAGAGACAGAGACAGCATGAGCAGGAGAGGGGCAGAGAGAGAGGGGACAGCAAATCTCAAGCAGGCTCCACTGTCAGCACAGAGCCCAATGTGGGGATCAAATTTACGAAACTGAGATTATGATCTGAGCTGATACCGAGAGTCACACACTCAACCGACTGAGCCACCCAGCACCTCAGTGCACAAGGGTTCTAATTTCTCCACATCCTTGCCAACATGTGCTATTAAAAAATTTTTCTTATAACTGCCATCCTAACAGGGGTAAGCTGATACCTCATTGTAGTTTTTATTTGCATTTCCCTGATGATTAGTGATACTGAGGATCTTTTCATATTCTCATTGTTTTGTTATATGTAGATCTTCTTAGAGAAATGTTTACTCAGGTTCTTTTCCCATTTCTTAATTGGGTTATTTGTCTTTTGTGATTGAGCTGTAGGAGTGCCTAATAACCCCTTATCAGATTTAGGGTTTGCAAATATTTCTTCCCATTCAACATATCACCTTTTGACTCCATTAGATTGTTTCCTTTGCTACACAGAAGCTTTTGAGTTTGATATAGTTCCACGTACATATTTTTGCTTTTGTTTCCTGTGCCTTTGCCTATCTCTGGGAATATTGACGATTGTTTGTGTTTATAAAGTTTTTTTTTTTCTTTTTGCATGGTCTGTTGCTTCAAAGTTGTTTTGTTAGTTCTTTCATTTTAGTCTTTATCTTTCTTATCAAAGGATTTCCTCCACTTGATTATTTGTTCCTATATATATATGTGTGTGTGTGTGTGTGTGTGTGTGTGTGTGTGTATACATATATGTATACATACATACATACATACATACATCTTCTTTTAAGATAAGAGAAGTACATTGCCTATCCCCCCTTCTCTCTCATCCTCCCCATCCTTATGAAAATAAACAAATTAAAAAATATATATCTTTCTGGTACTCTGTGAAGGTTTCAGGTGATGATATAATTATGTATGTGTATGATGAATCTCCTGTCTCTATTTGGAACATAACTGGTCTTTAAAATTCTTGTTTCTGTCATTTTTCAGTGAATAAAAGCATATGTGTGTGTGTACCCAAAATCTGTCACTTTTAAAATATATTTCTGACATTTTTTTGAGAAGAACTTCCTTATACCAGGGTTAAAACAATTCTATTTTTTCTTAAGTCTTTACTCCTTCTGGGACTATAAAATGAGTTAGAATTCTAATTTTATTATTTTCATATCAACTGTTCATTAAATAGCTAAGCATTTTCCAACTGATTTATGACATTTGTATTGTTAGAAAATTTAAATATATTACATAGATCCATTTTTCGATTTTGTAGTCTAATTTTCTGTTCTTCTGCCCAATAACACTGTTTTTAGTTATTATGGTTTTATGGTATATTTTGATATCTACCCATTTCCAATGGTTGCATAATTGCGTGTTTCTATTAGAGTCGTCCTGCATTGGCTTTGAAATGATAGATTATTTGGTCAAACATGAAAATTTATAACCCAGAATTATTATGAGTTTTTCTTTTATAATTTCATGTCATGATTTGTTTGGTTGTATAAGACCCTCTCCAAAAGTTTTTTGTTTTATTTTTACATATTTTATCCTTCCACTACTATTGTGAATATGCTAGAACATGGCATAGGAAGAGCTAGAACTTTGCTTTGTCTTTTCTTTAAAGCTTGGGCCCTTTCTCACATATGTCCCAGCCTCATCTATACCAGCAGTTCTTAAACTGGGCTGCTCATAAAAATCATAGGAGATATTTTTAAAACATCCTTGTGCCTAGTCCCATGCCTCAGAAATTCTCATTTGATTAGCCTGGTCTGGGCTGGAGTATTAGTATATTTTTAAAACTCCCCTGCAAAGTCTAATGTTTGAACAAATTTGAGAATCACTGCTCTGTACTAGTAATTCTCAAACTTTGCATACACTGGAATCATTTGGAAAGCTCTTTTAAAAAAAAGCAAAGAAACAAATGCATGGGCTGCATTCCACAGAAATTAATTTCGTATCTTTGGTGTGAGTCCCAGGCAGCAGTATTATAAAAAATCCTTAGTTGATCCCAATGGGCAGCCAAGTGTAAGAACCATTGATCTATACCCTTGGCACTCAGTAGTGGTACATGGACCAGTAAAATCATCATAGCTTGTGAGCTTGTTAGACATGTAGAAGCTCAGTCCCAACCCCAAGTGATTAGTATGCACCCTCAAGTTGATGCACTCTACCCTTCACAACACTATTGATAAATGTGTTCCCAAATTTGCACATTCAACTTCATTCAGGAGTTTAAAAAAAAGTACTGTTGCTAAGCCTTAGACTAGACTAATTGAATTGGTATCTCCAGGAGATGGGGCTCAGGGATAGTCACATTTTAAGAGTTTAAAATTTTGCATTTAAAAATCACATTTAAAGGTGATTCTAATGTGCAGCCAAGTTGCAGCCATTGCCGTATATATGAAGACTATCACTTTTCATGTCTTCTCTCATTTAATAAAAGTAACATATAGGTGACTCTTGTCTGAGCAATCAGTCATTTGAAAAGGGTTACTGTGTCCTTAAGGTAGTTTCAAATTATTTTTGAACAACGTATCTTTTAAAAAATGAAACGTGGGAGCTTTATCTAGCACACATTCCCAAACTAGGCTTGCTTTACTTCTAGGAGACACAGACAAATTGAATTAGATTACATGTTACACACATGGAAATAATTCATGAAAGTAACATCTGAAACTCAACTAATGCATGCTGAGATGATTTGCATTTTGAAGGAGTCTACAGGCCACCTCGTGGACTCATATGACCTACTTGAGATCTCATTTTGAGGCCCCCCATGCTAGATTATAGATGCTTTACAAGCAGAAATACTTATTTGATTGCTGTATTTTAATTCATAGAATGGCATTGTTGATTGAGTGCCCTAAGCCAAGTAAATGAGCCACTTATGTTAGGCACTTGTTCACATTCATAAAAACAACAAATAATATTATCTCGATCAAGACCTTCTTAAGAAATAGTGATTAAATGATATTTGGTGTTTGGGTGCATTTCTTTCCAAGAGGTGGAGAAAACTGATTTGCTTTTGATGAACCTGTATTGCCTACAAATTGATGGCCACAAATTTCCTATTTTATTAATTGTCCCAGCAATTTAGCCAGCAATGATTTATATGAAATATTCCCTCTTGTTGCAGGCTCTACAGTCAGCTAATTGATTGCTGTATGAATTATGCATCCTAAGCCAAATGCAAGGGTGCATGAAAGATGCAGCCAAGGTCATTTTCCACCGAAGAGAACTACAGGGACTAAATCCTTTTTAAAGACAGGCTTTATGGCTCTAATTTTGCCACTTTCTTCATGTATACATCAAGTCCAGAGTAATGTGCAAACTCTAAAGTTACACTTTTAATTTATAAAAAGATGCAAGCACCTACAGTTCAATGTTCTGCAGCCTGACAAGGGCTGTAATTGAATTAATTTGGTAGAGCTCAGGAAAGAACCAGAAATGGCATACAGGTGCTTTTCATCTGATTCCAAAATATGCCAAGTCCCAATGGATTTTCCTATATAGTTTATTAATGCTCAAAAGTGACTGTTCCAAAAATAAGCACTTTGATTAGATAAGGACATGTTGGGACTAAGTACAAAATATTTGGCATTTCAGCAGATGATGGACAGTTTTGAAAAATTACAATCAGTTGTCATTTATTCATACTAAGAGACATAAATGATGTATACATTCTAGAGGATGTATAAAGGAGAAAAGTGACACTTTACTAAAGCTTTCAGAATTAAAGCAATCAAATCAGAATAATGAAAAGATGTTGATTTCTGATGTCTCACTGGCTTAGTCTGAATTATTGTTTAGCCATTTATTAGTTGTGTGACTTTAGGCTAAAATTTAACTAACCCTTCTAGACCTAGGTATCCTTATGCAAAAATGGGCATAAGACTATTTGCACAGCCATTATAGAGTGTAAAAGTAAGTGAAATCAATAACTTAGCCTTAGACAGTAACCTGTATGCTTATACAATAGAGTGGACTATTGGCTATAGTATTCCCTGAATTAGGAGTTGCATGTGAGGTTTGTAAAGAGATCTTCCAATTTACTACTATAATCATCCCCAAATGGCCATGGGATCACATCACATTGTATGCCCCCTAAACCAAACAAACAGCTTCTGATATGAATGCTTTTATATGCTCAGAGAACTCTTCTCGGGCATTAACAATCCACATAATCACATAAAGTGCATGTTTCAGGACAAGCTATAGGTACCAAACCACACTCAGGCTGTCCTGAATAAAATGTGCACTGTGATTACACATTAGGGGTACATGAACCTCACGAGAGAGGAATCAATCACAAACCCTTCAGACCAGTGCTTCATGCCCCAACGCACATAGCAATCAGCTGAGGGTCTTGTTAAAATGCTAATTCTGGTTCAGTAGGTTTGGGTTGGGGCCTGAGATTCTGCAGTTCTAAGAAGCTTTCTGGTGACATAGCACATTTAGTTCATGGACCATAATTTGAGTTGCAAAGCTGAGTGCTTTTTAAACCTGCCTTTACATGAGATTCACCTGAAGATTTTTTTTGTTTAAATAGTGATGCCTGGGGTTGTCCTCAGACTAGTAATCTCTGGGGTTGAATCCCTGGTTTAGGAAATTTTTTAAAGCTCCTGAGTGATCTTTATTTGTAGAGCCATAATGAAGAACTAGCATTTTATTTTATTATTATTTTTTAATTATTTATTTTTAAATTCTTTATTTGTAGAGCCAGAGTTAAGAGCTAGTATTTTAGATGTAAGGGCAAGTGCGCCTGTCAATTGTATCAGGTGATCTTTTTAAAATCACATGTTGTTAAATCCCATGCTGTAGTACGTAAAGAGCCCAAGACCCATGCTTCAGAATGAAACAGAATGTATAGCAAGGCTCCTCCGGGTCACAAGGGCACAGTGGAGTCCTCTGCACATTTTCTACATCCTCAATCAGGAAGAGTATAGTCATGACAGCTTCTCACCAGGTCATAGGACAGAGTCAACACCCCATCCCTTCCTTTTAAAAATAGCATCACACCGTCCTGTGATTCTGGAGCTGTGCTTTGAAAATGAAGTGGAAAGAAATGCTATATATCATTGAAGGATTATAATAGTCACAGGTTTTACTTACAGAGTAAAAGGTACACCATGATAAGGAAATTTGTTGATATGGAGGATATCAGGTCTACTCATAACTACCACTAATATCATTCCTTTAAATTTGGTAACCACCAGGGCACCTGGGTGGCTCAGTCAGTTAAGTGTCAGACTTCGGCTCAGGTCATGATTTCACGATTTGTGAGTTTGAGCCCCACGTTGGGCTCTGTGCTGACAGCTGAGAGCCTGACACCTGCTTCGGATTCTGTCTCCCTCTTTCTCTGTACTTGCCTTGCTCACTCTGTCTCTCAAAAAAGGAATAAATGTTAAAAAAATTAATTTGGTAACTATCTATATGTTGTCTGCAAGTGAACTGTAGTTTCTCTAAGTTCCCATAGGTTTCCTTTCTTGCTTGCTATAGCTCCAACATTGTAATTTCTATTCAGTATCTGGTTTCTCTGTTTTAGTGGTATCTGCATCAGATCACCTGGACTTTTTTTAAAGACCATATTGTTGTGGCTGTATCTCCCATAGTTCCTGGTTCAGTAGGTCTGAGGTGGGAGCCAAGAAATGGCATTTCTAACACATTCCTTGGACATACTCTTAGATATTGGTCCAGGACCCTCCATCTTCTGAGAACTACCCACTTTATTATTTCACAAGCTCAATGGGAGGAAGTATTGTACCTGTATATTCTCCATTCTACCATCATGCCTAGTATGTAGTGGCATGAACAAATATCTTTTGAATAAAAACTGATGACTAAGCCCTATCTCAATCGTAGTGAAAATGCATATGGAATACTGGAAAATGTCATCCTGCCCATTAAGATTAATGCTTGCCAAAGAAACTCAAAAATTAACATTGAATTAGGAATCTCTGCTACTCTGGACTCTAGAGTGCTGGGGGCACTTCCTCTGAAAGTTTTTTCCTGAACCACTACTTTATGGTAATGAAATTGGCATGACATCAACAGGTTGGTTGGCTGTTTGGGCTTCCATTTGAGGTGCCTTGACACAGCAGAACCAACAGAGGCTTCTCCTCCAGGGCCATCTGCTTTCAATTTTGCAGCTGAACATCTTGAAGACTCACCAGGTGCCACAAGAGAAGGAGATTAAAAGTAAAATGTACCATGACAGCAAAAATGTTCTTGTTATTATCAAAGTACTATAGGAATTATTCAATATTAGCATTTTCGTACAGCCTAAAATATTAGTGTTTTGGCTCAATATTAATGTTTTATAATTAAAATATTTTCTTAATATATATTCACACTAATGTTTTAAAGCAGATTTTCTCAGAATAGCTTTTGAAGCAATAAAGAGCTGATATACTAATAACTTACTGCTTTTTGACTCTTTGGAACACACATTTATTTAGTTATCATTATTAAATAACTGCTTTTGTGGAGGTTCTCTGATGAGAAAGCTTGATTCTTGCCCTCTGAGAACTCAGTTTTTCCTCTAACCTTGGAAAAACTACATGTGAATGTAAGGGCTAGAGAACCATAAAAAATGAAGCCTTGCCATTTGCAACAACATGGATAGATCTTGAGGGCATTATGCTGTGACATTAGGCAGAGAAGATCAAATGCTGTATAATCTCACTTATATATGGAGTCTAACAAACAAACAAAAACACCTGAGCTCATAGATACAGACTGTTGTTTTGGTGGTTACCAGAAGAGGGGGGATAAGGGACACCAAAATGGGTGAAGGGGGTTAAAATGTACAAACTTCTATTTATAAAATGGGACTGTAATGTACAGCATGGTGGTTATAGTTAATACTATTGCACCGTATGTTTGAGAGTTACTAAGAGGGTGCATCTTAAAAATACTCATTCCAAGAAAAAAGGTTACAACTGTTTGGTGATGGATGTTAACTAGACTTATTGAGGTGATCATTTTGCAGTATACACAAATATTGAATCATTATGTTATATACTTAAAACTGATACAATGTTATGTGTCAATTATATCTCTGTTTTAAAAATTTAAAAAAAATCACTGTGAAGTGAATCAGCAAAAAAAGTCAACAAACGTGTATTTTGCCTAGGCCTCAACTGACCTGAAGAAAGTATGGATATTAGAGGTTTGGTAACTTTCTGCCTGAAGAAAAGAAAGCCTGGAAGACCAAGAGTGGAAATGTAGAATGTTTTATATAGTAAATTTTAGATTCAGAGCTAGAACTGAAGAGTGGAAGGTATGGGGAGATGGATTTGGTTTAATATATGAAATAATTATCTAAAAAATATTATTTCCTTTATGCCAATAGCTATTCTAAGTATTTTGATCATTATTTACTCTGTGTTTTAATACATATTAACTAATTTATAGAAACCCACTTTATACATCACAGGTACATGGCAGAGGAGATTTCTTAGTTTGATATTGTATTAGATGATCATTGATGTCTGTTCTCTTATATCCTATAACCAAATAATCTGGATTTTATGAGTTTTCATCTATTGAACTGTTGATATTATTGTGTTGCTACTTATTTGAGTTTGCCTATATTGTAAACCATGATGCAGCAAATTAAGTTTTAATCTGTTGCTAGAATCCATATTTATGAAGAATACACACTGATTTGATAATATGGAAAATGATTATAGAAACTCTAGTCTTTACAATGGCTATTGTTTCTCCAGGTTGTCATGTATAATCAGAGAAATAGCTTTAGGGAAACCTGAAATCATATTTATAACTAAATTACTTTGTATAATGAAGTCTGGTACTGTCAAACATGATTTGACCAACAATGGGGCAATTTAAAAAGTGTAAGTGAAATAGATTTGCCAATTAGATATAGCACTTTATAAATGTGGGTAACTGATCCTGAGGAACTAATAAGTATCTGGAGAACTCAATAATCACTTTAAAAAGTAATCAAGCCATGTAATTCCATCTGAGTTTTCATATCATGAGGAAAATTGTCTGAATCAAAAGAAAGAACATAGAGATTTCAATTCATCTTTGATATTACTTAATTAAGTTTGTTACCACGTTGCCATAAATATCATACAATTTTCTATAGCCTGTTGATTACATAATTTTGAAATGTAATCCAGGATTAGGTAAGAGAAATAAGAATAACTTATAGTTTTTTCTTTTAATATAATGCAACTTAATAGTAATTACAAAGGAGTTGAGAAGTTAAACTTATTTG
This sequence comes from Prionailurus viverrinus, assembly GCF_022837055.1. Taxonomy (NCBI): domain Eukaryota; kingdom Metazoa; phylum Chordata; class Mammalia; order Carnivora; family Felidae; genus Prionailurus; species Prionailurus viverrinus. The sequence goes on from NC_062568.1 coordinate 87,400,301, forward strand.
ATGTTTTAAATTAGGAGTATAAGAAAGATTATGTGAGCCTGGGTGGTCTTTTGTTAGTAATTCTCATTATTAACTTGAGAAATCAATCCATAATCCCAACTACAATGACATGCATTCTGTAAGGAACACTACAACAGTGCGAACTAATTAAAACGAAAACTTTTTCTATGAAAGAAGGAATTTATAGTGAATATTTAACCAAGTGTCAAGTAGCGCTAGTGGTATGTCTTTGGGCTAATTCTGGTAGCTACAGAGTTAAGTGGGGCCACATTTTCAATCCAAATGAGTCATAAAGTTTAGAATTCAATTTACAAAACTTAAGTTGGTTTTTTATTCTTTCACATGTATCTTTTCTAAACTCAGAATTACCTTACAGTTATCTTGTCTTAGTCTAATAGTTGTACCTTACCACATTTCTGAGGGAAATGAGTATGAAAATAGGTATCCTGATAGAATTCATAGGGACACATTAGAAAATCATTAAGAGATCTTGTATGCCAATATGTATCTTGAAATCATATCTACTCAAAATTTTTTTAGGTTGCTTTTAGTGTCAACCTGAAAATAGAAAAATCAGGTTAGAGCCAAAAATAGAGTTATTGTTGGCCTTTTGATCTTTTTAACAGGTAGTATGTTATAATTTATAGAAAGATGCCAAATGGTTTTATAAAAGGATAAAGTGCTATTTAGCAGCTAAAAATTGGGAATATTAGATGCATAAAAAATAGTAAGAATAAATTATCATAGGGGCATCTGGGTGGCTCAGTCAGTTGACTATCCAACTTTTGGTTTCAGCTCAGGTCATGATTCCAGGGTTGTGTATTGAGCCCCACATTGGGCTCTGCACTGACCATAGAGGCTGCTCAAGATCCTCTCTCTCTCTCTCTCTCTCTCTCTCTCTCTCTCTCTCTCTCTCTTTCTCTCCTCCTCTACCCCTCTCCCCTGTTCATGCTTTCTGTATATAAATTTTTAAAAAAATTTTTTTAACGTTTATTTATTTTTGAGACCGAGAGAGACAGAGCATGAACGGGGGAGGGTCAGAGAGAGGGAGACACAGAATCTGAAACAGGCTCCAGGCTCTGAGGTGTCAGCACAGAGTGCATATAAAATTTAAAAAAAGAATAAATTATCATAAACATAAATGGCCATATCTTCCAAAATCTGTAGTTCTTAATTTTTAAGAACTTTTTCTAAATGCATGCTGTGTAACAGCAGTCCTTGGAGATGCTACAGTACAAAATAAATTTTGTGGTAAAATAACTTCTAAAGGCACAGCAAAATATATATCTCTCCTTTATATGGGAATGCATATTAGACAAAGTTCAGAGAAATCCTGTCCCCCAAAAATGTTTATTACAGCATTTGCAAAATTTATTTGGTCACAAACTATTCCCCTTCTTTTTTCTTTCACCATACATTCTGTAGAAAAAGGTTAAAGATATTTTAAGTTAAAATATTTAATTATTCTTATCAGTTGTTAATACAACAAATAGGTAAATTTGTTCAAAGGTTGTATGTTGTATCAGAGAATTGGGTAACTTAAAACTTAGTTTCAGGAAACAATATTAAGCTAGATTATTTGAAAACTTCCTCCCTTGAAAACTAACTTAAAACCCTGAATAAAATATTTTTATATATACAGAGAGACATAAAAAAACACCAAAACTGCTTTTGGCTTGCTTTTATGTTTCTCCTAAGTTTAGTGTGATGGTCTTGGGGGACAAATGGGAAAAAAATTAAAGCCCAGGTCTGGTAGTAGTTGGGGCATCTTAGAGGAAACACTATTCACAATAAGCTGTGATATCAAAGAACTGTAGGCTCAAAGAAAAAGTCAACCTGAAGTAGACCAGGGTTTTTCTGGAATTGCAAGAGTCTTCTTGATAGCCCAGGAAACCTTATGCCTTGACATTGTCTCAAGTAAGTCTGTGATTAGTGTAAAGTCCCCCAAGGGCCTGGCAGAGGCAAAGGTAACATCTTTCTAGAGCAAGATGTCTTTATCCAAGGTCACAGATTATTTCCACATTTTTTTCCCTCCAAATGACATGTCCAGCCCTTAATCAAAGATAATTGAGCACAAAAACAAATATATATACCAGAAGAATGTTTTCAGAAAAAAAAATTCAGAATCATGATAAGTCCCAGAAAAATTCTAGGTATTGTAATTGTCATATTGACTAAAAAGCAACTATGCTTATGCTGGTAAAGGGAACAAAAGATGATCATGAAGATACTTTGGAGCCAGTAAACTATGAAAAGTGATTTGAAATAGTAGAATGGAATAGTAGATTTGAAGAATAAGTAAATAAAATATTTATAAATGAAATTTAAATTATCTGGAGTTAAATACAATGGATGCTTTACAGGCAGATTAGCATCTGGGTGGCTCAGTTGTTTAAGCATCCAACTTTCACTCGGGTCATGATCTCATGGTTTGTGGATTCAAGGCCTGGGTCAGGCTGTGTGCTGACAGCTCAGAGCCTGGAGCCTGCTTCAGATTCTGTGTCTCCCTCTCTCTCTGTTCCTCCCCGGCTCATGCTCTGTCTCTCAAAAATAAATAAATGTTAAAAAAATTTTTTTTAAGAAGCCAGGTATGAAATGGAGAGAGAAAATAGTATTTTCAAGGAGTGACAGACTGACAATTGAGTTCTCAAAAAGAACAATGGAAACCAACAAAACAAATCAAAAACAAAAACCCTTTAGGGTGGTATCTTTGAGTAAAAGAAGAAACCATGGCCAATCTAAAATTTAATTCTAAACCTAGATAAAGTAGCTTTCATGAATGAAAATTAACTAACAGATTCTTAGACAAATACTAAAACATTTCAAAGGAATATAATTCAAGGAGAAGGAATAACGTTTTAAATACACAGGTCATTAGAATGTCAAAAACAAATCTAAATGCTATTTACAAGAGGCAGAACTAAAACATAATGATACAAGACAATAAAAGTAGAAGATCGGGGTACCTAGGTACCTCGGTTGGTTAAGTGTCCGACTTCAGCTTAGGTCATGATCTCACGGTTCCTGGGTTCAAGCCCCACGTCAGGCTCCATACTCTGTCTGCCCCCCCCCCACTTGTGGTATCTCTCTCTCTCTCTCCCTCTTCTATCTCAAAATAAATAAATAAACTTAAAAAAATAAAAGAAAATAAAATAATGGAAATATATATACCATGCAAATACTAGCACAAAGGATGCCTAGCAGATCTATATTAATATCATAAATAATAAGGCAAAATCATTACTTTAAGGCAAAATCATTACTATGGATAAAGAATGTTATTTCAGAATGACAAAAAATTTAATTCTTCAAGAATATACACAGATTTTATTTCTGCACTTAGTATCAACATGCATATGAATTTATAGAATTACATGAAGAATTAAGTAGATCCAAAATAAGAGTGAAATATTTTATTATGACTTTCAGTCAGTAATAGAACAGGCACATAATAAGATTTGTTTTCAAATACCCACCATCATATTTGAGCATATAGTGAGCAATAAAACAAATCTCAACAAATTTCAAAAGGACTTATATAGAGTATGTTCTCTGATTATAATATAATCAAGGCAGAAGTTGATAAATTGAAAAATAACTAGGAAAAATATCTTTGGAAATTAAGAATTCGCTTTTTAACAGCCCAAGTATTTAAAAAAACTCATACTGAAAAATAGGAATTATATTAACTGAATAATGAAAATACTAATGGTTAAGACTTGCTGGATATAGCTAAGTCAATATTTAGAAGGAAACTTAACCTTTAAGCGAAAGTTTGAAAAATGAATAAATAATGAAAATTAATGAGCTAAGCATACTTCTAGAGAAACTAGAAATAGAACAACAAAAGAGACTCAAATAAATTAGAAGAATAATAGCAAATGTGAATGAGGAAAAAAGTAAGCATATATTATAGTTAGCAAAGACGCAAGTAGAGTTCTTTGAAAAGCTAACATAAATGATAAATGCATGATGAGAGTGATCAAGGGGGTGAGAAGGAAGAGAGACAGAAAAGGATAGTAAGGAAGAATCTTCCCTGCTATCACAGAAAAAGAACATCAACTTAGATACTATTTATGTTAAAAATTAATATTCAGTTACAAAAATTTTATGATAGTAGATACTGTAAACTCACATAGAGAATATAGGGTGTACTCATGGATATCATGGATAATTGGAAAACACAAGTAGATCTGTACCTTTGAAGAAATTGAATAGTAGGAAAAATTATTGCACAAAGAAATCTGGTGCAAATGATTTCAAGAAACCTCTACAAATACTCATAGGTGAATTAATTCTTTTTTTTTTAAGTTTTTGTTTTAATTCCAGTTAGTTAACATGTAGTGCAATATTAGTTTCAGGTATACAATATAGTGATTCAACAACTCCATACATCACCTGGTGCTCACCACAAGTGCACTCCTTAATCCTTATCATCTATTTAATCCATCCCCCCACTCCCCCACACACACCTCCCCTCTGGTAACCATCAGTTTATACTCTATAGTTAAGAATCTGTTGCTTATTTTTTTTCTCTCTCTCTTTTTATTTTTTCCTTTGCTCATTTGTTTTGTTTCTTAACTTCCATATATGAGTGAAATCATGTGGTATTTGTCTTTCTCTGACTGACTTATTTCACTTAGAATTGTACTCTTTAGCTCCATCCATGTTGTTGCAAATGACAAGATTTCATTCTTTCTTATGGAGGAATAGTATTCATATACATATATATGTATTAGATATGTGTATATGTATATGTGTATATATTATATGTGTATGTATATATGTATGCATATACTGGTGTATGTATATATGTATACATATACTGGTGTATGTATACATACTGGTGCCCACCAGGTGTGTGTGTGTGTGTGTGTGTGTGTGTGTGTGTGTGTGTGTATATATATATATATATATGTATATATATATGTATATACACATATAGATATATGTACACACATACCCATCTTCTTTATCTACTCATCATTCAATGGATACTTAGGCTGCTTCCATAATTTGACTGTTATAATTGCTGCTCTAAACATAGAAGTGAATGTATCTCTTTGTATTAGTGTTTTTATATTCTTTGGGTAAGCACCCAGCAGTGTGATTGCTGGAGACTAGGGTAGTTCTATTTTTAATTTTTTGAAGAACCTCTATACTACTTTCCACAGTGGCTGCACCAGTTTGCATTCTCACCTACAGTACACAAGTGTTTCTTTTTCTCCATATCCTTGCCAGCACCTATTGTTTCTTGTGCTGTTCATTTTAGCCATTCTGACAGGTGTAAGGTAATATCTCATTGTAGTTTTGATTTGCATTTTCCTGATGATCAGTGATTATGAGCATCTTTTCATGTATCTGTTGCCCATCTGTATTTCTTCTTTGGGGAAATATCTGTTCATGTCTTCTGTCCATTTTTTTTAAATGGTTTATTTATTTATTTATTTATTTAGGTGTTGAGTTTTAGAAGTTCTTTATATATTTTGTGTACTAACCCTTTACCAGATATGTCATTTGCAAATATATCTTCCCATTCCATAGTTTGCCTTTTAATTTTGTTGATTGTCTCATTTGCTGTACAGAAGATTTTTATTTTGATGTAGTCCCAATAGTGTATTTTTGTTTTTGTGTCCCTTGCCTCAGGAGACATATCTGGAAAAAAGTTGCAATAACCAATGTCAAAGAAGTTACTGCCTGTGTTCTCTCCTAGTATTTTTATAGTTTCAGGTCTCACATTTAAGTCTTCAACCCATTTTGAATTTATATTTTTGTATGGTGTAAAAAAGTGGTCCAGGTTCTTTTTCATGTTGCTGTCCAGTTTTCCCAACACCATCTGGGGAAGAAACAACATTTTCCCCACTGGATATTCTTTCTTGCTTTGTCAATGATTAATTGACCATATAGCTGTGCATTTATTTCGAAGTTTTCTTTTCTTTTTAATTAATTTATTTATTTTGAGAGAGAGAGAGAGAGAAAGAGAATGTGAGCAGGGGAGGGGCAGAAAGAGAGGGAGAGAGAGTCTCCCAAGCAGGCCCTGTGCTGTCAGCACAGAGCCTGTTGCAGGGCTCAATCCCACAAACTATGAGATCATGACCTGAGCCAAGATCAAGAGTCAGAAGCTTAACCAACTGAGCCACTTAGGCACCCTCTTTCTGGGTTTTCTATTCTGTTCTGTTGATCTATGGGTCTATTTTGTACCATATTGTTTTGATTAATACAGCTTTATAATATAACTTGAAGTCTGGAATTGTGATGCCTCCAGCTTTGCTTTCATTTTCAACGTTGCTTTGGCTACTGGGGATCCCTTGTATTCCACACAAATTTTAGGATTATTTGTTCTAGTTCTGTGAAAAATTCTGTGGGCATTTTGATAGGGACTGCATTAAACGTGTAGATTGCTTTCAGTAGTACAGACATTTTAACAGTACTTGTTCCTCCAATCCATGAGCATGGATTTCTTTGTGTCATCTTCAATTTTATTCATCAGTGTTTTATAGTCTTTCACCTATTTGGTTATGTTTATCCCTAGGCGTCTCATAGTTTTTGGTGCAATTATAAATGAGATTGTTTTCTTTTTTTTTTTTTTTAATTTTTTTTTTCAACGTTTATTTATTTTTGGGACAGAGAGAGACAGAGCATGAACGGGGGAGGGGCAGAGAGAGAGGCAGACACAGAATCAGAAACAGGCTCCAGGCTCTGAACCATCAGCCCAGAGCCCGACGCGGGGCTCGAACTCACGGACCGCGAGATCGTGACCTGGCTGAAGTCGGACGCTTAACCGACTGCGCCACCCAGGCGCCCCGAGATTGTTTTCTTAATTTCTCTTTCTGCTGCTTCATTATTGATGTATAGAAATGCAGCACATTTCTGTACATTGATTTTGTATCTTATGACTTTACTGAACTCATTTATCAGTTCTAGCAATTTTCTGGTGGTCTTTTGTGTTTCTTATATATAGTACCATGTTATCTGCAAATAGAGTTTTGCTTCTTCCTTACTGATTTGGATAATTTTAGTTCCTTTTGTTGTCAGATTGCTATGGTTAGGACTTCCAACACTATGTTGAATGAACGTGGTGAGAATGAACATCCTTGCCTTGTTCCTGACCTTAGGGAAACGCTCTCAGTTTTTCCCCATTAAGGATGATGTTAGCCACAGGTTTTTCATAGATGGCCTTTATTATGTTGAGGTATGTCCGCTTTAAACCTATTTTGTTGAGGGTTTTTGACATGAATAGATGTTCTCCTTCGCCAAATGCTTTTTCTGCATCTACTGAAATGGTCATATGGTTCTTATCCTTTCTCTTAATGATGTGATGTAAACTGTTGATTGATTTGTGAATATTGAACCACCCTTAAAAGCCAGGAATAAGTACACCTTGATCATGGTGAATGGTTGTTTTATATGTATTGTTGGATTCAGCTTGCTAGTATTTTGTGGAGGATTTTTGCATCCATGTTCATCAGGCATATTGGCCTGTAGTTCTCTTTTTTAGTGGAGTCTTTATCTGGTTTTGGTATCAGGATAATGCTGGCCTCAGAATGAATTTGGAAGTTTTCCATACTTTTCTATTTTTTGGAATAGTTTGAGAGGAGTAAGTATTAACTCTTAATTAAATGGTTAGTAGAATTCACTTGCGAAATCATCTGATCTTGATCTTCTGGGTTTTGGGAGTTGTTTTTGTTTGTTTGTTTGTTTTGTTTTTATTACTGATTCAATTTCTTTGCTGGTTATTGGTCGGTTTAAGTTGTATATTTCTTCCTGTTCCAGTTTTGGCAGCCTATGTTATATGTTTCTAGGTATTTATATGTTTGGTAGTTGATGGTATATGTTTCTAGGTATTTATTCATTTCTTCTCAGTTGTCTAATTTGTTGCATATAGTTTTTCATAATATTCTCTTATAATTTTTGTATTTCTGTGGTGTTGGTTGTTATTTCTCCTCTCTCATTTGTGATTTTATTTATTTGAGTCCTTTCTCTTCTTGGTAAGTCTGGCTACAGGTTTATCAATTTTATTAGCTTTTTTCAAAAACCTACCTCCTGGTTTCATTGATATGTCCTATTGTTTTTTTTAGTTTCTGTATCATTTATTTCTGCCTTTACCTTTATTATTTTTTCCTTCTGTTGGCTTTAGGTTATGCGTGGTGTTCTCTTTTAGGTCCTTTAGGTGTAAGGTTAAATTATTTATATGAGATTTTTCTTGCTTCTTGATGTAGGCTTGGATTACTGTAAACTTTCTTCTTAGGACAACTTTTGCTGCACCCAAAAGGTTTTGGACCATGGTGTTTTCATTTTCATTTGTTTCCATGTACTGTTTTATTTCTTCTTTGATTTCCGGGTGACTCATTCATTGTTTAGTAGCATGTTATTTAACGTCCATGTATTTGTGGTCTTTCCACACTTTTTCTTGTGTTTGAGTTCTAATTTTATGGCATTGTAGTCAGAAAAGATGCATGTTATGGCTTTGATCTTCTTGAATTTGTTGAGACTTGTTTTGTGGTCTACTATCTGATCTGTTCTCAAGACTGTCCCATGTGTACTTGAAGAATGTGTATTTTTCTGTTTTAGAATGGAATGTTCTGAATATATCTATTAAGTCCATCTGGCCCAGTGTATCATTCAAAGCCATTGTTTTCTTGTTGATTTTCTGTTTACATGATCTGTCCATTGCTGTAAGTGGGAGTGTTAAAGTCCCCTACTATTATTGTATTACTATCAATTGGTTCCTTTATGTTTGTTATTAACTGTTTTATGTATTGGTGCTCACATGTTGGGTGCATAAATAGTTGCAATTATTATATCTTGTTGGATTGTCCCATTTCTTATTATATAGTGTCCTTCTTTGTGTCTTGTTACAGTCTTTGTTTTAAAGTATAATTTTGTTTGATATAGGTATTGTTACTCTGGCTTTCTTTTGACATCAATTTGCATGATACAGTTTCTGTACCCCCTAGGCAACATATCAATGGGTCTTGTTTGTTTGTTTTTTTTTAATCCATGCTGTCACCCTATGACTTTTGATTCCTGTATTTAGTCCATTTACATTTGAAGCAAGTATTGAGAGATATGTATCATCATTTTATTATTTGTTTTGTAGTTGTTTATGAGGATTTTCTCTGATCCTTTCTTGTCTTTCTCTCTTTCACAGTGTGTTGATTTTCTTTAGTTATATATTTGGATTTATTTTTCTTTTTTTTTATTTAAAAAAATTTTTTTAACGTTTATTTATTTTTGAGACAGAGAGAGACAGAGCATGAACGGGGGAGGGGCAGAGAGAGAGGGAGACACAGAATCTGAAACAAACTCCAGGCTCTGAGCTGTCAGCACAGAGTCCGACACGGGGCTCGAACTCACGGACTCACGGACCGTGAGATCGTGACCTGAGCCGAAGTCGGACGCTTAACCGACTGAGCCACCCAGGCGCCCCGGATTTCTTTTTCTTTATTCTTTGCATATTTATTAGTGGTTTTGATATGTGGTTACCATTAGGTTTGTACATAATTTCTTTTACATATAGCAGTCTCTATTAAATTAGTGGTCATTTACATTTGAGCCCATTCTTTGCTCCTTTCTTCCCCACATTTTAGGTATATGTTGTCATATTTTACATCCTTTTATTTTATGAGTTCTTTGACTGATGTTTTACAGAAATATTCATTTTTACTGATTTTGTTTTTCCTACCTTCATATTGTCACTTTTTGTTTTTCCTTTCCACTCAGAGAATCCCCTTTAATATTTTTTGCAGGGCTGGTTTAGTGGTTATAAACTCCTTTAGTTTTTGTTGTCTGGGAAACTCTTTATCTGTCCTGTTCTGAATGTTAACTATGCTGGGTAGAATATTCTTGGCTGTAGATTTTTCCCATCAGCACTTTAAGTGTATCATGCCACTCTCTTCTGGCTGATAAAGTTTCTGCAGAAAAATCCCCCTGCTAGCATTTTGAGATTCCTTTATATGTTACTGTCTTCTCTTGTTTTGCTGCTTTAAAATTTTTCATCACTATATTTTGCGAACTAAGTTATAATACGTCTTGGTGTGGGTCTCCTTTTGTTGATTTATTTGAGTGTTCTCTGTTCCTCCTGGATATCTGTTTTCATCCCCAGAATAGGGAAGTTTTCAGTTTTTGTTTCTTCAAATAAATCTGCCCTCTTTTCTTTCTCTTCTTCTGAGACTCCTATAATATGAATGTTATTATGTTTGATGGAGTCACTGAGTTCCCTAAGTCTATTCTCATTTTCCATAATTCTTTTTTCTCTCTTTTGTTCAGCTTGATTACTTTCTATTACTCTGTCTTCTGGGTCATTAATTAATTCCTCTGCTTCTTCCAATCCTCTGTTCATTCCATCAAGTTTGTTTCTCATTTTGTTTACTAAGCCCTTTACCCCTCCCATGTTATGCCTTATCTCTGTGTTAAGGGTCTCAGTCGTCTCTTCCTTTTTTTTTCTCAAGTCCAGTGAATATCCTTAGGATTATTACTTTAAATTCTGTACTGGGTTGTTACTTATAACTGTTTCACTTAGATCTCTGCCTGTGGCTTTGTCCTGTTCTTTAATTTGGGATAAATTTATTTGTCTTTTCATTTTGTCTGTGTCTCTGTGCCTATTTCTCTGTGTTAGGGAAGTCAGCTACATCTCCTGTTCTTGAGGGTAATGGATTTATGAAGAGGTCCTGTAGTGCCCTGCCATGTGGTATCCCCTGTTCTCTAGGGCCTGGAAATTCCAGGAGTGTTTCCAATATTTGTTGCTTGTGCTTTATTGTTCTGTGCTGACTGCTTTATCCTTCAGGCCAGTCATCTGCCAGACATGCTCTTTGCCTGTTGTGGTAAGTGGTCTCTGGACTGAGCATGGAGTGTTTTGACTGGGTGTACTTTTGTTGGCTTATGAAATGAGACTGGTTGCCACTGCCACCAGAACTAAAGGTCTACAAAACTCCCAAGTCAAAAGGCACAGTGTGAGCATGGGTTTGCCAGGCTTCTGAGGGACAGGGCCTACTGCACTGGGACTGATGCAAGTGAAACCGGTCAGGGTGGTTCCACCAGATCAAGGTGGCATGTGGGGCAGGGCTTGGTAGGAGCAAGTTAGATAGTGAATATAGGTGCTGCACTGGTTCCCACGGATGGCACTGTACTTATGCTGAAGGGAAGGGGAGGGAAAGGGCACCTGCTAGTTAGTTTGTTCCTGGAGAGGTCTCTCTATGAATGCTGCCTCTCTGGCAAGCACTTTGAGATGAACAAATAACCTCCCCACTGTGTGTCCCAGGCACTCTTCATATCACTGTTTCCACACTGTATGTCCAAAGGTTGTTTACCTGATTTCTGTCCAAGAGCATCACAATACCTTCTTGGATGTATCCCAGCCAAGCCATCTGACCTTCAAAACTACAGGCTTTAAGTTCTGCTGGTTGCCAGAAGTCACAAAATTCATCCCCCTCACTTCCTAAGACAATTACTATGGGGATTCATTTTCCTTATGTGCTCCTCTGTGTGTCAGTCTGTATGTTGCCTTTCTCTGCAACTGCGCTTCTTCCCCACCACAGTGGTCAGGAGCTGTTTTTCTCCCAAACCACATCTGCATACTTCTTACCTTCTTTGATGTGGCCTCTTCTCTTCCTTTAGCTATGGAATTTGTTCTGTCAGTCTTTGGATCAATTTTGGGTTATTTAGGATGATTTGATAGTTTCCAAGTTGTATTCTTAGAAGGAAGTGAACTTAGGGTCCTCCTACCCTGCTGCTATCTTCCCCACTTACTCAGATGAATTAATTCTAATTATAACTAACTCTTCCAAAGGAAATAAAATCATGGGATATTCCACATCTCATTTCATAAAGCTAGCGTATCTTCAAAACGCATAAAGACAGTGTAAGAAAGGATAATTACAAGACAATCATATAGATAGATAGATATTTACTTAAAACAGTTTTAGCAGACTAAATCTAAAAACATTTCATAAAAAGTGGCTTTTATTCCAGGAATGCAAAAATGGCTCAGCATTTGAAAATAAATCAAAATAATTTATTACATTAATTGACTATCCTAATAAATGCAGAATAATGTTTGACAGAACTCAACATGCATTCATGATTAAAGCTCTTTGCAAAGTAGGAATAAAAAGAAACTCCTTTAATTTGATAGGAATATCTAAAAAAGGGGGGACAGAGGGTGTTTCAAAATAAATAAAGCAATATTATTCTTTATAATAAACATTTGTTAACTTTCTATTTGATAGTGTTCATGAGAAAAGAATTTCCACTATAACCAATTCTACGCTGTTTCTTACTGAATGTCTTACCCAGAATATTAAGTCATAAAATGGAACTAAATTATTGAATAGAAAGAAAAAAGCCAGAATTCATGGAATGCAGTATATATAGAAAATCAAAGTTTTTACAATTATTAACATTAATATGTTATTTTGCAACAAAGCTGCTCTATTAAAAGTATAGAAAAAATTTTATTTTTATATAACCACAACCAGAATATATAATTTTAAAATGTCTCCTTTTATAATATCTTCAGAAACATCATATTCATAGGAATAAGTCAAATGTAAGTTATGCAAGATCTGTATATAGAAATATGTTGAACGACTTTAAAGAAGACCTAAATAAATAGAGCTATGTACCATAATAATGGATGGAATGATGTCAATGCTTCCCAAAGAATGAGGTCTTTATAGAAAAAAAACCAGTGAGTGTAAATGAATAAACTAGGGCTCCTATGTGTAAGAGCTCCTGAGTAAAGTATAGAGTTGTCTCAAGCCACTGGTTTGGTAGTAAACAGAATATATCATGTGTGTGCTTACAAATCCACATTTACTCATGATCTACTTGAGTCCATTGCTGCATGGAAAGAGTATTTAAGAATAAAAAAATGCACAAATATTTTGAAAGTAAGTATAAAGGATAAGTACAGAAATTGTTTACAGATGCAATATACCTAACAAAGTTTGAATTTAGTTTTGTTTCAGCGTTTCAAATGATATTCTGATTACTTTGACACCAAAAATGTTTTTATGCTAATGGAAAGGAAAACAATCATTTTAACTTGACTATTTGGAAACCTCTGATTTAACAAAATATCATTCCATTTTGTTAATGTAACCAGATATTAAAACCAAACTGCTTTATTATTAGTTTTAGCTGAATCTCTAAGATTTCAGAATCTCTAAGATTTCAGAACACTTTTACATTCAAAAGTGAGAATTCTCTGTATAGAACTTGGAAAAAGATGGTTGAAAACTATATTTTCATCTCTTAAATGCTTAGCCACATGAAGGGTCTAGAGTACCAAAAGGTCCGAGGAAAGAGTATACTTTTTGGAGAGCACTGCTGGTATCTTGTGAGACCCAACACACCTTCATTAGAGAGTGATAGGGAAATTGTTCCTAAATTAAATACAAGAGAAGGGAACCTCATGAGTCAACTCCAGGAGCTCAATATACGTTCCTGGGGAGCTTAGAAGGTGTAGTAAGCTGGTATCTCACTTAGGTCTCTGAAATCTGGTAGATAGAGGCTATGCCTAACTAGCTGCTCTAAAGAGAGTACAGTTAGTGTACTGCATCTTGCAAAGGATTGCACAGAGTTTATGAGAGTATTGATGCCTGCATATTTTCCAAGAACCAGATGTGGGAAAATGTGAGAGAAAGAACCAGAACCATGGATGACCCTGTTCAAAAGGACTGCCTGGAAGAATGTGGTTTCCACAATAAAGATAGTGGACCAGCTTGTTCCCAGGAAGTGAGAAAGGAGATGCTGGTCAAGGGTAGACAGTTGAGAGAACACAGGGTGAGAGTGGGAGGTATCTATAAAAAATGTACAAAAGCATCCCTTGAGAGGAAGATCCTTGAAGCCCAGGGAGTGCTATTACCAGCTCATGGCAGTATCAATGTGCTAGGCTGGGACCTGAAGGAGAAGTAGACACTTTCCCTTTGTATTACAGCCAGCCAGCCCAAGTCCAGCCTGAGCTGATTGAGAGATGAAGCCTTAACTTTGTATGGACTTGGATGTTTGGACAATTTGAAATCTTGAAAGAAGACTATTTTGTGGCTTGAAATGACCCGAGAGCTATTTATTTTCTAGGATATAGAAGAAGAATCATAACTACTACTCTTATAATCATCCAAGGAACTGGGGAAGAATTATCCACTTGCTAATTTTACCTGTCACTTGGCTGGACTATAGTGCCCAGTTGTTTGACCAAACACCTAGATGTTGCTGTGAAGGTACTTTTTAGATGTGATTAACATTTAAATCAGCAAATTTCCCTCCACATGTGGGTGGGCCTCATTCAATCAGTAAAAGGCCTTAAGACCAAAGACAGGTTTCCTAAAGAAAGAATTTGGCCTCAAAGCTGCAGAATAGAAACTGTGTCTGAATTTGGAGCCTGCCTAGCCTGTCCTGAGGATTTCAGAGTCAAGAATCTTATCTGAATTCCAGCCTGCTGGCTTTTCCTATGGATTTTGGACTCACCAGTCTGCACAGTCACATGAATCAGTTCCTTAAAATAAATCTCCCTCCTTCCTTCCTTCTTCCCTCTGCCTTCCTCCTTCTCTCTCAACCTCTCTGTATACAGACATAGATATATAAATATATACATATATTCTCTTTATATACAGAATGGGTTTAAATCAACAATGGGAGGAAAAAAGTTAAATTGTTTTATGATTATAACCTTCATCTTGTTTAACATTTCCGTTTTAGTATCTTTTTATCCTAGTGAGTGCTTTTGAATGGGTGGATACATTTAGAAATCTACAGGCCATTAGTTTTTGTTAAAATTTAATGTTACATGCTGCCCCTAACCCTTTCCTGTTCTTGCTCTGAAATAAGCCCATGTAAACTCCTACATGGGAGCTCTAGCACTCACATGTTTATTGATTCATTAAGAGGTCATCTGACATCTGATTCTTTAGCCCTGTCTGGTTGTGAGATCAGTATACATTGACCTAGTGGAAATAATATCTCAGTTGCCTAGTATTTATATTCTTGGTTTTAGTTAACTGGTGTGTATGTGTATGCATATGTGTGTGTGCATGTGTGTGTTTTCCCCCAGATAGTTTATTTTTTTATTTTTATTTTTTAATATGAAATTTATTGTCAACCTGGTTTCCATACAACAACCAGTGCTCATCCCAACAGGTGCCCTCAATGCCCATCACCCATCCTCCCCTCCTTCTCACCCCCCATCAACCCTCAGTTTATTCTGTTTTTAAGAGTCTCTTATGGTTTGGATCCCTCCCTCTGTAACTTTTTTTTTCCTTCCCCTCCCCCCATGGTCTTCTGTTAAGTTTCTTAGGACCCACACAAGACTGAAAACATATGGTATCTGTCTTTCTCTGTATGACTTATTTCACTTAGCATCACACTCTCCAGTTCCATCCACCTTGCTACAAAAGGCTGTATTTCATTCTTTCTCATTGCCAAGTAGTATTCCATTGTCTATATAAACCACAACTTCTTTATCCATTTATCAGTTGATGGACATTTAGGCTCTTTCCATAATTTGGCTATTGTTGAAAGTGCTGTTATAAACATTGGGGTACAAGTGCCCCTATGCATCAGTACTCCTGTATCCCTTGGATAAATTCCTAGCAGTGCTATTGCTGGGTCATAGGGTAGATCTATTTTTAATTTTTTGAGGAATCTCCACACTGTTTTCCACAGCGGCTGCACCAGTTTGCATTCCCACCAAGAGTGCAAGAGGGTTCCCGTTTCTCCACATCCTCTCCAGCATCTATAGTCTCTTGATTTGTTCCTTTTAGCCACTCTGACTGGTGTGAGGTGGTATCTCAGTGTGATTTTGATTTGTATTTCCCTGATGGGGAGTGACGTTGAGCATCTTTTCATGTGCCTGTTGGCCATCTGGATGTCTTCTTTAGAGAAGTGTCTACTCATGTTTTCTGCCCATGTCTTCACTGGATTATTTGTTTTTCAGGTGTGGAGTTTGGTGAGTTCTTTATAGATTTTGGATACTAACCCTTTGTCCTATATGTCATTTGCAAATATCTTTTCCCATTCTGTCAGTTGCCTTTTAGTTTTGTTCGTTGTTTTCTTTGCAGTGCAGATGCTTTTTATCTTCATGAGGTTCCAATAGTTAATTTTTGATTTTAATTCCTTTGCCTTTGGGGATGTGTCAAGTAAGAAATTGCTACGGCTGAAGTCACAGAGGTTTTTTCCTGCTTTTTTGTCTACAGTTTTGATGGTTTCCTGTCTCACATTCAGGTCCTTCATCCATTTTGAGTTTACTTTTGTGAATGGTGTAAGAAAGTGGTCTAGTGTCATTCTTCTGCATGTTGCTGTCCAGTTCTGCCAGCACCATTTGTTAAAGAGACTGTCTTTTTTCCATTGGATATTCTTTCCTGCTTTGTCAAAGATTAGTTGGCCATACTTTTGTGGGTCCAATTCTGGAGTCTCTATTCTATTCCATTGATCTATGTGTCTGTTTTTGTGCCAATAGCATGCTGTCTTGATGATGACAGCTTTGTAGTAGAGGCTAAAGTCTGGGATTGTGATGCCTCCCACTTTGGTCTTCTTCTTCAATATTACTTTGGCTATTCTGGGTCTCTTGTGGTTCCATACAAATTTTAGAATTGCTTGTTCTAGCTTCGAGGAGAATGCTGGTACAATTTTGATTGGGATGGTATTGAATGTGTAGATTGTTTTGGGTAGTATTGACATTTTAACAATATTTATTCTTCCAATCCATGAGTACGGAATGTTTTTTTTTTTAATGTTTATTTATTTTTGAAAAAGAGAGAGCGCGAGAGAGAGCATGAGTGGGGGAGGGTCAGAGAGAGAGGGAGCCTGAAACAGGCTCCAGGCTCTGAGCGGTCAGCACAGAGCTCGACGTGGGCTCGAACTCACGGAGTGTGAGCTCATGACCTGAGCTGAAGTTGGATGCTAAACCCACTGAGCCACCCAGGCGCCCCTAGCACGGAATGTTTTTCATATCTTTGTATCTTCTTCAATTTCTTTCATAAGCTTTCTATAGTTTTCAGCATACAGATCTTTTACATCTTTGGTTAGGTTTATTCCTGGGTATTTTATGATTCTTGGTGCAATTGTGAATGGGATCATTTTCTTTATTTGCCTTTCTGCTGCTTCATTATTAGTGTATAAGAATGCAACTGAGGGAGGGAGGGAGGGAAGATGGTCGCGTAGGAGGACGCTGGGCTCACCGTGCGTCCTGCTGATCACTTAGATTCCACCTACACCTGCCTAAATAACCCAGAAGACCGCCAGAGGATTAGCAGAACAGAGTCTCCACAGCCAAGCGCAGACCAGAGGCCCACGGAAGAGGGTAGGAAGGGCAGAGAGGCGATACGTGCTCCACCGACTGGCGGGAGGGAGCTGGGAAGGAGGGGCGGCCTGCCGGCCAAGCAGAGCCCCCGAGTCTGTCTTGCAAAAGTGGAGGGGCCGGACGGAGTGTGTTCTGACAGCAAGTGGGACTTAGCATTTGGGAGGTCATAAGTTAACAGCTCTGCTCGGAAAGCAGGAAGGCTGGAGGACAACGGGAGGGAGAGTTGTTTCGCCCCGGAAGACAGAGCTCAGCTTGGCGGGGAACAAAGGCACTAGCCAGCGCCATCTCCCTCGCCCATCTCCCAGCCAAAAACCCAAAGGGAACCGGTTCCTGCCAGGGAACTTGCTCGCTCCGCGCAAACACCCAACGCTGTGCTTCTGCGGAGCCAACCCTCGGGCAGTGGGTCTGACTCCCTCCCGCTGGCACAGGGCCCCTCCTGAAGTGGATCACCTAAGGAGAAGTGAGCTAAGCCTGCCCCTCCTGCCCCCGTGCACCTTGCCTACCCACCCCAGCTAATACGCCAGATCCCCAGCACCACAAGCCTGGCAGTATGCAAGTACCCCAGACGGGCCACACTACCCCACAGTGAATCCCACCCCTAGGAGAGGGGAAGAGAAGGCACACACCAGTCTGCCTGTGGCCCCCGTGGTGGGCTGGGGGCAGACATCAGGTCTGACTGCAGCTCCGCCCACCAACTCCAGTTATACACCACAGCACAGGGGAAGTGCCCTGCAGGTCCTCACCACTCCAGGCACTATCCAAAATGACCAAACGGAAGAATTCCCCTCAAAAGAATCTCCAGGAAATAACAACAGCTAATGAACTGATCAAAAATGACTTAAATAATATAACAGAAGTGAATTTAGAAAAATAGTCATAAAATTAATCACTGGGCTTGAAAACAGTATAGAGGACAGGAGAGAATCTCTTGCTACAGAGATCAAGGGACTAAGGAACAGTCAGGAGGAGCTGAAAAACTCTTTAAACGAAATGCAAAACAAAATGGAAACGACGATGGCTCGAATTGAAGAGACAGAGGAGAGAATAGGTGAACTAGAAGATAAAGTTATGGAAAAAGAGGAAGCTGAGAAAAAGAGAGATAAAAACATCCAGGAGTATGAGGGGAAAATTAGAGAACTAAGTGATACACTAAAAAGAAATAATATACACATAAGTGGTGTCCCAGAGGAGGAAGAGAGAGGGAAAGGTGCTGAAGGGGTACTTGAAGAAATAATAGCTGAGAGCTTCCCTGAACTGGGGAAGGAAAAAGACATTGAAATCCAAGAGGCACAGAGAACTCCCTTCAGACTTAACTTGAATCGATCTTCTGCACGACATATCATAGTGAAACTGGCAAAATACAAGGACAAAGAGAAAATTCTGAAAGCAGCAAGGGATAAACGTGCCCTAACATATAAAGGGAGAGCTATAAGACTCGTGACTGATCTCTCTCTTGAAACTTGGCAGGCCAGAAAGGATTGGCACGAGATCTTCAATGTGCTGAACAGAAAAAAATATGCGGCCGAGAATCCTTTATCCAGCAAGTCTGTCATTTAGAATAGAAGGAGAGATAAAGGTCTTCCCAAACAAACAAAAACTGAAGGAATTTGTCACCACTAAACCAGCCCTACAAGAGATCCTAAGGGGGACCCTGTGAGACAAAGTCCCAGAGACATCACTACAAGCATAAATCATACAGACATCACAATGACTCTAAACCCATATCTTTCTATAATAACACTGAATGTAAATGGATTAAATGCACCAACCAAAAGACATAGGGTATCAGAATGGATAAAAAAACAAGACCCATCTATTTGCTGTCTACAAGAGACTGATTTTAGACCTGAGGATACCTTTAGATTGAGAGTGAGGGGATGGAGAACTATTTATCATGCGACTGGAAGCCAAAAGAAAGCTGGAGTAGCCATACTTATATCAGACAAACTAGACTTTAAATTAAAGGCTGTTAACAAGAGATGAAGAAGGACATTATATAATAGTTACAGGGTCTATCCACCAGGAAGAGCTAACAATTATAAATGTCTATGCGCCGAATACCGGAGCTCCCAAATATATAAAACAATTACTCACAAACATAAGCAACCTTATTGATAAGAATGTGGTAATTGCAGGGGACTTTAACACTCCACTTACAGAAATGGATAGATCATCTAGACACACAGTCAATAAAGAAACAAGGGTCCTGAATGAGGCATTGGATCAGATGGACTTGACAGATATATTTAGAACTCTGCATCCCAAAGCAATAGAATATACTTTCTTCTTGAGTGCACATGGAATATTCTCCAAGATAGATCATATACTGGGTCACAAAACAGCCCTTCATAAGTATACAAGAATTGAAATTATACCATGCATACTTTCAGACCACAATGCTATGAAGCTTGAAATCAACTACAGGAAAAAGTCTGGAAAACCTCCAAAAGCATGGAGGTTAAAGAACACCCTACTAAAGAATGAGTGGGTCAATCAGGCAATTAGAGAAGAAATAAAAAAATATATGGAAACAAACGAAAATGAAAATACAACAATCCAAACACTTTGGGACACAGTGAAGGCAGTCCTGAGAGGAAAATACATCACAATCCAGGCCTATCTCAAGAAACAAGAAAAATCCCAAATAGAAAATCTAACAGCACACCTAAAGGAACTAGAAGCAGAACAGCAAAGGCAGCCTAAACCCAGCAGAAGAAGAGAAACAATAAAGATCAGAGCAGAAATAAACAATATAGAATCTAAAAAATCTAAAAGGCAACAACGGAATGGGAAAAGATATTTGCAAATGACATATCAGACAAAGGGCTAGTATCCAAAATCTATAAAGAGCTCATCAAACTCCACACCCGAAAAATAAATAACCCAGTGAAGAAATGGGCACAAAACATGAATAGACACTTCTCTAAAGAAGACATCCAGATGGCCAACAGGCACATGAAAAGATGCTCAACGTCGCTCCTCATCAGGGAAATACAAATCAAAACCACACTCAGATATCACCTCATGCCAGTCAGAGTGGCCAAAATGAACAAATCAGGAGACTATAGATGCTGGCGAGGATGTGGAGAAACGGGAACCCTCTTGCACTGTTGGTGGGAATGCAAATTGGTGCAGCCACTCTGGAAAGCAGTGTGGAGGTTCCTCAGAAAATTAAAAATAGACCTACCCTATGACCCAGCAATAGCACTGCTAGGAATTTATCCAAGGGATACAGGAGTACTGATGCATAGGGGCACTTGTACCCCAATATTTATAGCAGCACTTTCAACAATAGCCAAATTATGGAAAGAGCCTAAATGTCCATCAACTGATGAATGGATAAAGAAATTGTGGTTTATATACACAATGGAGTACTACGTGGCAATGAGAAAGAATGAAATATGGCCTTTTGTAGCACGTGGATGGAACTGGAGAGTGTGATGCTAAGTGAAATAAGCCATACAGAGAAAGACAGATACCATATGTTTTCACTCTTATGTGGATCCTGAGAAACTTAACAGAAACCCATGGAGGAGGGGAAGGAAAAAAAAAGAGGTTAGAGTGGGAGAGAGCGAAAGCATAAGAGACTCTTAAAACCTGAGAACAAACTGAGGGTTGATGGGGGGTGGGAGGGTGGGGAGGGTGGGTGATGGGTATTGAGGAGGGCACCTTTTGGGATGAGCACTGGGTGTTGTATGGAAACCAATTTGACAATAAATTTCATATATTGAAAAGTAATAAAAAAAAAGAATGCAACTGATTTCTGTACATTAATTTTGTATCCTGCGACCTTGCTGAATTCATGTATCAGTTCTAGCAGACTCTAGGAGTCTATCGGGTTTTCCGTGTATAATATCATGTCATCTGCAAAAAGTGAAAGCTTGACTTCATCTTTGCCAATTTTGATGCCTTTGATTTCCTTTTGTTGTCTGATTGCTGATGCTAGAACTTCCAACCCTATGTTAAACAACAGCGGTGAGAATGGGCATCCCTGTTGTGTTCCTGATCTTGAGCTTCATAGGTCAGGAAACTTGCACTCAGAAAAGTTAGGTATTTGCTCAAAATCTCATAATGGGAGTTTGTGTTTCTAATTGTTCTTTGTGGTATATAGTATATATGAATTTAATTTTTCTGTATGTACCTTGTGCCTATGACCTTACATAATTCATTTATTATTTCTAGTAGTATTTTTGTAGATTCATTAGAATTTATATGATAATGTCATATGCAAATAAAAAGTTTTACCTCTTCCTTCCCAGTCTAGATGGCTTCTATTTTTCTTGCCATATTGTCCTAACTAGAGCTTCCAATACAATGTTGAATAAAAGTGGCAAAAGTAGATATCTTGTCTTATTCCTTTCTGATCTTATAGAAAAAGTCTTTAGTCTTTCACCCTCGTCTTTGGTGTTAGTGGTAAGTTTTTGGTAGATATTCTTTTTCAGATTGAGGAAATTCTCTTATATTCCTATTTTTTAGAGTTTTTATGTTTGTGTGTTTATCAAATTCATTTTCTGCATCTATATTCTCCCTTTTTTCTGTTAATGTGGTGATGTAACAATTTTTTTAAATTAATGTTTATTTTTGAGAGAGAGAGACAGAGCGATAGCAGGGGAGGGCCAGAGAGAGAGGGAGACACAGAACCTGAGGCAGACTTCAGGCTCTGAGCTATCAGCACAGAGCCCTACGTGGGGCTTGAACCCATAAACCACAAGATCATGACCCGAGCGGAAGTCAGACGCCAACCGACTGAGCCACCCAGGCACCCCAGCATTTTTTAAAATATTAAGCTAACCTAGTATTCCTGAAATAAATTCACTTGGTGCTGATGTGTAGTGATTTCTGTACCTTAGAACTGGTTGAGTGTTTAATATCTAGAATCCCCTGGGGTATGATTGATTGGCCTAGCCCCAATTGAGGGTATTCTGATGATCATCTCTGATGATGTCCTCATTTCTTCTGATGACTGGGCAGTCATTAGCTCTTGTTGGATGCAGATTCTTCTGAGTCTCTGCCATGTTGATCATATTGTTCATGGACCAAGCAGTCTGTTTTTTTGACTTAAATAATTTTTTTATGTTAATTTATTTTCTTTGAGAGAGAAAGAGGGGGAAAGAGAGAACAGGAGCAGGGGAGGAGCAGAGAGAGAAGGAGATGCAGAACTCAAAGCAGGCTCCAGGGTCTGAGCTGTCAGCACAGCACAGACCATGAGATCATGACCTGAGCAGAAGTGGGATGCTCAACTGACTGAGCCACCCAGGTGCCCCTATTTCTTGACTTTAGTATTAATACCAGCCCTATTGCTAGTCTGACAGACGTTAAACTCACATTTCCCACCAAATGAAACCAAGTGTCTAAAATTTTTGTTCTGCATGTTGATGCTGAGAGGAGGCAAGAAAATATGTCTGAATAGAGATAAAATTGGTCTATTATCTACCTTATCTACATACACTCAGCTTTCTTTCCCCCCATAATGCTCCAAGGCCAGGAAACTTTTCTTCTTTCTTATAAATTAAGTAATGAATGATCTCTCTATATATCTTTCTTCATCAATCCTACACAATACCATAACCAAGTAGACATTTCTTGTTAAATGTTTGATATTTATCATTCCAGACTTTTGTCTGTTTTTAAACATATCTGTTTATCTATCTACTTCTCCATCTATCCATCTTTCTTCCTATTTATATTTGGTGTATTTTCTGTTGATCTTTGTAATCAGAAATTAGATGGCATGTATGTTGTTTGGCAAATTGCTTATTTGTATATTTTATGCCAAAATACTATTTTATTACCTTTCCAAGTGAACTTAGAATTTGCTTTTAAGCCTTTCCATCTGCTATCTAGAAATAATTGCTTGGAAACTTCAACATTTATTTAGTTCATGGTTTTGCTTATATCAATAATTTGTTCCTTTTTATTGTTGAGTGATATTCCATTATATGTATATACAACAAATTGTTGATCCATTTACCAGTTGACAGACATTTGGGTTCTTTGCACATTTTGGCTAATATAAAGTTGCTATGAAGATGCATGTATATATTTTCAGTCCTTTTCAAAGTCCTTCTGGGGTTTTTTAAACCAGCTTGGTTATTTATTTAAAAACAAATTTTTGGAAATTCTTTTTTTAAAGAGGGTAATCATTCAGGCTATCTGATCCATCATATTGCCATACATGGAAGTCTTTTTCTATTTATTAAAACATATTGATATTACTCATCATAATTTTAAGTATTTCTTTAATATATAATTTCTGTATATTAAATGCCAATCTTTTGTCAATGTATTTCAACCATTTTGTTGCTATTAATAATAAGATCTTTTCTTTATTGTATATATTTTATATGTAGGAAAATTGTTGACATTTTTGTAAACTAGTGATTATCTTGATGCTATATGTAATGAAATATAATCTTAAAATAATTTTTATTTTTCACTCATCCTTTCAAGAGTTCACACTTCTCATTTATTTGTATTATCTAATCAACATTGGAATATTGTAAAGAATATTGTAAAGAATATTGTAAGATAGTGACTTTTGAATATTGTAAAGTAGTGACTTTAGTGCAAATGACTCCAATATGTTATCATAAGACATGATGCTGCTATTACCATTTATTTCTACTTTGAAAGTTTAAAAATTATGGTAAGATGTTAAAATTTGGTAAACACAGTTCTGGCTTCAGTTGAGGTACTCAGTATTTTATTTTCTCCTTTGATTTAGTATTGGTGATTTCCTGTATTTGCTTGTACTAAACGTTCTGTTATTAAAACATAATTTCAGTGAGATCCATTCTAGTAATATCCTACTTTTAGGGGTGGCTGGGTGGCTCAGTCAGTTGAGCATCTGACTCTTGGTTTCAGCTCAGGTCATGAGCTCAGAGTTTGTGAGTTTGAGATGCACTGTGGGCTCTGCGCTCTTGAGATTCTCTCTCTCCCCACTCTCTCTGCCCCTAGTCTACTTGTGCTCTCTCTCTCTCAAAATAAATAAACTTAAAAAAAATAAAACAAAAACAAAAAGGTTACACTTAAAAAAATTCTACTTTTATATTCTCTAAAATTTTTCGTTAGCATTTATAAAAGTGTATATTAATATATCATCATTGTTTCTACTATTGTTACTTTATTGGTAGATTATTTTTGCTATAATAATTGAATGAGTTTTTTCTATCTCTACCAAATTTTACTATCATATAATTAATTCAGTTGTGGAATTATTACTTAAAGGTCTAAAACTTTGAAATGTGAAATTTCTGAACCCAACATCATGACAAGAAGCATAAGGAGTGGGCAAGGGCAAGAGAGTGGGCAAGTTTCTTCCATGGTTGCTGTTCTGTTTATATTTTTAAATTTATTTTACTTATTAAAGATAGCTTGTATTTGAGTGTAAAAAGAATCTGCTGGAATGACTAATTTATTTTTCCCAAACAGACCAACACTAACAAATTGAAGACAAAATATTTTAATGCTTTCCCTTAAGAAAGAAAATTTATGCCACACCTGTAGTGGAGAGTTATAAATAAAATGAATTGATAGATAACAAGGTAATCATCACAGTATTAGTGTGAACATTGCAACAGGGATGATGCATTAGTTTCATAGGGCCGCCATAACACATCACTACAAGCTAAGTGTCTTAAAATAACACGAATTTATTCTTTTACAGTTCTGGAGTTCAGAAGTCCAAAATTCAGCAGAGCTTGTGATCCCTCCAAAGGCTCTAGGGAAGAATCTTTCCCTTTCTCTTCTAGCTTCTTATGAAGATAAGTGTCAGTGAATTTAGGGTCAATGCATTTAATCTAGGATGACCTCATCTCAGAATCCATCATTTAATTATATCTATAAAGCCCCTTCTGCCAACTGAGGTCACATATATGCATTTGGGGTGTTAGGACATGGACGTATCTTTCAGGGGGCACCATTTAACCCACTACAAGTAATATAATTAAATTTTGTACAATCATCATATTCAAACTAATACAATTTATTATAACAAGAAGGAAAATCAAACCTTACAATAATTATAATCCCCAGGTTAAGGATAGTATACAAAAGCTTTGGCAATAAATTGTTTATAGTTAAAAACTAGAATATCAAAACCTTGCTCTTCTAAAAGCTAATGTAGACTTGTACTCAATCTTGTGATGCCAAGATACAGAATATATAGAAATATAACTTAAATAGATAAAATATTCTCTCTTCTTTTTCATATATATTCTCACTTTTAATTTATCATTGCTTTTGATTGCATTGCTTTTGATTGTGTCTTTATCATAGCTGGTTTTATTATACTTATTATAAAAAATAAAGACTATCCTAGACTTTATATTCTAAGAAGCAAGTGAGTTAGCAATTTCCTTTTCTTCCTAAGGCTTTTATTGAATAAAGTTGTGATGTCTGTCCTATGTTTTTAATTAATATTTTAAATAAGCTTGAGCAAAATTTTTAAAGTTTTAGACTTTTATTTTCACATAAGGTAATTTTTGATCATTTAAATTCTATTAGAGAACTCCTCTATTTCAACCACATAGTCAAATTTATTTGCAAAAAAAAAAAAAGAGAGAGAGAGAGAAAACGAAGTACTGACATATGACTCCTTTATTTTTCTCTGTTTTTTTGGATATTTCCCCAGTATCATTGCTATTGTGAGGTATTTGTATGGGTTTTCTCTTTTCTTGTGTGGTTTGAATCAGTTAACCAATGATTTATGTAAATTCACTAATTTTCAAAAAAAAACCCCTCTTCTTTAGCAATGTTATTGTTTTTACTTTACATTTATTTCTGCTTTTGCTTTAGTTTTATTCTTCTGAGTTTACTTGTTTTTTAATTTTAATTTATATTTAGTAACTGCAGGTGGCTAGTCCCTACTACTTTTGATACTGCTGCTTAGATAAAAGCAACATTGCTATAGCATTAATGGGTTGAGTTGTGAGAGCTTCCAAGGAATGAGGGCCTAATAAACAAATCCATGGTGTTTAAAGAAAAGATAGTGGTTAGTCTGTTGAGAATTAATAGTGATCAGAAAGTTTCCAGAGTTTTGTAATGTTTTGTTTGTTGATCTATATATTGTTACATGAGTTATGTTTACATTGCAAAAATTCCTTGAATTGTGCCTAATAATTTGGGCATTTTTCAATAAAAAAAATATAAAAAAAGAAAATATATTATGATTAAGTGGAGTTTTTGGGCATGCAAACGTAGTTCAATATTAGTAATATATCATAAAATTTTGACAGTTATCATTTGACAAAATGTGACACCCATCTTTGACAAAAATATATAATAAAATACTAACTGGTGGATCATTTCTTAATATGTACCATCTTTCAGAAGTCAACTTCTTCCTAATAGGGAGATATTAAAGACATTCTCACCAAATAAACAAGCTAAATTTACTCATCATCTGCACTACTATGTAATAATGAACTAAAGATATTAGCTAGTTAATTAGTCAAAAATATTTAGAAATTAGTATTGTATGGGGCACCTGGGTGGCGCAGTCGGTTAAGCGTCGACTTCAGCCAGGTCACGATCTCGCGGTCCGTGAGTTCAAGCCCCGCGTCGGGCTCTGGGCTGATGGCTCAGAGCCTGGAGCCTGTTTCAGATTCTGTGTCTCCCTCTCTCTCTGCCCCTCCCCCATTCATGCTCTGTCTCTCTCTGTCCCAAAAATAAATAAACTTTGAAAAAAAAAATTAAAAAAAAAAAAAGAAATTAGTATTGTAATCAGAGTCAAAAATCTCTATTACAATAGAATATCAGGAAAAGTCCTAAGAGTCCAAGTAAAACCACTGCAAATAATAAATGAATTTTTAAAAATCACAATATATAGGGAGACTTGGGTGGCTTACTTGGTTCAGGGGCTGACTTTAGCTCGGGTCATGATTTCACAGTTGGTGGGTTCGAGCCCCGCATGGGGTTCTGTGCTGATGGCTCAGAGCCTGGAGCCTGCGTCGGATTCTGTGTCTCCCTCTCTCTCCGCTCCTCTCCTGCTTGTGCTGTGTCTCTCTGTCTCAAATAATTAAATGTTAAAAATTTTAAAAGGAAAAAAATAAAAATCACAATATATAAAACTAACAGTCAAAAATTAGTCACTTCAAATGTGTAAACAAATGTTAGAAGATATAAAGGAAGAGAAGATTCCATTTAAAATAGGAAAATATAAAATAAATAATTTAAGCATAAATATACAAAAATTTATTGACAAACATTTAAAAGTTTCATCATATAATGTGCTATTGAGGAAATAAGCACACATATATTTCCATATCCACTGAGTCAAATTTAGCAATATCTAGTAAAATTTCACATCCTTTTACCCTTTGACCCATCCATCACACTTCTAGAAAACTATCCCCAAAGAAGTGGCAAAGATATTAAATGGCCTATGTGTATAGGTCACTATCTTTTCATAATCCCCCAAAGCAACTTGTTTTATAACAAAGCTAGAATTCTTTCTTAAAGCCAAATTCATTCTGAGGGTTTTTCCTAAGCTATTACCTTAATTTGGTTATCAGAGGTCTTTAAACAATTTCAAAAACTCACCGACTAAAATGAATCCATGTAATACTACAGTTTGTAGACCTGCTCTGTCCAGGTCCTGATACAGATCTATAATATTACCTACAGGAGTTGTTTAACTTGGGTCTTTATGAAAACAACAAAAGTAATTCATTAGAAATGACTAACAATTAATAATGGACATAAAATTAATTTACCTTAATGTGAAAAAATTGTAAATGCCCAGTGTTCTTATACTAATCTTAATTTCTTTATCCTTAAGGGAATGGTAGGAACTTTTAGCTAACAGAACCAATTCTCTGCTCCTATGCTGTCTATAATCTTCATCCTTTTTTTCCATTTTAATGTCCACTGACTTACCCTTTGTGTGCCATTCCATCCTTACACTAGTCTGTTGTTATTTGGACACTAATTCTTTGTGTAAGAGTCCTTATGACTATTCCAAATGGTCTCTCTGTGAATGCTCAAAGTTCACTTTAAAATACCAGAGTTGTCCTATGAAGATTTGCTGTCTCCAATGCTCTGCAAAATGTCTGTGGCTAATAATGTGAACAGTTGTTACATTATGTTTTAAGTGTTACACCAGGATACAATTGATAAGAAATTCTGATGTAAGGTGCTCAACCAAATTGAGTTGAGAAATCTAAAGAATGAGTTTGTGAAACTTTTAGAGAGTACAAAAAAAAAAAAAAAAAAAAAGGAGAGTGGATATGGAAGGGAATGATCTGAGACGTTTCTCCGGTATAGGTTGATCAGAAGTAGCAAACGAATATACAGGATACCCTGTTACATTTGAGTAGCAGAAAAACAACAAATACTCAATATATGTCCCCAATACAGCACTTGCATAGGACATACCTATACTAAAAATGTATTTGTCGTTTACCCGAAATTCAAACGTAACTGGGCATCCTTCATTTTATCAGGTAATAGGACTCGGGAGAGCACACACCAGGCTTTATGTTCTGCCACCTACCCACCCAAAGGCAATGAGTGCTGCCTACTTATTTCAGGTCCATAATGAGGAGCTTCCGCAGGATCAAATGGAGAACCAGTTAGGAAAATGGCGGACTCAACAGACTGGTTGACATCTGCCCAGGAAATCTAGAGGGCAAGAGAAACCAGCAAGCTGCTTTGACAGCAAAGAAGTAATTGTTTTGAAATTTGTATCCACTCCCAGAACTTATCAAAGTAAAGGATCTAAGAGTATTTCTGTGAACCTGATGTGGACCAAATGGTAGAGAAACTAAGACCACAATGGTTTTGATTTTTATCCAGGAGGATCACTTGGGAAGTCACTGGGACTCTAATAGAGTGAGCCTTAGAAGGGCAGGTCACCTGCAACCTGGGCCAGAGAGGGGCAAGACCAGAGGGAGAGAATATATTGCCAAATACCTGAAAGCCCCAGTCAGAAAGGGATGCATAAGTGCCTCTAAGAAATCGAGAAAAGCACCCACAAGATAAAGAGGTATGTTTAAGCATTACATGGATCAACAAGTGTGAAGGTAACATATGGTATGTTTGTAAGGTATGTTTCCCCTCCTCTCCCTTCCTCCCTTCTTGTGCTGCAAACCTGGAAGTGTCTGCAGCAATAGCTGAGAAATAAGGTAACTAAGAGAGAAAGAAGCTCCTACACAGTCTTTCCCATTGACAATGGGGCCTAGATGGGGAAGTGGCAGACTTATGGAGAAGTCCTGCTTTTGAATGAAGACTGAAGTATTTATTATAATTTTGCATTTTATATTTTGTAATATATAACATTGCATATCATATAATATATAGTAATATAAGTATATGCTATATAATTGTATCTTTAATATATTGGTCTGGGCTTTTTAGATTACTAAGACTGTGTGCAATGCTTTTACTATTAAAGAGTGGCCAGAAAAGGCACAAGGCTTTCCAGAGTTCAGTTGCAGGGGATAAATCTTAGCCAACTGCATAAATTGTTAAGGGAAGGTGAGAGACAAGAAGAAAGGTATTTTGATTACACACTAGGGGTTCTATTAGCTCTAAAGACTAGTTATTACTATTATTGTTCTTAATCTATAGCTTCTGTTACCATTTCGTTGATCCTACAGCTTTGTTCCTCAGAGTGCTCTCTGTTTCATATTTTGTAGTGCTCCAAGATAATGGGGTAGGGACAATTTATTCTACTACCTTTTTGATGGGAGATTAGATCAACTTCCTGATTTGAGTTGGAAACCAAAACTCATATTTCCCTCACTTACTTCTGACAAATGTTCCTTCTTAGATTAAGCAATTGAGCTCTAACCTGAACTCTCCCCTTTGAGCCCTCTTTTGCACTAAGCCTCAACCTTGGCCTATAAAGACTTGAACAAACACTAACATACTTTCTAATAGCTCAGGACTGCATTCTTAGGATGACCCTTGCTCCTGCTGATAATGACCCCCTGAGAAAACTCAAGGCTGGTAAAAGAATTTACTGTCTGTTTCAGTCAACACCTGAAGATAGGGCCCCATGTGTCTTGGGCTTTCTGGGAGGCTAGGAACTTAACGTTAATGAGCACCAGTAGCAAACCCAAATGGGTTTCACATGGACCAACCCCTTCCTACTTTTTGTCGTTTTTCCTTTCCTGACTCTACTGAGTCCCTGGTCACACACATTCTCCTCCCTTTAAAACACGCAATCACCTCTGTACCTTTTCCCTAATGCAAAAATATATTACTGATTAAAATCTATCCTTACTACTCTAGTTAGTGTCTTTAACTTGGACAGTTTTGACATCTTAAAATATTTTGTGTATTTGCACCAGAACAGAATAGAATTTTACAGTTTGACCCATTTGTTCCAAACAAGTGTTATTTGAAAAGCTTTTCTGGCAAAATTATTATTACACTTATAAGAGAAAAAAAATTCCTTTGCAAAGAAGTTTGTTTATTAAATAAAATCTAAACCCTGTTTTTATTAACTTTTTCACCTTTTTAAATTAAGTTTTTTATTATAATTCCAGTATAGTTAACATACAGTGTTATACTAGTTTCAGGTGTACAATATGGTGATTGAACAATTCTGTACATTACTCAGTGCTTATCATGCTAAGTGAACTCCTTAATCTCCATCATTTTTTTCACTTGTGCCCCCAACCCTTTTCCCTCTGGTAACCATCAGTTTGTTCTCTATAGTTAAGAGTCAGTTTCTTGTAAACCCTGCTTTTAAATTGAGGAAATTTTCGGGGGCCCCTAATGTGCTAATGTGCTTTGAGAAGCAAACTTCTGAATAGATTTGGAGTGCAGCATTTTCTTAACATATATAACAACAGAATCCTGTGTTTTTAGGACACTAATCCCTGAACATACCAGAACTAATGTTCTAAGGGAACTACTTTTTTGGAAATAGTGGCTTAAATATTTCAAATCCACCATCTGCTAATTACACTGTAGCTTTTGTCCTGCAAGCTATGAAAATAGCTTGATCATGGCCAATTTCCTAAAAGTGTGGACTTTTACCATCTTATCAGAATCATCTCTGTGTACTTGTTAAAAATGTAAATTACAGGGCCATGCCCCAGGTCTGTTGAATTGGTATCAGTGGGAACTCTAATGGGAGGTGGGAGGTGGAATCAGAATTTTCACAGTGTCAGATGTTAGATTGTTATCTACACTAAAGCCCAAGAACTCTGCTAGGAATCTTTTGTCTGGCTGCCCTTTCAGAATTCACTGCTGAAATCATTCCCAAAACTTTGCAGTTTCCTTGGAGTCTCTATTTTCCTTTCCAAGCAAGAAGCTGAAGGAAGAAGTAGAAAGCTACTTAGACTCTTTCTACATGGAGAGAAAAAGAAAAAAAAAGTTTAGTGATTAATCTTTCCCACTTAGCAGGTGCTAACTTTCTGCTGTGCTCTTAAAGAAGAAACATTTCTTCCTCCCAAGTGATATTTCCAGGGGTGTTTTCCTGGCTGTGTTACTTGAAAATTAAAAATAGTGACTCCCTCCAGCCACTCCTTAAAAATTTGTAACCATTACAAATTGACTCTTTAATCAGTAGTAGTAAAAACCTATTTCTAAAAGAATATAGGGGCATCTGGGTGGCTTAGTTGGTTAAGTGTCCCACTCTTGATTTCAGCTCGGGTCATGATCTCATGGTTCATGAGATGCAGCCCACGTTGGGCTCTGTGCTGACAGCACAAAGCCCGCTTGAGACTCTCTCTCTCCCTCTGTCTGCCCCTACCCTGCTCATGTGTACTCTCTAAGTAAATAAACTTAAAAATATATATATATAAAACTTCTTTGATCATGTTTTTGAAATTTAGATTTAAATTTATTTTATTTAATATTTCTGGATTTAGAGAGAGATCAGTCCAACCATTTTAATTTTTTTAAATCTAGAGTAGTTTGTTTTCTATAACCTTTTCAAATAAGATGCGGTGTTTTTTCCCTTTTAGTATCTTCTTTTATTTTGTGAAGCTTTTCAAGTTTAATTTTCTTCCCAGTATAGAAAATGAGATATGTATTGTTACCTATGCATATGATAATGAAACCTACTTAAATGTCTTTTGAAATCTTTTATTTCTATATTTTGCAAAATGTTCTGTTCCTCATTAGGGATATGGGCTATTCAAGGAAATGATTCTCAAGATTCTAGAACAGAGGCAGTTAGGGGCTGAAGCTAAAAGAACAGATTATTTGAGGGGGAGTAGTTTTATGTGTAGGTCATGGGTTTTAAATAATTGATAAAAGAGGAAGAAAAACAATAAGAAGCTGAGTAGAGAAGTACCATTTTCTTTATGGAAAAAAACTAACCAAGTCAATAGTTCTGACTTGAGTGTGCATCAAAATTCCCTGAAAAGCTTCTTAACACAGATTGCTGGGCCCACCCCCAGGTTCCTGATCCAACAGAACTGGGGTTGGGCCAGTGATTGAAACCTCTAGCAAGCTCCTGGGTGGTGCTGATGCTGCTGGTCAAGGGACTACACATTAGGCTTCCAAGTGAACAAATGCTTTCTATCTCTTCCAAGTGACCTGAAGGAAGGAAAGAACACAGTGGAAGAAGGTAAAACCTGTGAGGAAGCATGTAATCAGCATCTTAAAAAGTTGGTAGTCTCAGACTTAATTCCTCAGAGGTATTATCTATTGTGGCTCATTTCAAGGAGAGTACTGATTCCGGTGTAGGATTCAATCTACCAGGACACATTTTTTTAAAATATATATTATAAATAAGTTGCTATAGCTAAGAAATAGTTGAGGATTGGTGAGGAAAGTAGCAGAGGTTATTTAAAGTTGCTCTAAAACATGATTTTAAATGAATCGGTAACATGTTCTCTAATGTTAAATAACTTTATATTAATAATGGATGGAAAATACATGTTGAAAGATCTGTGGAATGTTGAAGAAAAATACTTATCTAAATTGTATTCTATAATTTATAGGGCAATCTCTGGATTAATTTTTTGGAAGATGTATCCCATACATTTTATGGGTTACAACTCTTGAGCCCAAAACTACTAAGTAACAACAAACATCAACAAGATATTTGAAAAATTTTTGTTATAAGATAATGTATATTCCTTCTAAAATTCCTCCCAAATACAGATGAGTGCCCCTCTCTGCCCAAATCCTATGCTCTCACCCAGTGATGACTATTTTAGCAGCTTTCTGTAAAATGGGACTCACCTTGCTGACTTCCTCAGTTGGTGGCCAATACATCAGGCTTCCTTTCACCTTGCTCTAGGTCTAAGTAGTATTCTCCCTCCTGCGTTTGAATTATTCATCTTTGAATTTGAAAAATTCGTTTAGGACTTTCAAACTAAAAAAGAGTTAAACTCCGAACATTAAGGTATAATGAAAGAGCCTACAGGATAATTTAAATACACCATTAACTGGCTAATACGACAAGAAATTCCAATCAACCTTTATCAGCTGCATCTCTCTTCAATGACCCTTCAACCCACTTTCCTTTAAACTACTTTGAGCTGTAGAACTACTTTGCAAATTCTCCCGAGGAATGTAAATGGCTTGCATTTTCAGTCACCCCCTGACAATTTTCATTCACTATTTAACAGGCAATTATCTGACCATCCAGAGTTACAAATAACTCTCCAGGAGAATGGAGTGTCCTTTGAGTTCACTGAAGAGGTGCGAATCCATATGCCAATAATAGCCATGATTTTAATCCTTTTCTCTTTTCTCCTTCAAGCCTCTTCACTTTCACTTTCTCTCCTGATCTTCTGAGTGTGACAAATATATTAATAAATAGAACATCTCCCAAGAATTGATAAATCATAAGTTGTTTGAGAAAGGTATTAAATACTTTGTATCTCTAAGTCATCACTTAATAAAATTATGCATGCTGCACCTTATAACCATGGAATGAATTTCTTATGCTCTGAAGGATAGCATAGTAAGAGTATAAATTACTTTCTTAATATTTAATTCAATTAACCAAATATTTACTATGCACCTGTACTTTTCTGGGTCTCTTTCAGAAGCAAGCAGCCTACAAAGGTAAATAAGATGGCGACTTTAAATACATACAATTAAAAGGGAAAATGGAAATACTCATATTCACAATGGAGGTGATATCATATTTGTTATGGTTAAAGTCTAAAAGAGGTTTGGACAGTGTACATGGGAGAATAGAGAAGGGGATACCAGAAAGAAATAATTTCTAAATAGCTTCTTCATGTTCCATTTAGCTATGGTCAACTACCACTAAATCAGCACATTTAGCTTATTCTTTTAATTGAAAGTTTTTCTGATATTTAAATAAGAATGAAGAAAAATGTATCAAGTAATCACTAACTTAATTCATCTTCAGTTATATACAATTATATACATGTAGATATATAATCTCTTGAATCCCCAAAACAGTTCTGTAGAATATGTATTTTTTATCTCAACTCCTGAATTTTTTTTTTCTATGCCTTCACTTATCCCATATCTACTTTTTTCCCTCTCTGATTTATTTAAGTGATAAGGATTACAACGTTGCTGTTTACCTATATACCTATAGAGTAAAGTCTGGGAATCCAGGGAGAGATTAGTGAATGACAGATTAATAAAAAGATAAAAGAGCAGTTAAAAAAAAAAAAAACAACACTCCATATCAGAAATTGTGTGGAAGGAAGCCTGCTCATTTCTGTTCTTTATGATTGTACTTACCAGGACTCACCCACTGCCTGCTTCGTTCCTCTACCCTGAATCAGTCAGTCATCTCTCTTTTTCACACACACACTCCACCACTCCACCACCTCCGGCCCCACCCACAGATCGACTCAGTACATTTATTAAGAACTGCTAA
Organism: Prionailurus viverrinus; assembly: GCF_022837055.1. NCBI lineage: Eukaryota > Metazoa > Chordata > Mammalia > Carnivora > Felidae > Prionailurus > Prionailurus viverrinus. Next base: position 87,435,376 of record NC_062568.1, read on the forward strand.
AGAAAGTTTTATTCAAAGTTTGAATTCTAACATTTGAATGCAGCTACTAGGTGATAGTCTAAGGAATATCGGGACCCTTTTATGTGAGAATGAAAATAAAAATGGTTGAATTTGAATGGAATTTTTAAGTTTCCCCCAAATCTACATAAAAATAACAGAATTCTAATTTCTAAAAACGCCCATCAATTCTGGAATTCAATTGCTGATATTTTGTGTGTTAACCTGATTCTTTATCTTTCATCAAATTACTTTTGCCATCCAAGTGTTGTAATTTCGCCTCCTGCTTTTTACCTTCCTTTTCTCCATGGTCCTAAGATACACTTTTACTTGGTTCTTGGAGGTATTCTGAAAAAGTTAAATTTAACTCCATGATTTGCCTGATGAAAATAAATTACCACCAATTCTCTTTTAAGGTTGAGTTTTTATTTTTGTAAACCAGGCTGTACTAACTCTATGAAGTACATTGAGGGCTTTTCATCAGTGTGAGTGTCATCAGAGATACCGGGAATATTTATAAGAAATAATAAATGGGCAGACTATAAAAAAAAAAGCTGTTTCTACTTTTAACTCCTATAGCTCATCTTTTGTGTTCTAATTAGGTGTCTGAGGATTTAAAATGCAATAGCAGGGTTTAAATGACAAAACATTTTTGGTTTTGTAAGCCTCTAAAAGCCCTACAGATTCTTCCCAGAACTGTTTCTTAGTTGATATAGCCTATTATATTTCATTAATGTATTCCCTTCTGATGCTAACGAGTCAGTTGATTAGAAGCCCCATTCCCAAAAAAGAGTTGTATTAGGACCTTCCTGGGCCTTAGGCATTTTGCCCTATGGGTACCTTACTCCATCAAAACCCAAATACTCGTATATATCATACGTACGTATTACACACAAATGTAAAATTAAAATATGCTTAATATATATTAAAAGTATATTTTATGATTTGTTTTGATATAAAGATAACTACACGCCAGTCTGTGTTAAAAATTTAAACATTTTCCTCAATATTAACCATTCATTTTTTTACTTCTGATCCAAACAAACAAACAAACAAACAAACAAACAAAAATGTAGGGGCGCCTGGTAGCTCAGTCAGTCTAGCAACCAATGGTTGATTTCAGCTCAGGTCATGATCGCAGGGTCCTGGGATGGACTGTGAGTTGGCTCCGTGCTCAGTGTGGAGATTCTCTCTCTCTCCCTCTTCTCCTTCCCCTCTCACACGTGTACACGTTCGAGCTCTCTCTCTCAAATAATTTCTTTACAAAGTAAAATACTTTTGTAGGCCCCCCAAAGTATGGTGAGTCCTAGGCAGTGTGGCTGCTGTGCCTACTGGGTAAGTTGGCGACTGCTCCCAGAAATCTCCAAGGCATTTCCTTATGTCTTTCAAGTCTTTGCTTCATTGACACCAACCTTGAGCACATTATTTAAAATTACAGGGGCGCCTGGGTGGCGCAGTCAGTTGGGCGTCTGACTTCAGCCAGGTCACGATCTCGCGGTCTGTGAGTTCGAGCCCCACATCAGGCTCTGGGCTGATGGCTCGGAGCCTGGAGCCTGTTTCCGATTCTGTGTCTCCCTCTTTCTCTGCCCCTCCCCCGTTCATGCTCTGTCTCTCTCTGTCCCAAAAATAAATCAAAACGTTGAAGAAAAAAAAAAATAAAAAAAAAATAAAATAAAATTACAGCTTCCCCTTGCCTCAACACTTCCATTCTTCCTTATCTTGCTTTTTTTTTCATATCACATGGTACCTTATATGGTATTATATTCTAATATTGATGTGTTATGTTTGTCTTTTCCAACTAGAATGTAAACTCCATGAGGTCACTGATATCCCCACATCCCTGATCAGTGCATGGCATTGAGTAAGGACTCAATAATTTTCTTTTGTGGAACAGGGAGGAAATGAGCCTTTGACTATCTTTTTCTTTTGTGTTTTCAAAAATTCTATTTTTTTTATGGCCCCAGAAACTAAAGGAAAAATGTTTTCACATACCAACGAATAAATGTATTATATGGGGGTAGTTTTAAAGGATGCACTAAAAATGAGCTATTGCTTTAAAAACTTAAAAATTAATAAAAATTTCTGAATCAGTTGTCAGCCTTGATGCCTTTCTCCAAGGTTTTCATTATTTCAAATTTTCTCTGAAAGGCTACAATTATATTTGAATGTATCAGGCCCTTTTCAGAATGTAAGTATAGTTTGAACCAAGCCAAGCCAAATCACATCACAATATTTAGAAAACAGAAGTAAATATGAATATTCTCATTTAATGTTACATTGATGAGGGGAAGAAAGAAAAAAAAGGAAAGCTTTATTTTTTTTCAGACCTATTATGTGGTAGATGCTGTTAGGCTTTTTATATATAATCTCTTGAATCTTCAAAACAATACTGTGAAATAGGTATTAGTATTTCTTACTAGTATGTTGCAGTGTGCCTGTTAGTATGCCTTAAAAACATGGGAGTATATTCAGATTCTATTCTATGTTACAGAATTTTCCCGAGAGCACACAATTGGCAAAGATGAACTGGGATTTAAACCAATATCCATTTAGGCTTTTTACAGCTTGAGTACTTTCAAATACAACTTGTCACAAAGAGCATTGTAAGTCTTGTTTAAAAAGAATGGGGGGTTGCTTGGGAGGTTCAGTCAGTTAAGCATCGGACTTTGGCTCAGAGCATGATCTCACAGGTTGTGAGTTCGAGCCCCGCATTGGGCTCTCTGCTGTGAGCACAGAGCCTGCTTCAGATCTGTCTCCCTCTCTCTGCCCCTCTCCTGCTTGTTCCCTCTCTCTCTCAATCCCTCTCTCAAATACATACATACATACATAAAACTAAAACTAAAACTAAAACTAAAACTAAAAAAATGGAAAAGATCATGGGGAAAAATGAGAGGCTGTGGAAGGACTGCTACATTTGGTATATCATTGTGTATGATAGGGCATCACTCATTCTTGTAGTGAAGAATAACATAACAAATGGTTATAAGCTAATGTGACAACTTGACTGGGTATTGTCAGTAGACTTTTTAGTTTATTTTATGGAAAAAAGTCTCTGTTCACTGATTTTATCATGAAACTTTATTTATTAATCCTATTGATATGACCCAAATCAGGTATGACTGATATTGGCTTCAATGTATTGAGACAAGTCTACTGCTAGTAATTTATTTCTCGTAAGCATATTTGTGTCATCTGCCTCTATTTAGATAACTAGACTCCATGTAAAGAAAGACAGTGGATTATTTGAAATCATCACATCTCAATTGATTACAGCTATTTCCATTAGGGCCAGAAATTGGATATTTCCTCAAACTTAATTTTTTCAGATAGCATCTAATTTACTAATTTCTTGTGACTTGAGCTTTACCAGATTAGGTTTATTTGTTGGGTACACTGGAAGCCATGGCAGGTTAGCATAATTAGACTGAAACAGTTTAAAAATGAGTTTAAAAACTATGTTAGTTTCATGTAGAAACAGAAGGTAAATATTTAGGGATCATTTACATGTAGTATTAGTATTGTGGCCATCAGTATTGAGTTAATCTTGACATTAGGAGGAAGCTTAGTGCCCACCCAGTGAATACTATTTTATTTATTCATTCATTGATATGTTCATTTAACAAGCATTTATGGAATATCAGACCTGCACAACACCTATTTTAAAGGTAATGTCCATAGAGGCTGAATAACTTGCTCCAAGTAGAAACCAGTCAGGACCAGAGAGAGTACAGTGTCCATTGCATCTCCATAGGCATCTGTGAACAGTTCACTCACTCCATTTTTCCAAAGGGAAGTAACTCACAGAATTCTGTCTCCTTCCTTTACTAAGAGAGACACCTATTTTTATAGTTGTTAAACTTGGTGTTTTAGAAGAATTACAGGTGTGGAGTAAGGAATTCCTCAATTTGATCACTTTTCCAGCACTTAACTAGCTGTATAAGCTCATATTTGGTAAGTCTACATGAGGTTTTATTTGACAAATAGGGTAAAAATTACTGATAGTATTATTATAAGAAATTAAAATTAATTCATATAAAGAAATAATACAGAGTATGAATCATAGTAAGTGCTAAAAAGTTAACAACTATTAATTTTACTATCCATTTGATTCAATTCCACAGTTGGTTTCTAAGTTCCACATCAGATCATTCATTCTTTCATTATATTCTTTATAGAAAAACTTCAGAAAACAAAAGACATGTAAAAATAACAAAATAGCAATCTGTTTAATTGAATATATAGAAAGAAAAGGAGGCAATTTCTACTGAGTAAAATTAAATGTCTATTCTTAATTATCCCCAATAGCAGCAGCAGGTACTCATGTTACCAAGAGTGAGATGGAAAAGGAAAGACGCCTTAGTACTTTCTGCTGCCACAGTAAAGAATTATAGGGAAGCCTAACAAAGTAAAGAAGAGGAGTTTTGTTAAACTACACTCCAGGGAGGAGCAGGCCACTCAAGAGAGACATCTAATGGCCCCTGGAAACTCTGGGGTGTGAGTTCATGTAATTTTTTTTCTTTTGGGTGGGTCCTAGGGTCTCAAGATTTGAGTGACAGGCCTGGGTTGTATAATAACTAGCCAACTATTCATGTCCTTTTCCAAGATGTATTCACAACGCCTGCATGGGGTAGGAAACCACAACATTATTTGTATTCTAGAGACATAGGTCAAATAAGGACAAGCCGCTGCTTCTGCTGCTTTCTGTGCAAGTGCAACAATCACAACAAGCTTAACTCTTGCTCTGCTGGGATGTTGTAACCGCAAACCAACTGCTAGATGGATGGAATGGGGTGGTCCCTGGGTGGTCCTCAGTTGGGACTCTCTATCAGGACATCTAAGGTCCATCCTCCTGTCGCTCATGTCTAGCTTTCTAACACATATCTAGCTGCCTAACACTTCATTTCTCAATATGTTAAAAATTTACTGAGAGCCTGTATGAGCCATGTTTAGGATTGTGAATACAAGAGAATTCATCCTTCTGCTTTAATGGGTGCATTCTATCAGCTTGAGCAAAACAATACAAGATAAAATATGGCATGATGTCAATGTTGCTCATATGTGTGCTGTTAAGAAGAAAATAAAACAGGTTGATGGTTGCATGGGGAGAGAAGAGGGTACCTTGGAAACCTTCTCAGAGATGGGGACATTTGAGTAGTCATAAACAAAGTGATATCCGCAAGATGCAATAAGTGGGAAAGAGTGTTCCTGGGAGAGGAAATATCAAGTGCAAAAGTCCAAGGGAATGGAATGGCAGGAGAAGAATCAGAGAACGGGGATCAAGAGCCAAACCGTTTCTCATGTGCATGCTGGCCCAGGATGTTAAGAGTCGGAGTTCATGTCATCTCAGTTGGGCTTGACACCATAACAGTCTCCCAAAACACTATGTTCTCAAAGTTAACTACTCTGGAAAAACATCCCAATTGTAAAGACAGTGGGAAGACATATCAAACATGCAAAATACTTGAGGGGAAATATGACAAAAAAAGGAGGAAAACAGCATGCAAGGAACAAACACCTAGCCTGAAAGAAAATATCCAAAGGAATAGAAGGAAATTCTTCACATGTTACTATGGATATGGATCCATTTAAAACAAACAAAATGAGATTATTAAGGGGGATTAGAATTGGAAAAAAAACAAACACTGATATAGAAATAATAAATACAAGAGGAAAAGCAAGGAAAAAAATAGAGATAAAACTGAAAATAATGACACAGAGGAAGGATTAGGAATAGATTTAATGCAGGGAGAAGAAGGGGAGGACAGAAGAGAAGGGAAATATTTTAAAGCCAGTAGAGAAAAGCCATGAACAAGAGAAAGATGAGCTAACAGCAGTGTCCCTGAAAAAGAGAATTTCACAAATGGAACAGGAAAAAGAAATAGCCTCCAAAATTTTAAACAGAAATTTTTCATTAAATGAAGAAAGAACTGATTCAGCAAATTGAGAGAAGGCACTAAGTTTCAGGAAAATATGAAAAGACACTCAATGTTGAATTATGTTCTGATAATGTTATTTAACATCAACAATAAAGAAAAAATGCACTCATTCAGCTACAAAAAGCCTTGAAACAATGGGAGTTCAGGCTAACATGAGCCGTGTGCTCAGCAGCATTCAATGCCAGAAAATAATAGAACAATATCTCAAAAATTCAAAGCAATATGTCAAAGTTTTAAAGAAAAATGAAATATCCGTGTGTATTAAAAAAACAGACAAACATATTTTAAATGGAAGAGTACAAAGAAATGTAACACCCCTGAACTCTTTTTTTTATTATTTTTTTTAATGTTTATTTATTTTTGAGACAGAGATAGACAGAGCGTGAATAGGGGAGGGACAGATAGAGACACAGAATCTGAAACAGGTTCCAGGCTCTGAGCTGTCAGCACAGAGCCCAACGCAGGGCTCGAACTCACGGACCCCGAGATCATGTCCTGAGCTAAAGTCAGACCCTTAACTGACTGAGCCACCCAGGCGCCCCCCTGAACTCTTCTTGAAAACAGCACTTGAAATCTAGCAAAGATGAAAACAGAACTCAGAAATAAAAGAGCCATGATTAAAGAATTGAAGGTGGGCACTGATTTAAAAAATAGAACAAATATAGACAATTATGAGTTATAGAATAGAATTTAAGTAATTTGAGTTTGGGCAGTATAAATAAAAATAATTAAGTTTGAGAGAGGGAGGAGATGTAAAAACGTGAGATTGCTATTTTCTTCATTTTTTTATAGTGGTGAGTAAAAATATTCTTTATAATTGAAATGTAGTGTTTTGGAAAAAAAAAAAACCTGATGGCAGCCCTTTACAGTTTTTCAAAATAAATATTCCCAACCTTATGACCTTGAAGGAAATATTTTCTTTGATGAAGGAGTGGTTTCTAAAGCCTAGCAATGTTTTCCATTTTATTTCGCTGTGTTTTTCCTCAATTAGATTCAAGCAAAGAAGAATTCAGTATTTTGACTTCAATACTTATATATTGCCATTTTTATAAACAGTATTTTATTTCTTCTATCTGGAGATGCAAAAAAATAGTATCTGGAATTTTGTTGAACTAGGGTTAATATATGTTATTTCTGATGGTGGAATTTGGGATTGTCTTGTCCTTTCAAAGTGCTTTTCTTAATTGCCTATGTTCTTTGTAATTAGGCTTCACTTTTGTAAGGGGAATAGTGACATAAATAAAAGAATCCCACATACATATACACATACACCCTTTAATTCTATATCAGTGAATTGCCCATTTAAACCTTTTGCACATTTCTCTATTGAATGTTTCCTCCATGTATAGGACATTTTTTTATGTTTGCTGCAATAACTCATTTTCAATCATAATGTGTTGTTAATATTCTTCCTATTCTTATTTTTAATGGTATCTGTTATATATAAATATATTTGCAGTTAGAATGAAATTTGTATTATTTACCCTTTGGTACCAAATATTTATTAAATTTAAATATATTGTGGAGAGTATATTTATTTCGTTTATGTTTCTGAAATTCCCATCTTGTCTAAGGAGGTTCCCTACAGAAAGTCATATAAAATCCTCCTGTACATTCTTATGCTATTTTAGTATTTATATTACCAGTTGTATCAAATATATTTTTTTGTAAAATGAAAGGTGAAGTAGCTATTTTCTTCTAGACAAGTAACCATCTATGCCAGCACATTAAAAAATTCCATTGAACTACAATTGCCAACTTTGATTATTCCACATAATTCTGGCTTATATTTTTTGTTTTTCTAACCTATATACCTATCTCAGTGCTTTATTGTGGCTTCATAGTAACTTTTAATACCTGGAAAGCAAGCTCCTCTTTGGTATCCTTCTTTTTTATTGTTTTTATTATTCTCAGAACTTCATTCCGTCATCTACATTTTAAAATAATTTCATCTAGTGCCCCAAATAAGACAAAAGAAAACATTAAACATTAAGATTCATGTGGGATTATATCCCACTTAATAATATTATCTTATTTTATATTTGTTTATATTTAATAAGTTTCTTTATATTGGCTCTGTCTTCCAATAAATGCATTTCTAAACAATTAGAAGGCTAGTAATTCCATTTTCCATCTCTGTGTACTGATAACAAAGAGAAAGCTATTAAATTTTCTGTATTTATGATACATTAATATAATCATTTTTTTAAATCTTTATTTTATCCTTGCATATTCATGCCAGTGTAAAACATGATAGGTATCATTCCTTATCTATCAGACCTATAAAAGTTTTAAGTAATTGTAACATCATCTAGAACATCCAGTTCTAGTGAGTATTTAAGGAAACAGGCACTATTGTATATTGCTAGTAGCCTTATGAATTACTCAAGAAGTTTGAGCTTTAGTTGTCGAAATAATTCTGGCTTTAGTTATAAAAATTAAAAATTAAATTTATGGGATGTTAGGGTTATTTTGCTGAAAGTCCAAAGTAGTTGAATAAAGCAAGACAAAAATAAATGGCATAAAAATTAAAAAATGAAAATGAAAAATTAAATTATGTTCATTTATAGATGGCATAATTGTTTACATAGTAAATCTTAAGGAATTCACAAAAACATACCAAAACTAGTAAATGTATTTAGCAAGATCACATTATATACAGAATACACAGAATGTAAACTAGCAATTAAGTATTAGCAATGATATTTAATATTTTTATTAGCATCAAAGTATATCAAATGCCAAGAAATAAATCTAATCAGTGATATGCAAAAACTTTACATTGAAAACTACAAAATATTGCCAAGGAAAATGTAAAAGATTTAAATAAATGGAGAGATATGTCCATTGTGGAATGGAAACTCAAAATTTCTTTTTAAATGTCCATTCTCTCCAAATTGATCTATACATTCAATGTGGTCCTAGTGAAAACTCAATAGGCTGTGTATAGAAATGCACAAACCGATTATGAAATTTGTATAGAAGTACAAAGGACCTAGAATAGACAAAACATTCTTGAAAAACAACAAAATGGGAAATCTTATACGAGCTGATTTGAAGATTTATGATAAACTGAAGATAATCAAGATAGTGTAGTACTGTGGTAAGGGCCAACTAATAATAAAACTAAATAAAGAATCCAAAATATACCTACATATAAATTACCAATTGATTATTTTTTTACAAATGTGCCAAGATAATTCAATGAGCAAAGGAGAGTCTTTTCAAGAAATGGTTCTTGAGGAGACTAGTCAAGATGGCGGCGTAGGAGGACGCTGGGCTCACCGCGCGTCCTGCTGATCACTTAGATTCCACCTACACCTGCCTAAATAACCCAGAAAACCACCAGAGGATAAGCAGAACGGAGGCGCCGGAGCCAAGCGCAGCCGAGAGGCCCACGGAAGAGGGTAGGAAGGGCGGCGAGGCGGTGCGCGCTCCACGGACTGGTGGGGGGGAGCCGGGCCGGAGGGGCGGCTCGCCGGCCAAGCAGAGCCCCCGAGTCTGGCTTGCAAAAGCGGAGGGGCCGGGCGGACTGTGTTCCGACAGCAAGCACGACTTAGCGTCTGGGAGGACATAAGTTAGCAGCTCTGCTCGGAAAGCGGGAAGGCTGGAGGACAAAGGGAGGGAGAGCTGCTGAGCCACCGGACGAAGAGCTCAGTTTGGCGGGGAACAAAGGCGCTCGCCAGCACCATCTCCCCTGCCCATCCCCCAGCCAAAATCCCAAAGGGAACCAGTTCCTGCCAGGGAACTTGCTGGCTCCGCGCAAACACACCACTCTGTGCTTCTGCGGAGCCAAACCTCCAGCAGCAGATCTGACTCCCTCCCGCTGGCACAGGGCCCCTCCTGAAGTGGATCACCTAAGGAGAAGCGAGCTAAGCCTGCCCCTCCTGTCCCCGTGCACCTTGCCAACCCACCCCGGCTAATATGCCAGATCCCCAGCATCACAAGCCTGGCAGTGTGCAAGTAGCCCAGACGGGCCACGCCACCCCACAGTGAATCCCACCCCTAGGAGAGGGGAAGAGAAGGCACACACCAGTCTGCCTGTGGCCCCAGCGGTGGGCTGGGGGCAGACATCAGGTCTGACTGCAGCCCCGCCCACCAACTCCAGTTATACACCACAGCACAGGGGAAGTGCCCTGCAGGTCCTCACCACACCAGGGACTATCCAAAATGACCAAGCGGAAGAATTCCCCTCAGAAGAATCTCCAGGAAATAACAACAGCTAATGAGCTGATCAAAAAGGATTTAAATAATATAACAGAAAGTGAATTTAGAATAATAGTCATAAAATTAATCGCTGGGCTTGAAAACAGTATAGAGGACAGCAGAGAATGTCTTGCTACAGAGATCAAGGGACTAAGGAACAGTCACGAGGAGCTGAAAAACGCTTTAAACGAAATGCAAAACAAAATGGAAACGACGATGGCTCGGCTTGAAGAGGCAGAGAGAGAATAGGTGAACTAGAAGATAAAGTTATGGAAAAAGAGGAAGCTGAGAAAAAGAGAGATAAAAAAATCCAGGAGTATGAGGGGAAAATTAGAGAACTAAGTGATACACTAAAAAGAAATAATATACGCATAATTGGTATCCCAGAGGAGGAAGAGAGAGGGAAAGGTGCTGAACGGGTACTTGAAGAAATAATAGCTGAGAGCTTCCCTGAACTGGGGAAGGAAAAAGTCATTGAAATCCAAGAGGCACAGAGAACTCCCTTCAGACGTAACTTGAATCGATCTTCTGCACGACATATCATAGTGAAACTGGCAAAATACAAGGATAAAGAGAAAATTCTAAAAGCAGCAAGGGGTAAACGTGCCCTCACGTATAAAGGGAGAGCTATAAGACTCGTGACTGATCTCTCCTTTGAAACTTGGAGGCCAGAAAGAATTGGCACGAGATTTTCAGGGTGCTAGACAGAAAAAATATGCAGCTGATAATCCTTTATCCAGCAAGTCTGTCATTTAGAATAGAAGGAGAGATAAAGGTCTTCCCAAACAAACAAAAACTGAAGGAATTTGTCACCACTAAACCAGCCCTACAAGAGATCCTAAGGGGGACCCTGTGAGAGAAAGTACCAGAGGCATCACTACAAGCATAAAACATACAGACATCACAATGACTCTAAACCCATATCTTTCTATAATAACACTGAATGTAAATGGATTAAATGCGCCAACCAAAAGACATAGGGTATCAGAATGGATAAAAAAACAAGACCCATCTATTTGCTGTCTACAAGAGATTCATTTTAGACCTGAGGACACCTTTAGATTGAGAGTGAGGGGATGGAGAAATATTTATCATGCGACTGGAAGCCAAAAGAAAGCTGGAGTAGCCATACTTATATCAGACAAACTAGACTTTAAATTAAAGGCTGTAACAAGAGATGAAGAAGGACATTATATAAGAGTTACAGGGTCTATCCATCAGGAAGAGCTAACAGTTATAAATGTCTATGCGCCGAATACTGGAGCCCCCAAATATATAAAACAAGTAGTCATAAACACAAGCAACCTTATTGATAAGAATGTGATAATTGCAGGGGACTTTAACACCCCACTTACAGAAATGGATAGATCAACTAGACACACGGTCAGTAAAGAAACAAGGGCCCTGAATGAGACATTGGATCAGATGGACTTGACAGATATATTTAGAACTCTGCATCCCAAAGCAACAGAATATACTTTCTTCTCGAGTGCACATGGAACATTCTCCAAGATAGATCATATACTGGGTCACAAAATAGCCCTTCATAAGTTTACAAGAATTGAAATTATACCATGCATACTTTCAGACCACAATGCTATGAAGCTTGAAATCAACCACAGAAAAAAGTCTGGAAAACCTCCAAAAGCAGGGAGGTTAAAGAACACCCTACTAAAGAATGAGTGGGTCAACCAGGCAATTAGAGAAGAAATTTAAAAATATATGGAAACAAACGAAAATGAAAATACAACAATCCAAATGCTTTGGGACGCAGCAAAGGCAGTCCTGAGAGGAAAATACATTGCAATCTAGGCATATCTCAAGAAACAAGAAAAATCCCAAATACAAAATCTAACAGCACACCTAAAGGAAATAGAAGCAGAACAGCAAAGGCAGCCTAAACCCAGCAGAAGAAGAGAAATAATAAAGATCAGAGCAGAAATAAACAATATAGAATCTAAAAAAACTGTAGAGCAGATCAACGAAACCAAGAGTTGGTTTTTTGAAAAAAATAAACAAAATTGACAAACCTCTAGGCAGGCTTCTCAAAAAGAAAAGGGAGATGACCCAAATAGATGAAATCATGAATGAAAATGGAATTATTACAACCAATCCCTCAGAGATACAAACAATTATCAGGGAATACTATGAAAAATTATATGCCAACAAACTGGACAACCTGGAAGAAATGGACAAATTCCTGAACACCCACACTCTTCCAAAACTCAATCAGGAGGAAATAGAAAGCTTGAACAGACCCATAACCAGTGAAGAAATTGAATCGGTTATAAAAATCTCCCAACAAATAAGAGTCCAGGACCAGATGGCTTCCCAGGGGAGTTCTACCAGACGTTTAAAGCAGAGATAATACCTATCCTTCTCAAGCTATTCCAAGAAATAGAAAGGGAAGGAAAACGTCCAGACTCATTCTATGAAGCCAGTATTGCTTTGATTCCTAAACCAGACAGAGACCCAGTAAAAAAAGAGAACTACTGGCCAATATCTCTGATGAATATGGATGCAAAAATTCTCAATAAGATACTAGCAAATCGAATTCAACGGCATATAAAAAGAATATTCACCATGATCAAGTGGGATTCATTCCTGGGATGCAGGGCTGGTTCAACATTCGCAAATCAATCAATGTGATACATCACATCAACAAAAAAAAAGATAAGAACCATATGATCCTGTCAATCGATGCAGAAAAGGCCTTTGACAAAATCCAGCACCCTTTCTTAAGCACCCTATCCCTTGAGAAAGTCGGGATAGAAGGAACATACTTAAAGATCATAAAAGCCATTTATGAAAAAGCCCACAGCTAACATCATCCTCAACAGGGAAAAACCGAGAGCTTTTTCCCTGAGATCAGGAACACGACAGGGATGCCCACTCTCACCGCTGTTGTTTAACATAGTGCTGGAAGTTCTAGCATCAGCCATCAGACAACAAAAGGAAATCAAAGGCATCCAAATTGGCAAAGATGAAGTCAAGCTTTCGCTTTTTGCAGATGACATGATATTATACATGGAAAATCCGATAGACTCCACCAAAAGTCTGCTAGAACTGATACAGGAATTCAGCAAAGTCACAGGATACAAAATCAATGTACAGAAATCAGTTGCATTCTTATACACTAACAATGAAGCAACAGAAAGACAAAGAAAGAAACTGATCCCATTCACAATTGCACCAAGAAGCATAAAATACCTAGGAATAAATCTAACCAAAGATGTAAAGGATCTGTATGCTGAAAACTATAGAAAGCTTATGAAGGTAATTGAAGAAGATTTAAAGAAATGGAAAGATATTCCCTGCTCATGGATTGGAAAAATAAATATTGTCAAAATGTCAATACTACCCAAAGCTATCTACACATTCAATGCAATCCCAATCAAAATTGCGCCAGCATTCTTCTCGAAACTAGAACAAGCAATCCTAAAATTCATATGGAACCACAAAAGTCCCCGAATAGCCAAAGGAATTTTGAAGAAGAAGACCAAAGCAGGAGGCATCACAATCCCAGACTTTAGTCTCTACTACAAAGCTGTCATCCTCAAGACAGCATGGTATTGGCACAAAAACAGACACATAGACCAATGAAATAGAATAGAAACTCCAGAACTAGACCCACAAACGTATGGCCAACTCATCTTTGACAAAGCAGGAAAGAACATCCAATGGAAAAAAGACAGCCTCTTTAACAAATGGTGCTGGGAGAACTGGACAGCAACATGCAGAAGGTTGAAACTAGACCACTTTCTCACACCATTCACAAAAATAAACTCAAAATGGATAAAGGACCAAAATGTGAGACAGGAAACCATCAAAACCTTAGAGGAGAAAGCAGGAAAAGACCTCTCTGACCTCAGCCGTAGCAATCTCTTACTCGACACATCCCCAAAGGCAAGGGAATTAAAAGCAAAAGTGAATTACTGGGACCTTATGAAGATAAAAAGCTTCTGCACAGCAAAGGAAACAACCAACAAAACTAAAAGGCAACCAACGGAATGGGAAAAGATATTTGCAAATGACATATCGGACAAAGGGCTAGTATCCAAAATCTATAAAGAGCTCACCAAACTCCACACCCGAAAAACAAATAACCCAGTGAAGAAATGGGCAGAAAACATGAATAGACACTTCTCTAAAGAAGACATCCGGATGGCCAACAGGCACATGAAAAGATGTTCAGCGTCGCTCCTTATCAGAGAAATACAAATCAAAACCACACTCAGGTATCACCTCACGCCAGTCAGAGTGGCCAAAATGAACAAATCAGGAGACTATAGATGCTGGAGAGGATGTGGAGAAATGGGAACCCTCTTGCACTGTTGGTGGGAATGCAAATTGGTGCAGCCACTCTGGAAAGCAGTGTGGAGGTTCCTCAGAAAATTAAAAATAGACCTACCCTATGACCCAGCAATAGCACTGCTAGGAATTTATCCAAGGGATACAGGAGTACTGATGCATAGGGCCACTTGTACCCCAATGTTCATAGCAGCACTCTTAACAATAGCCAAATTATGGAAAGAGCCTAAATGTCCATCAACTGATGAATGGATAAAGAAATTGTGGTTTATATACACAATGGAATTCTACGTGGCAATGAGAAAAAATGAAATATGGCCTTTTGTAGCAACGTGGATGGAACTGGAGAGTGTGATGCTAAGTGAAATAAGCCATACAGAGAAAGACAGATACCATATGGTTTCACTCTTATGTGGATCCTGAGAAACTTAACAGGAACCCATGGGGGAGGGGAAGGAAAAAAAAAAAAGAGGTTAGAGTGGGAGAGAGCCAAAGCATAAGAGACTGTTAAAAACTGAGAACAAACTGAGGGTTGATGGGGGGTGGGAGGGAGGAGAGGGTGGGTGATGGGTATTGAGGAGGGCACCTTTTGGGATGAGCACTGGGTGTTGTATGGAAACCAATTTGTCAATAAATTTCATATAAAAAAAAAAGAAATGGTTCTTGAACAACTTGGTTGTTACATGGAAAAAAAATGAACCTCAACTTTTATCTCACATGATATACACAATTAAGTTAGAGTGAATCATAGAGGTAAATATAGACACTATAAAACTTCTAGAGGAGAACACAAAAACAAATGTTCATGACCAGTGGTAGGTAAAGATATCTTAAATAGGACATAAAGAAACATGAAACAGAAAAGAAAAACTGAAGCCCCCAAATTTGGACATTATCAAAATTACACATTATTTTTGAAAGATGCCATTTTAAAAAATAAATAGGTAAGACACAAACAGGGAAAAAATAATTAGAATAACTATCTGACAAGGGACATATATCCAGAATGTATATTTAATATATATCTATTTATATTTAATTTCTATATATTTACACTAAATATATATTTATAGATATATGCATACATACACATATATGTATGATTGCCTGGGGGGAGGATTAAATCAGAAGAGCATGATAAAACTTGTAATGTTATATATCTTGCGTTATGTGGTAGTTGTATAGCCATAAAAATTGCCAAAATGTGGAAATTGAAACTTATGATCTGTATACTTTAGATCTGTGTATTTATTGCATATAAGTTATACCTAAATTAAGAAATAACAAAAATAATAGGAAAAAAAGGAAATTTGTGTTCTATCTACACGTAAATTTGGAAGGTAAGTCCCTTTTGCTGCTATAGCCCTGATAGAGGGCTTGGACCTGTGTGATACAGAAAAAAGCTTTGCATGGCATCTTAGTGCTGTCTGTAAGGCTCAAATTCTTTTAGTGAGTCATTTTATTTTATTTACATTGACTATGCTTTGCCCTTTGTTTCATGTTCTAAGTTGAGACATTTTAGAAACTGCTATGGCAGGAATTATGAGGTCTTCATAATTATGTTATTATAATTCTTCTATCAAACAAACTTTAATGAAGAGTTGAGTTTCACCTGGAGACACTGTTGACTTTACAATGCTCTGCTCATGGGACTCAGGAAATGTTTTGTTTCTGGCCTCTTGGACAGGTGTTAAGAGAAGAGAATTGGAAGGAGTCCAATCAAATCTATTCCTGGATGGGGACAGGGTGTGTTGGGTGGGGGGAGAATAGATTTCAAAACGACTTACCTACTTTTGGTGAAAGGGCCACTGAGAAGGTAAATGGCTGACCCTGTTTACTTCATTCCTTTTCTCCTTGATTTCCTCCAAACAACAATTACATGACTATGGGGGGAAAGTATGTGGCAGTAAGCTACAAGGCTAGATTTACTTCTCTTAAAAGAGATGGACCATTCTGTAAATCATAATTCAATACATAGAATTCCAAAGTGGAGTTGTTTGTCATTTCATTTCTGGAATCCCATAGATTGTCATCTGGAGGAACATTCAGAGCAGTAAAAGTGGCTCCCTCTGATTTAGAAATGTAGAGCCTTTAAAATTTATTTTCTGTATCCAGTGTTTCATCATATTGGCATTCCACACAGTTGCAGTGTCCTGCTGAGCAGTGACTTAACACAGCCCTGGAGCTGGATTAGATCATACATTTGGATTCATCACAGCACAAAAATTCATATGTAGTTTTCCCAAATGAAACATCAGTGAAAATCAGTTCAGAAATAAACTGGGTAATTCTCTGGAATTGAGATTGATGCCCTAGATTTCAAATTATCCTGATAGCAAACATCCTGTATACAGCAGTTTGAATACAGGGGTTTCTAAAACAATTGACTGATTTAAGATATTGGTATAAGGCTGAATTGTCAGTTTGTGACGGATTATAAAAACTCATGATCAATAAAATTGTTTAGGAACACCTTGATGCAATGAGAAAGTCCCAATATTCTGTAATTCCTGACTTTTGAGATGCCCATGGTAACTGAGATGTATTCTGTAGTGTGTATCCAACAAAATTCATCTGGACCTTGTGTTTGGCTCTTTCCTGTCTGTCATAGGTGTTATAATTCCCCTTTAATAGACTCAATAGCTATTAACACTAACAAAATAGAAATGCTTTACACCATCACTCTGAGTTCACTAAGTCTCTAAGTGAGTACCTGACACACAAAAAATACACATAGATTCCTCTTGATATTACTGAATGAATAAATGAATGAAGCAGTTAATCCACACTATATAGTTTAGTAGTTAGTTGGATATTGCTTTTTATGATTTTCTGGTGGTTTCTTCTATACTCATTTCATTTCCTACAGATTTCATTTTAATATCCTAGAGGACAATTTTTTTTCTGAACACATCTATAATTTTTTGTGGATAGCATAATGCTATGGCCACACCAGGTACTTAGGAAATAATGGTTGATTAATTACACATTGTTGTCAGTATCAAAATGTCATTGAGTAGTTTTATGGTTTCCTTAATCCTTTAGTTGAGCTGCATCACTAAACATTTAGTGTGGTCTGCACTAATGCTCTTTCATCAGTTTCTAACCATCCCTTTATATCTGGTAATCAACTTCCTCCATCCCTATTCCTCTTGAACTCCCAATCCTGCATTTGGAAATAGTTGGTTTATTCTTGTACTTTATTCCTGGGTTCTCCTCTCCCTCAATCCATCCTCTCCCTCACCTACCTTTCAGAACAATGAGGTAAATTTTATTTCATTCAGACAGCCTTTCATTGCTCACCAACAATATGCCAGGCATTGTGCTAAGCATGAAGGATCTGATGAAGACATGGGTCTTCTACTCAGAGGTTTTGTAGTCTGGTGAAAGACAAACACCATTTTCAGAGAGAAATTATAGAAGCAGGTGCACATGCTATTATTAGAACACAGGCTACCTACTTTAGCCTAGTGCAAGGATATATTTTGTGTCAAGGAACATGGAATGGACAGGAGTTTGGTAATTTTGCAAGAGTAAGGCTAATTAAGTCTTTTTCTCAAACAAAGAGATTGTTCAGGTCTACAAACGTGTAGAGTTGAGAAGTGATGGTGGGTGCATAGACCAGAGGAATAGGACGATTAAAGTTGGCAAAGTGAGGAAGAGAATCAGCAGATATAAGATGTACAAATATGGAAATGCAATGACAAAGGCAGCCAGACAAGATCATAGAACAAAAAGTTTCAGAATGAGTAAGTGTTAGAGCTGATGGGGCAAGAAAGTTCAACATGCAGAGACTTATGGTCATTGCTAGTTTCCATAATGTGAGTGGAAGGGTCAGGTGAGCAGAGAGGACAATGGATAAGGTAGACACAGGCTGAATCTAGGACTAGAAACTATCTTGAAGAAGAGTACTTTGGAACTTCAAAGAGAGGATCCTTTCTACTATATAGTATTTGCACTTTCATGTATACAGTCATGCTTGGAATACCTGTGGAATAAATTGCATACAATTTTATTTAGGGTGAATTATACATTTATAATGAATCATTTTGAGGTTTTTTCTGAACTAAGTTACTTGCCTCTAATATCTGATATTGTCAGGTAGAGATGCAATAGATTATTAACACACTTAGAAGCCAGGGGCCTGGATCTATCTGCCTTGGTTTCAGTTAAATTTTTCTCCACAATTTCTTTCTATCTATCTATCTATCTATCTATCTATCTATCTATCTATCTATCATCTATTTATTTATTTGTAAATTTTTAATTGAGTAGTTGACATGTAATATTATATTAATATCAAGTGTACAATATAGTGATTTGACCATTAGAAACATTACAAAATGTTCACCATGAGAGGGAGTTAAGATGGCAGAGGAGTAGGTGGAAACTAGGCATGTCTTATCTGTTGAATGCAACTAGATAGTTATCAAATCATTCTGAACACCCAAGAAATTAGTTTGAGGTATGAGAGAATAAAAACTGCAAGTCTACAAATAGAAAAGCTACCACCTTCCGGAAGGTAGGAGGTGTGGAGAGTTGACTTGGGGGAGACAGATAGCTGTGGGTTGTGACAATGGGGAAGGAGCCTGCTTACAGAGGCTACTGCAAAGTATTATAAACAGAGGAACACAAAATCTGAACTTTTAGAAGTCTGCTACAGTGGGGGATGTGCCCGGCTTAAAGGTGCTCAGGTGGAGAAGCAGGGCAGAATCTCAGGAGTGACAACATGGTCTGATGATCCTCTGGGTTGCAAGAAGGGCAGATGGTGCCAATGCAATGCACTGTTTCCAGGGATAGGAGTGGGGACTCAGGCTGAGGGCAGTAAGCAAGCAGGGGTGCCAGCTTTCTGCTCTGTTTTGACATAAAATCTGAACTGCTGTGCAATCGTGTGACTGCTTTCCTTGCATGGGCCAGCAAAAGCACGGTGGGACCCTCCCCCAGAGGAACAGAGTAGGTCCAAGCCACAGGAGTCCCTAAAATTTGGAGTTTTGAAACGCGGTCACACACCTGAGCTAAAAAAGCTCAGACATAGGCGGGGTGAATGCAGGGTTCTGACGGAAACCAGGGACAAAGGAGGGGTGATTGATAACTCTTCTGTGAGGGTTCCCTGAAGAGTAGGGCGTGCAATCTTTCAGCTCCAGGCCCTAGACAGGGGCTTGCTGCCATATTCAATCCACGCGTTAGCGCTGAAAGCCTTGGTGGAGCAAAACAGCGCCACCTAGTGGAGGCTGGAGCTACTTATACCAAGCCCCACCCCTCTGTGCCCTGGAGGCGCATTTTAATGAAACAAGTCAGCTTGAGACTCAGCACAAGCTTCTGCCCCAGAAAACCAACACAAATAACTGGTTTGCACTAAGTCTACTGATCATAGAGCACTACAAAGCTTTAGCTCTAGGGGAAATAGGATCTAGATTCCTGTTTACTTTTATTATTTTTTATTACTATTTTTCTATTTATTTTCTTATTTTTTCAACTCATTTAAAGATTTTTTTTTATTATTTCTTATTTCCATACATATTTTATACATTTTTAAATTTGATTTAATTTAATTTTAATTTTAATTTTTGGATCCAGATTCTTTTAATGAGCAGACTGAAACACACTGAACATCTAGTTTTTTGTGTTTTGTTTTTGGGTTTGTTTTTTTTTTTTTTGCTTGCTTTTTGTTGTTTATTTGTTTGTTTCTTCTTCTCTGGACAAAATGATGAGATGGAGAGATTCACCCCAAAAGAAATATCAAGAAGTAGAATTCATGGCCACGGATTTAATCAGTACAGATATATGTAAGATGTCTGAACCAGAATTAAAAAGAATGATGATAAGGATACTAACTGTGCCTGAAAAAAGCATAGAAGATACAGAGAATACCGTTCTGCAGAGAATAAAGAATTAAAATCTAGTCAGGCCAAATTAAAAATGCTATAACCGAGATTCAAACCCAAATGGATGCCATGACAGAGAGGATGGGAGAGGCAGAGGAGCAAATTAACAACACAGAAGATAAATTTATGAAAAATAATGAAGCTGAAAAGAAGAGGGAAATGAAGGTCATTGATTACAAAGTCTTATGAAAGTCAGAGACTTACTAAGATATAATAACATTTGTATCATAAGAATCACAGAAGATGAAGAGAGAGAAAAGCAGGCAGGTTTATTCAAAGAAATTATAGCTGAAAACTTGCCTAATCTGGGGAAGGACACAGTCATAAAACTCCAAGAAGCACTGAGAACTCCCAATTAAATTCAACAAAAGCCAACCATCACCAAGGCATATCATAGTCAAATTCACAAAATACACAGACAAGGAAAGGGTCATGAAATAGCAAGGGAAAAAAAGTTTCCTTAACCTATGAGGGAAGACATATCAGGTTTGTAGCAGATCTGTCCACAGAAACTTGGCAGACCAGAAGGGAGTTGCAGAATGTATTCAGTATGCTGAATGGGAATAATATGCAGCTAAAATTCTTTATCCATCAAGGCTGTCGTTCACAATAGTTTCCCAGAGAAAAAAACAAAAATAAAGGAGTTCATGACCACGAAACCAGCCCTTCAAGAAATTTTAAGGGGGACTCTTTGAGTCGAGGTAAAAAAAGACCAAAAGGAACAAAGACTAGAAAGGACCAGTTTCATAAGAAGCACCAACTCTATAGGTAACACAATGGCACTAATTTATATCATTCAATAATCACTCTGAATGTAAGTGGACTAAATATTCCAATCAAAAAACATAGGTATCAGTATAGATTAAAACAAAACAAAACAAAAAACAAGATCCATCTATATGTTGCCTATAAGAGACTCATTTTAGACCTAAAGACACCTGCAGATTGAAAGTGAGGGGATGGAGAACCATCTATCATACTAATGGAAATCAAAAGAAAGCCAGGGTAGTCATACTTATATCAGACAAACTCGATTTTAAACTAGATTGTACAACAGATAACAAAGGGCATTATATCATGATTAAGATATCCATCAAGATCTAACCATTACAAATATTTATGTCCCCAACTTGGAGAGTCCCAAATATATAAATTAATTAATCACAAACTTAAAGAAACTTGTTGAGGGGCACCTGGGTGGCTCAGTTGGTTAAGCGTTTAACTTCATTTCAGGTCATGATCTCTCAGTCCATGAGTTCAAGCCCAGCATTGGGTTCTGTGCTGACAGCTCAGATCCTGAAGCCTGTTTCAGATTCTGTAACTCCCTCTCTCTGTGCCCCTCCCCCGCTGGTGCTCTGTCACTCAAAAATACATGATAAACATTAAAAAAAATTTAAAAACCATCATTGATAATAATACAATAATAGTAGGGGACTTTAATACCCCACTTACCTCAATGAATGGAATCATCTAAGTAGAAAATCAACAAGGAAACATGACTTTGAATGGCAGACTGGACCAAATGGACTTAACAAATAAATCCAGAACATTTCATTCTAAAGCAGCAGAATACACATTCTTTTTGAGTGCTCATGAAACATTCTCCAGAATAGAACACATATTGGGTCACAAATCAGCTCTCAACAGTACAAAAATATCGAGATCATACCATGCATATTTTCAGATCATAAGTATTATGAAACTTGAAATCAACCAGAAGAAAAAAATTGGAAAGCCCTCAAATACATGGAGGTTTAGTAACATCCTACTGAAGAATGAATTAGTTAACCAGGAAATTAAAGAAGAAATTAAAAAATACATGAAGCAAATGAAAATGAAAACATGACAGTCCAAAACCTTTGAAATGCAGCAAAAGTAGTCCTAAGAAGGAAGTATATTGCAATCCAGTCCTATTTCATGAAGCAAAAAAGTCCTGAATACACAGCCTAACCTTACACTGAAAAGAGCTAGAAAAGGAGCATCAAATAAAGCCTAAAGCCAGAAGAAGAAGGGAAATAATAAAGAGGAAAGCAGAAATAAATGATATAGAAACAAAAAGCCAAGTAGAACAGATCAACAAAACTAAAACTGGTTCTTTGAATTAACAAAATTGATAAACTCCTAGCTAGACTTATCAAAAAGAAAAGAGAAAGAACCCAAACACATAAATCATGAATGAAAGAGATCACAACCAACACCACAAAAATACGAACAATTATGAGAGAATACAATTAAAAATTATATGCAAACAAACTTGGCAATCTGGAAGAAATGGACAAATTCCTAGAAACTCACAAACTACCAAAACTAAAACAGGAAGAAATGTAAAATTTAAACAGACCCATAACCAGCAAAGAAATTTCATTGGTAATGAAAAATCTCCCAACAAAAGAGTCCTGGGCCATATTGCTTCCCAGGGGAATTCTACCAGACATTTAAAAAAAAAGTTAATACAATTCTTTTCAAATTGTTCAAAAAAAAAAAAAAAACAGAAATGGAAAGAAAACTTCCAAACTCATTCTATGAAGCCAGCATTACTTTGATTCCAAAACCAGAAAAAGACCTCACTAAAAAAGAGAATTACAGGCCAATATCCTTGATGAGCATGCATGTAAAAATTCTCAACAGTATACTAGCAAATCAAATCCAACAAACAGTACATTAAAAAAATTATTCACCATAATCAAGTGGGATTTATTCCTGGGCTACAGGTCTTGTTCAATATTCACAAATCAATGTGATACAGCACAATAATTTTTAAAAAAGGATAAGAACCATATGATCCTGTCAATAGATACAGAAAAAGCTTTTGACAAAATAAAGCATCTGTTCTTGATAAAAACCCTCAACAAAGTAGGGATAGATGGAGCAACACTCAACATCATTAAGGTCATATACAAAAGACCCACAGCTAATATCCTCAATGGGGAAAAACTGAGAGCCCTCCCCCTACAGTTAGGAACAAGACAAGGATGTTCACTGTTACCATTACTATTTAACGTAGTACTAGAAGTCTTAGCCTCAGCAATCAGACAACAAAAATAAATGAAAGGCATCTAAATAAGTAAGGAATATGTCAACTATTACTATTTGCAGACAACAAATACTACTCTATGTAGAAAACCTGAAAGACTTCACCCAAAAATTTCTAGAACAAATACATGAATTCAGCAATCACAGGATATAAAATCAACATGCAGAAAACTGTTGCATTTCTATACACCAATAATGAAGGTCCATGGATGGACCCAGAGGGTATTATGATAAGCAAACTAAGTCAATCAAAGAAAGACAGATACCATATTCACTCACAAGAAACAAAACATATGAGCATATGGGAAGGGGAGGAAGAGGAGAGAGAAAAATAAACCACAAGACACTATAATGATAGAGAGCAATCTGAGAGTTGATGGAGGAAAGTGGGTAGGAGATGGGCTGGATGGGTGATGGATATTAAGGAGGGCACTTGTTGAGCACTGGATGTTGTATGTAAGTGATGAATCACTGAATTCAACTCCTGAAACCAATATTTCACTGTATGCTAACTAAAATTTAAACAAAACAAAAACAAAAAAACAGAAAAAAAAATCCAAAACGCTCACTGCAATAAGTGTAGTTACCGTCTGTCACCATACAAAATTATTGTAATACTATTGACTGTATTCCCAAAGCTGTACTTTTCATCACTGTGACTTATTTACTTTGTTACTGGAAGTTTGTGACTCTAAATCCCCTTCACTATTTCACCTATTTTCCCACTTCCTTCCCCTCTGACAGTCACTAGTTTGTACTACATTTATTTACGAGTCTGTTTCTGTTTTATTTATTAATTGATTGATTTTTTCATGTTGTTTGTTTTTTTAGATTTCTTTTAGGTTCCACATATAAGTGAAATCATGCAGCATCTGTCTTTATCTGTCTTATTTCACTTAGCACAATAACCTCTAGGTCCATACATATTGTTGCAAATGGCAAGATTTCATTCTTTTTTTTATGACTAATATTCCAATGAATATGTATACCACATCTTCTTTATCTATCCATCTATTTATGGGCAGTTAAGTTGTTTTCCTAACTTGGCTATTGGAAATAATGCTGCGATAAACATAGAGGTGCATATATGTATATTTTTTTGATTTAGTGTTTTTGTTTTCTTTGGGTAAATACCCAGAAGTAGAATTACTGGATCATATGGTATTTTTCTTTCTTTCTTTTTCAATTTAATTTATTATTATTTTTTAAAATTTACATCCAAATTAGTTAGCATATAGTGCAACAATGATATCAGGAATAGATTCCTTAATGCCCCTTACCCATTTAGCCCATCCCCCCTCCCACAACCCCTCCAGTAACCCTCTGTTCATTCTCCATATTTTAGAGTGAGTCTCTTATGTTTTATCCCCCTCCCTGTTTTTATATTATTTTTGCTTCCCTTCCCTTATATTCACCTGTTTTGTATCTTGAAGTCCTCATATTAGTGGAGTCTTATGATATTTGTCTTTCACTGAGTGACTAATTTCTCTTAGCATAATACCCTCTAGTTCCATCCACATAGTTGCAAATGACAAGATTTCATCCTTTTTGATTGCCAAGTAATACTCCATTGTGTGTGTATGTGTATATATATGTATATATGTGTGTATATATATATGTATATATGTGTGTATCTATATCTATATCTATATCTATATCTATATCTATATCTATATATCTCTATTTCTATCTATCTATCTATCTATCTATCTATATCTGTATATATATATACAACATCTTCTTTATCCATTCATCCATCAAAGTATGGCTCTTTCTATACTTTGGCTATTGTCAATAGTGCTACTATAAACATGGGGGTGCATGTGCTCCTTTGAAACAGCATACCTGTGTCCCTTGGATAAATACCTAGTAGTGAAATTGCTGGGTTGTAGGGTAGTTCTATTTTTAATTTTTTGAGGAACCTCCATACTGTTTTCCAGAGTGGCTGCACCAGCTTGTATTCCCACCAGCAGTGCAAAAGAGATCCTCTTTCTCCCCCTCCTCACCAACATCTGTTGTTGTCTGAGTTGTTAATGTGAGCCATTCTGACAGGTGGGAGGAGGTATCTCATTGTGGTTTTGATTTGTATTTCCCTGATGATGAGTGATGTTGAGCATTTTTTCATGGGTTGGTTGGCCATCTGGATGTCTTCTTTGGAGAAGTGTCTATTCATGTCTTTTGCCCATGTCTTCACTGGATTATTTGTTTTTTGGTGTTGAGTTTGATAAGTTATTTATAGATTTGGATACTAACCCTTTATCTGATATGTCATTTGCAAACATCTCCCATTCTGTCAGTTGCATTTTAGTTTTTGCTGATTGTTTCTTTCGCTGTGCAGAAGTTTTTATTTTGATGAGGACCCAGTAGTTCATTTTTGCTTTTGTTTCCCTTGCCTCCGGAGACGTGTTGAGTAAGAAGTTGCTGTGGCCAAGATTGAAGAGGTTTTTGCCTGATTTCTCCTTGAGGGTTTTGATGGCTTCCTGTCTTACGTTTAGGTCTTTCATCCATGTTGAGTTTATTTTTGTGTATGGTGTAGGAAAGTGGTCCAGGTTCATTTTTTTGCATGTCACTGTCCAGTTTTCCCAGCGCCACTTGCTGAAGAGACTGTTTTTATTCCACTGGATAGTCTTTCCTGCTTTTTCAGAGATCAGTTGGCCATAAATTTGTGTGTCCATTTCTGGGTTCTCTATTCTGTTCCATTGATCTGAGTGTCTGTTCTTGTGCCAGTACCATACTGTCTTGATGATTACAGCTTTGTAATACAGTTTGAAGTCTGGGATTGTGATGACTCCTGCTTTGGTTTTCTTTTTCAAGATTGCTTTGTCTATTCAGGGTCTTTTCTGATTCCATACAATTTTAGGATTATTTGTTCTATCTCTGTGAAGAATGCTGGTGTTACTTTGATAGGGATTGCATTGAATATGTGGTATTGACATTTTAACAAACTTGTTCTTCCTATCCAAGAGCATGGAATCTTTTTCCATTTTTTTGTGTCTTCTTCAATTTCTTTCATAAGCTTTCTATAGTTTTCAGTGTATAGATTTTTCACCTCTTTGGTTAGATTTATTCCTAGGTATTTTATGGGTTTTGGTGAAATTGTAAATGGGATCAATTCCTCTATTTCTTTTTCTGTTGCTTTATTATTGGTATATAGGAATGCAACAATTTCTGTGCACTAATTTTATATCCTGCAACTTTGCTGAATTCATGGATCAGTTCTAGCAGTTTTTTTGGTGGAATCTTTTGGGTTTTCCATACAGAGTATCATGTCACCTGTGAAGAGTGAAAGCTTGACCTCCTCCTGGCTGATTTGGATGCCTTTTATTTCTTTTGTTGTCTGATTGCAGAGGCTAAGACTTCCAATACTGTGTTGAATAACAGTGGTGAGAGTGAACATCCCTGTCTTGTTCCTGACCTTAGGGGGAAAGCTCTCAGTTTTTCCCCATTGAGGATGATTTTAGTGTTGGGTGTTTCATATATGACTTTTATGATCTTGAGGTATGATCCTTCTATCCTTACTTTCTTAAGAGTTTTTATCAAGAAAGGATGCTTTATTTTGACAAATGCTTTCTCTGCATGTATTCAGAGTGGTTCTTGTCCTTCCTTTTATTGATGTGATGAATCACAATGATTGTTTTGTGGATATTCAACCAGGTATAAATCCCACTTGGTCATGGTGAATAATTTTTTTAATGTATTGTTGGATCTGGTTGACTAATATCTTGTTGAGGATTTTTGCATCCAGTTTCATCAGGGAAATTGGTTCTCCTTTTTAGTGGGGTCTTTGTCTGGTTTTGGAATCAAGGCAATGCTGGCTTCATAGAAAGAGTTTGGACGTTTTCCCTCCATTTCTAATTTTCATAATAGCTTTGAGAGAAGAGGTGTTAACTCTTCCTTAAATGTTTGTTACAATTCCTCTAGAAAGCCATATGGCCCCGGGACTCTTGTTTTTTGGGAGATTTTTGATTACTAATTTGATTTCTTTACTGGTTATGGGTCTGTTCAAATTTTCTATTTCTTCCTGTTTCAGTTTTGATAGTTTACATGTTTCTCGGAATTTGTCCATTTCTTCCAGAATTATATTGGCATATAATTGCTCATGATATTCTCTTATTATTGTTTTTATTTCTCCTATGTTGGTTGTGATTTCTCCTGTTTCATTCTTGATTTTATTTATTTGGGTCCTTTCCTTTTTCTTTTTGATCAAACTGGCTAGTGGTTTATCAATTGTGTTAATTCTTTCAAAAACCAGCTTCTGGTTTCATTGATCTGTTCTACTGGGTTTTTTGTTTGCTTGTTTGTTTTGGTTTTTTTGTTTGTTTGTTTGGTTGGTTGGTTTCAATAGCATTGATTTTTGCCCTAATCTTTATTATTTCCTGTCTTCTCCTGGTTTGGGGTATTATTTGCTGTTCTTTTCCAGCTCTTTAAGGTGTAATAATAGGTTGTGTATCTGAGATCTTTCTTCCTTCTTTAGGAATGCCTAGATTGCTATATACTTCCATCTTATGACTGCCTTTGTTGCATCCCAGAGGTTTGGGGTTGTGGTACTATCATTTTCATTGGCTTCCATGTACTTTATAATTCCCTCTTTAACTTCTTGGTTAGTCCATTCATTCTTTAGTAGGATGTTCTTTAGTCTCCAAGTATTTATTATCTTTCCAAATTTTTTCTTACAGTTGATTTCAAGTTTCATAGCATTGTGGTCTGAAAATATGCACAGTATGATTTCCATTGTTTTGTATTTGTTGAGGGCTGATTTGTGTCCCAGTATGTGATCTATTCTGGAGAACATTCCGTGTGCACTGGAGAAGAATGTGTATTCTGCTGCTTCAGGATGAAATGTTCTGAATATATCTTGTTAAATCCATCTTGTCCAGTGTGTCATTCAAAGCCATTGTTTCTTTTTTTGATTTTCTGTTTAGATAATCTGTCCATTGTTGCAAGTGGGGTGTTTAAGTCCCCTACTATTATGGTATTATTATCAATGAGTTTCTTTAGATAATCCCTCCATTGTTGCAAGTGGGGTGTTTAAGTCCCCTACTATTATGGTATTATTATCAATGAGTTTCTTTCATTGATGTATATATTTGGGTGCTCTCGCATTTGGTGCATAAATGTTTACAGGTGTTCAGTCTTCTTGGCGGATAGACCCCTTAATTAAGATATAATGCCTTTCTTCATCTCTTGTTACAGTCTTTATTTTAAAGTCTATATTGTCTGATATAAGTATGGCTACTCTGGCTTTCTTTTGTTGACCTTAGCATGATAGATGGTTCTCCATCCCCTTACTTTCAAAAGTGGGTTCTTGTAAACAGCATGTAGATGGATCTTGTTTTCTTATCCATTCTGTTACCCCTGTGTCTTTTGATTGGAACATTTATTCCATTGATGTTTAGAGTGAGTACTGAAAGATATGAGTTTATTGCCATTATATTGCTTGTAGAGTTGGAGTTTCTGGTGGTGTTCTCTGGGCCTTTCTAGTCTTTGTTGCTTTTGTTTTTTGTTTTTTTTGTTTTTCATCTTTTCTCTCCTCAGAGATTTCCATGTAAAATTTCTTGCAATGTTGGTTTAGTGGTCATGAACTCTTCTGCTTTTTGTTTGTCTGGGAAACTTTTAATTTCTCCTTCTTTTTTGAATGACAGTCTTGCTGGATAAAGAATTCTTTGATGCATGTTTTTCTGATTCAGCACATTGAATATATCCTGCCACCCCTTTCTGGCCTGCCAAGTTTCTGTGGCTAGGTCTGCTGCAAACCTGATCTGTCTTCTCTTGGAGGTTAAAGACTTTTTTTTCCCTTGTTGCTTTCATGACTCTTTCCTTGCCTGAGTATTTTGTGAATTTGACTGTGATATGCCTTGTTGATGGTTGGTTTTTGTTGAATCTTATGGGAGTCCTCTGTGTTTCCTGGATTTTGATGTCTGCGTCTTTCCCCAGTTATGAAAGTTTTCCACTATGGTTTGCTCACATAACCCTTCCACCCTTGTTTCTCTCTCTTCATCTTCTGGGACCTCTATGATTCTCATGTTCCTTTTTAGTGAGCCACTGATTTCTATCATTTTTAAATCGTGCTCTTTTGCCTTAGTGTCCGTCTGTTTTTCTGCTTCATTATTCTCCATAAGTTTGTCCTCTATCGCTGATTCACTGCTCTGCCTCATCCATCCTTGCCACCATGGCAGCTATTTGAGATTGCAGCTCAGTTAAAACATTTTTTATTTCATCCTGACTAGCTTTTACTTCTTTTATCTCTGCAGAGAGGGATTCTAATGTATTTTCCACCCCAGCTAGGATTCTTATCATCTCACTTCTGAGTCTTTGACCTGCTCAGACCCTCTGTGTGAGCATCTCACCAAGCAATGACTGGGTGCTGACTGCACCCAGGAACGTTCACAGAACCATGCTACTGCTGATGCCCAGGGACGGTGGCTGGGTGCCAGCCCACCCCAGAAAAAGTTCATGCAATCATGTAGTAGCAGCGTTTCAGGGATTATGGAAAATCACAACCCACATCTGGTACCAGTCTTCACCCTTAACAACCTTGTTCCAGCACCAGCGAATGTAGTTGTTCTCTGGGGTCTCCTGGAACTAGGTGGCCACACAGCCTATACCAAATGTCCTTCCAGCAGGAGAACCGCCTCTCCCCATGTGGCCTGAGGATTCCCAGACCTCACTCTGCTCCTGGGGATTTGCCCTTCCCACCAGAGCACAGCCAGGTATTGAGCTGTGGAGTTTCAGACTCTGTGCTCCCACTGTTTATAGAGTCTTAATGGAATTTAAGCCCTTTCCTTACTTCCTTTCTTCCTTTTTAGTTCAGTCCCTGTGGCTGTTTAGACTTTTCTATTTTCTCTCCAGCTGCTTTTGGGGCGGGGGCGCTTTTCCCATACTCTCCCCCAGTCTCTGACCTCTTTTGCAAGCAAATACAGTGCCCTGTCTTCCACAGCTTCTCTCTCCCCCCGTTCACCCCTCCATGCCATGTACCTGCTGAGTTCTATTGTTCAGGTTGTGCAGATTGTTGTGTTAATCCTCAAATAAGTTTTCTAGGTGTGCAGGATGGTTTGGTGTTGATCTGCCTTCTTGGCTCCTCCTGGATCATATGGTATTTCTAATCTCAGTTTTGTGAAGAAACTCCATACTTCTTTTGCTTAATTTGAGGCTTTTTTAAAGCTAAATTCTATGGGAAGATCAACAAAGGGAGGCCTAGCCAAATCTCTTAGACTCTCTGATGAAAGCAATGTGAAACCGTATAGGAAGTGTCATAGTAAACAAATTGTTTCCTTGAGTTGATTTCAAAAGGGGAGAATCCCGAGTGAGAATATTAAAAAGCATAAGCAACATCACAACTCTGTAAAGTTAAAGTGGTCCTTTGGATAGATATGAATAGAGCATTATTTATGCAACTCTGAGAGCACTGGAATTAGACAGGTAGGAGTGAGGTAGATTTGGAACAAAATGACTTTTGACACATGCCATGTATTGTTTGCCAGAAAATTCTACTACATGCATTAATATGACAGGCATAGTCACTTGATTAACCAAAGCCAATTGGTCAGTACATATAGTGAAATTTGGTTCAGATGTTTTGGGGTATGTGTGAAGAGAGGATGACAGTAAGACACTCAAACAGCTGCCTCCCAAACAGAAGATATTTTCTGAAGTGAGGTGAGAGTGGGGAGAGATGGGAAGTGAGAGACAAGCAACAAGTTCTCAAGAACATGAATCCAAATTGATAGGCCATGGACCATTCTCACTAGATCAGATAACAGTTTATTTCTTAGCAGCCTTTTATCATTACTGCTGGCTCTTCTTGCTCTACCAATAAAATAAAGAAATATTTCATCTGTCTTTACCTCAGAAAAGTTCACTGATGATAAAATAAGAGGAGAGAAGGAAAATGCTTTGAGGCATTTGGAAGAAAGAATTCTATTAGAAGGAACCTAATGTGGAATTATCATTTACTCTTTGAGATGGATTTATTCTCCTTATACTTCCTGCTCTGGCCTTATTTATACAAACCTTATTTGGACCCACAACCTTATGGTTTTTCATGAGGACAACTCCGTGCTTTGTTCTCAGTTTGGGAAACCTCTGAAAGTGGTCTCCATGTCCCAGTCTAAAAAATTGATTTGATTATCCTCTGTATTTTCTTATAGCCTCATGTCTCCCCTGGGACAGCTTACCATACAAATGAAATATGAAATAAGCCTACAGTTTTTACAGTGACAGAGCCAAAGCCTTTTTCTCTTATCATTTGTGTAGTCCATGGGGAAATATCAGAATGGGGATTGATTTTGGCAAAGATAATCCACAGAGGGGGTTGAGTTTAATAAATCTCTTCTACGAAAGACTCATATTTAAGTTCCAGCAAGTCTCAGAGCTCATTCCACCAGGGTTATCTAATCCTCAGTTACAAATTAAATTTGCCTTTGTCACTATTTCTGTGGAGTCTATTTCAGATGAGTTAGAAGATGAGGGTCCTCTATGAGCCCATTCCCTGTGTTAAAGAAAGCTGAATCCCTTAAGCTAATTACTTTGATATGTGTGCCAGAGAAAGTGATGGTTTGGTAATAAATATAACTTAGCTTTGGTGATGCTACCTTTCAAGGATCATGGAAGATCTATCATTCGTTGCTTATTCTTCCCAGACTCCTTAAGAGAATTCATTTTACTCATGAGGTTCAAGAAAGAAGAGATACAAAAATAGATCAAGTAGTCCTTTTGGCAAATGATGCCTTAGATCCAAATGTACTTGGTTCTAATATAATACAATTGACTGATGGTTCTGAAAATAATTTGCTAGCAATTAAATATCTGTATATTTACCTACTCACATATATATGCAAAAATATAAAATATGCATAGTTATATATAATATATAGATTTATATACATTGTAAATTTGATAATGTATTTATATATTTTATATGTATATATAAATATGCATGAATATACATGTACACATATATATTTAAGATTAATAATATAATAAATTATCCTATGACATTAAACTCTTTTGGTCTTGGTATTCACAACTTTTAAAAGACCAATTTGTACTAGATGACCTTTTAGTTCTAAAATTTTATGATAAGTAACTTCAGGTCAATACTTTGTTATATAATGGTTACGTTAGCTCCCAAACATAAATTTGGAGGTCACCCAACCTCATAGCAACTCCATTGTAAACCTTTTCTCTGGGACGCAGAAAGAAAAATAAACAGGACTTTTGAATTGAGCTTATGACCTCTCCCACTGTTCCTTGTTTGTTTTGTGTTGTTGTAATTAGGCGTGTAAATCACCCAGTAGATTATGATTTATTATGGGGACAGAATCCAATCTTCTTCGTTTGTGAGTCCAAGAGCAGGAACTTGCACGCAATTGGCATTCATCAAAAGTAAATGGCCAAATTGTTAAACAGCTTAGATGAGTTCTCAATCGTCATTATGTTGGCTTTTATTAATAGCATTGTCACTGGACCATTCTAACACCTACACATGCTGACATCTCTCCATGCAAGCAGTGCTTTTCTTACCTCCTGTGTTAATATTGTGTGGCATGGGGCAGCAGCCCTGGTCACCTCAAATGAATTCTTGGTATGGATTTATATTTATGGTATTTGATTTAGTAACAATGCACCTGAGGCCTTAGGCTTTGAATGCATACATAATTCATACATAGTCAACATTTTAAACTCTACCTGGGGTTTACTTTTAAAAGTCACATTGATTTTGATTTAAAACCCTTAAGATAAGCAGAACCAAGCTGCTATGTTTTTTAATTAATAATATTTCAATCTTTACCACCAGTTAAGATGGTAATGATGACAAAGCCCATGCTGAGCCTTCTGCTCACTGTCCCAATATAGGTCTTCATGAGAGTTGTGTTCTAAGAGTAATCACACCACTGAGGTGGTAACTTTTGGGTTTCTTTATAATTTGGAAATAAATAGATGTTCTTTAAAAGGATTAGCAATTTACTCCCACTCACTAATTTGGAAAATCCATCCCAACCACTAGTCTGACACTTTTATGGGGTACTGAACACAGTATCTTGAATAAAATTTTATTACGTACTGCCAGGCAGGACTGTCAGAAGGCAGAGAGGCCAGGAACACAATGCCTTTTACTTTGGTCCCCAAATTGTTCTTTTGGTCCCCAAATTCTTTCTTTTCAGGAAGCTGGAATGCAAATAATATGCTATGGGTGTATTCTGTTCTCACTTTAGAGATATTTAAAAAGGAAAAAAAAAACAACCTCTAGAATACAAGGAGGGAACTATTGCTCTTACCCTTGTCTAAATATGTCTTTGTTTTGAGCCACCTTTATTATCTGCAGAGTGAGGATGATCTTTGAGACCCATTTCTGTTCTGTTGTTCTCTTTCCTCTTAGCTCCTAATTTAGGCTACAAAGAAAGGGACTGGAGACCACTCTTAAACTAGGGAATTACTGGGAAGTGGGTTTTCAAATATAGATTTACGTTTCAGCCCCCAGGGAAAAGGTTTCAGGGTAGTTTGCCTAAAACTAATTGCTCAGAGAAATGTTCTTTAGCACTCCTTAATTAGCTGAAGGGACCTAGGGACCTTTACACTCAACAGATGACTTTGGGGAATAGGTATGACTGTGGTGAGTAGATCCACTTGGATAGATACATATGTAAATATTCTGCTTATCATTTGAACTTAG
This sequence comes from Prionailurus viverrinus, assembly GCF_022837055.1. Lineage (NCBI taxonomy): Eukaryota > Metazoa > Chordata > Mammalia > Carnivora > Felidae > Prionailurus > Prionailurus viverrinus. The sequence goes on from NC_062568.1 coordinate 87,469,416, forward strand.
CTATTTCCTAGCCTTACTGGTAATAATGTATGTGTTTTTGAGGTGGTGGGTGGTTGTATTCCCCAAGCACACACTCTTGGAATAGTTAAAGGAAAGTTTTTGTATCAATGACCATTCACATACCCAATGCTATTGTACCCAGGCCTGTCTACTAGCACTTTCTGATGACATTTTAACTCTGCATGTCCAGTATGATGCTCCTTTTCTTCTTCTCACACTTTTTTTTCCTCCCTGAGTGTTCCAGTCACACTCAAGTGCCCCACTGTCCAATCAGTTGCACAAGAGAAAATTTAAGAGGTCACTCTAGCACATTGCTCTTCTTTGGCCCCTGAATCCCATGCATCTACAAGTCCCTTGAATTTAACCCCTAAGTGTCTCTCAGATCTGTAGACTCCTTCCATCTCTGCACACACCACCCTCACACACCTACCATCAGGCCTCACTGGGATTACTCTCACATCTTCCTGGCACCCCACTCCAGTTTATTCTCCATAGTGCTTCCGAAGGGAGCTTTTTAACACGAGGGCATCTTTGATAAAAGTCTCTGTAGAGTTTTCATTATTCTTAGGATAAGAAGACAATGTCTAACATGGCCCACAAGACCCTACATAGTTTGGCCCAGGCCAGCCTCTTCAGATTCATCTTACACTATTCTCCTCAACTCCTCATCTCAGTGCACCAGCCAAAGTGGACTCAAATGAGTTTCTGCTTCAGAGATTCAACCTGCAGTGCCTCCTTGCCACAATTTTCTCTCCCATCCCTTTGCCTGGTTAATTTTCACTTGTTTTTCATGTTACAATTCCAATGTCACTTCCCTGGGGAAGTCTGATGTTATGGATTGAATGATTGTGTGCCCCCAGAATTCATATTTTGAAGCCCTTACCCCTAAGCTCCAGTAGTAGGAGCTGGGGTCTTTGGGAGGTAATTTAGGTGAGGTCATGAGGCATTAGTGTCTTTATGAGAAGAGGAAGAGGCCAGAGCTTCCTCTCTTGGCCATGTGAGGAAACAGCCAAAAGGCAGCCATCTGCAAACCAGGACAAAGGCCTTTGTGAGGAACCAAATCTGTCGGCTCCTTGATGTTGGACAGCCTCCAGAATTATGAGAAATTAACTCAGCGTACATGGTATTTTGTCATAGCAGCCTGAATTGACTGAGATCCCTTCCTTAAGCCCCGTGGTTGAACTATACGTACGTATTTTGTTGTCTCATGGCTTTTTGTGGATTTTCTTCATAACACCTCTCACAGTGAATACCTTGTGTGAGTACTCAATGTCTCCTTCCTCTAAGATCAAGGATTGGAGGTTGTCCTTGTTCATTGTTATAGCATCTAGCATGATGCCCAGTTCACCATCAGTAAATACCTACTTAATTTAAATAAGTTCTAGGTAAATCAATTGATTCATTGGATGTTTAGAGTGAAAATGTCTATTTCTGTAGTTAATTATGAATTGTAGGAAATAGACTTGCTAACATTTTATATAAGAACCTATAACTATTATTTCATTAAAAATCTTCTTTCGGGGCGCCTGGGTGGCGCAGTCGGTTGAGCGTCCGACTTCAGCCAGGTCACGATCTCGCGGTCCGTGAGTTCGAGCCCCGCGTCGGGCTCTGGGCTGATGGCTCAGAGCCTGGAGCCTGTTTCCGATTCTGTGTCTCCTTCTCTCTCTGACCCTCCCCCGTTCATGCTCTGTCTCTCTCTGTCCCCCAAAAAATAAATAAACGTTGAAAAAAATATTAAAAAAAAATCTTCTTTCAAGTAAATAGGTATCCCCCGTTTTACCCCAGAAGAGGAGACTTTTCCCCAAATAGTTAAGTCAATAGCTCAATTTGGATGTAACCAAAATGATTCCATAACTTGGGTTTTTCCTTTAATGACATAAAAGAATAGAAAATTAGTTTTACCCATAAGCATACCTCTTCAAGGGTGAAGAGATCTAGAAACCATGTCCTGTTGGAAAGTGGCTTAAGGAACTAGATGCAAGAGGATCAATAAAAAATATGGGATAGACTTCAAATGTTTATAAAGCTCTGGGATAGAGAATATAGCAATTTTGTTTGAAAGAAAAACAAAACTAAGCCAAATGAGTAAAAAATTATGTAAATATAGGTTTATTTTAATTAAAAAAGAGATTTTTAACATCATACAATGCATGCTCATCAATGAAATGGGCCATTTCCTGGCGAAATCAGAGATGCTGTAAAAATGATTCTTACATTGGTCTCTATGCTATCAACATAGAGACTCCTCCCTAGCTTGGGATTATAGACGGGGAATAGCTATCCAGGGCTTTATTTGATACCTAACAGGTTTTCCTCTCATAAATCCAAATTTGCTTGAAGGACTCTGCTTAATTGAAAAAATTCAGTTTCTGTATAGATTGAATCCATGTCTGTGGAAATAACTAACTCTTAAATGTCTTTGAAAAAAAAAGAGAATGCAAGTTAAAAAAATTTTAAAAGAAACTTTTTTCATTTCAATTTAAGGAACATGAGTAATAGTAAAATGCATGACATTTTAGAGAAACTGACTATTTTACAATTAATTGTTAATATTTCACATAGGCACTATATTTCCTATCTAGTTATTTTGCCAATATTTGATTATGGTGAAACAATTTATAGACAGTTTAGCTTGCTGTTTTTAATGAGCTGGATGTGCTCTCTAATGGAATTGCTAAATTGGTGCTAAATTGTAGCTTGGGGACTACTTATTGCGAGATTCTATCTTCTTTTTGTTAGTTTTCTTCAACATGGAGAAGAGACTTAAATTGGCTTCAGGTAGAATAGTGAATAATAATTGTTGGTTTTTGTAGGAATTACCCTATATTATTGACTTAATTTAACCTTTATCAGATACTTAGTCTGTGCAGGACATAAAGACTCCTTTACTTTCTATTTTCACTATTGAGTCTAAATTATCTTAACATTTTGAGTCATATTTATGGTCTTAATCACACATGTCTTATCTTTTAGTTTGTGGTAGAACTTAAGTTATCGGCTCAATATTAATAATAAGACCTATCACATTTAAAATTTTCTCTATATCACATAAGACTCCTCTGGGCCCCAACTCTCTGCTTAGTGGGAGGTTCAAATTCTGTTGAGTTTGGTTACCCCTCCTCACTCACTTCAATGTGATGGAAGGGAACTTTATGTGGTCTACCTAGAGACCAAAGGAGGAATCTCTTCAGTAGCATATATGGATTGGCTGGTTGCTTCTTAAGTTGGAAAAACAACCATATCATTGAGAATTTGGGGCATTTTATAGTGCCAGAAAATCAGGAAGTAGCTACATCTTTAGTTCATGGCGAAGGCATCTTCACCACTGCTGTCTCTGCTACGTGATGCTGGCATTCATGTGGATCTTTCATCATCTACTGTCTGTGCTGTTGGGGGCACACCTGGGGACACCCTTGAGGATGTGTTAGCCCTCTGACCACATACTCATTTACAGAGACTGTAGCCACTGGTCTTAAGGCCCCTGTGTATGATGACAGCCTATACCTGCATGTTGAAGTAATCACCCACTTTAGGGGATTTTTCAGTTGCAGAAACTTTTCAAATACAGATATATTTTTTTAGACTTAATCTTTATTGTTTTTTAAGTTTACTTTTTATTTTGATAGATAATGAGAGTGAGAAGGGGAGGGGCAGAGAGAGAGGGAGAGATTGGATCCCAAACAGGCTCCATGCTGCCAGTGTAGTGCCTGACATGGGGCTTAAACTCATGAGATCATTCATGACCTGAGCAGAAACCAAGAGTTGGATGCTCAACTGACTGAGCCATCCAAGCACCCCTAGACTTAACCTTTAATACATATACGACTCCCCAGCCCTTTTGGCTCCTTTGGCAATTTGCTCTGACTCATCCAAACTCTTCCCTAAACAGACTTGAATTTAAAAGCTGTTTACTTCTTCCCCACTGATAAGGATTAAAGATAGCATACATAGTGCCCCTTCTTCCCCATGTATGGTTATAGGAAGCTATTTTTTAAATAATTCTTTTGTCACAGTTTTTGTGTACATTTTAATAATACATCCTGTCACATTTAGGATATGTTTATAAGTCTCATTTACTCATTCATGTATGCAGATTAGCCACTTGGTCAGGTATAGGCGTGTGCTTTACTTTATGTTCTTACTGGATTGTAAGTTTCTTTAAAAAAAGGGTCGCATCTAATACATCACTGTGTCAGCCCCCAAAGCCAGTACAGGGTCTTGCATATTGCAGGTTTAATAAACACTAATTGAATAAATTAATTATTTGTCCATGAGGATCCATGTCTCCTTTCTTCCAGGCATTTGTTTGATGCTACAGTACTGAATAGAGGGCAAAACTGTCAGTGTAACTAGGAACTTACACAGAATGCAAGGAATTACAGACTGCATGAGTGGAGTGTGCGTAAGTGTGTGTGTGTGTGTGTGTGTGTGTGTGTGTGTCTCAAGTAATTAAGTGCATGAATGAGTACGCAAAAATCATTACATATATTTGAAGGTTATTAAATTAATTACTAGATCCTCTACATCCCTTCTATCTTCCATTTACCTGAACTCAATTGAGTCAACCAATGTTCAATACATCTGTTGGATTAGAAGAATTTAGTCCAAAAGTTGTAGTGTTGTGGATGAATGTTTAACCATTGTTCTGGATTGGAGTAGGGGAGATGGTTTTATTCACCATCCCCAAATTCAGGTGTAGGAACTTCCTTCCTCAATAAGCAATTAAAAGTTCTCAGTCCTACCTCTGCTTTCCTTAAGCTCATTGCTCTTAAGGGACATTAGGTGTGTGTCTAAGAGTTTATATAGATGTGTATGTGGGTGTTGGGGGAAGTAATTTACAAAAAGACAGATGGAACCCTAGGAGCCTTGGGTACTTAACTTGCAATAAAGTATATCAAATCAACAAGTTGTACAGCTTAAACTTACACAAAGTTAAATGCCAATTATGTCTCAATATGTCAGTTATATTTCTGCCCCAGACTGTGGTGTGAAGGATAGCTGGTGTACCTGCATGAAAACCAAGACTGCTGCCTACAGAGACTCAGCTTCCATCAGCAGAAACAATACCTCTCGTATTGTCCCTTTATTGAGCTGTCCTTCACTCTTGTCCTCATGGCCCTCATGCACAGACCTTCTTTCAAGGGTATAGCCAAACCACCCACTCATCTTTGTTCTTCCATATTCCTTTTGAAATTTTCTATTCATTAGATTAAGTCTCTTCATCTCTCTCTCTGTCTCTGCATGTTCCTCATTTCCCAAGCTCTCCTTCAACTTTAAAACCAAACTCCAAGACCCTGGGCATAACCCCTTAAACTGGCAGGCTTTTTTAGAAACACAAGCAGGGAAGATTCAGCTGTATTATTTTTTATTAGCCAAACATGGGGGAAGGGAAATATTACTTGAGTTAATATCTCAAAAATATGACCTTGCCATGTGACACTGGAAATATACGGGTTTTTTTCCCACATTACTCTTTAGCAATGAAATACTTTTCATTGGATAAACTACTACATTATGTGGAAGTGCATAGTACCTTACAAAAAGCCCAAGATTCCCCTACCCCACCCCCAATATTTGTATTAGCATAAAGAAGTCCTCACAGTCCCACCGGAAGCCATAATATGCTGGCAGAGCGTAAATAAAATTCATTACATGTGTCTGCACTATAATCCCATTGCATACCAGCTATGTTCCTCTTCATACGCCCTCATGAAGAGAAAGAAAAGGGGGCTTCATTTGAGGTGGCAGCATTCAAAACCCGTGTAGATGGCCACCCCAAGGAGCATAATCATAATCCATGTGTGTGTTTGTAGTGGCAGAAACTGCTTTTTGATGTGTATGAAAGTGATTCATTGCACTATAACTGCTAAAACACAAGGAAAAAATCAAACTTAATAAAAGAAAGTAATTTTGAAATGTACACTCATATAAAGATAGTTTTCTCATTTTGAGGAAAAGATGGACACCTTTTTGTGAGGAAGGTAGATTTGGAAGATGCCAATCAGAATCATGGAAAAAGATTTTCCAGGATAATATCAGGAAAAAGCAGTTACTCGGATGGTAGCTTATTTTGCTATTTTTCTTTCAACTTTTCTTCTTTTTCAGTGATCTCTTTTTCCTTCTCTTTTCTAATTTCCCTTTTTTTGTTCTATTATATCCTTATCATTTCCTCCTTCAGCATCCATGTTTTGCTCCTTTCCTTATTGGGATTCAATTCCAGAGACCACTTATCAACTTGGTAACCCACCTCTATCCTTATCCATATCTTTAATAACTCACCTCTATTCATCCATATTCTCTAACTTTTAAAACTGCTCTCTTAGAATTAATGATTAATTTTATGAAATCATTAGCAACCTTTTAGATGTTAAAAAATGCATCTATTTCTGGAATATCAAGAAGTGTTTTCCAGAGAATGTGATGCATTTTAATCTGTTGTGTCACTGCATTACAGAATTTTGAAATACACCTTAGCAAACATTTTTGTGAGAGGAGTGGGGGATACAGAGAACGTGTTCAAAGGCACTCACCTGGAAACACCACATTTTATTAATAGCAGGCCTTTGTGAATCTCTATGGATATTAATTGGATCCATTTGTCTGTCCCACAGCCAATCAGGTGGCCAATGGCCGAGGAAGCACTCATTATTTGATCTGCATATCAAACATGCATATGGACAGGCTGAGAACAGAGTGTGCTTCAACCCATATGGATACATTGCACAAGTGAATTTCTCAGCCACTCACAATCCCAAGTGAGAAAGAATGTGCTCCTAGTATGTGTCCACTCTGACAGCTATTGGAAAGCAACCAGGTTATAGTCATTTCTCCCAGAAGCTTAGAGTTGGCCTGTAAAGACTAAAATGGTTTCTGTAAAAGAGAGAACCATTTACAAACATTATAGTGAACTTAGCTAACAGGTGTGGTGGTGATTTGCTGCTAACATTGTCTGTGCTCAGACAAAAGAGAGATTTCTTGGGACTCTGACATTTATCTCTGTATAGACAAAGAATATTTTAGTTGGTATGTTCATTTTAAGTTTTTAGTAAATACATTTTGAAATCCTAAATAGGGTGATGGATTTTATATTTTGTAAATGATAATCTCTTACATTTATATTGTTTGTTATACAATTTTATTTGATTCTCACAATTCCTAGGTTAAGAAAGGAAGCTATTGGGGCGCCTGGGTGGCGCAGTCGGTTAAGCCTCCGACTTCAGCCAGGTCACGATCTCGCGGTCCTGGAGTTCGAGCCCCGCGTCGGGCTCTGGGCTGATGGCTCAGAGCCTGGAGCCTGTTTCCGATTCTGTGTCTCCCTCTCTCTCTGCCCCTCCCCCGTTCATGCTCTGTCTCTCTCTGTCCCAAAAATAAATAAACGTTGAAAAAAAAATTTTCTTTAAAAAAAAAAAGAAAAAGAAAAAAAGAAAGGAAGCTATTATTGCCCCCATTACACAAATGAGGAACCACATTGATTGATTTGTCCCAATACAAAGTTTTACCTGTTAGAGAACCAAACTAAAAGCAGATTTTCTGACCCATAAGTTGAAAAACAAAAAAGTGTTTCTCCATAATGACAGACTGTGAGATGGGTGTCTTCACTGGGAAACTAAGGCTACATCACACATATGCCCTGATCATAAGAGTGCATACACTGAGAACTTGCTAAATTTACATTCTGTTAAAAGTTAATATTTAATCACAGAAGACAAGTTAATAAGCAGGAGTTTCTTAAAAACATTGGAGATAATTCTTCATTCACTAAAATACTCAAGAAGACTATGTAAGTTTTATCTATCCATGCTAAATTTTTACTCATTCACTTACCAAAAATTATATAAATATAAAATATAGATCTTAATAATCTATGTAAACAAAAACCCTACCTAAATTAAAATACTTCTGAAAACAGAGACTGTTGACTCTGCTAATTTAGCATCAACTTTCTGTAAGCTCTTTGGCTGAATTTCAAAATTCCAACTCATACTACATTAAAAAAAATGCCTTGCTATAATAAATGTCATGTGACTGTCATCAATGTGATGAAGATTTTTTGTTTCATTTTTCTTCCTAAGAAGGGTATCCTTTATTTTGGGGACCTTTCTATACTTTATACATATCAACAGCTTTTAAAGTCAGGCTTTGTTTATTTTATAGCCCATAAACAGAAGCCTGGTTTTATTTTATGTAATTTAAGTTTCTACACTTTTATTGTTGTTGCATATGTTAATGTTTTGGCTTCAAAAATAAAGTATTATGTAGGTAAGCAATTAACTTCCTTCTGTAATTTTTCTTCAATATGGAGAATAATTGAGCAATTTTCATTGAGTAAGTAATATAGATAAAGATAAATTATATTTTTCTTTTGGATGCTCAGAAGATATGATGTGATTAATGACCGTAATGCAATGTACTCTGAGGTACTGGACAGGATATGAGCTCTTAGAGATGACCCAAATGAACTATATTTTAGAGGCTCATATCCTCACTTCTGCCTGTAGTAAAGATTGAAGTGTAAGGCTCACAGAGTTTACTTTACAGTCACAGCCAGTGGACAATTAAAGCAGAATAAATTTATTTTGCATGAATAATAATTTCCATCAGAATAAGAGAATTACAGAAATTCTGATAGATGAATACATGTTTCTACTAAATAAATCCAACCTATGTGGATTAGGCAGCTAAGAAGCCTCTGTTGTATTAAAAAAATCTTTAGGGTTTGGATTTGTTTTTTGTTTTAATCTTTCAAAGGTAGAGATAATATTGAATTTGTGTTTTCTAATCTGTTCTGTATACTCCAGAGACAAATGTGAGACTATGTTCTCTGGGGCTTATATGATTCTTTTCCTGGTGCTTCTGAGCAAATAGCAAGTACACTAAGCAGTGTCATAGCCTTCCTATAACCCAACCAAAGAGCCAAGAGCTTGCTTTCAGAATCTGCACTTATTTCTTTGGAGGGAAATTTCTGACTTTTAGTGTTTTGGCACAGAGAAGGTTATACATTTATAGACTCTTTTATGGACCTGGCTAGCAGTCCATTTTTATGCGGTAGAAACATGTGCAAGGAACTACATGTTGAGGAGCTGAATTTGATGTGTTGTACTGGAAAGAGCAATGGAGCCAGAAGACCTGAGTCTAGCCTTGGTCCTCCTACTTGGGCTAGAATCTTAATTCTTCTTGTGTAAATTCTTCATCTGAAAAGTGATACTTTTATCTGTACTATCTAATTCAACAAAAGGTTATAAGAATAAAATTAGCTTACAAATGGAAAGATTTTCAAAAGATTTTAAAATATGCAACAGATATAATACACTTTGTAAACTTAGATTATTGAAAAAATGAGATGTGTTTTCCTGTTTTAGTGGCTGAAATAATTGGTCTACACTCAATTACTGAATAGTTATTGAGTGCCTTGCAAGGATGATTCAAATAAGTATTAGATACCTACCTCTAAGAAGTTATACTGTAATTGAAGAGGTTAGGCATAAACACATGCAAAGTTAAAATTAAAACACAAGAGCTAAAAATCTTAAATATAGAAAAATTACATGACATCACAAAACAGCTCAGGGTTAACTTTCAAATGGAAGAGTATATATGCTAAATACAGAAAAAAGGAGGTGTCTTGGGTACTGGAGTGGTCTATGATGGATGGGGCGCAGGGACACTGGATCTTTGCCATAAAGAAAGGTAGGACTTAAATGAGTTAGGCAGTGAAACTAACATGAGAGATAAGATAACAAAGTGTGATAGATTTTGGTAATGACATTTCAGTCAGTTTGCCTAAAGAGAAAATTTCCTGAATGGGGGATAAATTCATTCTTGAGCTAGGGTTAGTTACTATGTCTTGTCTATATATAAGAGCAATAATAAAACATTTAGAGTCCTAATAGAATTCCCCATGTCTTCTGGACCAATGCTCTCCATCAGTCCTAATGCTTAGCCTTGTCCTACCTGTCATCTGCCTGCTTGACTGATGAGCAGAGACTCCCTGTCTGGTGGTCACATGAACAGAGATTCCTTGCTCATATGATGGCTGTGGGGGTGGCATGGATGAGAGAGAAGCCATACATTTCACCAACATTCCAGTTAATTTTATAGCAATCAGGAGCCTGAAGAGAAAGGCCACCATGAGAACTAAAGGAAGCAGAGGCTAAAGGAGTAGAAATAGCTTCCTAGTTGTAGTGATTTGAAATGCTGCCAATTCTTCCATTATCTTTGTTCCTTTGTTCCTTGTTCCTTATTTGAAGTATATAAAGCTTGAGCTAGAAGGAATTTGAGAAAAGTCATCTACTTCACTCTTCTGTTCATTCATTTATTCTTCCATCCATCTATCCATCCATCCATCCATCCATCCATCAATCCATCCCACATATATTTATTTAGTGTTTGTGTTCAAACACCTCAAAGATGAACATAAACACGTCTCTCCAGGAATGTGAAGGGTAGGAGAGACATATATGTACATAAAACAAGGACTGACAATGTTTTAAGTACAGTGATGAAGCCATTTGATTATTTTGTGAGGCCCAGGAAGTGGCATATATCTTTTCTTAGTTGAGTGTAGAGAAACTTCTTATAAGAAGTAATACTTAAAATAATGCTCATAGGCTTAAAATAATAGAAATCAGCAGTAAATAAGTGGGGATGGGGAGAGGCCAGAAGAGAGATTAAGGAGCATTTCACAGGGGGAACACACCATGTATGAAGTTATGACAATAGCATGAGGCCTACACAATCATTTTTCAGAATGGAAAATTGAAGCTCAGAAGTTATGGCTTGTTAAGGTTTAACCATGTTGGTGGCACACCTAAAGAGAAAACATTGAGTCCTATCTCCCTTTGAGCACATACAACATGCATGTATGTCTCAGAATTAAAAATCAGTTTTCCACAAAAGAGCCTGATACAGGCAAGTATATAATAACTAGGGAGAACTATGATATTGGAATGAGTTAAGCTCCATAGTTTTCAGATAGAGAAAAAAGTTATAAGTGAATAGAATCCAGGACAGATGAATGGAAAAGAGAAAATGTTCAGAAAGAAAGAGAGTATCATTCTTCATTTGATGAAAGAGAATATGATAAGGAAACAATGGAGAATAACTATTTTCCTTAAAAATAAAATTGGTCCCTTAAGTTGTTTTCAAGGTACTAGGGATTCTAGTACCATTACTGTCCATAAAATAAAGACATGTGAAATCTAAATAGATCCCATACACACATATTAGTCGTTGGGATAAATGCAAAAGTCATTCCTTGTGGTGTGGGTCAGCCTGTGCTGATTTACCTTCTACTTCTTTTGGGTAGAAGTAATGTGTAGACTTTATGTATGAGCACCTGACAACAATATTAGTTATAATTAAATACCTTGAACAACTGGACCAGTAAAATAGGAGTCTGATGCTTCTCAGATTATTGAAAGATAGTCTTAATATGGCAGGAACAGGCTTGATAATCACTTTTACTGGGGGCTAAAGTATTGTCTAATGTATCAGGAATATTTATTTCCATCCTTCAGTCATAGAGATGGCTTCTGCCTCTTAAATAGTAGATCCTAAATATTATGGGGATATAATTTTTCAAAGACTGGCAATTGGGTCAATTTCTAATACTGAAGCCAATTGATTGAAAAAAAAAACTTACTCTAATAAGAAATTACCATTTATTGAACAATTTCTAGATGCCAGGAGTAGTACTAGTTGCTTTGCATTTAATATAGATAATTTTCATTATTGTGCGTTCATTTTTGTGCTCAAGTTCACCTCTCCTCCTATGTAGATGGAAGGATAGCACTTCAAAGTGAGGCATGGTGGAAATATGAACAGAAATTACCCTCTGCTGAACTGAGGCAAAAAAATCTGATTTATGAAGAGAGAGAAATGGATGGTATTAAGTATTTTTTCAAGCATCTCAGTCAGGTTCAGAACTGGCTTTACTGGTTTAACCACTCTCCACCTATAATGTTGTTTCACCTAAGGTAAGTCCTCAGTGGCTTTGAGTAAACACATGTAAAAAGAATGATAAAATTGGCTAAATAAATTTTGTTGAATAACACACTTAACAGTCTAGACTGAAATACTTCTAGACAGAAAAAAAAACATATTATGATAATTTTAAAAAGAAATTAAAAAGTACATATTTACTGATGAGTCTTTTAGCTTTGCTTTTTGAAATACATTTGCTTCAGTACTTAGCTACCTGTTATGTTCAAGATGCCTACTACCAAAATAAATAATAAAATAATCCCATTAAATTTCCTGTTATTCAAAATCTAGCAAACAAAAATGGTTTCTTCTTGTCAAGGGATTCATAAGTGAGGTGATATAGCAGAGATTTCGTACTTGCCCTTAAGATGAGGAAAGTGGTTTGGTATTTGTAGCAAGTGCAGTTAACAGTGCTAGTGAGTGATGGCTGTGCTTAGGCAGACTGCTGATGCAGGAATACAAAACCGGAGAGATATCAAGTAGTCTGATTTAGGGCTCAGAGACAGTGGGGAGCGGTGAGATTGATAGCCCAGAAAAGAATCTTTTGGTAGAGGTCCATGGCCCGCATCAGAGCTTTTGGGATTGATAGCATACCGTGCTATCAATCTCAGTACTGTAAATGGGACTACTATTCTCTATGAAAAATGGGTCATATTAAATACTCTGACATTGACTAGATTGAGAACTGCAGAATGACTAAGGAAGAACACATGTTTGCAGGGATTTGCTGTACCATTTTGTTTTACAGTTTGTTGAAGAAGGGGAATGAAACCCAATTCTAGTTATACATATCTTAAAGAAGTGATCATGTTGATGGTACTGTTATTCTTAAATTGAAATTAAAATTGAGGAGAGCATAACATAGCAGTAACTGAGACCTTGCAATCTTTGAAAGGATGTTAATGGCAGAATTATAATCAGTCAGTAATAATTCAGTAGAATGGAAGCAAAGGAACATATGGCTAGCTGAACTGATAAATAATAAAAATTGACCCTCAGTTTGTGAAATGAAAGATTTAAAAGAATGGGTGTAATTTTAACTCCAAGTTTTCCTGAGAAAAAGTGTTGTGAATTAAATGTTTCTTGAATTGAAGGCAATTTTGTTCCAGTAAGATCTGGCATAAAACCTGCTCAGCTGTGAAAGAGATTTGGTCATTGCCATTCACAATCACTCTAATTGATTACTTCTCTGCAGTTAACATTACTCAGTATCATGTAGAGGATGACAGCCAATTAAAGCTGAAAAAATTAAAACATTATGGAACTTCATAATCATCTTATTTTATATAATATCTACACTTCAAGCAGTATGCCACTGCTGGAACCATTTGAAGAAAACAGGTCAAATGGTATTATGTCCATCTTCTATGTTGATAGTGTACACATTTTCTATCCTCTAAAAGAATTTGGAAAAATATGTATTCCCCTTGCATATTTTTAAGGTAATACTTAAAATATTCTTTCTTGAGTTTAAATAATGGAATTTTGGGCCTGCTGTGTATAATAAAATTTAAAGACAAAACTTGCACTTTAAGACTCTTATTTTTAAAATGCCTAAGTGTGATAATGACTTGAAACCCAAATCATCACTGAAACAGGCCACTCTTATGTAACAGCAGAAATGTTACATTTTCCTTTATCTTTGAACTTTATTTTTTAATCCACTTCCTTGACATGTCTTATTATAACTCAATATATTTTACTCTTGAAAATTATTTATTGGTTAGCCTGCTATAATTCTCTGAAATTAAAAGAATTTAAAGTTATTACCATCAAAAAAATTCCCTGGATCTTCTGGGTTTCAACATTAAAATTCTGGGTTGAATTATCATAACATAATAGGGATACCACTGATCAAAATAACAAGTATATTTATAATTTTACAAATAATTATTTAATATAAAAAGTAAACAATTTTAACAGGAAGCGCACCTCAGTGCAATGTGTGGGATTCACTTTACATTAATGTAGTCTTCAGTAAATATTACTTACTGGTAAGAATTAAATAGAGTTCAGTATCAATTCTTTTTTTTTATAAGTTTACTTATTTATTTTTGTGAGAGAGAGAAGGCGGGGCAGAGAGAGAGCGAGAGAGAGAATCCCAAGCATGTTCTGTTTTGTCGGTGCAAAGCCTGACATGGGGCTTGAACTCACAGACTGCGAGATCATGACCTGAGCCAAAATCAAGAGTTGGATGCCTAACCAACTTGAGCCACCCAGGTGTCCCAGAATTCAGTATCAATTCTATTCCAGTTTTTAATTTTGTAGGTGATGAATCATTTCACTTCAGGTCAAATTTGTTTATGTAAGTAAATATAGAGTATTGGATATTGTTCATTTTACAATTGTTTTTCCACTGGCAGTGAAAACCTATGGTTTGTGATGAATTTCAGTTTTCATAGTTACATTTTTACTGACTCAGAAAAAGTGTAAAAAATTAATAGGAAGGAGGACACTTAAGAAATATCAAAATATTTTAAAAGATAAGTCATTTTATTTCATGGTTGAATGATACTAAATTTATAATTTGTATACTGGGTAATATTAAAATGATATATCAACATCTGAGTGATCTTAATGAAATGAAGCTAAATTTTCAAAGTTCAAGATATGTTCCAAATTGCATTTGGAATACATTTGTTCTTCACCCATACAGAAGAAGCTATTCTGCTTAAAGAGTGTAGTTAATTTACTCTGGGGGAATTATAAGCCTAAATAAACGGAGGGTATTAGACCTCTAGTAAGTGCAAGCTTATCAGTGATGTACTGATGACAATTGTTTATACATTATTTATCATGGAATCCACCATATTGTCCCGTTAAGTTAATATAAGCCTAATAAATGCAAGGTGGAGATATGCATGAGCAGAAAAATGGTTGATGAGTGATAGAAAGCAGGACAGTTATCCCAAATTAAAATACAAACATGGATTTGTAATATTTAATTATTGCTTGAGGAAAACTCAAATATTTCTCCTCAAAGTCTGAGTATTCTGGAAATAACAATCATTTATTTTGATATATGCTCCTTTTTTTCAAAGATGTAATATTGATCTAGTATAAGTAAACATACTTTTCATCTGTTCTCTTTAAAATGATGCCAAAAAGGATTGCCTGGGTGGCTCAGTCAGTTAGGTGTCCAACTCTTGATTTTGCCTTAGGTCATGATCTCACAGTTCATGGGATCAAACCCAGTGTGGGGCTCTGCACTGTTAGTGCAGAGCCTGCCTGGGATTTTCTTTCTGTCTGTTTGTCTGTCTGTCTGTCTTTCTCTCTCAGAATAAATAAATAAACTTTAAAAAAGAAAAGGATTAAAAAATAAAATAAATAAAATGATGCCAAGTGAAATCACATTGATACATGGGAGAAAATGTTCACCAAGCCATTCTCATTATTAAGAATGCTAGGGGAACATGGTTTGCATGGCTTGCTTGGGGTTGTGGGTTCAAGCCCTATATTGGGTGTAGAGATTACTTAAAAATAAAATCTGAAAAAAAAGAATGCTAAAAATGTAAAGACCCATTTCTCATTTCATAGCAGACTGATATTTTTTTTATTAGGCTATTTACAAATCTTGAGTATTCTAATCCTAAGGACAGATAGACAGGTAGATTGGTAGGTAATTAGGTAGGTAGGTAGATACATAGATGATGGATAGATAGATAGATAGATAGATAGATAGATAAAATAGTCATGTAGTCTTGCTTGGATGAAGCAAGGCTGTTGCAGCCCTGAGTACCTTTTATTTCTTTAATGTTTATTTATTTATTTTGAGAGAGAGAGAGTGAGCGGGGGAGAGGCAGAGAGAGAGGGAGAGAGAGAATCCCAAACAGGCTCCATTCTGTCAGCATGGAGCTTGACACAGGGCTCAATCTCAAGGGCCTCAGGTGAGATCATGACCTGGGCCAAAATCAAGAGTAGGATGCTTAACTCACTGAGCCACTCAGGCACCCTGTGAGTACTTTTTTTTTTTGAAAAAAAATTTTTTTAATGTTTATTTATTTTTGAGAGAGAGAGAGAGAGGCAGAGCATGAGCAGGGGAGGGGCAGAGAGAGAGAGAGGGAGACACAGAATCCAAAGCAGGCTCCAGGCTCTGAGCTGTCAGGACAGAGCCTGACACAGGACTCAAACCTACGAACCATGAGATCATGACCTGAGCTAAGGTCTGGCACTTACTCGACTGAGCCACCCAGGTGCCCCATCCCCTGAGTACCTTTTACCTATGCTTCAAATGCTTTGTTTTCCTGATATCCTATCTTTGGGTGTGAGGCATTAACAAAGTTATGTGAAGGAAGAGGTAAGGTGGTTAAAAGTATCATCATTCCTCAAACCCTTCCCCTTCTCCCACATAAACTGGATCTAAAAAATACCAACATGGGCTAATGTTGTTGCCTCTGAATGAAATATTTAAAATAAGGAGGGATAGGAGATAGGGCACCTTCTTCTGGTCTATGGTGGCCTATAGAAGGCTTTGTTGATACTAGTATTTTATATTGAAACTTTTGTGCCTCCATGAATTTTCTACTTTCAGGACAATGCAGCATACTAGTACTGGGCTTGGTGAAAACTGTATTTTTTCTTTAAAATTGGAAAAAAGCAATGTGAAAGGGGAGATGGAAAGAGAACCTGCATGATGCCTTGACAGCAGACACCTTCTCAGGTTCATCTACCTTGAAACGGATCAGAGGTGCTTTACTTAAACCTATCCAACACCCTCATGACTCTTGGACAGTTTTCATATATCCTAGTACACAAAGATCACTGTTGTAGACAGGGAAATTGAGAGCAGAAACATTAAATGACATATCCAAGTTTCTCTAGTTGCTGTTTGTAGAGTAAGGATGACAATTAAAACCAAAATGTATAAAATAGGAGGTCTTGTTGGGGTTCCTGAGTGGCTCAGTCGGTTAACCGTCTGACTTTGGCTCAGGTCATGAGCTCATGGCTTGTGGGTTTGAGCCCCACGTCGGGCTCTGTGCTGACAGCTTCAGCATTCTTCAGATTCTGCTGTGTTCTCTCTGTCCCTTCCTTGCTTGTGCTCTGTTTCTCTCAAAATAAGTAAGTAAGTAAATAAATAAATAAATAAACAAACATTAAATAAATGTTTAAAAATAAATAAATAAATATTATAAATATTTATAAATAAAATAAATAAGCATTAAAAAGAATTTTTAAAAATAATAGGAGGTCTTGCAATTTATGAATTAAAATTTCCCCATGCATTATGTTTTCCATATGAAATACTCAATAAGAAATCAAGATGACCCCCATGGGCTCATTTAGGGAAAGCTTGGGGCTAATGATCATTGTAAAATGGTTATGCGTTATCTCTATTTTGTATTATAAAAGTAAGACAATATTTGTGAATTATTATGTAGTCTGAAATGAATACATAGCCAATTCTATCAAAAAACTCTAAGGTATTGTTTACATTTTGCTATTGCTCAGGAATTTTATGTTGACATTGTCTAGAATAAGTGCACCAGGGATATGAGCTTTTAAAAATTTTCCATAGAGAGATTTCTATAATAGAGACTCCAATTTGATCTATATAGTGTGCTAATTTTAATAGGGAAGTAGAAAATGTGCAGATACAGACTCAGGCTGCCAAAATATGGAACTATTGAATTAATTGGGTTGACAGTGCAAAAAGAATTTGAATTGATACTTACTGCTAAAAATTATTTGGAATGTTTCCCTTGAAGTTAGCAAGCTGTGTCCAGGAAAAGCACATTAAAAATTTAGCTGTAACTTGCCTTGATGGCAGTTTTGAAAAGATGTGAAGAGAAATAGACATACATACAATATTCTATATCCTTCCCTAAATAAACAATGAAGTTGTTA
Organism: Prionailurus viverrinus; assembly: GCF_022837055.1. Lineage (NCBI taxonomy): Eukaryota > Metazoa > Chordata > Mammalia > Carnivora > Felidae > Prionailurus > Prionailurus viverrinus. Next base: position 87,487,242 of record NC_062568.1, read on the forward strand.
TAGAGATAGGGAAAAAAGTAAATCTAAATTGAGGTTAACAGACTATGTTACCCATGCAAATCAACAATAATGAACATTAGAATAAATACCTGGAAAAAACCTAAATGATAAAACAAAGGTAATTCAGAGACAGTCAATAATTTGGTTATTATTATGTTTTGAAGAGTCTGGTGTTTTTACTCCATGGGAAATGGCAATTCAAAAAATCCATAACTAGCAGGAAATTATATTAAGTAAGAACCTACATTCTATAGTTCCAGATGAGGGATATTGCCATACTCATTGCATAGTTTAATATTTGACAATCTACACTGACTATGGGTTACTTGAATTAAATGTGATTTGGTATATAGATACTTCAATAAACAGATTACAGGTACACATTCTGGAGAGATGAATAAGAAAGATTTTTTTCTTGATAGAAAACAAAAATGATGACTGAAGATCAAATTATTATAATGTGCTTTGAGTATGTGTGTGTATTGAGGGATAGATGAAAAATATGATAAATTAGAATTCAAGCTGATATCTTACATTGCACAGTAAGATTATCATGTAAAAGTTATCAATAAACTGAGAGATTAAAGTAGCTATTAGAAAGTATCCACAGAGTTATATACAATTTTACGTTTTCATTTTCAGCACATATCCAAGTGGAACATAGTTAGTTTGGCATGTGATCATACAGTCAGATAACACCTCCAGGAAGATTGTATCGACCTAAGATTATTCATCACTTCATTACTTCCCAAAGTAACTGGGTGTTTCTGACGCTATACAGAAGCATCTATGTGAATACAAAATAGGAAGGTTCTAAATTCCTCCACTACTCTCCACATTTTGGAGCAGAGAGAATGCAAATTACTTGACCTTCAAAAGCCTTTGACCAGGCCCAACAGTTGTTCTTAAAATTAAATCAGATTTGAAAAAAAAAAAAAAGTCACAAAAAAAGATGTATCCCTATGGTCTGAGTTTCTACCCATGAAACAAAGAATAAGAATAAACAGATCTAGATACAGGGAATATAGACTGAGAAATCCTTTAAGGATTGGTCTCAGAGAACATTTTTAGATCTGATCTGGAAGATGGAGTGCAGAGTGACATCTCCAAATTTGCTGATGACACTAGCTCTTCCCGATAGTGAAATGCCAGAGTGACATGAATAAATTGCAGGGACATCTTGAGAGACTGTGGGAGTAAGCCAAAAAATAGTAGCTGAGCTTCAGTTTCAGAAAGTGTTAAGGAAGTGTGTTAAATTCAGGAAAAATAATCTAAAATGTATTTATTGGATGAGTCGTTCACTCTTCATATAAGTATTTGTAATGTTCTGGAAAGAATGTTTGTATACTCCCCAAATTCATATGATGAAGTCCCAACCTCCAATGTGGATGGTATTTGGAGATGGGGCCTTTGGGAAGTAATTAGCCCTGGATGAAATCATGGGCGGGGGGAGTCCCTCAAGACAGGCTTGCTGTCCTTGTAAGTAGAGGAAGAGAGATCAGAGCTCACTCACTGTGTCTCCTTCTCTCTCTCTGGGCCATGTGAGGACATGGCAAGAAAGCAGCTGGCTGTCTGTAAAACAAGAAGAGGGCCCTTGTGGGGAACAGAGGAAGGTTCCCTGGACTTCTCAGTCTTCAGCCTTCAGAAATAAATATCTGTTGTTTAAGCCACCCAGTCTATGATATTTGTTATAGCAGCCTGAATTTACTAAGATAGGAGATAAGCTGAAAAATAGTAACACTTTCAGTTTCAGAAACTGTAAGGCAATGTGTTAGATTTAGGGAAAATAATCTAAACTTTACTTATTGGATGAACCATTCATTCTTTATGCAAATAATTTGTTGAGTGCCTAGTATGCCCTCAGCATAGTGCCAGGCACTAGGAATAGTGAGATAAAGAGGGCATGGTTGTTGGCCTACTGGGGGAGACAGTGCCATATAACTTAGAATGTTGGGTGACGTGTGCTATTTCAGAAACAATAATAAAGAGCTCTGGAAACACAGAAAATGGAGCCTGAGGGAACCAGGAAGGCATCTCAAAGTAGGTGACATTTGAGCTACATCTAAAAGGCCAGGAAGGGAAAGGGGTGGTTTTCTATGAAAGGAGAAAGGCAGGGGAACACAGGGCTTGGTCTGGTCTGCTTAGACTTATTTTTTTGAAACTTTCCTTTATTTCTAAATAAAATTCTACCCAGAAACCTAACATAAGACAGATCAACGCAGCCTTTTAACCTGGACTTGCTCCCCAATCTTCACCTCTCCCCAGCTCTGATGTCTTCCCAAGACATACCACAGATCAAGAGGACTCTTGAAACATCCCATGAACACTGATGTGGCCTCCCTTTAATTTTATAGACAGGTGAGGAAAGATGGGGCCTGTATATTTTAATTTACTAGTCCAAGGTCTCAAAGAAAGTGAGAAAGATAATTCTGTATCTTGATTTATGACTCAGTAAGCAAACACTTAGAAAACTTATTGGAGAATGTTTTTCCTGCAAAATTAGCTGTATCTATTATGGTAACCGAGTGGCAAGCAAAGCTGTGGGACATTATCAGCGAGGGAGCATGTTGAAAGGAAAAGAAGAGTCTTCCACCCCAGACCCCTTAATAGCCATGGTTTTCCTGCAGTGAGACAGTGAAGCAATAATCTGCCAGAGCTGGAAAATCCCTGTGTGCTAAGTAGGGGAAGTGGCTGAGATAGGTGACAGAGCTGGGTCAGGGTTTAAAAGGAAAATCATGGAGACAGTCTAAAAAAAAAATCAGTGATAAAACTAGAGGACCCATATATGGAGAAAGAAAGGCAAATGCTAACGGACAGACCAAATATAAGGACTATCAAATCAGAAATGAGACTGGAAAGGAAGATTCTAGAACATGAAATTAATCTCAGACACAAATCAGAGATGGATTGATTATATCAGACTAGGTCTTGGCAGTGAAACTAGAAAAGAATCAATTGTCCACATACAGAAGTGCAAAGCCGTTGCTTTCAATGTGTTGGGAGTAAGGGGGGCCCTCTGAGCTGCTGACTTTGTTTTAAAGGTGCATTACCTCGGGGTGCCTCGGTGGCTCAGTCGGTTGAGCATCTGGTCATGATCTTGCGCTCTGTGAGTTCGAGCCCCGCGTCGGGCTCTGTGTGGACAGCTCAGAGCCTGGAGCCTGCTTCAGATTCTGCGTCTCCCTCTTTCTGCCCCTACCCCGCTCATGCTGTCTCTCTCTCTGTCAAAAATAAATAAACATTAAAAAAAAAAGGTACATTACCTCTTCTGTTACAGGGACTGTAGGCTTCTTTGATTCCTTATGAAGATACATTAAGATCTTTAAGCTGCATGCATGGACAATGGTACAGTGAGCAGACCCCAGATTTTGATGCCAGAGGGACTCTTGTGTACAATCTTGATTCTGCCACTGGCTACCTATCAGGTTTTGGGAAAGTTACATAACCTTTCAGTGCCTGAGGTATTTCACCTAAAAATGGGAACTATAATATATATACTTGCCACAATGGTTTTACTAATATAAAATACACACAAAACATTTAGCACATTCCCTCACACATAGTGGGTGATTAATAAGTGGTAGCTGTGAGAATGTTGATGCTAATTACAAGCATGAGCTTGGTGAAGACTTTATTATGTAAGCCAAAAAAAGGAAAAGGGAAAAACATATACAGAATAAACAAATGTTGATGAAATCCTGGAATAGAGGCAAAGAATACTTTGCAAAGAGATAAATTTAAGTGAAACAAAAATAGTAATACTAATAAAATAGTAAGTCAGTCAAGTTTAAATTGCTTCTAAAAATTGGTATGAAGGGGCGCCTAAGTAGCTCAGTCGGTTGAGCATCCGACTTCAGCTCAGGTCATGATCTCAGGGCTTGTGGGTTCGGGCCCCGTGGCGGGATCTGTGCTGACAGCTCAGAGCCTGGAGCCTTCTTCAGATTCTGTGTCCCTCTCTTGCTCTGTCCCTCCCTTGCTCATGCTCTGTCTGTCTCTCTCAAGAATAAATTAAAAAAAAAAAACATTTAAAAAAGTGATATGTATGGCTATTAGGCTACAATTAAACAAGATGAAAATCTTTGACAAATAGACTTTATAAATAATAGAGGGCTGACCATCAATCAATCAATAAATCAATCATTATAAAATAAAAAAAAATATCAAATTATCTAAAATGGTTTGGAAACACAAATCAGTCAGATGTCTTTATTATAGGTCTTCTCAGTGCCTTTAATATGCTATTAGGAATCATGATACTCCAAGTTTGGGACTATAGTACATATCATTTCCCTGATACCAATGTCTATACACCTTTTATTTTTCATAGGAAATCTCAAAAAGGCTAGTCTCTATGTGATACATCTTAGGAAATGGCAATGGCCAAGTAAGACACATCTCAGATGTAAGTAGATCACACTTAGAACCTAGGTGTTCTGATACTCAGCTTAGTTGCTCTTTCTAGCAAAATATTACTATTTCTTCTCATTGTATGCATATAACATTATGGAGAGCAACCATTTTCTCCCACAAAATACTATCTGCTACTGTTCTAACACAGTTGGCTGGGGGTGGTAATTACTGTGTTCATACAGCACTAAATGAATTTGTTTGCTGTTTTTTAACTTTCATCTAGTTTTATTATTTCCATGTGTACCAAGCTCATGTTTCCTTTCCGAAGCCCTCAGAGGCTATGACTCAAGTGCTATGTTAATTTTAAAATGTGAAGGAATGAAACATCTGTTACCATGACAGGCCCTCAGGACTTTCATTTTTGAATGAGTAGGGTGAGAAATAGATTTAGAAGTGAGGGAAGATAAAAAGACCCAGGTGATATTCGTTTAACACAATCCCCAGATACTGGGAAAAACATCTCAGCTATGAGTCAAGCTCACAGAAATATCTTGTCTCTCTCTATGTGTTATAAAGTAACCTCTGGCTGGCTGATCTATGTCTCACCTTGACTCTTCAATGCTATGTCACCTGAACCAATGCAATCTTAACTTCAGAGGATATATCTCTTTGCTAAGTGGGAGATGACACTCTCAGCTGGGAAATTAAGTTTTCTGTTTTTTTGTTTTTGTTTTTTAATGTAAAATCTGGGTTACCATTGTCTGGTCACCTCCCCCAAATTAGGATGGAGTACAGGGAAACTCAGTTTGGGGACCAGCAGAGAGTGGAGAGGAGAGTCCCTGGACACCAGTGCAAGATAGTGGAGTTGGTAAGCAGCCTCCTGGATAGAAATCCACATGAAGACAAGTCATAATGTTAAAAGAAGCAGACACCTCCATCGAGTGCTAAGAGTGGAACACACATACAAGTGCAATATAACTGGGGAGAAAACAGGAGCGAATGAGAAGTTTCAAAATGGAAGATGGTGCTTACATTCTGGAAAATGTCCATCAGACTCAAACACAGCAATGGCATATTTTTCAGAGGGTGTGGTGGCCTCTGACAGGCATAAAGAAACATCCAATGAGAGCTATTACCTAGCTGGAAAGTGATCATCTTTTACATTGTGAACACTGTAATCAATAGAAATTTTCAGGGGCACCTGGGTGGCTCAGTCGGTTAAGCGTCTGACTTCGACTCAGGTCACGATCTTTCGGTTTGGGAGTTCGAGCCCCGCTTTGGGCCCTGTGCTGACAGCTCAGAGCCTGGAGACTGCTTCGGATTCTGTGTCTCCTTCTCTTTCTGCCCCTCCCCCACTTGTGCCCTGTCTCTCTCTGCCTATGAAAAATAAATAAATGTAAAAACAAATTTTTTTTAATAGAAATTTTCATGTAATCTGACTGAGTAGACCATCCTGGGAAAAGAGCAAAAGTCACAGTCTAATTTTGAAAAGAGTTGGCCATCCTTATTATCTTTATTTTTCCTCCATTTTTTGAATACCTCTTATGTATTCTGTGAAAAACACATTATTCACTGTACTGAATTTCATCTTCAGAACAAACCTATAGAGTGTTTTATTCTCATTTGATTGGTGAAGAAACCATGTCCCATAGAGTTAAGGAACTTGCCCTTGGTCATACTTGTCTTAGTTGTAAATGCAGACTAATATGTGCTGTTTCTAATGTCATTATACCAAGGTGGGTGGGGAACTCATAATCTTCTTTCTCCCTGTGCTCATTTAAGACATTACTGATCAGTCATGGATCTCCTTCCCACTGAACATGGTTTCAGAATCCTTCTCAGCATATTACAGGAATCCACTACAAATTGAGCAGTGAATACTTCTGAGGTAAAACCAATTTCCTACCCCTGCTCTACACCAATTTGCATCCTTCTATTATGCAGGCAACCAGGAGTAGACAGAGTAGGCTAGCAAAATAGAATGAAGATCAGAGCCCAGATAAACAAGGGGATATCTGATTTAGAGAAGAAAAGACGGGTGCCTTGGTGTCTCATCCGGTTAAATGTCTGGCTCTTGATTTTGGCTCAGGTCATGACCTCGCGTTTCATGAGATCGAGCCCCCCCCATCTGCTCTGTGATGAGTGTGGAGCCTCCTTAAGACTCTCTCCCTCTCTCTCTGCTCCCCATCGCTTGTGTGTGTGCACACACGTGCTTGTTCTCTCTGTCTCAAAATAAATAAACATTTAAAAAATAATAAGTAAAAAAATTAGGCAAAAAATTGAGTCCAGGAAAATCAACTAAAACAAGGAAGGACTGGAAGTTCTCTAGGTCCTGGTGCAGATTAGGGGGTCAAAGAGTGGTGTTAGTGAGTGGTAGAAAAGGTGAACTGAGATTTCAGGGATTAAGCTCTTTAATCTTGGACTTATTTTATGCTACTTCTTGAGTGTGGGCAACATTGGGACTAGAAGCTTTTGCTGTAGTCATAGGAAAATAAAATAAGACAGAAGTAATAGATCTGAGATATTCCAGACGGGCTTGCAAAGATTTAGTTGGCTTGTGGAAATCTGAAAGCGCAAATATCTGGCATGGATGGATGAGTCATACATTGGAAACAACAAGTTCATTGGATTTTTCTCTTCATTGAATTAACTAAGTCAGCCAATTAAAATTAACATCTCTAGTCAAACAAATATTTGACTCAACGGGGAAAAATATGTAAAAAAATAGCTCTTTGGAAGTAGAAAGAACAGTTGTTATACTTATAAGTTCATATTTTAACCAAATGACACAGGATATGTCCATGTCTAATTTGCTGGAATTATTTTTAAGGTCTACAAAATCACATATATTAATATGTATAACATCATAGCTCTACACAGAATGTGAGAGCTTACAAAGACTTTACAAACTCAGGATGTAATGGTAGATACTGAGCCCTAGAAGCTTACATCTCGTTAGAGACAAAAGACCTGTAAATAAACAGATGAAGTTTTGATATATGTAGTGATAAAACAATATAAAGAAGTATTATGCCTCTTGGGGATAGCAGAGAATGGTTTTGCACAGAGGCTGATAATAAGCCCAGAATCTGGTGAAGCAGACAAGTTGAAGATGAGGGAAATGGAGACAAAGAGACCATTAGGCAGAGGGAACAGTACTTACAAAGGGATAGAACAAATTCTACAAAAGTAAAAAAGAAAAAAAAAGAATTCCAGTGACAGGAAAATTACAAATAGCAGAGAATGGCTCTACTATGAAGTGCAAGCCCATGGGAGATGAAGGGTGGGAGCTGAGCCTGAACAGGTAGGGAGAGATAGGGCTGCCAAGAGCTGTATTTCATGCTAAAGGGTCCCAGTGATGAGAGAGTGTTGGAGTTTTTAGGTAGTTGTGCATTTTGGGCAAATCAGTGTGTGCAAGCTGAGTGGAGGAGGCACTTGAGAATGGTGAGATGGGCTCCAGAAAGATTTGTGAACAGGAAAAAGTGAGTAAGACATGAACTAAGGTGGTGGCAAAGGAGGTAGAGGAATAAGTTCCTTAGACACCGAGCACCAATATAACTTAGCTGCTGTGTTGGGGGGCGTGGGGAGCATAGAAGTATACATTCAAGGATGACCCAGGAGCAGTCACACAATGGACCAAGGGCATAAAAGTAAGAGATTTTAGAAGTGGTCAGCTTGAAGTTTATAATTAAGAACAGAGCTATTAAGGTACATGTAGTGGAAAATATTTCAATAATTTTTTTATTAGAGGCGTAAGAATAGCTTTGGTAGAGAATTTGGAGTATGTGAAAATGTACAAAGATTTTTTAAAAATGTTATTCATAATCCCACGTTGCAGAGATAAACTATTGGTAACATTTTAGTATACTTGTAGATGATTTTCAAAATTCAAAATCATATCAATTAAAATTTTTTGTCTTGCTTTTCCTATTTAGCATTGAGAAAATATTTCTCATATTACTAAAAATTCTTCAAAAAAACATGTCTACTCAACACATCACATTCAATCATATAATGAACTGTTGGACATTTCACCATTCCCATTTTTGGGGGCAATAGTTCAGTATGACTACATCAAAAATACAAAGAAGTCTTCCACATTTCTGTTCATATATCTTTTTCATAATTTCTATTGTTTCCTTAGGATAGGTTGATGCATTTGTAAGTTTCACATCTACTTTAGTAGTACAGATGGTTCAGTGTAAAACGGGGATGAACTTACATGCCTTCTCAGCATGGCTGAATTCTATCCCTCCCTGGTTCTGGCACTTTCTACATTTTATGTATGTAATGCTCACCAGGTATTAATACTTATTAATAGTTATTTTTAAAATGCTAATTTTTGTCTGAATTCAAACAGTTTGCATGTGTAGGGAATTTACATGTCTGAAAACAAACACTTGAACATATAATATTGAGGGAGTTTTACCTTTAAAATTAAATGGATTTATCATTATCAAACCATGACTTCAATATCCCACATACATAATACAATCCAAAATCGTTCAGAAATTTTGACATAAATTATCATTTGTAAAGTTTATTTTTTTCTCTTAAAATGTATTCTACATGACACTGCTATTTTCACACCTGACAAAAAGAATTTAATGAACTAATTTAAATTTTAGATGACATGGTGAAAGTATCATCAATTCCTCATGTTGACCCGCATAATCAAACAAGCTCAATTAACATTTTTGAGATGTTATGTCATTTTGAGGCCATCCAGTCTCTTGAGAAACCATTTTGTTTTTCTTGTGTTTAGCTTAAATGACTTACGTTTTCACAATGCACAAGAAAAGTAAAAATTCATTCAAATCAACCTGTTTCTCATCATAAGATAATGATCAAATAAATGCTTATCTCCAAGGTTATTTCAATGCATTAAACCTACTTTTATTTATTTTTTTTCCACTAAATTTTGTGAAAGAATGTTTTATATTTATTTCTTGTCAGTCATCTTGGGTCCATTGGAATTTATCCCCTTTTGAAAGTTTTCTAGAGAAGTAGATTTTATGACCAACACTTCTATATGAAGAGCTCATACTTCAGAGCTCTTCCCTTATGTTTGTAGGAATTACGTCATGCTCGGGTCTGCAGACACATGAACATATGACAAGTGAGCCAGAGGGAGTTCATCTTCGATTCACCAGAGCCTTAAGAATATGCTTAGCTGTTACTAGTGATTTGCATCTGGTTGGCAGGCAGGTGAGAGGCCAGAGTCTCCAGAAAACTTGTGAGAACCTATTAAAAATACATACATAAAAACTCATATATGTGGCAAAGGGAGCTGCTGTCTGGACCCAACAACTCCTCACATTCATTTTCATTGTCATTGTCACTAAGGCTCGAAGGCCAAGGTGGTGAGCCCCCTAATGCTGCCAAGTCCATTGCTCTGTGTTGCACTCTTTGTGTCTAACTCCATTTAACAACGTTTAAGGAATTTGTATTTGTTGCATCTTTCTATCCATTGTGACACGGTCATTGTGTACAATCTAATTTCTAATCTTAACAGGCCAGAGCATCTTTTCTTCTGTCCTTCGTAATGCCATCTTTGTATGAAGTTCCTCAACGGGCTCCTAAAATCTGAGCTTCATATTTAAGTCTAATGGTATTTAATCCAGCTAACTCTGCGAAGGAATCAATTTCTCCTTAACAAATTCTTGCTTGGTATTCAACCATCTTCAGTTTTGCTATCATGTGATCTGTGAGTCAGAAGCACTGATGATGTGAGGTCTGTGTCATTCACCTGCAGACAGAGCAAAGGCTCTGGAAGGAGTTGAGAATAGCTGGGCAGTATTGCCACTTATCAGCATAAAAGGTTGTCCAAATAGAACAGGAGAGCAAGAGAGTTGAGAAGCACCACATTTACAAACATCTGCAGTGGTTGTAGGTCACTCTGCACACTAGAAAAGATGAATCACGTGGGGGGGAAATTAAGAAAGCAAATGAAAATGTCATTTCTCTTAGAAAGTCTAAAAGAAAAGAGCATCCCTTTAATCTTAGTACTTCCTGAGAAGAAGCTGGGGCAGCTTTTTTTTTCCTTTTTTACCCAATTTTGATGCTTTAAGGGCGACTTTAACTCTTATTTTCTCACAGTATTTCATTATAAAGAACCAACTTAGCCCACCTTAAATTCCACCTCTTTTCTGTTTTTGTTGTTGTTTGCTTTTATTTTTGCACTTCTGAGGAAACATTGACTTGGATGCTTATTTTAGTTACTGTAGGAAACCCACAACTCCCTGGGCCGTTCTACCCAAGAACAGAAGATTAAGAGAAACTAAGCTATAAATTAGGACATGTCCTCAAGTTCCTAGTCCCTGAGCAGGGACAGCTTCCTAAATTCAATCATATGGCAAGTTTTTATAGACTCTTACCAACCTTACAAACCTATGCTCTTTTTTTTAATGTTTATTTTTTTTGAGAGAGAGCGGGGGTGGGGGAGAAAGGGCAGAGAGAGATGGAGACACAGAACCCAAAGCAGGCTCCAGGCTCTGAGCTGTCATCACATGGGGCTTGGACATGGGTCTTGGACTCACAAACCACAAGTCATGACCTGAGCTGAAGTCGGACACTTAACAAACTGAGCCACCCAAGTGCCCCAACCCTATGTTCTAATCATGAATCAAGGGTTAGGGCTGAAGGGGGTAGAATTCCCTTGGCATAAGTAATCTATTAAGGAAAGCACATTCCTCAATAAATCATCATCACACAATAATGTTGACAAAATAAGGCCCTGTCCTCCAAAGCCATGAGCTTTGTCCTTGCATAACTACATGTAAATGGGAAATGATTACCTTGCCCATAGATCTGGGGTATTCCAGCCAACAGTCATCATTAGGCTGTGTTCTCAGATCAGAACAAACAGGATGGCGAACACTGAAAACACAAACATGTAGAAGGAATTTGCAAATAGTAGTTTTCCCATTAAGATGTATCGTACCGATTGCACAGAGGAGAATTCTGGTCCTAATTTAGTGCAGGTTTGTATTTGGCACATGTTACCTGTAGAGTATTTGGGTAAATTACTGATGTCAGTTGTATTTCTCCTGGAGACGAGGGAAATAGGTTATTGGCACAATAAAACATCCAGAGGCATTTAAAATGTCAGTCTAATCGCAAGAACCAGTAAGGCTTTTAATTACCTTCTGTGCAATTTTTTTTAATTGCTCCGATGGCTGTAGCGCTTGGTAAGTTCCTGACAGAGCAGCTGCAACAAACTTAATTTAAACATTTTTTTTTTCCTAGAGCTCTCTGAAAAAAAAAAAAAAACCCAGAATTTGAGACGCAGGGTAAAGGTTGGGAGTCTTTTGTTCCAGGCTCTCTTTAGGAACTCTTGTTATTCGGCCACTGATAAAACCCTACCTCTATTGTTCATCCAACTACCTGACAGTTTTTATTCACTGATGACATTCTTTGGATAGGGTATGTGTTTGTCATCACCCTCCCTCTCAGAACATTCTGAATTGGACAGTCCATGGTATTAGACCATCACCAATTCCAATTCCATATACTCTTTGGTGCTTGTTTAATGTCAGATTTGAAAAAAGGAGGATGCACAATTCCTTTCTTGAGATTGACATCAAGGAGACTTCTGTTTTCTACATGACTTCATCCCCTTTAGCTCTACTTGCCACCTTGATAGAGAGCTATTCTCCATTTGTTTGCAGATACTCTCTATTCTTCAGACCTTAATTCTCTAAGAACTAGTCTTTTATTAAGGGGACATGCGGTGTGGCCTAATGTCTGGGACTGAATCCAAATTTGCTCTATACTATGTCTATTTAACCTTAGTTTCACATCCAGTAGAGTTTTGAGGGTTCAACAAAGTAATGTATAAAGAGTGGCTGGCAGCAAGTAGGTTTTCAGTGAGAGTTAGTTCCAGGGCAATTTCTGCCTCCATCTCTATCTCCAATGCTAGATCGCTCAGGTACATGTATGTAATCACACTTGGCGTTACTAACTTTGTCCTGACACATGGCACGTTATGCCTCAATTAGACTATGGGTAGCTAGGAGTAGGCCTGAGACTTGTTTTCTGCATTAAGGTATCTAGTACAATGCCCTTATCAATTAATGTTTTAAATTGATGTGCCAACAGATTGAACAATATTCAGGGAACTTAAACATGTTAGGAGGTGAGTTGCTAATTAGCTTGGATGTGAGGCTAAATTTTCCGAAGGTGTTTTATGCCTTATAAAGGATAAGAACTAATTAAGTTGAGTCACAGGGTGTTGAAGCTGGGAGGAAACTGGTATCATGTAGTTCAACCTGCTATTTAATACAGAAGGCAAAAGAGACTAATACAACAAAACTGGTTAATGTCTGATTTGACTAAGAATTCTTCCAGTCCATATTTTCCATTTCTGGGTTGTTTTCACCATGCCACATCCCTCCATCCCGTTGGTGTTGCTGCTGAACTCCTAACATCTACAAAGTCTATTCTGCATACTCCATTTAACTACAGGGTATTGGGATTTCTTCTCAGCTGAGCTGGTGATGCAGCCATTAATATTAAGAACATGCTACCTACCATATTCTTTGGATTCTCAGAAAAAGAGTAAAGTGGGTATATAGAGAAAGCAAGGGAAAAGGGACAGAAATAGTTAAGCAGGTAGAGTGAAAAATTTTTCAAAGACAAGTAAGAAATAAAGAAACAAATGAGATAATACTTATTTAAAACTTAGAATATGTCATGTGCTTAGTAGATGTTAAGCACTTTATGTGCATTATCTAGTAAGCCAAAATACCCCAGGAAGATGAATATCCTTTCCCTCATCTTTCTAACTAGTTACATCGCATCTTCTACCCAATCAGCTGAACATAAATCCCCATGCCTGTATCCATGGATTCAAACCAAATCTACCCAGTTCTAAAGCCTGAGCCTTTATTCATTAAACTCCAGTGCTTCTGCAAACACAACCTGATAAAAATATTGGGCTAAGAGGATTTTCAAGGAGAAGTAGAGGACTTATGAAAATAAGGCAGGGTAGAGAATTTGGTTTATGGGGAGAAAGAAATAAGATCCTGGACCACAGTATTAAGAAGTAGAAATACATGATTAAAAGCAAAGATGCCTGAGAATTTTGACATAGTTCTCCTGGCCTTGGTGGTTAATGTTAATATAGCTATGAGAATGGGCAACAAATGTTGCCCCTTAGTATTGCATCTGCAGCCTATTTCTGCATTCACTAAAATCTCTTTGTTTCCATGCTGTTGGGGGCAGGCGGGGGGGGGGGGGGGGGTTGTCCTGAGGAGCATGAAGGTCAATCCTGTTTCTCTAGGAAGAGTCAAATGTGGTGCTACAAATGGAGACAAATATGATGTGGAATGGGAAGGGAGAGGAGAAATGAAGTGAAGTGAAAGGGTTAAAGACAATTGCAGAGCAGGCGCGACCTGTGGAAGAGGGTGGGCCTCCTATACAGCCTGGGGGAAGGTTGGACCTCTATACTCTGGGCTGGGAAATAATCCAGGAAACATCCTTTTGGTCAGATGAACCTTAACTCACACCTTGTTCTGAGGCAGCCACTTCACACTATCTTTGATATTGTATAACATAGTTTTCCTCTCTTTTGTATGGTTATATACTTGCCACATTCGTAAAGCATATGCATAAAGCGCTTTTGAGGCACTGAAGCTACAGATTATATTTAACACAGACATATGGGAAGTTTTTGAGTTCAAGTTCCCAACAGAAGTCATCTTAGCAGGTCTTGTTTTCTCTTTTTAAGCTATAGTTCTGGGTTACAGGACCTCCCAGTTGGTGGACACTTTTAGCTTTGAGGTCTGTCCTTGCTTTCCCTGGTGGCTCTCAGTGACAGGCCACGGAGGTTATACAGGAAAAGGGGCCCTGACAAGTTGCCCTTGACAAGTTGAGGAATAGAATACCAGGGACTGAAAAGAACGATCGAAGGGGAATATTGGTCTAAAGAAGGAAGAACATGATATTGGATCAGAAGTTCCTGATAGCAAAATTTCAACATCCAGGAGGGTGATGCTGAAACTCCTTTGTGTTTTCATTTTCATATGCTCCTTCCCACACTTCCCGATGTTCCAGGCTTCTTAGAATGGGAGGTATATCTACAAGTTGCCTACCCCTGCTTCTGCACATATACTGTTTCTACTGTCCTAACATTATTAATTGCTACCTTTCAGTGATATAGTAAACATTTAAAAAATCTCATTTCAAACATATTATATTAATACATATATGTAAAACAAATGGTATGTGTAATATCTCCTATTCTTATAAAAATGTTCCAATATTCCAATTTTACATATGAAAAACATTTCAAATGGTGCTAAGAGGTGGCAAATTTGAGATTCAAATTCAGGTATATAAGACCTGACAGTCCCAAATATTTTTACTATACTTAATTTTCTTTTATTTTGTTCAGGAATAAAAAAGGGCACCTGTTGGAAACTTTAATGTTTGAAAGTCTAGTTAGGAGAAGATGCACTTCTTGAGGAGTGATGTTTAACATAAGGGCTATGTCACGGGGCACCTGGGCAACTCAGTTGGTTGAGCATCTGATTTTGGCTCAGGTCATGATCGCACAGTTTGTGAGTTCGAGCCCCACATCAGGCTCACTGCTATCAGCGGGAAGGCTGCTTCGGATCCTCTGTCCTCTTCTCTCTCTACCCCTCCCCTGCTTGTGCCCTCAAGAATAAATAAAACATTTAAAAAAATAATAAGGGTCATGTCAGAATCTCCTGGAAATTTTTGAAAATCTTTCTTTAAAATCCATTAATTCCAAAATACCCCGCTCACCTAAGAATCATTGGCATGGTGAAAGAAAATTACTCATGGAAGGATCAACTACCCTTTAACAGCAAAAGGTTGAGAACTCCTGATTTTGGCATCTCCACATACAACACTTTTTCTATCTACAGCACATGATTCTGTGTGTGTGTGTGTGTGTGTGTGTGTGTGTGTGTACCTAATGCAGTAAATGCTTGAAAAACGCTGGAATTTATATATTTATCATATGACTTATAATTAATGGAATTAATTATATTGATGTGTATTCTCATGCATGTGCATGCTCCTGTCCCCTCCTTTCCCGTGACACACATACCCATCATACCTATAAGGCCTACGGGAAGAAATCTGCCCCTTTGTTAATATCTCAGTGAGGACCCTGGTGGGAAATAATTGGCACATTCAAACTGGGAATAACTGAAGAAGGAGTTTTACAAAGCTGTGGTTAGGAAACCAATAAAGTGCAGTGCCATAGGACATAGTAATCACAGAGAGCCTTTATCACTCACAGTCTGCAGGAACAAGGGGACCAAGAATTTATTGGAATCAAGAATGAGCCTGTATAAAGAGATTCAATTGCCAGCTGTTGGAACCTTTAACAGAGGGGATATAGCCAGTCTGTGATGATCCAGAAAGGAGTTTATGGGTCATAGATACCATGACCTCACTTCCTCCCCTCCTCTGATTTCCTGTTTCTCCCTCCCATTGGCCAACCCAATAGGGAACTAGAGGGCACAAGAGTCCACTAAAGCAGGAGATGTGGGTCAGGTTCCAGGGAGAGAGAGTAGGGTGAAAAAAGGTAGTATGTGAATCTATTAGGGCAAACAGAAGACATCAAGCAAGGTCAATTTATAGGCATAACTAGAAATTGCGAGAAGGGTTCTACCAAAGCTTGGGAAAATAAGTATCACAGCAATGCAAATTCTAAATTACCTCTGAATCCTCTTGGATTATTATTTAATGAAGGCTTACTGTTTGCCAGGCACTGTGCCAGACACTTTAAATATACTGTGTCTTCGTTTATCACAATAACCATTAGGAGGTAGGTACCATTCTGTCTTACAGGCAAGAATACTGAATTGTCAGGCTCTCAGAAACTTGTCAGGGCATACAGATAATAAATCATAGACCTTGTATTTGAAGTTCGGCCTGACCCCCAAAGCTACTCTTCCTTAACATTACAGTTTACCACAGACTAAATGAAGCAACAATCTAAGCAATCACTTGTGGAAAATCTAGGCCTTATGTGTAATGCTAGTAATACTCACAGAAAGCAACAGAATTTGAGCCAGGGTTAAGTTCTACCATTTAGTTTAAATTAAAGGTATTTAACATTTTCATCCTTCAATGTATGAATGTAACAGATATTGTCAGTGCCCTATCCGTGTCCTGTAGATGCTATCATTTCAAGTTGCTCTGGATGATTTTCAGTTCCCAGTGTCTACATCCAGAAGTACAGAAGGCCATGTTGCCCTTGTGTGTGGCAAGCCATAAGGACCTGAAAAACAATGTGAATAAAGCCCTCAATCAATGACTCTTAGAAATTGGTATAAAAATATCCCAGTTCCCTTGCCACTTGTGCAGGATAATTCTTTTCCCCAGAGTTTTCCCACAGGATTAAGGCCCAGTTTCCCATTTCTGGTTAATAATGGGAAGGCTTAATAATGCACCACTGTTTGGCTTTCTTCTCTTCCCTGTGCCACTTTCCCACTTCCCTAGTGGTGTCCCCTGCACTCAAATCTTGCTGGGACCAATTAAACTGGAAGAAGTTCTGCCAGAATTTTCTATACCATTTTTCCTAAGAAGAAGCTCTTCAAGAAGTGATTCTAAAATGGAATCACTTGATGGCCATATGGCCGAAAGGAGACCATTGCTGGTGGAAGTGCTGTGGTGATAACGTAGGGCAAGCTATAGCACCACAGGTACTAAGATTCTCATCTGTAGTGGTAGAAGTAGAAGTGGCAGAGGTAGACTTGGTTCACGTGCCTCCTGCAGTATCTCAAGTAATGAGAAAATGGCTGCAATCATAATTACAAAGAGCATGGATTGCGTTGGTGCCAAAATTTAGCACAGTGATGGCTAAGAATGACTTGTTCAAGGAAACCAACTACCAATTCAGAAGGATGATGTGAAAACTATAAGGTATCTATGGTTAAAGAGACTCTTACCTCCTTCAGCCATAGGGTAGAAACTCCTAGCCTTTGTGAAATAATTATCAGCAAGCACAAAATGTCATGACTTTTGAGGAAAGGTAAAGATGCTAAAAAGTTTGGAAAATGGAATGATGAAATCCCTGTTTTCCCTAAATTTTGAATGTACCTAGACTTGGGCAGACACTCTTCTTGTGGGCAAATTCATCAGGAA
Source organism: Prionailurus viverrinus (assembly GCF_022837055.1). NCBI lineage: Eukaryota > Metazoa > Chordata > Mammalia > Carnivora > Felidae > Prionailurus > Prionailurus viverrinus. Next base: position 87,504,714 of record NC_062568.1, read on the forward strand.
AAGATGAACTCTGCAAAGCTATGAAGAACATGTATTTTGGTTGAGAGTTTGGGGAGCTAAGTTTCCATGTCTTCTCTTTAATGAGACATTGAATTATTCCAAGCAGCCAGCACTCTCTTCCTGAGAATGGCATAAAAACAAAGCATGCTGTTATGCCACTTGGGATAAACAATTACTCTGAAAACTGAAACAGCCAATCAATTAAATAAATAAGAAACTCTAGGCAAATAGCTATCTGCAAATGAAGTGTACAGTTGGTGGCAAAGATGCTGAATAAATGAAATTTAATCTGTAGTTATGACTTAACACAAACCTTCTAATCAAGGGTCAGAATTTCCAGGCATTTGATGGAGGTGGAAAGCTGGCCCAGAAGATTCCCCTGAAGGAGAATTTTCCCCAGGAAAAGAGGCAGGGGCGAGTAGGGAGCTGAAGGCAATTCTCCTTCATGCCTAGAGATGGTTCTCCTGGTAAGGGTTCCCTGTGGGAACTCTGGTTGGGATTGATATCCATGAAGAACGTCCTGGGTGTCCATGAAGGAAAGTACCAACGAAAAAAGCATGGTTGCCCTGATGGGGTTATTATTATTTGAGAAAGAGAGAGAGACAGAGACAGAGACAGAGAGAGAGAGAGAGAGAGCACATGAGCTGGGGAGGGGCAGAGGGAGAGAGAGAGAGAGAGCACATGAGCTGGGGAGGGGCAGAGGGAGAGAGAGAGAGAGAGAGAGAGCACATGAGCTGGGGAGGGGCAGAGGGGGAGAGAGAGAGAGAGAGAGAGAGAGAGAGAGAGAGAGAGAGAATCCCAAGGAGGCTCCACACTCAGAGGGGAGCCCAACATGGGGCTCAATCCCATGACCCTGAGATCATGACTTGAGCTGAAATCAAGAGTTGGATGCTCAGCCAACTGAACTACACAGGCATCCCCCCAGTGGGATTATTAATAGCCCCCTTTCCCTTTCATAAATGCCCCAATTTTGTATGTTGCAACCTAAGAAATGTGCTATTCACAACACTGCTCATTATCTCAGGAACTGGGTGTTTTACTCCCTACCTCAGTCAGTCTGAATAGTGGGAAGCATGTGGGATACAGAGTCAAATGACCTGAATTTGAGCTCTCTGTTCATACCTTATTAATTATGTTAACTAGGTTTCTTTGTCTAGAAAATTAGGACGGCAGTATTTTCTTTGTGGTGGTGATGTGAGTATACAAAGCAGCTTACCAGTGTTAGATATTATTATTATTATTATTAATCCTTTGAGTCGAAATGATTAGGATTTGGGATGAGCCACATGTGACCCATGTTTTGTGGTATAACCCAAGGTCTAATTTTAAGATTATGGCAATCAAGAGAATGCAGCTTTCAGATTTCCAATAGCAAGGATATTAATTGTTGAGGGCTTCAGCTGCTGCTCCCTGAAACCCAATGCTGGTTTTGCACAGAGGCCATGTTTCCTGCGGGCTGCTCCCAGACAATAATTCAGCGCAAGGGGATGATATTAAGGCAGACCTATCATGGGAGGCAGGGGACTTCTCTGAAGCTTGAGGATTCTCTGAATGCTCCACCAAACTCTCCTTAGAATTTACTTCAGCCTGAGATACTTCTACCCGGTCTTCCTTCCTCCCTCCCTTCCTCCTTTCCTTCTTCCCTCCCTTCCTTCCTTCTTTCTCTCAGGGTCAGCCTTGTATCACAGTCTGACAGTTCTCCCAGCCTCTCTCAGCTCCCTCCCTCTTCTCTCATAGGTATTTTTCCGAATAAATTTCTTGCATGTCTAATCCCATTTTATTTAGCCTCTGCTTCTCGAAGGACTAACACAAAGATAAAATATTGTAAAGTTGTGAGGATATCGCTACTTTTCAAATATACTATAGGTGTTGCTATTATTGTGGATAAATAACAGTGCCACATATTTATATTTTTCTGTAGTGTAAGAACACATACTTTTCATCCCTGGTATTCAGTGTAGCTATTTTCACGTTAAATGGGAGGTGGGGGCAAAGGCCATTTTTTATGGCATTGGACTTTATGAAAACAGGTTAACCAACACTCCTCTCTGGTCACTGTCCCCAGAATGGGTCCTGTCTCCAAACTTCTCTCATGTCCTTTCATTAGTGGACATTATTTTGCTCTTCATTTAATTGGACTCTTCTTCAGCCTCAACATCCAACTCAGGTGTCCCCCTAAGAAACTTCTCAGACAACTCTAAAGCACACTGATTTTTTCACCTCTACCACCTGATTCAGTACATTAAAGTGATAGCAACCTGGCTTTGTTAAATTGATATTTCTTGATTTATGAAAAAAATTTAATTTGATGAGAAGATTAGAGGACAGATATCTTCAGAAAGTTTGCTTAAAAATACTTAATGAAATAGTTTTCAAGCTCTCTTACAAGTATTTGCTAATACATTAATTATGACTGACTCTTAGCCACTTACTACAGTAGATTCAGCAGGAGTTCCACTGGGGAACATTTATGGCCTTGAGTGGACCTCTGGATGTGATGCCCTAAAGGAACTACACTTCTTCAGAAATACTCAGTAGTATACCAGCTCTCTGACATATACCAGCTAGTCCTATTTACTGTTTGGTTTTAAATGTTTATTCATGAAGAATTTCTTTGAGGCAAATGAGGAAATTGGTGTAACTTTATAAGAGAATAATTGAGGAGAAATCAGATCTAGAATAGGGACCAAGGACTTAGGTCTGAAATAAAGGTAGGGGTACCTGGGTGGCTCAGTCTAAGCATCTCTTAATTTCGGCTCAGGTCATGATTTCACAGTTTTGTGAGTTCAAGTCCTGCATGGGCTCTGCGCTGATAGCATGGAGCCTGCTTGAGATTCTTCCTCTTTCTCTGCCCCTTCCCTGTTCACACACTCTCAAAAATAAATAGATAAACATTAAAAAAATGAAATAAAGGTAAAGACTTGATTTCATAATATCCTCTGGTACCATCTGTCCAAAGCCAGCCTGACTTTTTTCTTACTAAACTACAAGCCCTTGAAGGGCAGGGACTCTATCTAGTAAGTGCTTAAGAACTTATTTGAGTGGGCCTATGGCTGGAGGGATAAAATGCAACGGAAATTCATGAGAAAGTTTGCACTGCTGGATATGTTTGTGGGTGTCTCTCCCCTAGGATTGGCTGCCAGCAAAATTATGTAGTAGACATAGCTGTCCTCCATGCTGTCTTCCCTGTCTCTCTTCCCCTAGGATGGAGTAGTGACCAGTCTGTCTGATGTTGTTTTGCAGAGGACAGCCCACCTGGAGAGTGCTAGGCCAGTCCTGTTTGTCTCCTCTGTCCCCAGTCTTCCAGTGAAATAGCACACTAATCAGCTGAGGCCACTAGTCAGGCACCCAATTTATATTTACATTTAACCAAGGACTTCCAGAGTCCAGTGAAATCATGTGACTCACTCAAGGTCATAGCAGCAGTTCAAACTGGGTATATGAAAGCCATGTTTTCTGACACCTGGCTTGTTGCTTTATCTATTAGAGGAGGCTATTTTGTATCTGTTCTGTGTTGTGAGGGAGTCCAACATTGCCCTATATTTTCGCTTAGAAGGTATGAATTTTCTCTAAGTTTTACCTGCCTTCAATTTTCTACACTTCCATTCTCATTTTATTTGCAAGACCCAATGGACTACGGAAAGCCACGGTAGGGCAGGGCTCTCTTTTCCTGAGGAAAGTGTATCCTTCCTTCCTCTTTAGTGTAGTGTACCTGGAATTGCAGTTACATGCAGGTGCTTTTGCCCCTGACAGCAACAGCATCTTCTGATCTTGAGGCAAAGGCCATGGAGTTTAAAGTGGTTTGAACTGAGATGCATAATTCAAGGTGCCTTTCCATCCAAGCATAGCCTGAATATTCCAGGAGCAGTTGAGTTTTGTGGCAAAAAAAAAAAAAAATCCAGAAGTGAATTTTCAGGCAAAGTAGCATAATTTGTGATTAAGGTTATCGGTAATATCTAACCTTTAGTAAATGCCAGCTGCATAATGATGGCTAGCGTGCTTTCTACAGATACTGCACTGCAGTCAGTTCAGCCAGGCCGTAAGAATCTATTTAATAGAACCCTAATGGGAAATGACCAGGATCTGACTACAGAAGATTAAAAGTGACAATGCTAATTGACTGCAGAGGTATCTACATGAAGAGGGGCCAGAAAAATCATTTAAGTCTAAATGAAATTGGACTGATTTGATATTTGAGAAAAGTATTACCTTCCTACTGTGTTTAGCAGGGGGAATTAACTACTTCATGTTTCTTAGAGAGGAGTCTTTGTGGAACAATGGGATACAGTTGTTGGGAAAAGAACTTTCCTCAGCTGCTTAGAAAAAAGAATTGCTGCTTAGAGGTTTCAGGGCTCCTGCGATCTCAGTGCTTAATAATCAGTGAACAGTGCTGGGATGGAAGTTTGAGAGGGCCTTAGAATAGTGAAGGCAGTCCAATGCTCACCCCCACCGAATAGCAAAGAGGTGGTGGGGAAGGTAATTTCATTCTTTATTTAGGAGGTGTTTTTTTGTTTTAATTTAGGAAGGGTACAAACTAATGAAACTTTAAAGTCAATATTATCTCTTTTTCTATTTTGTTTAATCCTTAGGACCTTCTCTAATTTTTATAGAATTAATGTACAGCTTTCTTGTCCATCAACTCTGTCACGCTCCCAATCACATCAGGGAATTGGCACACACTCTTCTCCCAGGGAATTCCTATCCATTGCTCAGATCTCAGTTTCAATGGTTTGTTTTTTCTCCAGGGACATCTTCCTGAACATCCAGATATGCACTGTATCCCTGTGTTTAAGAACACAAAAGGCTTGCATGAAAACTGGCATGCCACTGGCTAGCTTTGTGTCCTTTGGCAAGTTACTAATCCTCACATTGTCTCAAATTCTTCAGCTATTAAATAGAAATGATCGTGACTGCATTTGCTTTGTAGGCTTGTTGTAAAAAATAAATATAAGGAGGGGCGCCTGGGTGGCTCAGTCGGTTAGGCGTCCGACTTTGGCTCAGGTCATGATCTCATGGTTCATGGGTTCTGGCCCCGCATCGGGCTCTGTGCTGACAGCCCAGAGCCTGGAACCTGCTTTGGATTCTGTGTCTCCCTCTCTTTCTGCCCCTCCCCCACTTGCACTCTCTGTCTCTCTCAAAAATAAACATTAAAAAAATAAAAATAAATAAACATAAGGAGTTGCTATTACTGTTATGAGCTCTCATAGCCCTATGTACTTTTCCTTCATTACTCTCTTCATATTAGTACTTTCATATTAATACATGTATTGGTGTGATTATTTGGTAAGTACCTGCCTCTCCCACTACAATATAGGTGCCATAATGTTAGAGAGTTTATTGTTAGATCTACTAATGCCTAGGACAATGCTGGTTCATATTAGACACTGATTAAATATTTTAAATGTTTGATTGAATAAGTGAATGAATAGTGGCTTCTGTTGGTGGAAGCTTACAACTTCCTATACTGTGGGCAATGGCAGCCATTTCTACCTATAATTTTCCACAATTGTGCTTCTAATCGCCTGTATCTCTTCTATGTTAACTTAGCTATTAGATTCTTCAAACTACTTCTGAATAACTCTTGCTTAGCTTCTGGCTGTGCATACACCTGAGACTAGCAGTTCTCAAACCTAGTATACAGTGAGGTGGAGAGTGTTCTTTAAAGTTCTGTGATGCTGTTTTCATATTTGAAGGAAAAGTCACCTCCTCCAGTCTTTGCTAACTTCCTTCCACTCCACTGTGTCCAAACTCATTTTTTTGCTCCAACAGTATGCTGTAACTTCTATGGAAAACTGAACTTCCACAAAGGGTCTCTCAACCATGGGTGATTGTCTAAGACAGTGTTTTCTAGGGGCTCCCGAGGCATGGCTGAGAGAGAGAGAGAGGCTGCAGCCAGTTCATAGGCCACTGTAGGGTCCACAGCCTGGACCAAGGTCTGTCTGCCTATTTCCCTGCACACAAGAGGGCAAGACTCCTCCAGATCCCTTGGCATATGTTGGATTCCACAACTCCTTCAAAAGCATTTTTGTCTGTGGATGGATGCTGAATTTTTGTTGTTGGGGGGAACAAAAATTAGAGATGTCTTATGCTGCCATGATGCTGATATCACTTGTGTTCTGACTTCTAACACCATACATTAGTTTGCTTGTTCTTGAACTTTATAAAAGCACAGTGATATTTTGTATATAACTTTTAGTCTTTAATATAACAATTTTGAGGGGCGTCTGAGTGGCTCAGTCGGTTAAGCGTCCAACTTTGGATCAGGTCATGATCTCACAGTTCATGAGTTTGAGCCCCACGTTGGGCTCTGGGCTGACAGCTCAGAGCCTGGAGCCCACTTCAGATTCTTCTGTCTCCCTCTGTCTGCCCCTCCACTGCTTGAACTCTTTTTTTTGCATTGTCTCAAAAATAAATAATCATTATATGAAAATTTTAGTAGCTATATGTTCTTCCCAATAACTGTTATCAGTATTAGTATTAGCCTCCCAGTGAGTGTGAAATGGTATCTCATTTTTTAAAATTGTTTTCCAGATGACTAAGAATGTAAAGAACTATTTCATGCTCTTATTGACCATGCCTATATCTGTTTGTGAGGTGTCTGTTCAAGTATTTTGCCCATTTTTTTAATTGGATATTTGATTTTAATTATTGATTTGTATCTGGATACAAGATCTTTGTCATATATATGTAAGATAAATATTCTTTTTCAGTTTCTCTTGCACTTACCTTTTCTTAATGGGATATTTTGGCAATAGAAGTTTTACATTTTGATAAAGTCCAATTAATTATCTTTGTTGTTGATTTACAGTTAGTGCTTTTTGTTTAGTAAGTAATCTTTTCCTCCCCTAACATGCTTTAAGATTCTTCCACGTTTTCTGCTATGTTCTTAAAAGTTTCATGTTTGATTCCACCAACTTTGTATTTTTTAAAGATTGTTTTTGGCTATTGTAGGTCTTTGCAATTCCATGTAAATTTTAGAATCATGTAGTCAATTTATACAAAAATATTTGATGAGTTTTTAATTGAGATTGTATTAAACCTATAGATTGATTTGAAGAAACAAAGTATTGTAACAATATTGAGTTTTTATAATCCATGAACAAGGTTTATCTCTCCATTTCATTAATTTTCACTATTCTTTATTTTTCACTTCACTCACTTCTCTCAGCAATAATTTGCAGTTTTTAGTTTAGAGATCTTACACATCTTTCATAAATTTAAGATTTCATTGACATTTTTTTCCATTAGTTCTGTCACTTTTTGTTTAACTTCTTTTCGAAGGACATCTATCAAAATTTTAATAAACAGTGCAGTGAATCTGTCATACTTTATTAGTTTGTTATGAGCATTTATTGTTATGCTGTTTTATATTAGAGTACAAAACAAGACTGGATGCCCATCAGGCATGCTCAGTTGTTAATGTTTCTGCTATTTTTCTAAAACCTCCTTCTTTTCCACCTATAGACATGTCAGTTTATAGAAGTTCCTCCCCGTACTCCACCTGTAAGTAATCTCTTTGAATATGTTTGGCAATAGTATTGGCTTACTAAGGAAAAGGATAATTAGGATTATTGAGTAAGTAATTCTGATTTTATAGCCGTACAAAGACAATAGAATAGTAAAGGTACGTGGACTTTGTGACTTTTTTGTTCATTGTAGAGTACAACATTTAGAACAATTATTTCTTGGTAAAGCATGTTTGTGAATTGATTGTTTGATGTAATGCTCACCTCAACATATATTATAATATAACATATAAATATTATACATATATTACATTATGTATACTTTGTATCTAAGTGAAAAATAAAACCAAAATTACAGTTTTCAAAATTGTTACTTCTTATAAATAGTAACAATAGGGGTGCCTGGGTGGCGGAGTCGGTTAAGCGTCCGACTTCAGCCAGGTCACGATCTCGCGGTCCGTGAGTTCGAGCCCCGCGTCAGGCTCTGGGCTGATGGCTCAGAGCCTGGAGCCTGTTTCCGATTCTGTGTCTCCCTCTCTCTCTGCCCCTCCCCCGTTCATGCTCTGTCTCTCTCTGTCCCCAAAATAAATAAACGTTGAAAAAAAATTTTTAAAAATAAATAGTAACAATAATGTCAAAAGAAAGAAAAGTAGAACAGATGTTAATATGTTCATGCCAAGATGGGCATCCTTAACATGTCATTTAAAAAAAATTTAACTTGAACCACATATCAGATTCTAGAGAATATTCGCAATTCCAGTGACATAAAAATAATATTCTTTCCCATTTATGTGCTCAGTGTGAAACTGGAGATAGATTACAGTAATTGGAAGGAAACCAAATTTCAGTGCACATTAACAATAGGTCATCTTAATTTTCACATCTTAGCACAGGAACTTTTTTGAGGGAACACTAAAATATGTCCCCAGATCAATCTAAGAAAAGTATAGTGGAATTAACTGGATATTATTCCCTAGAATGATGGTAACCTACAGTAAAATAAATCTGTGGAGTCTGAACCCAAATCTGAAAACTCCACAAAGGGGATGGGTGCATTAGGCAGAACCCCAAAGAACACTGTGTGTTCATGTACCCAGCTTACTAATCAGGCCAGAAGGTGGCAAATGAGTGTTTTATTCAATATAGCTTTGACATTGGGGAATACTTTAATTAATGATCTGTCTAGCTCCCCTGGATCCCTCTTGTGTGTCTGTACCACAGTCTCTATGTGTCACCTGTTCACACCTCATACTGCAACATTCTTCACAGGATTGCTCTTGGACCCTTAGGAACCACTTTCCTCGAAACACCTTAGAGTTTACATAGTCCCTGGGAAGGTCTATAGACAATGATGGAGAGAAGACATGGTACAAAAGTCTGATCCCTTGCCTGCAGGGGGAAAATATTCTGTAGACTTCAATTTTCATAGCTCCCCATGGGATCAGGCCAAGGATGACACCTGAACTGCACTCTTGCTTAGTTTCTTCCTTCTGCCTACTCGATGTCTCCCACTCCCTTACCTGTTTCTCCTGGGAGCATCTCCTAACAACACGTTTGTACACAAATGCTTATCTAAGCATCTGCTTCTGGGAACCCTGACTTAAGATAACTTAATGTTCATATCTGCTTTTCTAATGCTTTCCATTGAAGTATCAAAAAAATGTTAATAACCTGCAGAGTGCTAATTGTAAAATAACTGAAAAATTCATGGTATTAGGAAGGGGCAAGAATCTTTAGTTCTGACTGTCGTCCTCATTGACCATGGAGGGGTCTGAGGACCATTGTCAGAACTAAGAGGTAGCAAGAAGAGAAGGGGGGGACAGGTTAATAAAATAGAGAAAGAATTCTGGCCATGATTCAATAAACAACTTTTGAGCATCATCAATATATCAGACTTTCTTTCGAGCCACAAGGGGTGTGATTCCTGACCATGGAGTTTATATTTTAGTTGGAAAAGAGAAAACTACAAAACTCTTGTTAAGGGAAGACGGAGGTGTTTGTTCCTGGTGGGCGCGTGTTTCTTCCAGTGTTGCTTGTTGCTTGTTCGTCCAAGCACATATTTTATGTTCTCTCAATTAAATGCAATATGAATGCTGACTATCTTTGACTTCATCAAGGTTTGAATTCAGCTCAACCACAACATAAACAACCAACGCCCATTCTGAATGTTTACTTCTTACACTCCCATTGAGACACCACTTCCATATAAACAATGGACATCGGTCTGCTTTGTCTCTTCCTCATTTATAAATCTGATCTTAATCACTTGCCACTTTGTATATTCTCTTTCCTAGAGGTTCTTACATATTAAGTGTTCTCTAAAAATATTTGTGCTGTGTAGAAGGAATTGCAGGAATCATTGAGCCAGTTAAGGGTGGACTCTTTCATTAAATCTCAGCCTCTTCCTCACTCCCAACTTCATAGCATGTGCTCTGACTGCATGTAATATTAGTTTAACATTCAAAAATCTTCTCCATGGACATTTCATAAAAGCCTATTTTTCAGAGGTGATTGGATCAGTAACTGGTCTTTAATAATAACAAAAGATTAAATTTGGCTTATAAAACATTGCAAATACACCTTAAACAATTTAAAACACTTAACATATAATGCAAATTCATATGGTAATTCTTTGATATAGGACCAATGGCTTTTCTTTGACTAAGATCCATGATTAGAGTTCTATTTCTTGCTTAAACCATATCCATAAAGTATTTTCCATAATTTCCAGTTCCATATTTTTAAAATGAAAAAATAAAGCTAAAGATATTTGTCAAAGCAATCAGAGTTCAAAAATTCTTTTAATTTTTGTAAATTATTTTTGCCCTTATCTATTCCAATCTAATTTTCTTATGACCAGCAGTTATTCAGTCCGTGGAAAGCATTCAATTTATTGTCTATGGGCACAACAAAACTCTTTTTACTTTCATATTTGCATACTATTTTATTTTAGTCATTTTCCAAGTTTGCATACCCTCTAATTAAATTCATAATTATATTAACAAGTAAAAGTGGTATATAAGGTTTGGGAACCAACAATTAAGTTGATGATAAAATAATTGTTTGGTCATTCTAAGGATTATCCTGGGAATTCAGTGATCCATGGGAATCAGTTTCCTTTACAGAAGGAATTGGGAAGGTCAGTTATTTTGAAAAATTGCTTATAGGGAGATAAGAAAGATTGTATGGAATATGCTCCTGCCTTTGGAAAATAATGAGGTGAATAACACTAGGAATGGGTAGATAGAAAGAAGTAGAACAGAACTTCTAGGTGCAACATCCTATTGGAAAAAGCAAGTAATTACTGGGAGACTCCAACTAAAACATCCAAAAAAACCAAAGCTATTCCAGTTGTCCTGATCACAAGTTCCAGTTCAAACAAAAAATATGAATCCAACACTATTGTTTCTTTATAAGTTTATTAAAACCATCTCAGAGAAAGACTTATCATTGTATCTTGAGTTTAAAGCTCTAGAAAGTTTCTCCCCAAGTTATTTCTTAAATCCTAGAGATAACGAGTTATGCATTGTCTTCGTTGTCTTTCTTCTTGGGCTCTTTTATTAATTTCTAATTATTCTTATCATTATAGCACATTAAATCCCTAAGCATCTACCCTAAAAGAATTTATCAGATTTCCTTTATGAAAAGGGCTACAATAGTATGAGAATATTAAGTGACTCTGTGTGTGTTGGGCAGTGAGTAATAGGAAAGAAGATCTGGAGAAGAGCTTAGAAAAGAAAAGATGGAAAACCTGAAGCATAATTTTATCTCTTTCCTAATTTTCTTCAGTGTTGCCTAATTCCCCAGCCATTTGTTCCTATGCCAGCCAATGAATGACTAGAGACTGATGACTTTTAGATAGTCCTGATTTCAATCTTCTATCATGGAGACTATCCAATCAAATAAAAATGAAACAAGTCAGAGTCAACTTTTAAAAAAAATTATCTGTGATTTTGATGAAAAATACACTTCTCCAACAAATAATCCAATAAAAAATGGGCAGAAGACATGAACAGGCATTTCTCCAATAAAGACATACAGATGGCCAACCGACATAGGAAAAAATACTCAACATCACTCATCATCAAGGAAATGCAAATCAAAACTATAATGAGATATCACCTCACACCTCTCAGAATGGCTAAAATAAGAAACACAAGAAACAACAACTGTTGGTGAGGATGTGGAGAAAAAGGAGCACTTGTGTACTGTTGGTTGGATGTAAACTGGTATAGCCACTGTGGAAAAACAGTATGGCGATTCCTCAAAAGTATCCAATGATCCAACAATTGCACTACTGGATATTTACCCAAATAATAAAAAAGCACTATGTAATGGAATATTATTCAGTCATAAAGATGAATGAAATCTTGCCATTTGCAATGACAAGGATAGAGCTAGAGAGTGTAAAGCTAAGCAAAGTAAGTCAGTCAGAGAAAGACAAATACCATATAATTTCACTCATAGGTGGAATTTAAGGAGCAAAACAAATGAGCAAAGAGAAAATAAGAGAGAGATCCAAACCAAGAAAGAAACTCTTAACTGTAGAGAATAAACTGATGGTTACCAGAAGGGAGGTGGGTGGGTGGATTAAACAGGTAAAGAGGGTTAAGGACTACATTTGTGATGATCACTGAGTAACATATAGAACTATTGAAATACTATATTGTACACCTGAAACTAATATAACACTGTATGTTAACTAACTGTAATCAAAATAAAAACTTAAAACAAAAATACATTTTTTTCATTAAAACTTTATTCACTGTTTTTTAAGTTGTCAGTATGGATGTACACCATTTATAAACCAACACACCTTAGTTATTCATTCATCATCACTACCAGATATAAAAGTTGCTGTAGTTTTTTTTTCTTTTCATCAACTTACTATTTTGACATGTAAAGAAGAGTCATTTTGTAAAATTCTAAACTTTTACAAAGTTAAGAAATGGTGAAATAATAACAACATTTGTCTTCTGTCAGGAAGTATTGACACAGTATTACTATAGCAAAATTGGTTTGTGTTCTGAAATGTGTCTCATAGATAAATCAGATTTTAGATTTTTTAAAAAACAACCTAAATTGTTCTTTTTATATTAATGCCTATAAAAACGTTAGGGTATATAAGTGTGGAAAAAATATTCTATGAAGTAGGCATAAAATTTGGATAGAAACCATGAAATTCCCTGAACACTCATTGTCCATATTTGACATTGATACAAGGTCGTTTTCAAAGTATAATGTGGCATATTTCATATTTCACTAGTCTCTAAATTATGGACTTCTTGGTCAAACAAAGCCCTTTGTAAATGTCAAGGAAATGTCTGTTTACTCTCTTTGCAAGATTCTATCCAGAGAATTGAGGAAAGAGAGGGTGCACTATGTGAATGAAAGCATAAGAATTTATATAGCAAATTCATGTAATGGAGAAAAGCCCAGAATAATTAAAACATTGGCAGCAAAATCTCTTAGCGATGAAAGTGGACTATAGTCAACTAGTCAATGATTTCTGACCGTGGAAATCTATTTCACTTCTTACTTTTTATCCATGCCCATCAACCACATGCCAGAATTGAATACCTAGTGCCATATGTCTAATCAAACAAGTAAAACAACAGGGCATGAAAATGCAGACGAGGATGCCTTTTATATTTTTAGCAGCTTTATTTTTATATTAAGGAGAAAAAAGTGAGTCATAAGCCAAATGTTACTTAATTTAATTGGCTTTTACACTGATTATCTGAGAAATAGTAATATTTCAACTCATTTTCTTTCAAATTGATAACAAAAAATTAAAATTCAACCCATATTTATTAAACACTTATAATATTCATGGCATGTTCTAGGCAAAGTGAAGGGACACAGATGAGTAGCAGGGAGTAAGTATTATGCACTGTATGCTCACTGGCTGCTGTGGCCCCATGGGTTTGGGATCCTGGAAGAGCTACTGTCCTAAGAGATGAGGCCTGCAGAGTAAGTATAGGTCAGTTGAAGAAGACCTTGAATGGGAAGGTCAGCAATACTGTCTCTGTGTTAACAGTCCTATAGGTAAGGAGATGCCACCAATGGTTTTTAATGAAGGAAATCAGCCACTTAGGGATATTCAGTTTAATTCAACCTTTATAAGAATAGTTATATACACAACGCTTTACTCCATTCATATTTCCTAAGGGAGGGAGACATAAGAGAAAGAAGAAAGGGACAAAGGCATAAAGAGTGAATATTAGAGAAGTAGGAAAAAGAAAAACATTCTAAGGAAGGGAAAAATATGAGAAAAAAGATTAAATAGGAAATGTAAGTACGTTTTGAGTTGGAAATTAGGTTCAGGATATAATCTGCTATTTCTTTAGGATGTCAGCTTCTGAGAATTCACCCATCATTTTCTAAACTAGAAGTTAAACTGGTTGCCTACAGTCTATAAGCAACTAAGGACTTGGATTTGTTTTACTTTATTTTTATTTAATTTTCTATCTTTAATTTATCTACTCATTTAAAAATTTATTTCCACACATTTTAAACATATTTTACATTTGAGTATCATTATGAGTCTATGCCACTCTGTGATTTACCATTCCTCGTTTTCTTAAATCTGTGTTCATATACGTGCCTGATGTCTGTACATGTCTAAGTTTGTAGTTCCAACCAGAAGACCCATTACTAAAGACTTTATCACTGAGAGAAAGATAAGTATCATATGATTTCACTTATATGTGTAATTTAAGAAACAAAACAGATGAACATAGGGGAAAGGAAGGAAAAACACAATAAAGACAGAGAGGGAGGCAAACCATAAGAGACTCTTAAATACAGAGAACAAACTGAGGGTTGCTGGAGGAGGTGGGTAGGGGGATGGGCTAAATAGGTGATGGGCATTAAGGAGGGCACTTGTTGGGATGAGCACTGGGTGTTATATGTAAATGATGAATCTCTAAATTCTATTCCTGAAGCCATTACTACACTATATGTTAACTAACTTGGATTTAAATAAAATTTTTAAAAAAGAAAAGAAAAAAAAGACTTTATCACTGAAAACTAGTAAAGTATTTGCGTTTATTCATTCCTTAAAATTAAAAAAATAATATTAAAACACACATGTTCAGAAATTTGGGGAGATATATTTTATGCTCACATCCAACATTTCCAAAGAGAACAGTGGGCTCCTTGGAGAAATGTATCAGATACTGTCAAAGTGCCTGTCATGGTTTATCAGCAGCCATTAGAAGAGCATCTGCTACAACTATTCAGCCTCTGTGATGTTTATATATAGTCTTTTGTACCACTTTGGGCAGGAATCATTTGGTCAAATCCCAGTTTTGCTCATTTCCTTTTCTCTGGCTTCAAAAGTAGTGTATTTCTTTTCTGCTTCTTTTTTATTTTTTGAAAAAAAATGATAGGAACCAATAAGTATTATTGAATTGTACAGTATAGGATATTCTTGGTTTTTGTCATGATTGCTTATCTGTAAACAATAGCTTTGCTATTGGTCCAATTATCATTAAATATATTGCCAACTGCATTGCTCTCCCACTTATTTTCATCCAGATCTATGCCAAATACCTACAGTTATTTTCTTCTAAATGTTAAGGGCATATAACTCTTCTTCCATTCTTACCAGGAAGAATGCACGTATTTATCTATGTGAGCTTAAGGTAGAAAAAGACATAAATAATTATGATGATTCCACATGTTACTATTGAGTGAGGCATTGCAAACATCTAAGGTCTAAAAATTTCATAAAATTTTACACTTACAAAAAAGTTGGATTTTATTGTACATGAATAATGCTGTAATAAGAACATAGTTTTTAAAGTAAAAGATATAAAGAACTGGATAAGCATGACAGAGAACACATGCATTTACATCTGGTTCCACTTCAAATCCTACCAAAATAAAGGTAAAGAAACAAACAAAAGTTATAAATCCATAAGGGCAAACTGACCAGGAGTGGAAAACCACCTAATTAAGGATAAATGCCAACATAATTTAGAATAACAGAAATAAAAGGGAAGAATCTCAATCTTAAATGCCTACAGAGTGGGTACAAACAAGTAGTCAATCACAGGCCCTCAGATAATCACAAAAGTTCTCAGAAAATACTCTTGGGTACTCCAAATGGGGGACTTGAGTACAGAGCTGAAAACAGAGTGATCAAGTTATGCCAAAAGGGGCCAGCCTGGTTTTGAAGATTGGTGAGAATGACAACTCAGACTTGGTTCAAGATTGCTTTTGCATTGGTACTAATAGTAAGCAAGCTTTATGAAGATACTCTCAAAAGAAGGATACAAAAGTATTTCCCAGCTGTCAATGACTTTGTATTTTCCTCACAAAGGTACATTTGAATTGTAGTAAAATGGCTTCATAGGCAAGAAATCCCCAGATCAGAAGGTTCTAAAGCAACAGGCTTTACACCATTATAAAAGGCAATAGACCCCATTATTCTTCAAAGATCTGCTTAACACCCTGTGGTGTTTTTCTTTTCTTTTCTTTTCTTTTCTTTTTTTTTTTTTTTTTTTTTTGTAAGGTCTAAACACAATGTGGGGCTTGAAATCATGACCCTGAGATGGAATTGCATGCTCTACCAACTGAACAAGCCAGGTGCCCCTGTGGTGTTAACTTTTCTGTGTCAACTGGGCTAAGAAATTCCCAGATGTTTGGTAAAGCATTATCTCTGGATGTGTTTGTGAGGGTGTCTCCAGAAGAGATTAACATTTGAATTTCAGCAAAAAAGATCATACTCACCCATGCAGGGGAACATCATCTATTCCACTGAGGGCCTGAAAAGAACAAAAAGGCAGGTGAAAAATGCATTATTCGTTCTGCTTGAGCTGGGACATCCATATTATCCATGGACATTAAGAAGTCCTAGTTCTTGGGCCTTTGGACTCAGACTGAAGTACATCACCAGCTTTCCTGGTTTTCTAGATAGAAGATGGCACATTGTAGGTCTTCTTGGCCTCCTTAATCACATAAGCCAATTCCTATATCTCTTCTATCTATATCTATCATCTATTTTTATCTCTGTTTGGTTCTCTTTCTCCAGAGAACCCTGACTAATATTTACCCTATGAATACATTTTTTTGCCATGCTCATAGCTCTATCCTTTTGAGTTCTGTAAAGACCTACAAGAGGTATGGTCATGGCCCAGTTCAGAGTGAAAGTCTGATCTTCGGGGCAGTTGGGCCTCCAGAATCCCAGTTGTATCCTGATAGCTCAGTGACTACCTCTTCCATCCTTATGGGAGAATAGAGGTTGACTCTCTGCATAAATTGAGCAAAGTGGGCTCTGGATACAGGACACTTGACACAATAGAAAATGAGAACATAGAGTTGAATTTAAAACAGAGGAGTTGAGGGGCGCTTGGGTGGCTCAGTGGGTTAAGCATTAGACTTCAGTTCAGGTCATGATCTCACAGTTCGTGGGTTCAAGCCCTGCATCAGGCTCTGTGCTGACAGCTCAGAGCTTGGAGCCTGCTTCGGATTCTGTGTACCTCTCTCTCTCTGCCCCTCCCCTGCTCATGCTCTGTCTGTCTCTCTCTCTCTCTCTCTGTCTCTCAATAATAAATAAATATAAAAAAAAAGTTGAAAAGAAGAATGCTAAAGAAAAAACAGAGGAGTTGAGTAAAAATGTACAGAAAATACATAACAATAGGATCTTAAGCTCCTTCGCAGAAGAAGAGAAGCAGAGACTAAAAACCTTTCACTGGACAGTGTCTATGAGACTAACATTTAGGGATTTATCAAGGAAAGAGCTGCAGCCCTTACATCAAAGCCCACTCATCCTCAGGTCATTTCCAAGCACACAGAGAAAACACTTAGTTTCTAGGTGCTTCATTCTTTAATGTGGATGCTCAGGTCAGGATCACCATATATTTATAAGAACTTCTAGTATCAAAAGTCAGGTTCAAAGTCAATAAACACTAAAAATAAACTCAGAGAAAATTGCAGAGAACAGAAGTGTGTGTGTGTGTGTGTGTGTGTGTGTGTATACACAAAAATATATTTATAGATAGATATATTAGATGAGCCATATAAAACTGCTATTTTTGTAGATCAAATGATCAAACAGTGGCAATTTCATGCAGCTCAACAAGAGTGTAAATATAGATTTTGATGTATATTTTAAATTCTCTTACAGATCAATAAAGATATGCAACTTTAAAATAATAATAAGATCCCATAAACACAGAAGAAATAAAAGAAGAATAAAAAGTCTTTGGAACTTAAAAATTACACTGGAAATTTTTAAAATTTTTTATTTATTTTAAATGTTTATTCATTTTTGAGAGACAGAGAAAGACAAAGCATTAGTGGAGGAGGGGCAGAGAGAGAGGGAGACAGAATTCAAAGGAGGCTCCAGGTTCCAAGCTGTCAGCACAGAGCCTGACTTGGGACTTAAACCCATGAGCAGTGAGATCATGACCTGAGCCAAAGTTGGTCACTTAACTGACTGAGTTAGTGTCCAGGTGCCCCTGAGGATTTTTTAAAAGGTAGAAATGTTGACAGATAGAGATTTCTTCCTGAAAGTAAGGAAAAAATAATTGAAAAACATAAGACACAAAATATAAGAAAATTAAAGGGCCAGTATTGACCTAATATGCTATTAATATACATTTCAAAAAAAAAAAAGAAGAAGAAAAAAAGCATAGTTTTTGGGGGGAATGGAGCATATCAAAGAAAAAGTGGCAGACAGTTTCACAGAACCAAGGATATAATTCTCTTGATTAAAAGGTGCTCAGGGAAATTAATGTAATAAGGTTCATCATTGCAAAACTTTGAAACATAAAGAAGAGGGGTGGGTGGCACCTGGGTGGTTCAGTTAGTTAAGTGTCTGACTTCAGCTCAGTTCATGATCTCCCAGTTCCTGAGTTTAACCCCTGAGTCGGGCTTTGTGCTGACCACTCAGAGCCTGGAGCCTGTTTCCAATTCTATGTCTCCCTCTCTCTCTGCCCTCCCCTACTTGCACTCTCTCTTTCTCTCAAAAATAAATAAACATTAAAAAAATTTAAATAAAGAAGAGGGAAAAGATGCTAAAAATATTCCAGGTAGAAAAATGGTCACCCAAAATAAAAATTATATAAGGATATTGGTTATCTCAGTGACAACACTAGAAGCTGAAAAGCAATGGACAATGCTTTTATAATGCAGAGTAAGAAATATTTTCAAGTAGTAATTCTATCCCAGCTGAACTGGGTGAAAGAAATAATTTTCATACTTGCAAAGAATAAAATTATGTAGTCTCCTCCTTCTGTACTTATCTCAGGAATATACTGGAGGATAAGTGAAATAAGGGTGAAAGAGGACAGGATGGGAGATCAGATCCTGATCCAGGAGAGAAGTGAAAGGAATTCCCAAAACAAGAGCAATGGGAATGCAGCTGTGCACTGACCAGGAGGGCAAGTTTCCCAGAGCAGGAGGAGGCAGGCTCCATCAGGAGTTCCCAGTATAAATAGAAATGATAGCTCATATAGTACATTTTCCCATTTGCAAAATGATATTGATAGGCTGTTGGATGGTGAGAGATAATTATTTGTAGGTCTACAGAAGAATAAACAAATGGAAAAAGTGAGGCAACTATTAAAAAAAAGTTAGATAAAATTAGATACCCATTATTAGGTTCAATGATCTATGTTTATATTTGAAAATAATGTAAATAGTGAATAGTGATATAATTCCAAGATCAACACATAACTTTGTTGGGGAGAGAAAACAATGAATAGGGACAAATTGTACGAAAGAGCTAAATCTTAGCTACCAAATAAGATGTCAAAAGATAATGCCTAATGAATATTCATAGTAGCTTTATTTTAATAGCAAGATGTCCATCAATAGTTGAATGGATAAGGAAATAGAGGTATATCCTATCAATGGAATACTACTCAGTCATGAAAAGGAACGAACTGTTCCTGCTCAATATGAATGAATATCAAAATAATTCTGCTGAATGAAAAATGCCAGATAAAAGTACATACTACATGATTTAATTTGTATAAAACTCTAAAAATAAACTAATCTGTAGTGACAGGAAACAGATGAATGGTTGCCTGGGGATGGGGAGGAGAGAGGTATGGAAAGAAGAATAATTTCAAAGGGACATGAAGAGACCTTTGTGAGTGACAGGAATGTTCATTATCTCTATTGTGTGATCTTTTCATGAGTGTGTGTGTGTGTGTGTGTGTTTCAAATGTTATGAAATTGTAAACTAAAAGTATCTAGTTTATTATGTACCAATTATATCTTAATAAATGTGCAAGCATTTTAAAATGCTTAATATTGATGAAAAACATATTTTAGAAATAGAAGAGTGGAAAATAGCCTGTAACAAGCAGG
Organism: Prionailurus viverrinus; assembly: GCF_022837055.1. Lineage (NCBI taxonomy): Eukaryota > Metazoa > Chordata > Mammalia > Carnivora > Felidae > Prionailurus > Prionailurus viverrinus. The sequence goes on from NC_062568.1 coordinate 87,524,507, forward strand.
ATTGGAGAAGAGGCAGGTATTCCTTCTTTTTAATGTAAGTTTAATACTACAATTTGATTTTTTATTTTTATTTTTATTTTTTTAATGTTTATTTTTGACAGAGAGAGAGAGACAGAGCATGAGCAGGGGAGGGGCAGAGAGAGAGAGGGAGACACAGAATCTGAAGCAGGCTCCAGGCTCTGAGCTGTCAGCACAGAGCCCGACGCAAGGCTCAAACACACAGACCACGAGAATATGACCTGAGCCGAAGTTGGACACTCAACCGACCGAGCCACCCAGGCTCCCCTACAGTTTGATTCTTTAAACTATATACATGCATTATTTTTACAAAATATAATGAAATCTTAGGTCCATTTTGAAAGTTACACATACTCACATATATGCTTATACATAGTCATGATGCTTTCACCAAAGTAGACAAAAATGTGTTTATGAGAGGTTGACATTAGTGTTCAGCGTTTGTTGCTGAGTAAATATTTAGGAAATGGGTGACCAGGGTTCACATTTACTCACCTGAAAGTGGAGGTCTAGGAAGAAAATCCTTCACTTGCCTTTTGAGACTATCTGATTATATTCCTTCCTAGACTGCCACTCAACTGCAAAGATGGAGAATGCTATAATTGAGAGAGTCTAAGAAAGAGAGGTTTGGGAGAATTAGGCAAATAAATCTGAGTCTCGAACTAATTCTCCAAACTTGGAAAGCTTTTGTGTCTGGGTTTTCCAATGGCCAGTTACTATAAGTGTGGAACACTCCTGCAATGAAAGGTTCTGGTCAATATGTATGATAAATTGGCTACTATGGTCTCCAGTATGTCCACATAATCAGATAGCATGAGTTAAAGGTACAGATTTTAGAAAAAAAAGTTTTCATAATGAATATCCATTTAAATAAGTAAGAGTAAATATATGAACAAATACTTAACAATAACACTTAACAACAATACTTAACTCTGTGGTCTAACCAGTAGTTAAACCACAGTGTGTAAGTGACGGAAGTAAAGCACAGCTAAGTCTAGTGCAGGTAATGTTGCTGTCACACTGCCCATTCATAACTGCCCAAGTTTTCTTGGCTTGTTACGACTGTGAACTGAGACTTGCATAAGAAGGTTCTTTATAAATAATCAAACTTGTATAGTGATAATTTATGATTAATTATACTTCGGCTTTATAACTGCATGTGTCATGGAGTCTTGTTGTGAATACTCAGAATAGTACACTTTGTAGTAACTTTAAAGAACTTCTGAAACTTGGTCCTAATCTTGACCATTGTAGCATCACCTCTTGCGTCTGATTTTGATAATAGAATTTATTAGCAACCTATTAAAAATGTAAATGCCTTGTTAAGTAACTCTATCAGATGAGCCTTCCTCAGGTGGAAAGACTCTTAAATGGCTATTTTAAATAACAAAGAAGATCAGCCACCTGGACTTGATGACTTTATTGCTTTATAGGAACAGTCTGTGCTCCTTTCAAAGTCATCAGAACAGGGGTGGAAAACCCTGCCTGTCTTACAAATACTTCTTAATGAGTTCACAAGTTGTCTTTTTTTTTTCCTTTTTCTCCCAATTAGTACAAAACTGTATAAGTCAATATTTCATTTCCCACACTTTTTTTCAAAACACTTTGGTACTTTGCCTAAAACTGAAGGGACCTATACTGCTAGTGTGTTTGCCCTATAACATAATACCATAAACTAGGTGACTTATAAACAACAGAAATGCATTTCTAGCAGTTTTAGAGGCTGGGAAGTCCAAGATCAAGGCACTGGCACAGATGTAGTTCTGGTGAAAGGCCACTTTCTAGTTCATAGAGGGTGCCTTTTGGATTTTTGCTGTCCTTACATGGTGGAAGGAACCAGAGAGCTTTCTGGGGTCCATTTTCTAAGAGCACCAATCCCATTCATAAAGGCTCCACCCTCATTACCTAATTCACCTCGTAAAGGCCCTACCTCCTAACATCATTACCTCAGGGGTTAGGATTTCAATGTATGAATTTAGGGGGACACAAACATTCAGACCATAGTGCTTCCTGAAAAAAAAACACCACCAAAAACCTAGGTCAAAGAAGAATTAGAACAGTGTGCATGGAGATATCTATCAGAAAGTTGATTGAATCAAGTGTATTTGAATCTGGTCAGATGAATCCTCTTCACTTTTCTTTATCAGTATCTCTTTAAAATACTTCACCTTTCCCGACACCTCCCACCATGGACACAGACAAACACAGGTGGAAATTAAAGCTTAGAAGATTCATCATTAAACTTAGTTTTTATTCATTGTCAACAGAAATTTGTTTCATAGAGAGAGATAAGCAATTTCCAGAAGAGAAAGATGTGATTTTTTTATTACTGATATAAAAATCAATGATAAAGATATGAGGGGGGAACACAAAACCTCATGTACAACTCTTCACTGACATTTTTTTTTTTCCTTTCAGTGGGAATGGTAGGAGGGAGTGCAGGTCTGGAAAAGGAAGTGAAGAACTTGAAAATATCAATATGAATGAAAACATTATAAACTTTTCAGGTGACTGGCCATGAACATGAATTGTAATATGTCAGCCTATATTAGCAGTGAAAGAAAGCAGAAGGTCCAACTCTTTACTAGCTAAACAGAGAAACAAATAGTCATGTACTGAGTTTTAACATTTATAAACAAAAACCAGAACAATTAAAGAGATTACTACTCATTAATTTCAAGTTATAATCATTTTCTAATTAGATTTGCAAGTAGGCAACAAGCTCCAACAGTACTGAATCCTTGGCTGTCTTCTGCATTTTATGTTTGTTTATTTATTTTGAGAGAGACAGAGAGAGTGAGCAGGGGAGGGGCAGAGAGAGAGGGAGACAGAGAATCCCAAGCAGGCTCTGTACTGTCAGGGCAGAGCCCCACGCGGGGCTCAAACTCATGAATTTAGATCATAACCTGAGCCAAAAGCAAGAGTCAGATGCTTAACTGACTGAGCCCACCTAGGGACCAAGTTTGAAACATGGAGAAATCCTTTTGCTTCACTGGTTTAGAAGGATAGGGCTAATGATACTAAAGCTGGTGTGGCATCAGGCATTTTACAATTCAAGTCAATGAGGTTCCAGAGAGCCCAAGTGACCTATTAGTACATTCAAAACCATGTAATAAGAACCCAATTCCCCCCACCCCCAGATCTTCTAAGCAATAAAAATCTCAGGTGCTACAGCAGGAACATGGTATGTAGAGATACTGATCATGTTGGGAGATGATGAGCATAGAATTGGGATCAGAAGTGCTTGGTTTAAATTCCTAGCAGTGCTATTGCTGGGTCATAGGGTAGGTCTATTTTTAATTTTCTGAGGACCCTCCACACTGCTTTCCAGAGCGGCTGCACCAACTTGCATTCCCACCAACAGTGCAAGAGGGTTCCCGTTTCTCCACATCCTCTCCAGCATCTATAGTCTCCTGATTTGTTCATTTTGGCCACTCTGACTGGCGTGAGGTGATACCTGAGTGTGGTTTTGATTTGTATTTCCCTGATAAGGAGCGACGCTGAACATCTTTTCATGTGCCTGTTGGCCATCCGGATGTCTTCTTTAGAGAAGTGTCTATTCATGTTTTGTGCCCATTTCTTCACTGGGTTATTTGTTTTTTGGGTGTGGAGTTTGGTGAGCTCTTTATAGATTTTGGATACTAGCCCTTTGTCCGATATGTCATTTGCGAATATCTTTTCCCATTCCGTTGGGTCAATAAATTTCATATATAAAAAAATAAATAAATAAATAAATAAAATTAAAAAAAAAAAAAAAAGAAGTGCTTGGTTTAAGTAGATTCCCTGCCACTTGCTTGGTAACTGTGCAAACTGGAACAAGCCTCTTGATATGTGTCTTTAGTTAAAGCCTGGGCATCAATATACCTGCCATGCCTTCCCAGGATAGTTATGTAGAGATCAAATAACATATAAAACTGTCATACTTTATACAGTGTGATACAAATGTAATGCATTATTTTTCTTTCTTAAGTAAAACTGAAAAAGGATCATGTATAGGATGATCTGAAAACTTTTTAACCTAAGCAAGTATAATAAGATCCTCTTGCATCAGTTACTATGGAAAAGCAAATTTTATTTACTGTCATTAAATGTTTTCTTTATAGTGGTGTTCTGAATAAAATCCAATCTGTTATTGGCTGTGGAGAGATCCAGTTTTTAGTGAAGTGATTTTAAGATCTTATCTTCACCCTTTTGGTTGGATGGTGGCCAATTTTAATGATGGTAGGACCAAACATATATGTTTTAAAATACATAATTACAAATATCCACCTAGAGTTTTAAAATTAATAAAGTAATATCAATTCCACAATCTCATTTAATATTTACACAACTTAAGTTTTACATGATGATGACTGCCCTTGCCTATAGCACAAATTCCAAGGGCAGAACCAGTAATAACGTGCAGACTCTTTGATAGGAAGGCCTGGGTCCACAGTCATCACACCAGGCTGCTTAGCAGTGGGATGACACCCAAACAGCAGCTGCATGTAAGGCCCAACTATGGCTCAATGTCAAGAACAACACTGCAACAACCTGAGCTCCCATATCCAAGCCTTAGTTGATATGCCACTCGGACATATTGGTCCAGATGGTTTCATAGTTCCTTTCAAACCTACAGTGCCCCGCCTTGCCTTACATTGCCTTACATTGTAAATGCTTCCAGTTTAGAGACAATGTATTTTCTAAAGAACATACAAGGCTGTACACATAATAAGAAATTAGTTTCCATGAACTATATTACCTTAAGCCAGTAAGTTTTGGCTTCAGCTTCCTCACTGGAAAGATGGTATGTTGAGCCCTTTCTGTCTTATAAATGTATATGTGAAAGTAGGAGTATTCTACAAATACCTGGTGATCTTAGTAAATTCACTGCGGGAATTACAGCCTCCTGATTCTGACCTGGCCTTTCCATCAAGTGATGCGGTCCGACGTGGTATCATTTCACAGCACTCGGAGCACTTGAATATTTCATAAGATGGGCTACCAGCCCCAGCCAAAACATTTTCTTTCCAACAATCATGAAGTTGCCACTTCATTCCCAAGCAGGGCTCTGAAACGGTTTATATTCAAAGGCATATCATCCCAAATGTGAAGGACTTCACCTATCCTAGCTCCTCACTGTAGGCCAGTACAGTAGCTCCTCTACTTAAGGAGCTTTCTTGCTGTCTTTAAAAAAAATTTTTAACGTTTATTTATTTTTGAGATAGAGAGAGACAGAGCATGAACGGGGAGGGTCAGAGAGAGAGAGAGGGAGACACAGAATCCAAAACAGGCTCCAGGCTCTAAGCTGTCAGCACAGAGCCCAACGCGGGGCTCGAACTCATGGACCGCGAGATCATGACCTGAGCTGAAGTCGGACGCTTAACCGACTGGGCCACCCAGGCGCCCCTCTTGCTGTCTTTAGATCAGCAAAAAACAAGCAAAAGAGTTAAATCCCTCTTCTAGGTTTCCAGAGAACCAATGATGTCAACATACCCACAGACATGATTCAGACAGCCTTTATTGTAAAGTCATAATATGTCCTTAGTATATAAATATCATTAGTTGGTTGTCTCTTGAAGTGAAGTGCACTGAGGGTGCATTGCCATGGCTGCCACTGATGTTCCTCCAAGTTTCTTTTAGCTCTGACAGTCAGGATTCTTAGCCAGGTCCTGGGAATACCAGCAGAGGGAGCTGGCAAATTCACAGCACAATTGGAATAGTACAACCAAATTAAAAGACAGGAATAGGCTTTACTTAGGCTTTCGAGTTATTGCATTCAGTCTGAGTAAATTAGATATATTTGTCTGCACAGACTTTAGTCGTTTAACAGGCAAAGAGAAACAACAACAAATTGTTGCATGCTTTTCCTGGTTATCTTTTCTTGTTATTTATTTGAAGAAGGAATGATGTTTATATTCACATTCAAATCTTTTAAAATCTAAATTGAGGCCTGAATTAGCTCTTAAAGTCTTAACAAAGTAGTTAGATACCTTATGAAATTTTATTTCATTATTACTACTATAAAATATCATTATGAGATGAAGCCACATATGTAAAGGAGAAACCTAGAGACATCACGGGAGTATTGTCCAATGAAAAGAGTAGATCATGTATTTTTTTATTATAGAGTCAGAGTCTAAAAATCACACTTTTGGTAGGTATAAAGTTCCAATGTGGTATCCACGTCAATCAAAATATAGTGTCAAATCTCAGTTACTGCCTCTACTTTCTTCTTGTTATATATATGCACACATGCATGTGGTTTCAGCTGAATTAGACCTGGGTCTATAGCATAATTAAACTTGTGATAGGTGCCCAGGGAAGCACTCAGTCAGGACAGATTCAGCTATTCCCATGCAGCCTTGACCCCAGTAGTTTCAATAGTTCGTTATAAGCATTATTTTATAAGTGTCGTCACTGGCTGTGCTATTATCAATTGGACACTTACATCAGAAATGGATCAAGTCAGATGTACTTGCTCTTGGCATCTTGGGAGACACATATGCAACACTGGAAGAAACTCATTCCATGCCAACTATGAAATAAAGAATATTCTTAGGGAAATAGATGTAAAGGCTTTGGGAAGCTTCAGAAAAAATGTTTTTGTGCATTTCCAGAGATATGTATTTTCTTCTATTACCTTTTGTTGATACCATTTTCATGAATAAAGGTCTTCATCTAGTTGCAAAAGATACAAAGAAAACCCTTTTTATATCACAGTGAGAACAACCTTGATGTAGTTCCCCGGCTTTGAATTATAATGTATGTCATCAGTAATGTAAGTTGTTATAATTTACTTCTGACATTAAGACGTTGCTTTAGGGCATATTGTTGCAAATGTATCCTATTCACTTTCTTGCCTTCTAAATGCCCTTCATGTTTCAGTAAAACAATCCAATCAAAACTAAAGACCAAAAACACTGTAAAACAAATCAAGCATATAAACAGTTCCTAAGCATTCCTGTTACATTTTAGCCCTTTAGCCAGAGGCTCTTAAATGTCTTAAGCTGTATATAGTAGTTTAACTTAGCAAACTGACCACAGAAAATGTTATCAGTGCACGCTGTTTTTAGTCAGGTTCTTCAGGATTGTACCCTCAAAAAACCCTGGAGGATACTGGAATTATTTGGAGGACCAGAAGCTGCTCCAGGTAGAACTCTCTTAGAGCATATCCAAGGTTAATTAACCATGTCCCTTCCTCTTGTGCCAGCATGGGGCAGGAGCCCTGAGTCTGTGACCTCATTCTGGAGCCAACAAGCAAGAGCTCCACTGTACCTTCTCTCCACTGAGATGTTCCCAGTAAGATAAGGATTGCTTTGGAAGTATTTGTATTGTTTGTTGTTGGTGGCAGAAGCATTAATTCAAAGTTGTTAAGAAGTCTTCCAGCTGCATAGTCTCTGGAGTAAGAATTTTTACTATTGTTGCTAATAGTGATAAATTAAATTTCTGGAGCAGGATATGAATTCACTATAAAAGAATATTGCCAGAGATTTACTGCAAAAATATCAGGTCACTATGGGGGAAGTAGCGAAAAAAGTTTTTTCTATTGTGATACTTTATTTCCAGGGTCCAAAAGACGGATTTTAATATTATCAAATTGAATGATTTAATATTAATTCTTAAATACCTTACTATCAGACAATTTAGAGACAGAACGTGTGTGTGTGTATTTAATGTATATTTTTCACATTACAAAATGACATCAGAGCTTGAGTCCTTTTAAGTAACATCTTCCCAAATTTCTGATTATTCCATGTGTTTCATAATGTGTATCAAGTACCCACTTAGTACAAAGCATGGTACTCTATTAGGTACTGGGGATACACCAGTGATTGGCATAGACGTGGTCCCTGGCCTCATGAAGCTGGCATTCTACTTGGAGTGGGCAGATAATGTACAAGAGATAAACAATACACTTTCTGATGGTGATAAATACTATGAAGAAAACTAATAGCCTGATGTAATTCAGAGTGACTGTACTTAAATGTTGGTGTTTTCAGCCTCAGAAGGACTTCTTTAAAGAAATATTATGTGAGGGGCGCCTGAGTGGCGCAGTCGGTTAAGCGTCCGACTTCAGCCAGGTCACGATCTCCCGGTCCGGGAGTTCGAGCCCCGCGTCGGGCTCTGGGCTGATGGCTCAGAGCCTGGAGCCAGTTTCCGATTCTGTGTCTCCCTCTCTCTCTGACCCTCCCCCGTTCATGCTCTGTCTCTCTCTGTCCCAAAAATAAATAAAACGTTGGAAAAAAAAATTAAAAAAAAAAAGAAATATTATGTGAACTGAGATGCAAACAGCCAAATAAATTTTTTCAGAGTTAAGTGCAAAGTCATGGGGAGGGAACAACTTTGGCTTAAATGAGAAATAAAGGGGGGAAAGGGTTGTGATGTCCAGGGACTAAAAGGAAGATGATGCAATAGGTAAGCAGGGGCAGACAATGCAGAGGCTTGTAGGCTGTGGGAAGAAGTGTGGATTTTGCTCTGAATGCAATAGGACACCACTAAAGATTTAAGTGAAATAAATAGCATCAAGCATCATCTTGTGTACATTTATTTAAGGTACATCTTATGACACTGATTTGCACATTGCCTAACTCAGTCTTTTTTTAAATAAGTTTGTTTTATTTATTTTGAGAGAGAGAAATAGAGAGCAAGCAGGGGAGGGGCAGAGAGAGAGATAGGGAGACAGAATCCCAAGCAGGCTCTGTTCTGTCAGCACAGAGCCTGACGTGAGGCTCAAACTTACCAACTATCAGATCATGACCTGAGCCAAAGTCAAGAATCAGACGTTTAAACGACTGAGCCACCCAGGCACCCCTTGTGTACATTTTTTAAAGGTTACTCTGGTTAGTCTTAGATGATTGTCTAGGGAGCAAAAGTGGAAGAAAAGATACCAGGAGACTATCAGAATAGAGGAAAAATGGTAGTGGCATGGTCTGGGTTGGTGGCAGTGGACACAGAGAGAAGGGGCCAGATTTGGGTATATTCGAAGTAGAACCCTTAGAAATTGCTGATGGTTTGTAAGAGATAGAATTCTGAAAAGGCCCCTAAATTCTACCCCATGGTACATACGCCCTGTATAATTTCCTTGCCTCGCATGTGAACAGGACCTTTGAATATGATGGCAGAATCACTCCCATGATTAATTATGTTGATCGAGATTTCCTTACAGCACACTGAAATGAAACTTTTATGCTTGTTTTGAAGAAGTGAGCTGCCATGTTGTAAGAGGGCCATGTGACTGGGACCTGAGAGTGGCCCCCATCTGATGGGGGACCTTAGCTCTAATACACAAGTATGCGAAATCTACCAACAACCTGATGAGCTTGGAAGAGGACCCCATGCCTTGACTGAGAGCACAGCCCAGCTGACACTTTTTTTTTTTAATTTTATTTTTTATTGTTTTAAAATTTACATCTAAATTAGTTAGCATATAGTGCAACAATGATTTCAGGAGTAGATTCCTTAGTGTAACCCTCAGTTTGTTCTCCATATTTATGAGTCTCTTCTTTTTTGTCCCCCTCCCTGTTTTTATATTATTTTTGTTTCCCTTCCTTTATGTTCATCTGTTTTGTCTCTTAAAGTCCTCATATGAGTGAAGTCATATGATTTTTTGTCTTTCTGTGACTAATTTCACTTAGCATAATACCCTCCAGTTCTATCCACGTGATTGCAAATGGCAAGATTTCATCCTTTTTGAATGCCGAGTAATACTCCATTGTGTGTGTGTGTGTGTGTGTGTGTGTGTGTGTGTGTATATGTATATATATGTGTATATATATATATATGTGTATATATATGTATATATGTGTATATATATGTGTGTATATATATGTATATATATGTGTGTGTGTATATATATATATATACACACACACATATATATACATATATATATATATATATATGTGTGTGTGTGTATATATATATATATACACACACACACATATATATATATATATATACACCACATTTTCTTTATCCATTCATCCATCAATGGTCATTTGGGCTCTTTCCATGCTTTGGCTATTGTTGGTAGTCCAGCTGACACTTTGATTACTCCCTGTAAGATCCTGAGTGGCTGGCCAGTGTCTGGACCCCCGGTCCATGGAAAATGAAAACAACAAATAAATAAATTGTGTTGCTTTAGACTGTTAAGTTTCTGCTAAGTTGTTACATAGCAGTAGAAAATTAGTACATGATTTATGATGGACAGGTCAAAAGAAAGGTATAAAACAAGAGGAAGTTCAAGATTTTTGGCTCGGTGTCTGTCTACCATCCTCCACGAAAAGAAAAATAGCTGATTCTGGGGCTAAGGCAGGGAAAGAACTAAAAGAGCACAAATATCTTTTCACGCCAGAAAGGAAGGAAGCACTGAAAGAATGAAGGCAATATGTCAAAAGGGACATGGGGCCAGACTAAAGGGGACTCTTGTTGGCCAACTCTAAGACCACCTGAGCATCAAAATTAATTATAAAGTAATGATTTACAACTCATTAAAAGATATAGCAATTCATAGGTCCATAACATATAAATAAGTGAAGAGATAAAGAAATTAGGGAGAAGGGAAAATTCTTCTTTAGAGTAGAATGCTAACAAATAAATCTAGAAGGAATTATGGATATAGAAAACTCACCATTTGATAAACATCATAGTCATGAGTGATTCCCGTGGAAGGTATGAAAGGATGCTCAGGCTGATGGGTGGAAGTTTGACACGGAATAGCAGAACAGTCATAGTTTAAGCAGAGGAGCAGAACCATCAAGAAATTATATATATATATGAAATATATGTGACTTATAGATATATGATATATATTTTATATATAATTTAAAATAATTTAAAATATATGACATAATTATTATATTATACATTATATATTATTTATATTACATATTACATATAATTTATCATTATAGTAATTATAATAAATATTTATAGTATATATATAATATATACTATATATATATAGTATATACATCACCTCTTGTCGGAAGGATCATCCTGATGCCCTGAGAAGGATATAACTTCATTTCTCTGATATTCCTAGCAAGAATTCATGGCCCTGTCTGCACCTGGGGAAACCCAGGCTGAGTGACATCCTCCAGAGTGAAAGATCTGTACTCTTTAAACACCAAGGACAGAGAAGGCAGGGAAAGGTTAAAGAACAGTTCCAGATTTAAAGTGACATCAGAACTAAATGAAAAAGCATGACCCTGGATGTCATCTTGGAGCTAAAGGGAAAAGAGACCTGACTGAGATAGTTGGAAAAATAAATGGATTTCAGGTTTGGCTGTAGTGATCAATCAGTGTAGATTTCCTATTTTGGATGGTTGTGTGGCAGTTTTGTTGGAGAATGTCCTGGTTTTGGAAAACATGCACTGCAGTAATTAAAGAGGAAGGGGCACCATTGCTGCAAGTTGCCTGTAAGTCGGCCAGAAAAACTAATAGTGATAATGGAATATATATTTATATGTATTCACATATAGATGAGAGAGATGGAACAGATGTAGTAAAATATAAGCAACTGGGGAAGCTGGCTAAGGGAGATTTGGGAGTTCTTTGTACTTTGTTGTAATGTTTTTATTAGTTTAAAATTGCTTGCAGGTGATATATATATATATATATATATATATATATACACACATATATAAATGAATATGAAATTATATATTATATATATTTATATATATATATTTAATTATATTTATATTATATATAAAATTAATAGGAAATGAAAAAGTGAAGACAATAAACACCACGAGTTTTCCAACCGTTGCTGCGAATTGGGTGCTGAGAAATGGAGCAGAGCTCATAGGGATATTTGGTCTCAAGGAAGGGTTTTTAAAAAGTTGGTTGATAGAACTTGTTTGTATGCTCATGAGAATATTACAAGTGACTGAGAAGAACACAGAGAAAGTAATTTCAGGAGCAAAATCCTTGAAAAGCACTAAAGGGATGATGTCCACGTGACAAGCAGATGGGATGGTCTTTGTGAGAAGCAGGGATTTTTGCTCTTTGAAATAGAAAGGAAGCAATAAATTTAAATCCAGATTCTAGTAGGATTTACTAAATAGACAATACGTAAAAACAGAAATGTCCAGGGGCGCCAAGGTGGCTCAGTCAGTTAAACATCGAACTTTGGCTCAGGTCATGATCTCACGGTTCACGAGTTCTAACCCCCATTGGGTTCTGTGCTGACAGCTTAGAGCTTCAAGCCTGCTTTGATTCTGTGTCTCCCTCTCTCTCTGCCCCTCCCCCAGTTCATGCTCTGTCTCTCTCTCTCTCTCAAAAATAATTAAAATTATAAATAAATACATAAACAAATAAATAAACCAGAAATGTCCCCAGCCATGATGAGTAGTAATTCATCAGGGAAAAAAAAGGTAAACCAAAACTGACTTATATTATTTTTTTAAAAAAAAATGGAAAGAAGCCTGTGCCAGCTCTAGGGTAGTTTGTGTGATCCCATCTGGTCAAGTTACCCAAAGATTTGCTGATATAGTCTCTGGCTCCACTCTGAGCTTCTCAGCAAAGGTGAAAACTAATTTCCATTTGAAGCAGAAAAATGCTTTGGTTAAGCAGGGAATGAGTGTGACTGTCTAGTAGAAAATATAATTGAGGAGTTACACTTCACTGTGTTTTGTACAAAATTCTTTCTTCAAGCTTTATTGAGATCTGTCATTGAATCATAATCTTTTTTACAAATACCTTAAAATTTTAGCATTTTCAAACTCAGTTCATTGGAATTATTTGCTATTTTCACTTACTCATCAGAGCATAGTTGGTTTTTTTTTATATAAACGTAAAAAATTATACTTCTGGAGTATTGATGAATTTGCCAATGTTCCTTCCTTGCTGTGTACATTTTTCTCTGTTTATGTTTCAGCTGAAATACATATAATTATTATCTGTTTTATAAATAGTCTAGATTCTGCTAACAAAGGAAATTGTATCTTTCTGAAATGTGTACACAATGCTACCTCCACCGGCCTTGTGAATTGCACATTGGTGCTGGCAGGGGGCTCTTGTTTAAATCTCAGCTCTACCACTTACTACCTACTTGACCTTGGAAAATATACTTATCTTCTCTAGCTTAAATTTCCTGAAATGTAAAATACAGGAGGAGTTATCCCGTGCTCCATTAGAGTGTACTCCTTCTATAATTCATCCTTCCCCTAGGGTTATACTAAGTATTTTAATTCTTCTTCTGGGATTTTACTATGTAATTAGTTTAAATCATGTGTATTAAGGTCATTGAGGCTTAATACTAAGACAGAAACAAACTCTTTAGGAAAGCAGGGATTCTTTAGAATTATCCATCCGACCCACATTTACCTCTAGGGGTTTTCTAGTTGTTTTTATGTTATTTACTAAACAGTTAAGGTCTAATTTTAGGGCCTAGTCCTGCATAAAGTGGTCCTGCCTTGTAAAGCCTACATTATTATGATATAGTACAGATTAAATGAGGGCATGTATGTGTTGCACCCTAGTGAGGTCTCTGGCACTAAAAGTGCTGTTGGCAAATGTTAAAAGTTATCATTATTATTGGTGGTGGTTATTCCTGATCCTCCCTTTTACTAGAAATCATGCTGTTCTCCAGAATCCAGACAAATCTAATACTTCCCTTGGACAACCAAATTTGGAAACTGGTAGCAAAAGGTATAAAGTACCATTCCGTGAATAACCTTCCCAAGGACCTAAGTGCTCCAAGCTAGGAAATGTCACTAGCAACAGCAAAACCCAAGTCTTCTTATTTCCTTTCTAGTCCTGTCTAGTAGACTTTTTTAGTAGAGATACTCTGCTGTATTCCCACACTGTTTCAATTTAGTCTTTAGGACGGCATCTCATTACCCTAGCTCAATTGGGGACAAGCCTATCATATTGTTTAGATCACCATACAAAATATCACTTAAGTGAGAATTCATTTGTTTCTTACTCTTCCACCCAATTTCATTCTCTCACTAACAAAGATAGATGTACATTTCCTGTCCTTACCATTTCTTTCTCCATAGAGGTTAGAGATCCTAAATTTGTTGTCCCTGCCCAGTGTTAAACAGTTTCATTTTTGGTTTGCTAAGCTTTTGTAATTTAATGGTTAAGTACTTTTGCTTTTAGTCCATCGATTTGATTAGCTTGAGCCTCTGTGCATTTCTACAGAGGCCCTAGGAACTTTGTATTTTGTAACTTAGGTTAAAGACATGTCTCACCATCTCCAATATGGACAAAGGCATCTGTCTATGTTAGAAATCACCATGCAGATTTATTTTATTATGACTTCTGTATTAGGCATGAGAGGACCACCAGGTCTTTTAGCCACACAGAAATGACTTCCCCCTTAAAAAAGCAGTCTAAACACAAATAATTGCCAATATTTAGGAATTTAAATCCTATTAGGAACCATACTAATGATGGGCAGTTTAAGTACAATGAGTCCTGACATTGTTCTCCAGTTAAAACCATTTGCCCAGCTTCTTAGAACTTAAATAAATAAATAAATAATCCTTAAAAAGACCTGAGAGGTACAGAGTTGCAACACCAAAAAATAGAAAGCAGATTTGTAAAATCACTCTTGATAGGTTATTATCATAGTATGTTAAATTACTAGATGAATGGAATGGGGGGGGGTTACAAAAATACTTACTACTGAGTATTATCCACTCACCACTGTTCTACTTCTGCTGTCTCTTCATCAAGTCCTGCCATGTGACACTAATTAGTAATTTGGGACACTGCCTCTTCAGGTTTTCCTCAAGTACCTGAACCACAACTGGTCATTCTGAGGTTGGATGAGATTTGAAAAGTTCTAGTGGAAACTTTCTGACTGGGAGAGATGCCTTTAATCTTTGGGGATTGAGAGAAGGAGGGACAAGGTAAATCTTGTGTCAAGAGTAACCATTGGACCGTAGATGATTTATGATTTCAAGGACAAAGGTGTCAAGAACTGATTGTTTTCACCCAGCCTGTCTTGGGATCTTCATGTTTGAATTAAACACACACAAGAGAGGGGATATTGTGTGAACCCAAATTACAGAATGGTTTATGTGAGACCAGAAGACCTCGGGTATGCATTCAGCTGTGTTTTTAGACCACTAGTGTGGGGCAGAAAAAAAAATTTCCTTTTTCCCTTTTAGGTTCCTTGGCTGCTCTAATAATTAAATTGCTTGAAAATAGAATAACAGGAGAGAAACAAATTTGATTTTGTATATATAGGAGCCTTATAAAAATAGACTCAAAGAAGTGACCAAAGCAGGAAGTGTTTATACCTTTTAGACAAAGAAACAATACATTTATGAAGAACTGATAAAACCAAGGGGTTTAGGATTAGGGTAATAAATTGGTGAAGAAGTAACAATGTTTATATAGCCTTCTGGGCCCTAAATTCCCTATCTTTGTTGATAAGGATGCTTCCTACCCTCTTGGGACAAGGAGAATACCCTTCACATGGGACATTTATCTCCTGCTTTCAGAGAGGACAAAGCAGGGTCAGAGTGTCCTTTTTGCACTGGCTACTTCTGCAAGTACTTTTAACTCAGAATAATCAACCTGCCAAAGTGGCATATTTTGGAGTATTGTGCTCCCCTTTACTAGTGAAGCTTTTTTGTTTGAACTTTCTATAGATGAGGGCAATCATCAAGGCCAAATGAATCCCCAGCTTACATATATGCTGAAACTGAGTAGCTTTTTTCTAGATTTTTCTGGTTGCAAAAGGAATAATTTGCTGAAGCAGGACCTTTCCTACATTTTTGGTGCCTCTACTTTACTGATTCCCTGTACTATGTTTAAGCTGCCTTCCTTTTTAAAAAAATTTTTTTAACATTTATTTATTTTTGAGAGACAGAGTGAGACAGAGCACAAGTGGGGAGGGGCAAGGAGAGAGGGGGGGCACAGAATCTGAAGCAGGCTCCCGGCTCTGAGCTGTCAGCACGAATTCACCAACTGTGAGATCATGACCTGAGCTGAAGTCGGACACTTAACCGACTGAGCCACCCGGTCATATCTTTTAACCTGTTGATCATTTTAAAAACTTGGTATTTCTGGGGCACCTGGGTGGCTCAGTCGGTTGAGAGTCCAACTTCAGCTCAGGTCATGATCTCACAATTGGTGGGTTTGAGCCCTGCGTCGGGCTCTGTGCTGACAGCTCAGAGCCTGGAGCCTGTTTCAGATTCTGTGTCTCCCTCTCTCTCTGCCCCTCCCCCACTCTGTCTCCCTCTGTCTCAAAAGTAAATAAACATTAAAAATTTTTTTAACTTGGTATTTCTTCATCAATTTATATGTATTTATTTATCATATTCTGTGAATGTATTGTGCTCATGCTATATGCTAGGAGCTTAGAAACACTGAGGATATAGCAATGAGCAATAACCTGTCCCTGAAGTCAACAAACAGTTTAGTACAGATAACAGGCCAGTAAAACAGCAAACATATCTCAGTGTTGCATGAGCCAGGGCTAACAAAATGTTGGGAGGCGGAGTAGCACAAAAGAAGG
Source organism: Prionailurus viverrinus (assembly GCF_022837055.1). Classification (NCBI taxonomy): domain Eukaryota; kingdom Metazoa; phylum Chordata; class Mammalia; order Carnivora; family Felidae; genus Prionailurus; species Prionailurus viverrinus. The sequence continues at coordinate 87,540,990 of NC_062568.1, forward strand.
AATTGTAATTCAGCTCTGGCTTGGGAGGTCAGGAAAGCTTTTCAGAGATGCTGTCTAAACCAAGATCTAAAAACATAGTAGGTGTTTTAAGGACAATAGTGGCAAGAGCCCAAGGGTCTGCAAAATTCACAAGATTATTTCACATTTGTTTCTCTCTCCCACTCCTTCAGCCATTATCTCCAGGTCTGTGATTTTTAGGTTCCATTTCTTACAGAATTTATACCCAACATTGGCTTGAAATTATCAAACTGGCTTTAAGGAGACACTCAGGGGGTTCATCAGCTTGAAGCATCATGCCATGGTTACCTAGACCTGTCTCTTCCAATCTGTTGCCTAATGATAAAGCAGAAAGAGCCCTGGCTCCTTCCACTGGGAGAAATTTACCTGGAAAATTATTTAAACTGTGTAGGCATCATTTTCTCCAAAAGATGGAAAAAACATATACCTACTTACTGGATTGATGTAAGGAATGCATATAATTATATTAATTCCCCCAGCAGAGCAATGTACATAGTAAGTGCTCAATTTATGTAATTGTTTTTATGTGATTACAATTTATGTAATTATTATTATCATTATTAGTACTAGTAGTATTATACAGAAAGGGGTTCTCAACTCGTACTTCAGAAGTCTATAGAAAATTTCTCTCAAAGTATTTTGATTGTAATACTGGCTGTTAAAAAAGATAAAATTTAACATATATATTAAACTCATATAAATATTACATCTATCTTTATAGTAATATTTTTTAATTTAAAAATATACACTAAAATTATATTGAAATTTAAATTGAAATGTATCAGATTTATAAACAAAAATGAAAATTCTAATTTTTTTCCTACATATTTCCTTCCTTGATGACACATGTTGGAGGGGGCTTAATTTATTTATAGTCTGTTATTTCAGAGCATCCATGCTGAACAAATAGTTGCTAGTTATTTAAAAATTACTCTATATTGCACAGTTGATAGTCTATAAATATTTGCGAAATGTGTCAAAGATACAGTAAAAAATCATCTCTTTCAGATGGCTGTTGGTATTTAAGTCTCATTTATAATACATTGCGATGGTGTGGTAGGATATGTCAAGTTATAGGGTAGCTTTCCCTTGGGCTAGATTGTTTTTGAGTCTTTTAATCAAATAAGTGGGAATTTTAGGATGGCAGATGGCAGAGGACACCAGAGACTGGCCATGAGGTTCATAGGCTCTCTCTTTGCTATGGGAATGTCCACATGATAGTTGGATGTTACTGACACTGCTATCATTTCTCTGCCTGGTGATGGCAAACTTCAATGCACCTGGAGGATTCTGGGCTCTAGAAATGGCAGGAGTCTTTGGTTTTGGATCCCTGATGATGACACAGTGGTTGTCTCTGCTCTGTTTCTCCAGGTTCCTCTGGGCTACTAAAGTTGTAGGCCTTCTTATATCAACCCTCTGGCAAGATTGTAGCCTGGGTATAACTGGTAGTAAAATCTCAGGAGACTTTTGCCCTTGTAAAGAAACAACATAATCTTCCTTTATGTTGCTTGGAGATGAAAGGGCATATGTGGAAGATGTCCATGTGTAATTCATTCTTCTTGGAACAACTGTGAACAAAGCTTAAAGGAAAAGCACAGTGACCTTGATTGTCATACTTTGCTTTCCAAAAATGTTGCAATGTATTTGTCTTCTCTATTCTCTTAAGATGGAAGAAAAGATTGCTAGAGGGAAGATAGCAGAATGCTCAAGTTCCATCTGAGCAGTTTCTTCCTCAGGATCCCTGAAACACACCACGGAGTGAGAGACTAGACTTTTCTACGTTCTGTGGTAGGTGAAATGTACGTCTCTCCACCAGAGGCAGATGTGACTTCTCATGATTTCAGTGATCTTGGAGTTAAAAAAGTGATCAGGACAAGAGAAAATAAGAATTACAGCAGTCACTAACAAACATCAACTTCTGCTGGATGGGAATAGCAAAGATGCCCTGCTCTGCCTGTGGAGTCAATTGTTTGGTTAGTCAACATGGCAGTTCCCTGGGAAAATCTCTCTCGTCCATTATTCTCCATACGTCTGAGTTTGCCTTCTGAGGGGATCATCTCTGATGTTCAAATTCAGGTTGAATCCCTTGCCAGTGGATGCACAGCATATATAGCCTGCTTTCTCTTTGTGAGTCTGTGGGTGCAAGATGAGGGATGTGTTGTGGGATGTGAATAGAGACAGTCTTAGATTTGAACAAAGGCCACTGTTGGCCAAGTCAGGCCTAGAAGTGTTTTTGGAAATAAAGTTCTCTCAGAAACTTGATAGGCACTCATCTATTTGCTTCCAGTCAATTCCCTGTGCAAGTAACCATACTCAAAGATCTCACCTACACCTCACCTATGGATTTTCATCTTTTATTTTCTGGTCCATGTGCTCTAGCTATTCTCTAAACTTAAATTATTGTGGGGCACCTGGGTGGCTCAGTTGGTTGAGCATCTGACTTTGGCTGAGGTCATGATCTCACAGCTCGTGAGTTTGAGCCCTGAGTCGGGCTCTGTGCTGACAGCTCAGAGCCTGGAGCCTGCTTCGGATTCTGTGTCTCCCTCTCTCTCTGCCCCTAACCCACTCGCATTCTGTCTCTGTCTCTCTCAAAAATAAATAAACATTAAACAAATAATAAACTTAAATTATTGACAATTACCTGAAAGAATTTCAACTGCTCATTTTTACTAAAAAAGACTACCCTCTTAGCCTACTTGTAAGAGCCCTTGTTTTTCTGGAAACTAAGGGTGCAACTTTGCCATAGGAAATTGTATTTCCTTAACATTAAGGAATGGAAACAGTTCTTTTTCATAACTCCACAAAGGGCCAAATTATTTAACTCTCACCCAATATAGATTATCGGCTCATATAGAGGGTTTCTCCCTTAGAAATTTCCTACTCTTTGTTTAAGCAATTGAATAAATAGAAATCTATCCTTTAGAAAAATGTGCATATTCTTTACTTGAGTTTGAATCTGAAATGTGGTTACTAATAGATTTCTTTAAGAGAGAAACTACATATATTCTTGAATAAAGGAGACCCGAGAAAGCCGTCAGTGGAATTGGGAAAACCCTGGAGGGGTTCCAAACTCAAAGAGGAAACATAGCATTTGGAAGTGCACAGATAGACATTTGTCTTGTGAAGAACTATGCCAGGTGTCCTGACTTATTCCCATGCATGGAAGCCAATGCCAGTACTGAATTCATTCCAGGGGCAGGGAGGGGCACAGGGAAGAATTAGAACTATTCTTCAAAGAAACTGAAAGATATGCCTAAGAATGATCAGAGCTTCTACTGATGTAATTATGGTAACTAATCAGTTGACTTCGAGTTAATAAAAATAGATTATTCAGGTGGGCTTGACCTTTAGTTACTTAGTTACTCAAGACCTTTAAATCTCGGTCTAAAAGAGTTGAGAGAAGTCAGAGATACTCAAAGTAGGAGAAGCACTTGATGTGAGGGAGGTTCTCTATTGCCGGAAGGGTATATATGTCAAGCAAGGCAGGCAGCCTGTAGGAACTGAGAGTGGCCCCTATCTGACACGGTGGAAGAAAACAGGGACTTCAGTCCTACAACCACAAGGGCTTTTATTCAGCTAACAATCTGAAAAAGCTTGAAGATAGATTCTTCCGTAGGGCTTCCAGACAAAATCTCAATCTGGCCGATTCCTTGATTTCAGCCTGATACCTAGAGCAGAGAACCCAACCATGCCGGGCCTGACTCCTGATCTACAGAAACCAAGAGAATGATCTTACATGAGATTTTGTGTTGCTATAAGCTGCTAAATCCATAGTAGCATGTTATTTATCAACATAAAACTAGTATAAGGAGGGGAGTGTTCTCTGTCATATTTTCCTGCTTATGCACTCTGGAGAGAATCCTAGCAAACACAGGATTCAAAAAACAGTACCCAAGTGTTAAGGGAAATTACAATCAATGGAAAAAGACAATCAGCCTCCAATAATAATATAATTTTATTATCTGTATTAATAATGTTAATTATATCAATCTTAATAATATTTAGATGGCCAAGTCTCAGCAGATGTTTGAGGAAAACAAACAGCACAAACTAAAGGCCTGAGATAGACAGACAGACATTGGCTCCAGAAGCAATAGGTATAATTCAGAGAATCAAAAGGTAACTTTGAAAAAATTTCAAACTACAAATTCAAATGGTTTTGAAAGGAGGAAAGATTGGTATAAGAAGAAAGCAAACAGAGAACATAATGTGGTCCTTGAAAAGTAACAATGCAATTGCTGAAGTTTAAAGAGCAATCAATAGAAATGGTAGAAGTAAAGTTTAAGCAACTAAGAATATAATGAAAAAGAAATATAAAGGCATTGCAAATATGAAGTATGTGGCATGATTTACCGATTGATGGGGTGTTAGTAAAAATTAAACCTCTGATTCTCCCTCAAGTCTGTTCCGGTGAGGAGATAGGCCTTTATTTCCTTGTCTGTTCAAGCATCCTGCCAAATCTCATGTAAGCACTACTTACAAACTACATAATAATGCAAATTCAGTATTTTTTTTTTTAATTTCTAGAATCATTCTTAAAGGCACAGAAGACTTCAATGTAGTTACGGAAGACAATGTAAATGCTATCCATACAGCTTTCTAACATTGGGGTTAGATTTTTTTTCTCTCACATGCTACATTCTTCTGATACATGGTTCCTCTGAGAATTGCTCCTCCTTTAAAATCCTAACTTCCTGTGTCTTATTCCCTGACAACATCCTTCCACACTACTCTCTTTAGTATTTTCAACACCCTGGGCTGAGGTTTCAAAGCCACCAACTAATGTCTCGCTGTTCACCACACCTATAGTTCTGCTGTCCTTAACCAGCTCAGCTTCCAAAGTCCACGGTTATAACAGCTGTTTACCTCTCCACTACTCTTTCCCTCTTCTGTACTCACCTAAAAACTGTCAATCTCAGTGATTCTCAGTTGTCTGTCATTTCGTGTCTTGCAATCACACAGCTGAGAAAAAAACTTTCCAACAGTGTTGATCTGGTTAGCAATTAATCCTGAGAAATCCTACTGAATTTCTGTATTATGTCTGCTTTCATGCTCTCCAAAATGGCTTCTTTATAACTTATTTCTCCTCAGAGCATCTACATCCCCTCCCACAACTCCCTCTCAGAAGATGGTGTGCTCAATACTTTTCTGATAAATGAATATAATCAGATGTTAGCTACTTTATCATCCCACCTCCAGATCTACTAATTTATCTGCATCTGTACCCATATTTTCTGCCTGTCTTCCATGACTATGGATAAATGACCTTATCTGTACCTGAGGCATTCCTTCCAGGTTTTTCCTGCATCTCATCCCCTCTTGTCATATCAGGTGTAGGAGCTACTTTAGTTTTGTCCTCTTTACAACAACATGCTCTCCCTCTATCCCTGAATTATTCCCTACAGGACACAAATAAGCTCTCATATCACCTCTTCAGTGTGAGTACATTATTTCTTTACTCTCCTTTCGACTCAGCTTCCTGATGGTGTTCTGTGTAGTTGTTGTCTCTATTTCCTTCCCTCCTTTCTTCAGCCCACTCCAAGATGACTTCGGTTCCTGACTCCTCTGAGAACACACTTGTGAGTGTGATCGATGACCTGTGGAGGGCCACGTCGATACTCCATTTTCTCACTTGACTTTCCTCTCACTTGCTTCCTCAGCAGCTTTGGACACTGTTCACCATATACTCTTTTTCTTGAAAAACTTTCTTCTTGGGTTTCTTTGCATTCTCCTTTCTTATTGACCACTTTTCAGAATCTGCTGCTGGTAGATTGATATCTGATTGTCCTCAGCATAATATCTAAATGGAAGAGTGCTCTGAGGTTCCTTCTTAAGTCATTTCTCATCTCCATTTACCCACTCTCTCCTAAGATGACTTCATCTAGTCTCATTGCTTTACATACAAACCATTTGGAAATAATTCATAAATCTATATCTCAGGCCTGATCCCTCCTGGAATTTCAAACAAGCATATTCCACTGTCTGCTTCCTGTCATCACTTGGATATCCTTTAGGCATCTCAAATCTAGCATGGACATACTGGTACTCTTGATGATTGCAACATTTTCATCTAAACTGGCTTCTCTTGAGCTTTCCTATCTCAGTAAAGAGCACTACCCATTTCCAGCTTACATGACTTATCTGTATTCTGTTACCCACACCTGGCATCCAATTCATTTTCAAATTTTGTAAATTCTACCTTTAAGACATATTCAAACCAGTTCTAATCATCACGATCTTTCACTTGAATTACAGTAATAGTTTCCCAAGTGGTCCCTCTAATGTAATGCCAGTTCTTCCCACTCCTACCATCCATTTGCCACACATTAGTTGAAAGAAGCTCCTAGAAATGTCTATCAGACCATGTTCCTATGCATCTGCACCATGCTCCGAAACCTCCAAAGACTTTGCATCATGCCTAGAATCAAATCCAAACTCTTCACCCTGTTTAAAACAACCTACATTATGTCTGACTCCTGCCCAACATACTGATTTCATCTCTTATTACTCTCTTTTCCATTTGCCTGTCCCTTTGTTTCTTACTCCCACCTTAAGACCATTACACCAAACATTCTCTCTCAACTTAAAAGCCATCTTCTTATAGAGGTCTTCCCTGACATTTGGTCTAAGGATCACTGCTCTGTCACTTTAAGATTTTTTATCTGCATCACTCTTATCTCTATCTGAAATTTTTCTTATTTATTTTTTTGTCTTATTCCAATTCTAGCATGTAAGCCGTGTGAGAGTAGGAATTTTCATGTCTATATTATTGTATCTATAGATCCTAGAAAAATTCTGGAACATGTTCAACAGGTATCCTTTTCTCATGATCCTTCTGGTCTTCAGAGCCAACAACAGCAGGTTGAGTCCTTCTCATGTTGCCATCTCTCTGGTTCTTTTCTATCATCTCTCCCTCTGGTGAACAGGTAGCCAGGAGAGAGAGAGCCATCTCTCTCTCTGGTAGCCAGGAAGGATCCTCTGCTTTTAAAGACTCATGTGGTTAGATTGGGCCCACTTGCATAATCCAGGATAGTATCCCCATCTCAAGGTCCGTAACCTTAATCATATCTGCAAAGTGCTACTTGCCATGTAAGGTAATAGACTCACAGGTTCCAGATGATTAGAGTGTTGATATCTATGCGGACAGTTATTTAGCCTACTATACTTTTTAGGACTCATAGATTTCCATGCTTTCAGCCTCTAGGCTTCTTCTAGAAACTCAAGTACATGTTCATGGGGATCCTATTCCTGTACAAATCCAGACAGTTTTAGGGCCCGAGTGGATGTACCTATAGGTATCCTGCCTCAATGCCTGTAAATGAGTGTGTTGAGAAAGGTGGGTGGACTGACACAGAACAAGCATAGTGATTAAAATGATCATTTGAAATGTTATTCCGCTTTTATCATTTTAAAAATATAATATTTAGAAAAATCAGCTGCTACTTTTATATGAGGTGGCTTTTTATATCTAATTCTCAAAGCAACCCAGTAATTATGAAGATGAGAACAGCACAATGAAATTTAATTTCACCAGGATAATAACAAGAGAAAAAAAATTCTTTCTTTTTTTTTTTATTTTCAAGGAGGATTGGAAATTACTCCTTCCCATCCTCCTTTGCAATTTCTAGGCTATGCTCCCATAATGGATTTTTATCTGTTTTATAAGTAATTTCCTTAATATTTCAATGGTCACAGATAGTGAGGATTGCATGTCTCTTCAGGAAACATATATTTCATCAACGCTGTCACAGTCTAGAGTCTCAGAGCTTGTAGACTGATGTTTTCGCCCATTCTTGCTATCAAACACATGGCATAGAAATAAATGTGTTTGTCTATTTGAGACTTTAATGAAATTGAAAACATAGTAACATTTTTCAATGTCAACAAGCTCATTTTCTTGTTTAGATGCTAATGTTGGTTTTTCCTGAGGATTCAATCCTCTAATTGTGAATCATGACTTTTCTTCCCTATGTCCAAATGCTTGATTCCTGAAAATGGCTTGAATTATGGTGGGTGGTGTTCAGCTCCAGAGAGGACTAGATATTTTTATTTGCCTAAAACCTATGATATGGGGTAAAGAGATCACAGTGCAGGAGTAAATGTAGTGCTTGGGCTGTACTAAAAAGTTTTTACCATGATTTGGAGGGCTTAGGTACCCAGCACTGTGCCAGGAGCTGAGCAGACTCTGTGTCTTTTATTTGTTTGCTGGTGTTATCTTTACTTCCATTTTACTGATGAGGAAATGAGCTCAAAGAGATAGCAACTTCCTAAGTTTTTACAGTAAGTGTGTTAAGCATCTGACTACAAAGCTTTGCCATCTTCCACTGCCACTTGGTCTTCACAACTACTGCCCATACCCATCCTCCTACTGGGCCCTGGGGTAAAGTACTAGGGAGGGAAAGATGTCCTGTCTTTCACTCTCTTCCACCTCTCTTGGTTTCTATCACTTTTAATTCTACGGTCTGGCAATTCCACAATACTTTCACTAAGCTAAGTCTAATTTCTGTTCGCAACTCCAGGGTGTCAAGAGTTTCTTTTTTTAAAAAGTCATGATATCAGATCTTGGTTAATTCATGCTCTTTTGGGCCCCCTTGCCACTTATTATTATTATTATTATTATTATTATCATCATCATTATTGTTATTAATTTCCTTCCTCCTTTTGTTGCTCCTTTGCACATTCCTGTTGTAAACTTCTGTTTTATTAGTGGTTGCCTCACATCTTTTGAATACCTTCCCAATTTGAGGCACATTCCCTCCATTATGAGTCCTGGCTGCCTGAGCCCTTTCTCTCATTCTCTTGGGCTGCCTGGGTTCAGGCAAGGGATCTGGGCCACAAAACAGACACATCCATGAAAAAATTTTTTTGAATTTGGACAAGATAAAAATTTACTTTTCTGTTTTGAAAGAGTGAACATCTACTATCCTGCCTGGTATGATGTCTCCGCTCTATGAAGTCCACTGGGACACAGGCTTCTTTCAGATGACTACTTAACCAATCCTGAGGAGTGACTCAACTTCGCTGTGTCAGAAGCTGCCCCACAATGCTTCTGAATATCCCCTGTTAGCCAAAACTTGTCACATGGCCACATTCAGCTTCAACAGAGGCTGGGAAATGTAATTTTTACTCTGAGCAGCCATCATGTGGCTAACTAAATGTTCTATTACAATGGAAAGAAACAATATATATTGGGGTATCTCCTACAGAAGGGAGCAATATGAGGACATAGAAATCACTGACTCCATCTTTTAGTATACTTTGTAATTCCCAGTGGTTTCAAGCATTTTGTTACTCACAGGCATCTAATATCCATTCTTGAGTCTGGCAGGTATAAGCTGTGATATTTCAATGAACTTAGATGTAGGCACCACATGTTGATAGCAGTGGCTTTTTTACAAGAGATCATACTGCAGTGAACGTTGCCCATGGCTGTGGTTCAGTGATCTCCTGGTGATCCTGTAAGCTAGCTGATATCTCTTAATAAATTCTACTTTTACCCAAACTAACTGTAGTTAGAACTTATAAACCATAGAGTTACGGTTTACAAATAAGAACCATCTCCTTGGGGCACCTGAGTGGCACAGTCAGTTAAGTGTCTGACTCTTGGTTTTGGCTGAGGTCATGATCTCACAGTTTCATGGTCAAGCCCTTGTCCAGCTGTCCGCTGGCAGCACAGAAGCCTGCTTGGTATTCTCTGTCTCCGCTCTTTCTGCCCCTCCCCCACTCATGCTATCTCTGCCTCTCTCAAAATGTATAAGCTAAAAAACAAAAAACAAACAAACAAAAAAATACCTTCTTAGCAGTTTCTGCAGAAGAATGATCACAGTCTTTTCTGCTTTTCTCGAACTCAGCTAGCCAATGACCTCTTCTTCTACCTTTTGGAGTAAAAGTCAATAAACAATAGCTCCTCCAGTCTTCCTTTCCATCACCTTAAAATTTCTTACTTTCATTGTCTTGCCCTTCCCTGTTCTTCTGTCCTGAGGATGATGTGTCCCTGCTCCTCATCAGGGAGAAGTCTCTAGCTTCGAGGTTGAACTGAAGCCTTCCATTTCCTTTGGATCATGCTCTAGAACTAACCTACTCCCCCAATCACACTCATACCTTACATCTTAAATCTCCTCCTCTCTTCTGGCTCTTTCCACTCAGCACACAAACTAGCTTGGGTTCCTTCTCTTAATGTTGCTACCTCCCAACACAGCTACTTCTCTAAGCTGCCATTCCATTTCTTCTACTTTCCCTTCCATTTCTTCACTCACTCACTCCTAAGCCTTCTATGCTCTGGCCTCTTCACCCACCAATTTACTAAAACTACTTAAAAGTCATTCAAAAACTTATAATATCAAAATATGAATATTATTTCTTACCTAATATCCCCATATTCTTTGCCCCACTGGCACCTCTGTCTTAAAATTAAGTTTTCTCCTTGATTGGTGAATAAGAATTATTCTGATTCTCTTTGCCATTAAAAGCTATTTGTCCACCTCATTTTAATTTTTTTTTAACATCACCTGTAAATCCTCATCAGCAACAATCTAAGCCTGCACCACATTTTGTGCTCCCAATGGCATCATCCTTCACTAATTTGCCCAAGTCAGTTTGCTGAGGGTGCTCCATGTTTCCCTCTCCTTTAACCCAGGCATGCTATCAGTCATCAAGTTCTGCCAGTTCTACCCCAAGAATGTCTCTCAGTTTTCCTTAAAATCCTTCAATGGTTTCTCCTTGTTCTCAAATTAAATTCTAGTCCTATAACATGACTTATGATCTGGCTCTACTTACCTTTCCCACTTTGTCTCTTAAGAGAAATCACCCCCTAACTGGACTCATCTTTTCTCTTGTCCTTGAGAATCTTAAACATTCCATTCGCTCTACCTGGAATGATATTTTTCTTACTCTTGACTTGAGTAATTCTTATTGCTCCTTTAGGTTTTCAGCTTAGGTGTTACTTTCTCTGTGAAATCTTTCTGATCCTCTCCCTACTTTGTCCCATATACTTCCAAATTATAACACTTAATGCCATATATTAGAATTGCCTCTTTGCTTCTTTATGTTTCTAACTAGATAATAACCTCTCTAAGGGAAGTAATTGTATTACTTTCATTTACCATCACATTTACAGTGCTCAACAAATATTTGTTAAATTAATGATCCTATTGCCTCTTTTATCTCATAAATGTAGGATTTACGCAGACTCCTATCCTTGGTTTCATGCATAACTAAATCTTAGAAACCAATGATATCATCTAGAGCTTTATCGGTCTTTACACTTAGGAGCCCCTACACTTACGAGACATACTTTCTACATGCTTAGCTTCTTCAAACTATTTACCCTCAGACTTATATCCTTCTTTGTATTCCATTCAGTCTCTGTCATATTACATGTCTTGGCATACACTAAATGACCATATCTTCTCATTTGTGAGTTTTTGAGTATGTTATTGACTTTGCCTATAATAATATGAATTATCCCTCATACTTCACCTCTTATAAAGCTTCCTTGAGTTGTCAAGACTAGTTTCAGTCCCTCTTCTAAGTCATCTTGTAATATGTGCTTATCCATATCAGATCACAGTGTATTATAATTACCTTGTCAAGTTTCCCCATGTCTATTTTCTTCACTATCTTTCTCCAGTATGTAGACAGTGACTGGCACATTATAATATAATATAATATAATATATATTGACTAATTTACTAAATTAATTTTTATGTTTGAGGATTTTAATGTTAATACCTATAAATAAACTCAGAAACTATCTCACTCAGCTTTTGCCATAAAAATGCTGCATAACAAACCACACCAAAACTAGGTGGCTTGGGGCACCTGAGTGGCTTGGTCAGTTAGGCCTCTGACTCTTGATTTTGACTCAGGTCATAATCTGATGGCTCAGCTCCTGAGGTTGAGCTCCCTATTGGACTCTGCTCTGAGAGCCCAGAGCCTGCTTGGGATTCTCTCTCTCCCTCTCCCTTTCTCTTTGCCCCTCCCCCACTTGTACAGCTGCCTATGCAACTCTCTCTCAAAATAAATAAATAACCATTAAAAAAATAAAGTGGCTTAAACTCAAGATCTTATCTCTTTCCCTCATGAGTTTTTAGGTCACCTGAAGCTCAGTATAAGTAGGTTGGACTCCAGACTCTGGGCTCCAGGATCCAGACTGGGCTCTGATGTACCACACATAATTTTCACACTCTTTGGACTGGTGGCCACCTGGTCATTTTCTTCTTATAATGAATGTCAGGAGTCCCAAAGCCAAGCCAAAGCATACAAGCATATTTAAGGCCTCTTCCTGTGTCTCATCTTTCCAAGTCCAATATCAATAAGGCAAGGAAATTTACTCTTCCCACAGTGGGAGTGGCAAGGAAATTAATATTTATTGAACAGTAATCTAAACCAACACAAATGCTTCTTAAAAACACTGGCAAGAATAGATACTGAGCTTTCTCTATTGTAAAAACCAGTAAAAAAACAAGATTAAATATCCCCAATAAAATAATGCTCTTGGCATTGTTTCTGCTTCTCAATTTCCAGTTTGTTCACTGGAGATTCTTTGGCATGGTAGTGAAGTGATGAAAACAAAGATTCTCTCAGACACACAAAACCTTAAAAAACCAAATGTGTTGCCTGTGTCTTCAAATAATTTTATTATGGTCTACAGTAACATCATATATCTCAAAAATTCTTTGTAGACATGGATTTGACCTGCCTAATCAGAATATAAAAATGACATTGAAATCAGTACAAGTTAGGATTAGAAAACATCAAACATTAACATGAAGCCAAAAATCTAAATCCATCTGTCCTCACAGATTCCCCTTTGTACATATTTGTCACCTTCATGTAGCTGGATTTGTTTTTTCCCTTTTTCTGTGATGAGGGTGATTGGTAGTGGGGATGGTTTTTAATGGTTTGAAGAACACAGATATTATCATTGCACATGCCATTCTAGGTAACTTTTGATACAAAAGGAATCTGAATATTACAGTTAGAATTCTAATTCACTTGTTGATAATCATGAGATATCCATTAACACCAATAAAATTACTGTACCCTTTGACAAATACTTATCAGGGTATAGAGATGAAGAAATATTTTTAAAAACTGTATTTAGAAAAGGTGTTGACTCTTAACTGTGCTATTATATGAGGAACATATCCGTGTAACATACTTTCCCATTTTTTATACTAGGAATCTGTACTCTCTGAGAAAAACTTTTCAGAGCATCAAGTAGTTAGTTGGATACCATGAAGAGCAGTTCTAGGCTAAGCTAAATCCATCACCTCAGCAGATCAATTCTGCCAAAGCAGCATTGGGATTAAAAAGTGCTTAATTTCTTGAGTGATTAGAGACAGACAAATTAAAACACAATAAGATACCAAGTGTTAGCAGAGATATGGAGCAACTGGAGTTTCCTTAAATGGCTGGTGTAAAGATAAATTTAGTACAACCATATTTTTAAAAAAAATGACAGCACCAGCTAAACATACACACACCCTGTGAGTCAGCTATTAATTCCAGGTTATAGACCCAACAAAAATAAGTACTTATAGCTGCTCAAAAACATATGCAAAACCCTTTATAGCAACATAGTTCATACTCTTCCCACAATGATAGCAATTTGTATATCAGTCTAAAGGAGAACAGATTCATCAGAGGATAGTCATAAAATGGAATGCTATGACAACACAACAATAAAAAACAAGCTAATGTTACATGCAATAATACTGACATGTATCAGATATATAATGCGGAATGAAAAACCAAAACACAAAAGAATGCATACTGCATGATTTTATGGATGTAATATCTGAAAACAGACCAAACTAGTCTAGTGGGAAGTCACTGAAGGAAGCGTTAAGAGAGCTTCTGAGGCGTTGGTTATCTATTTCTTATCCTGGGTAGTGGTAACACAGGTGCATTCACTTTGTGCTAGCTCATCACTATGCCTTTATGACTTATGCATTTTTCTAGATGATTGTTGTACCTAAGCAGAAATGTACTAATTAGGATAAAGAGCAGATAAACCAAAACAACCCCCAAATATGCTTTAAGTGAGGTGCTTTCATAGTTTATATAGCCTTTCATTCTCACGTCTTATCTGTGAAGCAGGTATCCTTATTTCCAGGTGTAAAAAATGAATGTGAGGCTCTGAAATCTTCTGACAATGCCGAGTTTAGACAATACCTTGTCATTCTCATAAAATTTCCCCAATACAAGTGCCTGGGTCCTCTCACTTGATTTTCCCTTTTCAATCTGTTTTCAATCTGTCTTAGAAGATGGGGGAAGAGTGGTGAGCTGGATTTGGCCTATGGTTCATTCATATTTGCTCACCTCTGCTATAAATGAAACACAAAGCCAAGGCCAGAGTTGTGAGAACATGCATTGGCTCAATATGTATTATCAGCAAATAATTTTGTACTAGGCATCAGAGCACAATCAGAAGGAAGTGCTAAGTTTTTAACCATGTATACCTTGGGATAACATAGTATTTTAACCCAAACTCATTAAACTATAAGCCTCTGCTTTTTAAGAAATATTCCCTTTTTTGGTGGTTCTTCCTGGTCTGATAGGCAGAAAGAATAGGGAATCTACTGTCAGAGTCTGGAAACTATCTGAGGATAGGTCTTCTATCCATCTCCACAGATACTCTGAAACCAAATTCTCCTTCACCAGCTTTCCTGTGACTGAAATATTGTGCCCCACAAAAGCTGAGCTACAGTCCAGGAGTAGTCACTAACACTGGGTCACCTTCTACATCTATGCCTAAAAAAATGTTCCCAGCCCTTCATACCTCATTATTCCACCCTGGGCCAGAAGAAGGCTACTAATATCCCTTCTGCATGTATCTTTCTGTCCTTGTCCACAGTAAGTGGCTTTCTTGTATTTCTAATGTTCTCAGTATTAAATATTTTCTATTCAGATCAAATATGTAAAATCAGCGAGGAGAATTAGAATTTACTATAAATTATTCAAATGAACCCAGAGAAACTCTGCATGTTCTTATTTATTCTGCTCTTTAATAGCCAAGTGGTCAAAAGCAGTAGGTAAAATACCTTTTGGCACATTACAAACTACCAGAGAGTACTTTTCTTATACAAATTTTCAGGCCTCACACCAGCACTACTAAATTGGAAGTGCTGTGAGTTGAGTTTAGGAATTGTGTTTTTGTTTTTCTTTTGTTTTATTTTCCCCAGGATCTTGATGCTGTTGACCTGAATTAAATTTTCCCGAATGGCCCACAATTGCTGTGTACATAATGCTTAGAGATGATTCCACAAAAGTTGTCACTAAAGAACTGAATGCAGGCTCTAAGAAATTGCACCCCAGATGTGATTTGGGGCAGATTTATCATTCACTGTGAACCTGTGATCTGACCATTTGAGATAGTGAGCTCAGTTCAGGGGACCTCTCTATGGGTCACTCCAAAATGATCACCTGTAGCTTTATTTCTTTAATCTTGATTACCAAACGATCAGCTTTGCTGCCTGTTTGTAGAATGTAATGGTGTTTTCTAGTTTATTTTCATCATCAGTAAATTGCTGATCCCTGCCAAAGTTCACTGAAACAGCCAACCATACAGTCTTCAAAATAGTTCACATCAATAACATGAATTTGAAAGCCCTCTCATACCTTTCTTGGCAGCTACAAACTGCTGACTCACACACCTTTCCCTGTCGAGTGTGTTTAACTTCATATTGCAGCTTAATAGTTTCATTCCAAAACAAAGACTGGAATTGGAAAGCACAGGGGAAAAAATGCAGAAGGTGGAATGAAATGAAAGTTTCAATGTATGTTACCATATATAGGAATCTTAAATTACCTCTAAATAATACACAAGCTAAGACATAAGGCTGAAACGAATTGGTGACAGAATGTGTTATCCAGACTCAACTTTCCATCTTTTCTCCTAGAAAGGATACAAAGAACAAACTCACTTTGTTGAATGTTTTCCAATTCAGGCATTTCAATCTCAACTTCAAACTTGTCACTTAAGTTTCTGGATGATCCAGTGAAGAGAGCTGGTTCACCCATCATTTCAGCCAAAATACTGGCTCTTCATCATTGAAGCATGATGTTATTAAATTAGTTGCCTTTCCCAGAACAAAGTTCAATATGCTATAATTATACCTCCATTTGTCAAGTATCCAAAATTATCAAGTTTAAGAAAAGTAGTAGTCAATTTCTGGCAGCTATACAGTGAAAATCCACCCACCTTCCACCTCTGCTCTGGGGCCAGATTAAAAAGTCAGCAAATAAAGTCAAGGGAAAATCACATGCAATATGGTTTTCTAAAAATGATGAGCAACTCTTTGTAAAGTTCTGATAAAACTATATACAATTTTTTTTCTGGATTTATTTGGGAGTGACAGTCCTGAAAATTCAGTAACTGTTAAAACCATGTAAATTACTTTGAGCTTATATTTAAAATGGAGCTGAGTTCTTGACTTGGGTAATTATATACAGGTTTTTCACCAACGTGATGTCCACTGGGCACTCAACATCATCTGTGGTGCTAGAATTCTTTGCTGTGTGGGAATGTAATATGAACAGAGACTTTTGTAGCATCCTTGCCCCCCATCTACTAAATGCCATCATTATGACAACCAAAACCCTCTCCATATAAATTTCCAAATGCATCACAGAAGTGGTACCATTTCCCTCAAGAACCACTGATCCTACTGATGAGGAAACAAACATCCCTCCCACGCACTGAAGGACATCAATCCAGCCACAGCCTGCAAAGCAGGGGTCATTACAACCTAAACTGACCTCTGTGTTTCAAGGAATTCGCAATCCTTTTAGACAGAGTGGCGAAGTGAATGGAATTGTGGATTTGGAATGAGAAGATCTAAGGTCCAATATTGGTCCTGCCTTGAATTCAATAACTATGTGAGCCTGGGCAAATCACTTCTCATTCTGAGTCTTATTACCCTTATCAACAAAATGGAGGTTAAAAATAATGACTGTCTTGCCTATCTCACAGGACTGCCTAGAAAATCAGAATCAATGTGGGATCTGACTTTGTCAGCAAGTTGATTGTTAGAACTACACAGTAGTAATTCTTGATGCTCAAGAGATGTCATCAGGAGGTGGAAAGGTGGATTGTGTGGTCTCTAGGGATGTTTACAAGCCTAGGGCTGGCTGATGTTCTTGTTGTATGCATGAACTAAGTGTGAGTTCACTGTGTCCAGTAAGTGCTACTTGTAGCAATGGTTGACATCCAAGGGTCTAGGTTGGATACGCTTCTGTCTGCCTCCTCAGCATGTTTCTTATGTTGTCCCTGAGGCATAACTTCTATAGGCATAACGCTATACATTCTAAGAATGTATAACAGCGTAGCTCCTAAAATGGAGTGCACACTGGAACCACCTGTGTTATTCCTACCATACCGGTTTACATGACACTAATTTCATGACCAGTGTTACTCACTTTAAAAAATCTCCAGTGACATATAGAAAGGCTGTTTGGTAGACTTCTGGAGTTAAGAATTTGGCTCAGGTGGGCAAGAAGCAACTAGTAACAAAGTATCCAGGGGCCTGTGAAGATTTATGTAGATTTTATATAGAGATTTTATAAGAGTAGAAAAACCACAAGGAGATTAATAAAGTACAGGGTGAGATGGTGAAAATTGGTACCAACATTCAGTATCAGTGGGTGAGCACAAATTAAACAGAGTGACTGGTCTGGATCCATATGCAATAAGCATACTGGACATTTCTCTGATGGTGCTTCTCTTGAAGTTTTAGACTTGCCTAAGGATTTTTCCCCTTGCTGTGTGAGGACAGAATCCTAATGCTGGCTTGAACAGCAGCATTGGGCAATTCATATGTTCACTGTGGAAAATCTGAAATGTAGAAATCTGAGATGGATTTCTTTTTAACTCATGAGTGCCCCACTCCCAAGTGGATCTTAGACCAGACTACAATGAGGACTTAGATTCAGCCTCTGTCCATGCACACTTGGCCAGAGCTGTGTTCTTCTATGTGTTTGAACCTTGGCCACTTACTCAGAGTCCACAATCAGCTCCTTAATTTGGGAGACATGACTCCTAACTCAAGTTTTTGGATTCATTCTCCAGGATCTTTATGAAAGTTCGTGAGCTTAACCAGCACCCTGAGCTGGCTCGGGGAGCTCCACAGGGGAAAGGCAGTCCTGCTATCAGCAATATTCATTCCCTAACTCATGTTTTCTCCATGGGCACAGAGGACCTAATTTTGTACTTTTTTTTTTTTGCATCTACTATGTTTTGCATTTCCAGTGATGACATAAGACTTGGTATAATTGTCAGTGAACTGGGATTCAGAAGGGTCAGATTTTAGCAGGTTCTGCCACTACCAATGGAAATTTAGATTAGTATTAAACTTCTCTGAGCATTAAATGCTTCTTTATGAAAATGGGAAAGTGATACCCAGCTCATTTTGTCCTTGAGTTGCAATATAAATCAGATGAAACTCTAAATACAAACTATTGAAAGAAATACAGGTAGAAACTATCCATCTACCCATTCATTCACTCTCAAAGAGTTCACTGAGCCCCTGTTTATGTGTCAGGGAGAGCTAAGCACTGGGGCTACCAGCCAAGTGAGATGATGATGATCATCATCATCATGAAGAGGAGGAGGAGGAGGAGGATATAAGTAGGAAATCATTCTAACAAATATGAGTTACAATTCTGACAAAGGCTATAAAGGAGAGGTATGTGGTTCATATGATATGTGAGATGCAACCTCCTTATGGTATCATTTAGCTAAGCTATGGAGAATGAAAACAATTTAACCAAGTAAAGAGGGGAAGCAAGAGAATTTCAGTGACTAAAAACAGCGTAAGTCAGGAGGGAGCATGCTGGATATAAAGGACCACCAATAAGCCAGTGTGTCTGTACTGGAGAGAAGGATGAGGTGGTAGATGAGGCTTGGAAGGCAGGTATGCAACAGATCACACATTGCTTTGTTGGTCATGATAAGGAGTTTTGACTTTAACCTAAGAGGAATTAAGTTTTAGAGGAAATGAAAGAGGGAGAGAGGTATGGCTGGATTCACATTTTGAGGCCATCCCTCTTATAGATACTTGACTGCATTTCTTTTCTTATTCCTTAATTTTATCTTTCATGCACCCCACCTCAAATTCTTTTGTTTGCTCTGGAGGGATGGTTACTGTCCTTGGAATTTAAAATATCTGGCATACTTGTACTTAAATTTGAATTCCTCCATTTACCAATTGTATAATATTGCAGAAGGTATTTATTCTTTTCTATGTTTCCATTCTCTAATCTATAAAATGGTGATGATAATTCATCTCTTATAGAGTTTCCTACAAATACATGAGATATTTTTTGTACAATTTCTGGCACATAATAAGTCAGTAAATGCTAGCGTTATTACCCATCTCCTCTGATAATTTACTCCTCTTGTAATCATATTTTTCAAATAGGATACATTTTAGCTTTCTTTTTTTCTTTTTAATAAGAGGGTGACATTATTGATCTATTATCAGTGGGAGATGCTATGTCATTTATTTCTTATAGTGGGGATGGATTTGCATCAAGTCATCTACAGTTGTTTCTTAGGACTTCTAAAACTAATGTCCATGCTCTGCATTACTTCATTTAGCAATAATTTACCTGAAGTCAGGAATTAATTCATTACCCTTTTAGGATTTTGCCAAATTGAATATAAAATGATTCCAGACTCCAATGAAAGGGTTAAGCATGAGTAAATTTAGATTGTATTGGTACCACCATCCATAGTCGCCAGTCAGTTTAGGCAATCTTCTGCTGGATGGCTCTTATCTTTTCAAGTGGATGCAGTGACCCCATATAAAGCAGGTGTAGTTAGTTTTACAGTTTTGAAAAACAGTTCACCCTACCCAATAAGCTGTTGGGTGTGTGATGATTTCAATAATTAGTCTCCAGGAAGTATTTTAAATGAAAATGGCCACTTTTGAGCAAGACTCATTGTTGGGTAGGGTTTGACCTACAAAGAGTAAAAACATCAACATTCATTTGGAGGGAAAATTAAGATTCCCCTCACAGCCTCAAACCTTTCTTCTCTAATCACAGTGCAGACACTATCAGTGAACAGAGAATCTTTGTATTATTTCCAAGTTTCTCCCATTGTCAGTCACTGTGACAAAGTGCTGGCCAATCTGACACAATGATGAATCACTCCAGACATTGAGTTTTCATGTGGCTGTCGAGGGTTCTCAGTAGACTCTGTTGTCTGGAAATGCTACCAACCAGCACCAGGTGCTTTGCTCACGAGCAAAGCTGGGATTTTGGTAAAAATAAACAGATGCATTTTTAAGGAAAAGAGATGTGTAATATACATTTACTGTCTGTTTTTACCATGTCTTCATGTCGCTATTGATTTAAATGCCTATTAAGCAAATCCTCACTTTCCAAACTCCTTCTTGTCATTTGTCTGCTGAAATGAATTAGATTTGAGTGTACACTGAGAAGTTTAAATATTAAATAAATATCTTGTCTATTGTTTTTGGCTATAAAATAACATGTAGGCTCTCCTTTATACTTGAAATTTTAACAAACAACATAATTCTTTGCTAATAATTTTTTAACTGACCAGATCTTACAAACCCAATGCTGTTGGAATTTATGATGGATTGATGCATCGTCCAATGCAAATGTACTTGTAATGTCTCCCTTAGTTTCCTGTGGAGAGCTTGTCAATACACCAGTGCCTCAAATCCATTTTCTTGGTAAAAATCCTGCAGTTTTCTGATTATTATTCACAAAGGCAGCTTCCTGAGTTATTTCTGCTCCTGCACAATATTCATGATAGCAATTTGATACCTTAGCAGTTTCAAGGTTATCAAATGATTGAAAATCCTACTGCTTACTTCAAGGTGTAACATATACAACTGTGCTGTCATCCATTATAGCAGTATAATAGTTTTTCGTAATGCCTTTCATGAACTGCTGATTTAGAAGTGTAAGCCTAACTTCTGAAGGCACTTATCAGTCTCAGACTGGGGAAGTATTGCTTAACTGGAAAACATCAGTCCGGGACTCTCTGTGCTACTTAGAAAAAAGAAACCCAAGTTTCATTTCTCTTTTAGATAGTGCTCGAGTCCTGCCCTCTGAAGTCCTTAAAATGTATTTGCAAGAAGAAACAAACAAATAAACAAAAGCCATGGTTTATCTGGTTCTCTGAAGGGCTAACGCTAATCAGCAATGAATCTTGGAAGGAAGTATTGAATTTTGCAGTTTGTGGAGATTAAGTTAGAAGCAAGGAATTACTGAGAGAGATGATGGAGATTTTGCTAAATTAAAAACACAACAAAAATCAAGCAAATTCATGGTAAAGCTGGGAAGTAAAGTCAATCATTATTCAAAGTCCCCCGTTTAAGCTCGATCCACACATTGAATTTTGGTTTAGGGGTCTCTGGTTGGAGCAGAGGGTTGCTTGAGTGAGTTTAGAAGGTGGCATCTGTTTAAGTAACAGATGTCTGTGTCACCGAGGTGCTATATTCTCACTTTTTATATATGGGGAAATTGCTGCTGAGTTTTATTGTCTTTAGGCAAATGAAAAAAACCATATTCTTCTCCTTAAAGGGTTCCTCTTCCTGATATGAATCTACAACAACCGTAAAGGACCTCAACCTCATCATTATATATATATATTAATCTGATAAAGTTTCTTGTGAACTATCAATTATGCATGAAATGAGGTTTAGAATTGCAGGCATACTCACTCTTATTTAAAGAGGCCCCACTGGGTTGAAGCAAATTGAGCAGGGTAAGAGGTGGTACTGTTGGCTGACCCCCTCACCTGCTGTGGCACTGACAGAGGTGAGATCTAGAGAGTCGCTAGCATTCCCCCCCAGCTAGCTCTTAGGGTTTGGGGGAAGGATGCCATATGGAATGATTTTAATTTCATTCATTTGGTTGTCAGTTTCTCGAAATCTCTCCGTTCCCTTTATTTTTCAGAAGAGATGAGGGAAAGTAGAGCCATCCAAAAACACCCTCTGTGTTGACACATACAATTAACCATCACAAATATTCTGGTGACAAGATGGGAAGTCTACATAATGAACCGCTGCTTGCAGAAATACAATGGTTATCTTTACAAGAAGCACTTGTGCAATTATTTCAGTTGCAAGCTGAACTACTAATTTCTTAAATAAATTCAATTTTTAATTGAAAGCACAGAAGAGAGACAAACTATAGATATTCAGATTTGGGTATTTGGGAGACAATATGAAAATGACTATCAGTCGCTTCGAGAAAAACAATTGCCAGTATTTGTTGTCAATGATAAAATTCAGCCTTTCACTTGAAAACTTGTATCCATCACCATGAGCTTGCCAGGGTCCAATATTTAAAACATCTTATAATGAGATTGGTGATGTAATTAATAAATGTGATTTTTGATGTTGTATAATGAAATATGTCAACATTTGTAAAATTTCTTAATTCAGTGAATCAGTGTCTTCCAGATTACCAATGGAAGATGTTAAAGATTCACACACAGTAAAAAGATCGATTCAAAGTACAAGATAGACTATGGACTATAATGCAACAGACTAAGAAAAGTTCATTGATAAGGTTTCAAATTGTACAAGCAACTAACTTTTGGAAAACTACTACTTGTTGATTTTTGGTGTACTATCAAGAAAGAGTATTTACAGTTATATGAAAAAGCAATTAGAGTTCTTTTCCAACTACATGCCTGTCTGATGCCAGATTTTCTTCATATATTTCTGGGCAAAACAACCTACAACAGATTGAATACAGAAGCAGATATGGGGATCCATCTGTCTTCTATTAAGCCAAACATTAATGAGATTTATACTCACAGAGGTCTCCAAAGACTATTTATTGAATCAACTGGCTTATTAAAATAAATCTGGAGGGGCTTTGTCAAAATTATTTTCTTGTGGACAATTATTGATATTAAAGCTACTTAAGAGCTCATGAGGAGTCCCATATTTTCTAAGAGAAATTGATTCTACATCTATGGAAATCATGTAGTTGTAGTAAACCAAATATTCCTAGGGGTCAGCAGCCTAGTATCTGTGAGGTCAAGTGAACCGTAAGGCCCTACCTAGCTCATTAAGCCCCATGTGCGTATTTCAGAACCTCAACATGCCCTCTTCTGTGTCCTGCATTTCTCCCATGCCACCACTGCTTCTAAACCCATCAAAGTGTTTTTCATGTATGTTTGTAAATCATTTAAGTCTGCCAGAAGCCTCTTGTCTTGCTTCATGTAGTTTAAGCCAGTGCTCATATTGTTCATGCTTTCCCTTAGGCTACTAAAAGCCAGATAGACTTAATGTCACTGTCAACAAGTTGCATCAATCACCACTTTCTCTGAGAAAACTGGGAGGGTATCCTTTTCCCAGGAAATGGGAATGTAATCAGCCTCCCAGAGAGGACTCTGAGCTATGAAATTTAGGAAGAGATCTGCTGCCTATTTAAGGCCATACGGGAGAAAAGAGATGGTGGCCTCTGAGGAAACCTCAGAGGTTTGTAGAGGAGACTAGGTGTAGGGTCCAGCTTAGCATCTGGCAGAAGATGGAGGATGGGAGGGGGAGGAGACATGGCAAGGATCTGAGCTTCCACAAAGGGCATAGCTCTGTTAGAAACCTAGTTGCGAAAATGTTCTTGTTACATAAAATTGGTTGCAGAAAGATGGAGTTCTCGTGACCTTAAGATGTCCCTAAAGTATGCATAAAGCCACTCCAGCTAGAGGAGAGGATGTGAGTCATGGGTCTAATGCTTCTCCCTTGTCAAGACTTATTATTCCCACTGACCCTGCTTTACATCAAAACCTAACAGAACAATGACTGTTCAGTGAGTGACTCTTCCCCGAGAGGAGAGTTGTCTTCACTCAGTGAGGTACATTTAATGTTGGGAATTTAGGTGTCAGGTTTGAGGTAGGCAAGAATTTCAGAATTTCTAATACCTGAAAATAGCCGCCACACTCGCTCACTGTGCAGCAATTGCATTATCTGAAGGTCCGAACCACTTTCTTCTATTTCTCCTATGGTCAATTTTCTTCATTTTAAAAATCAGTTTGGGGAAAGAAACCTCTGAAGATTTAGAATCTCAGAGCATACCTCTGAAGCACTCACGTGAACCGTTGGGGCCTTTGGCCCCTCCAACTAACTACAAGTGTTTATTGATAATAAACTTGACTATTTCAGAAAACACAACACTCATTATGAAAACAAATATGACTTCAGATAAGGTTTTTACCATGACTCAAAATTATTTTGGATTATAGATGCTGAAATTTATCTCCATTATTGGAGACTAGTATGATTGGATAATCCTCAGAAATCAGTTTTCAGAGACTGTTATCAAAGTCCAAAGTGGGTGTTAGAATTGAAGGAGATAGAATATACCAAAAGATCTCATAAAAACACACAGAAGTCAGTATTATTGCTATAAATGATATGAAGGCAGGTGTGGAGCCTTCATCTGAAAATGGTGAAGCTCACATGTCATCTCTGTATGTTTATTTGTGGGAAAACTATTTACAGATGTCATTAGAGTGGTCATCACTAGTGCCATGTTTTCCCAGATAACCTAAAAATGAGAAAGGGACAGCAGAGCAGCTAAGTGGAATTCCGGTTGAGACATCGCGAGACTTTGTCGTGTATCTCAATGCCTGGAATTGAACAGCAAATGACATACTATATACCCGGGTGCAGATAGAGAGAAAACCTGTACCATCTCCCTCATCATTTTCTCTTTTTTTTTAAGTTTTATTTTATTTTTTTATTTTATTTTTTATTTTTGAGAGAGGGAGAGAGACAGAGCATAAGCGGGGGAGGGACAGAGAGAGAGGCAGACCCAGAATCTGAAGCAGGTTCCAGGCTCTGAGCTGTCAGCACAGAGCCCGAAGCGGGGCCCAGACCCGCCCACCGTGAGATCATGACCTGAGACGAAGTTGGATGCCCAACCAACTGAACCACCCGGGCGTGCCCCCTCATCATCATTTTCAATCCGCTCCATTCCTGTTCTCAAGAAAACAGACATAAATCTCCCCCCCCCCCCACCCCGCCCAGGCCCCCACCAATCTGGCCTGGATATCATGGAGGCAGGAGGTCACAGAGTAGAGTAGAAAGCAAAGTGAAGTGGATGTGTGAGCAAGAAAAAAGTAAGAGACCATGACAGAGCAATCGTGGTAAGGGATGTGTTCACACCTAGAGTAGGAGTAGAAAGCTCAGGGTCAGACAGTAGGTGCTTGCTTACTTCAGTTGAGCCTAGATCACAAGTCCTTGGACCTGAACTAACAGGCAGGTGTTTGGGGACCCTCCAGATCATGGACAGCAAATAGATTTCTTCTGGTTGGCTGACACCATTTGGTAGATAATGTATCTGGAATTCTGTATTAAAACACATTTCCAAGCTAAGTTTGGGTTGTGGGGAAGAGAGGGTTGTAATTCGTTTGCAATATATACCACGGGCATGACAAGGGTGATTGCAACCAAGGGTATTTACCACTCCTGCTCCACATGATTCTGAGTAGCCTGCTAAATGTATGACTGCCTCTTACTTCCACATTCTCAGGTTCTAAGGTCACCTTGATGCTTGGTGACATTGCCTGCTGTGAGTGATTGGCACCTGTATGACAATTACTGGCAGAGGCATTTCTATATGTTCTTGTCTTTCCATTTCTAGAAGACATGAGGAATTCAAGTCTCCATGTTCATTATTCTCACAACCCTCTTCACTGGTCATGTTCCCAGAACAATTTTCCTACAACTCTGCCAGAAATGCCTTCCATCAGTCTCCGTATTCTCCCAAATGAATGACACAGACAAAAACTAAGCTATTTGTAAGGGAGAGAGGATTCAATGGGACTATTCCCCTGGGCCACTTAGATCCTATAATAGTTCAAATGAAATGACAGCCAAATAACTTCTTTATTTGTTGCCTTCCCTTGACTAGTCACCAGAATGTGGACAGTTTTTCAGAAACCCAAGTTAAAAATTGCTTGTTCCCTCTATTTATATTGCATTTTAATGTAATTGGTTGCTTTCCCCCATTTGTTTCAGGGTGGTGACACAGCTCTGGGGGCCTGGGGATGATGAAGTGAATGAGAAGGGAGAGAGAAAGAGAGCACACACATGAAAAACCCCATCAGCAATACTTTCTCTTATTTATAGTGACAACCCCAAGCAAAATATAAAAATATATTTAGGAAGATGACAGCTTTGTTGCTTCTTGATCACAAACCAGCACTTAGGAGTTCACTTTTGTGAGCAGATAAAAAGGGCTGCATCTTGATAAAGCAGAGTGAAGAAAAAAGAGAGAGAGAAACCAGAAGGACAATCTGTCCTAGACAAAACCAGTACAGCGACCAATATGCTAAATGGAAGGGAGATTCTCAGATTATTGCCTGTGGGTGTCCTGGACTGCAGGTGGATGAAAACCTCCTCTGAAAACTACAAAGAAGAATGCCAGGAAGATGAGAAGTCTTTAGACTTGCCTTCTGGTACTAGAATTTATATTTGATAAAACAGTGTTCAATTTGCTTCCTGTCAAAATAAGAAAGAGGAAAAAGGCTACATGAAAGTATTTGAGACATTACTTATCCCTATGTTAAGTAGAGGCAGTTGGCAACTCATAAATGGGTTCATGTTTGACTAATTCAATATAAATGTGCTCTGTGCTAAGCCACAGTGGTACAATGATAAAAAAGACAGAGACTTTGCTCTGAAGAAACTTGCTACAATGGAACCAAAAGTTTATTTGGAAGTTTATTTGAAACCTATAAGGCCTTCTCCATAGAGATAATTATGTGAATATGGCAGATGGCTTTCAGTTCCCAATCCCTTTGTTCTGGAATATTACTCCAATAAGGCTATTTCAAATTTTCTTTCACTAGCACTCTTATCATTTTTTATTTTCTTTTTTTCAAGCCATTCTTTTTTAAAAATTTATTTATTTTGAGAGAGAGAGAGATGGGGGGAAGCATGCAAATGGGGGAGGGGCAGAGAGACAGGGAGAGAGAGAGAGAATCTCAAGTAGTCTCCACACAGTCAGCTCAGAGCCCTATGAGGAGCTTGAACTTAAGAATCGTGAGATCATGACCTGAGCTTAAATCAGAAGTCAATGCTTAACTGACTGAGCCACCCAGGTGCCCCTATTTTTTTTTTCTATGTTGGGAGAAATATATTTTGAGCTCCCGCATAGGGCATGGGAAATACTTTTCTGAAAGAACTCATTCAAATACCTGACTTTCCTTGTGTGAAGTCACTTGAAAGAGGTGAGGGGCAGAATGCTCCCTGCCTGCAGATGTATCAACAGTGACCCCTTGCTCCATGCATAAGCACTTGACAATGGCAGGTCTGACTTCAGCTGTTCATATTTCATCATTCTTTTAGACACATTTCTCTGGTTCTGTCCTTGCTATCCATGCCTACTGGTTCACCTAACCTAACTAGTTTTGGTAGCACAAGCAAAATAAATGTCTTTTCCCATGCAGAGCCATGTCCCACTACCTCCAGCCCAGCCTTGTTTCTGCTCCTGATTCATCGCTACCATGCTGTCTCAGCATTTCCACTCTCGTTGACTCTTACTCTGAACACCCAGTCTCTATGAATCCACTTTTACCCATCTTACTACGTTGGTCATGGGTAAGGTATCTTCTTTGATATATGGCTTTGCCTGACACTAATCATCCCTTGACTACCTTCCCCAACTCTTACATACAGAAATGAAGAGAAGCTACTCCAAAGAAGAGTGTGGAAAGGGGAAAAGGGAGAGATTTATCAGCTCTGGTTAACTCTTACTAACTATATAATTATTTAAGGGAACGACCTCTCTAAGTCAGACCACCCATCCACACCCATCAACCCAGCCAGTTGATTTGAAATGAGATACTTTGGCTGATACTGGAATGGATCACTAAATCCCCAGCTACCTTTCTGAATAAAGCATTTGTCATTAGAGTGTTGATCCATGAGTCTGGTGGTGGTGGTTCTCACATTTTACTCCATTAGAATCATATCAAAGCTTTCAAAGATCCTGTACTCCAGGCTATGTGTCACATCAATTAAATCCAAATCTGCAGGAGTAGGACATAGTTTTCATTAAAGCTTTCCAGATGATTTCAAGGTGCAACCAAGTTTGAGAAACAGTGGCTGGGCAGAAGGAGTAGCAGAAATGAAAACATTGTGGAGAAAGAATTATGTGGACCATCAGAGGGACTGAGTTCAAGATCTCTGCACCTCACTAACTTTGTTAAGTCATTACACCTCTCAGAGAATTGTTTCCATTAGTTATAAAATAGAGTTAATTATAACTGCTCAGACTAGCAGATTCTGAGGAAAATTTAGAAGATCGTGGTCTTTCGTGGTTTGGGAAGTACTTTTTAAACTAAAGCATACAGTTTGAATGCAAAGTGTTATTAATAGAACATCATAATATGGCAAGGCAGATTTTCAGAATCTCTAATCTCTCATTACACTTAGTCAACATTGGCAAACCTGGAAGCTACATGATATATGATTGGCACACACTCTCTAACTCCATTTTAGGCCACTCTCGCCTCTTTTGATTCCTGGTGTTGTTCACTGACTGTCCAGGCTGTAGATGTAGTAGCAAACTTGGTCTGTTTTCAACATATTCAGGATGGTGAGAGAGAAAAAAGGTGATTTGGGCAATCAAAACCAAAACTTTTAAGCCAGAATTTGGTGAATAGAGAAGTGTACTATGTTTACTAGGATTTTAAGGACCCAAGTACTGTTGTCTTTACTGGAACTGTTATTTCCAATATTGTACTTTCTTTTTTTCTGACAGGAAGTTTCATCTTCACGCCACCTCATCATCTCCTTTCTCTGTCTTGGATTCTTCTGCAATTGCTTAATATGTTGACAAGGCTCTTACATGTTTTAATGGTGAGAGCTTTTGCTCAACCTTTTCATGCAGAGACTAATTACTATATTTCTGACTTTGACTAAAACCCTAACTTCTACTTTTGACAAATATTTTCCTGTCATGTTGGTTTTGGACCCACACTACCTCTAAGCCATGACTAGCACAGGGATAATACCTTTTCCTCTCACATACCTGTATTATATCTACTCTGATATTGTTGAACTACCATTGACTCTTACCTTTGCTCCTGTATCCACTAAAATATTTAGTGATCTGATACAGGATTATAATAATGGTATGAAGTTTTACCGTGGACTCTTGGATATATCATACTTTAAATCAAAGGAATGATTGTCTAAAAGTGGAAAATCATGCATGTTGGGAACAAATCAAACCACATGGGAGTTTATAAAGTTTGTCTCTGTGTAGAAATGGCTCCTCACCTGAACCCTCTGTCCCCTCTCTTACACATTTTTCTCTACTCACTCCCTGAATGTCTTGTTTTCCCTCAAATCTTCTCCCAATATATGAGCTAAACTGAGAACACACATGAGCAATATTTTCTTCCTTAGAAATCGTATAACATCAAGATTACCTAAATAAGAACTGAAATCAAATATATAATATTTGGTTATTACTTAATGAAACCTTTAAAAGACTTGTAAAGAAAACGAGAAATCTTAACTGTGGAACCTAATACAAATTTTTAAATGAATGGAGAAACATAGTCTTGACTTTGTGACATAAGACTGAAATTGTAAAAAATAAAAGATTCTGCCAAGTTAATTTATAAGTTCAATGTAATATTGACAAAAAGTATAAGTTAAGTTTGAGTTGTTATAATTTAAAGAGTCTAAATTTCATGTGAATGCACAATCAAGTAAAGATAGCCAATGCTGTTTTTAAAAAGGAAAGTAATAATGATGAACTCACTTTGCCCAATCATCCTTAATAATTTGAAATAGAATGGTGTTGGTGTAAGATTCAGAGATTCAAAGATTCAAAGACCAGAACAAAGTGAACACCCTACTGAAAGATATTATGCTATGGAGCATTTAGTATATGGAGACTGATAGCATAAATGAGCAAATAATGCTTGATTAGACATGGGGATGGGAAACAAGTAAGATCCCCAATTTATGTACCAAAAAGTTCCAGGTGGATTAGGAATTAAAGTAAATAATGAAGTCCTATCAGAACTAGGAGGAAAAAAAAAGAATATCAATAACTATGTGATATAAATATAAGGAAGAACTTTCTAAGCATAATAGCCATGAAGGAAATCACAGCCAGAAGAACTATCAATAAATTTGACAACTTAAAAATACAAAGTTATGTGTCATATATAAATTTAAAGACAAAAGACACATTGGAAAAATATTTGAAACATTCATGATAAATGATGGGAGCCAACAATCTATAATATGCACATATAAATTGATAAAAGGAAAAAAAATCATTAAACCCAATAGAAAAATGGTCAAAATAACTTAGCAAGCAATTCTTAGGAAAGGGGATACAAATGTCCAATAAATACACAAAACATGCCCAGATTCACCAATAATCCAAGCATTAAGCAATGGAAAATTATTTTCTACCTTTAGGGGTAAAAAAGACAAAAACAAAATCTTCTTCAACACTTAGAAGATGGTGAGTGTGAAAACTGGTACAACCCCTAATGGAAAACAATCTGCCATAATGTTCAGAGTGCTATAAAAATTCTTTTGTGTATTATTTCTATGTCTGAAGGACCATCCTGAAACAATATATATTGATTTTTGTGGTATACTACCGGATAAGTTTAATGTAAATACAATAACTCTAAATGTCCAGAAATTGGGGGAAGATTTAAAATAAGTACACATCCACAAAAAGCATTATATAGTCACTAAGTCATGTTTGCAAAGAATATTTAATAATATGCAGAAGTGCTCACAAAGTGTCAAATGGAAATAAAATCTGATACAAAGTGGGATAGGTATAATAACAGTTATCTCGTCACACGATCATATTTAACCATCACTTGTGTAGTCAGGGCACTTCTGGATGCCTACTCTTATTTGGTAGGAAGGGGAAGCATTACCTGCCTTCTTGGGTTGATGAAGAACTAGATTCAAAGCTAAGGTTTTATCATTATAGGCTCTGCACTTTTCCCCCTCAGGTTGGTAATATGTAAAAAGGCTTAAAATAATTATAAGATGTGTCAATTTTCTCAAACTGTTCCTGAGTTCCTAATACCATTAAATAAAAGGTAGTATGTATTTTTGAGGATCTAGTATGTGCCAGGCTTTTCCCTGGCACACAGATACACTGGTGAATAAGAACAAGAGGTTTTGATCCTCTTGGAATGTAACACTGAGGAAAAGAATATGTAGACTGAAAGCAAATACACAAGTAAGCAATACAATGCCAGACCTCACTAAGTGCTAAGGAGAAAAACAAGCAGAGTGCCTTGGTGGAGAAGCAGAGCTTGGGAAGTGATGAGGGAAGGGTTTTATTAGGGTGGTCAGGGAAGACTGGCAGGAGGAGGTAATGCTTGAGCAGAGACCTGAATTATGAGGAGCAGGCAGCCATGGGAAAATTTGGGGAAAGGGGATTCCTGGCAAAGAGAACACCATGCAGGAGGGCCCTGAGGCAGAAAAGAGCTCAGTGAGAAACCCAGTATATTAGGGCTCTGCAGAGAAACAGAATCAATAGGAGATAGACATGTATACACACACGCACATGCATACACATGCACACGGACATATATCTGTATGTTATATATAATTGGCTCAAGTAATTATGGAGGCTAAGAAGTTCAAAGATGTGTAGTCAACAAGCTGGAGCCCCAGGAGAGACAAGTGTTAATCTCATTCATAAACATCCTCACAGACACACCCAGAATAATGTTTGACCAAAGTCTTGGCACCCTGTGGCCCAGTCAAGTTGTCACATACAATTAACCATGGTACCCAGCGGGATTAGAGCATGATTAACAAAGGGGAAAATTGTATAAGATGATAGCGGAGAAGAATGCTAGGGTCAGATCATTCAGGAATGTATAGGCAATAGCACAGAATAGATCATAAACAATATGGGGTCAGTATAGGTCCTACTGGAAGGCTCTGTTTGGAGGAGGTCATTGAGAAGACATGACCACTGCCCTTTGACCCATGAACTCCCTCCCCTCTTCCTGGAATGTACCATCCACTTACCATTCCCATATTAGGAGCTTTAAGGACATAGCCTTGAGAGAATAATGCATTATTCAGATTATCTGGATGACACATGTAACTGAATCCCATTATGGTCTTGATATAAACTCTTAGGATTCTGGTGAGGGGGTATGGTGATCTATTTGTCTTGTGGCTGCCCAAGAAAAGCCTTGTATATATGTTCGCTTTGCTTATTAGAGCATCCATCTAACAATCTGAGTGTCCGGCCTCTTTCTTTGGTCTCTCCTTGCCCTCTACACTAAGGGGCCAGTCTTGAGTTTTATCCAGGGAACTCCCTGTGTTGTAACCACCAGTCAGTCAGAAGAAGCAGAATTGAAACTGACCACTGATCGGTTTCTCAGATGTAGGATTTATACGGACTGAGGGTGGAGAAGAACATAGGGTCAACTAGGACAATGAGATCATGATATAAATCAGATTTATATTATGACTGATATGAAAGCCTTTTGCTCCTTCAGTTATTCCATTCATTGTTAGGAAGTGGAGCTGAACTAACCTTTGCCATAGTACTTTAAGTTTAACTAACATTTCAGGGTAGTTAGGTATAATCAATGTGAAGCTCATTTTTAGAATCTCAGTTTTTCCTTTACCACACTACCTTATGTTCAATGGCATGAAGAACTCAGGACCAATTCCAGAAATTTGAAATACCATCTAAATCAAAAGTACCAGCTTTAAAATTAACAAATCAAAAGTTTAACCATAAAAGGGAAATGGACAATAATGTCCAATATTATCAGTCTTGTGAGGCTAATGATGAGTGCAACTGAACTGATCATAAATTAAAAAAAAATATTTATTGTGAAAGAGTAAATATAAATCTGAAACCTTAGCAATGCAACATAGGTGAAAAAATTCTGTTGGATTTCAATGTTTGGTCTATTTAATTTTATTGCAGCTAAACTCATCTCTTCCCTGTGAGCAGATTGCAACATAAATGGGTATTTATGACATTTTATAACTGTTCACAGTTCAGTGTTAAGAAAACATCTAAAAATGTTATTTATTTATTTATTTATTTGGGGATGGGTAAGAAGTCAAGTTCTCTGTTGTGCCTTTGTTGTGTTTTGCTTGTCTGCTTTCTCTTAAATTCTGTTATATGCTAAAGTTTAACTGGCTAGGTGAAAAAAAATTCTTTCCTGTTCAACCCACATATCAGGGCCCACATTCAACAATTCCAGCTCTTTCTACTTCCTTTTCCCCTTAATATATGAATTGCCCACCTTGCAGAAATCCAATTCTGGATCAGCTCAGGTGTTGCTTTCTCTGTGTTTCTCCCATCCTGCTATTGGAAGGTATGCCCAAGTACTCTGAAGTCAAGATCTTCAACTTCTTCTGGGCTCCTAATGCTGTAAATAATGCTGAACTTTCTTCCTCAGCATCTTGTCTTTCCCATGCCTTGACTATTTTCCTTAAGACACCTGCTCCGCACTCTGCCTCATACTCTGCCTTTGTCACAGAAAACAGATGCCTTACTAAGTGTCCTCATTTTTTTTTTCATTTCTCCCTATCTACACTGGTCTTGACACTCACCAAATGATCCCCAAAGCCTCCCATCCTTGCCACACTTCAAACCCCACATAGAAGTGGTTCCTGTCTCATCTGAGCTCTTTTCCCCACCTCTGCCCTGTACCTGTTATCTGCCAGCCCAGCTAGATGCAAGCAGACACACTTCCCCAGTTTTCTTCTTTTTCTTTCTGTCATCTTCAACCACTTCTTTGCACATATTTCCATCTCTTATATCTAAAAAAAAAAAACTAACATTGACAACAAAACCCAAATATATACCTCACTTTATGAGTAAGCAATTATCCCTTTCCTTTTCACAAACTTCTTAGAAGAGAAACCCACACAGAATATCTTCACTGCCTCCCTTTCCAGAGACCTCTACTTGCTGTTGTCTGAGACTCCACCTACCATTTTGGCAAAACGGCTCTTACCAGGGTCATTAATGCTATTCCATTGAACAACCTTTATTGGTCTGTGACATATGGACATTTAAAGGGTTAAAGGAATATAAGCCTATACAGGTGGTTGAGAAGGATCTTCCAGAGTGGTAGCAGGGAAGCCATGTAGTACATAAAACTCAAGGAAAAGAAGGGTCAGCAAGGAGAAAGAAAGCAGTAGTATACAATGACTGCAAAATGATTTAAAAAAAAAAACTAAACTAAAAATTGGGACCTGTTAAATGAAACAGAATTAATGTATAGAATTATTGGATCATTATACTGTACACCTGAAACTAATATAATACTGTATGTTAACTACACTCAAATTAAACCCCTTCTCTTCACATTTACATACTCTCTTGGTGACTGTACGGTTTTTGGTACCAACGTTCCTATGACTTCCAAGTATTGACTATAATTCTTGCTACTTTCTTCAGGCCCAGAACCTTAAAACTAGGGTGGTCAGATGATTTAATATCCTGATTTGGGCTCTCTTGAGAATAAAAGAGGACACTATTAATAACTTCACTGTGATAACAAGCCTAGACTAGGACTCTGCTTGGCAAATTAAATCATATGATCACTTTATTGAAAACCAACTGATGGTCTCAAAAAATTAAACATAAAGTTACCATATGACCCAAAAATGAGACTCCCTAGTGGCATTTTTATGTTCACATAAATACTTGTACATAAACATTCATAGAAGCATTTTTCATTGTGGTCAAAAAGTGGAAGCAACCCAAATGTGCATCAACCAATGAATGGATAAACAAAATGTGGTATATCCAGACAATGGAATATTATTCAACCATAAAGAGTAATGAAGTACCAATATACGCTGGAATATGGATGAACCTTGAAAGCATTATGCTCAGTGAAAGAAGCCAGACACAAACATTACATAATATATGATTCTATTTATATTAAATGTCCATAGTAGCCAAATTCATATGGACAGAAAGTGTATTAGTTGTTTCACAGAAGACTGGGGAAGGGACTGACCATTAATAGGTATGGAATTTCTTTGTGGGACAATGAAAATGTTCTGGAATTAGGTAGTAATGATGGTTACACCACTCTGAAAATATGCTAAAAATTACTGAACTGTACACTACTTTAAAGGGTCAATTTTCTTTGACTTTTAAATTTTTTATATTTTATTTTTTTAATTTAATTTTTAAATTAAGTTAAATTAATTTTAATTTTAATTCTAGTGTAGTTAACATGCAATGTTATATTAGTTTCAGGTGTACAATATGCTGATTCAACAATTTTACACATTACTCAGTTCTCATCATGATAAGTGTACTCTTAATCCCTTTCACCTATTTCACCCATCCCTCCACCCACCACACCTCTGGTAACCAGCAGATTATTCTCTATAGTTAATAGAGAGCTCATTTGTTTTGTTTCTTAAATTCCACATATGAATGAAATCATATGGTATTTATATTTCTCTGGCTGACTTATTTTACTTAGCATATACTCTCTAGATCCATCCATGTTGTAGCAAATGTCAAAATTTCATTCATTTTTATTGCTGAATAATATTCCATTGTAAATATATACCACATCTTTTTTTAAATGTTTATTTATTTTTGAGAGAGAGAGAGAGACAGAGAGACAGAGTTTGAGCAGGGAAGGAGCACAGAGAGAGGGAGACACAGAATCTGAAGTAGGCTCTAGGCTCTGAGCTATCAGCACAGAACCCAATGTGGGGCTTGAACTCACAAATCACGAGACCATGACCTGAGCTGAAGTTGGATGCTTAACCAACTGAGCCACCCAGCGGCCCTTATACCACATCTTTTTTATCCATTCATCTATCAAAGGACACTTGGGCTGCTTCTATATCTTGGCTATTGTAAATAATCCTGCAATAAACACAGGGGTGCATATATCCCTTTAATTAGGGTTTTCATATTCTTTGAACGATGTGTTTACCAGATGTAGGGTAGCTCTATTTATCACTTTTTGAGGCACCTCCACATTATCTTCCATGGCTGCACAAGTTTGTTTTCCCACCAACAGTGCAGGACAGTTCTTTTTTTCTTCACATCCTTGCCAACGCTTATTTTTTCTTGTGTTTTTGATTTTAGCCCTTCTCTTTTTTTCTTTTTAATTTTTTTTTTAAATTTACATCCAAATTAGTTAACATATAGTGCAACAATGATTTCAGGAGTAGATTCCTTAATGCCCCTTACCCATTTAGCCCATCCCCCCTCCTACAACTGCTCCAGTAACCCTCTGTTTGTTCTCCATATTTAGGAGTCTCTTCTGTTTTGTCCCCCTATCTGTCTTTATATCATTTTTGTTTCCCTTCCCTTATGTTTCTATGTTTTGTCTCTTAAAGTCCTCATATGAGTGAAGTCATATGATTTTTTTGTCTTTCTCTGACTGACTAATTTCACTTAGCATAATACCCTCCAGTTCCATCCACGAAGTTGCAAATGGCAAGATTTTATCCTTTTTTGATTGCTGAGTAATACTCCATTGTATATATATATCACATCTTCTTTATCCATTCATCCATCGATGGACATTTGGGCTCTTTCCATACTTTGGCTATTGTGGATAGTGCTGCTATAAACATGGGGGTGCTTGTGTCCCTTCGAAACAGCATACCTATATCCCTTGGATAAATACCTGGTACTGCAATTGCTGGGTTGTAAGGTAGTTCTATTTTTAGTTTTTTGAGGAACCCCCATACTGTTTTCCAGAGTGGCTGCATAAGCTTGCATTCCCACCAGCAATGCAAAAGAGATCCTCTTTCTCCCCATCCTCGCAAACATCTGTTGTTACCTGAGTTGTTAATGTTAGCCATTCTGACAGGTGGGAGGGGGAATCTCACTGTGGTTTTGATTTGTATTTCCCTGATGATGAGTGATGTTCAGCATTTTTTCATGTGTCGGTTGGCCATCTGGATGTCTTCCTTGGAGAAGTGTCTATTTATGTCTTTTGCCCATGTCTTCACTGGATTATTTGTTTTTTGGGTGTTGAGTTTGATAAGTTCTTTATAGATTTTGGATGCTAACCCTTTATCTGATATGTCATTTGCAAATCTCTTCTCCCATTCTGTTGGTTGCCTTTTAGTTTTGCTGATTGTTTCCTTTGCTGTGCAGAAGCTTTTTATTTTGATGAGGTCCCAGTAGTTCATTTTTGCTTTTGTTTTCCTTGCCTCCAGAGACGTGTTGAGTAAGAAGTTGCTGTGGCCAAGATCAAAGAGCTTTTTGCCTGCTTTCTCCGTGAGGATTTTGGTGGCTTCCAGTCTTACATTGAGGTCTTTCATCCATGTGGAGTTTATCTTTGTGTATGGTGTAGGAAAGTGGTCCAGATTCATTCTTCTGCATGTCGCTGTTCAGTTTTCCCAGCACCACTTGCTGAAGAGACTGTCTGTATTCCGTTGGATATTCTTTCCTGTTTTGTCAAAGATTAGTTGACCATATATTTGTGAGTCCATTTTGGGGTTCTCTATTCGGTTCCATTGATCTGTCTGTTCTTGTGCCAATACCATACTGTCTTGATGATTACAGCTTTTTTTTTTAAATTTTTTTTCAACGTTTTTTTATTTATTTTTGGGACAGAGAGAGACAGAGCATGAATGGGGGAGGGGCAGAGAGAGAGGGAGACACAGAATCGGAAACAGGCTCCAGGCTCCGAGCCATCAGCCCAGAGCCTGACGCGGGGCTCGAACTCACGGACCGCGAGATCGTGACCTGGCTGAAGTCAGATGCTTAACCGACTGCGCCACCCAGGCGCCCCCCCCCTTTTTTTTTTTTGATTACAGCTTTGTAGTATAGCTTGAAGTCTGGGATTGTGATGCCTCCTGCTTTGGTTTTCTTTTTCTAGATTTCTTTGGCTATCCGGGGTCTTTTCTGATTCCATACAAATTTTAGGATTATTTGTTCTAGCTCTGTGAAGAATGCTGGTGTTATTTTGATAGGGATTGCATTGAATATGTAGATTGCTTTGGGTAGTATCGACATTTTAACAAACTTGTTCTTCCTATCCGGGAGCATGGAATCTTTTTCCATTTTTTTGTGTCTTCTTCAATTTCTTTCATAGGCTTTCTATAGTTTTCAGTGTATAGATTTTTCACCTCTTTGGTTAGACTTATTCCTAGGTATTTTATGGTTTTTGGTGCAATTGTAAATGGGATCGATTCCTTGATTTCTCTTTCTGTTGCTTCATTGTTGGTGAATAGGAATGCAACTGATTTCTGTGCATTGATTTTATATCCTGCAACCTTGCTGAGTTCATGGAGAAATGTCTGTTTATGACTTCTACCCAGTTTTTAATTGGATTTTCTTTTTTGTTGTTAAGTTATATAAGTTCTTTATATATTTTGGATACTACCCCTTTATTAGATATGTCATTTGCAAATATCTTCTCCCATTCATAGGTTGCCATTTAGTTTTGTTGATTGTTTCATTCACTGTGCAGAAACTTTTTTATATCAATGTAATCCTAATAGTTTATTTTTCCTTTTGTTTCCCTTGCCTTAGGAGACATATCTAGAAAGATGTTGTTATTGCCAACATCAGAAAAATTACTGCCTGTGCTCTCTTCTAGGATTTTTATGATTTCTCACACTTAGGTTCTTAATCCATTTTGTGTTTATTTTTGTGTATGGGGTAAGAAAGTGTTCCAGTTTCATTCTTTTGCATATAGGTGTCTAGTTTTCTCAATACCATTTGTTGAAAAGAGTATCTTTTGTCCATTGAATATTCTTGCCTCTTTTGTCAAAGATTAATTGGCCAAGTAGTTGTGGGTTTATTTCCGGCTTTGTATTCTGTTCCACTGACCTATTTTTGTGCCAATACCATACTATTTTGATTACTACAGCTTTGTAATATAACTTGAAATCTGGAATTGTAATACCTCTAGTTTTGTTTTTCTTTTCGAGATTGCTTTGGCTTTTTGGGGTCTTTTGTGATTGCGTGCACATTTTAGGATTGTTTTTTCTAGTTCTTTTAAAAATGCTGTTGGTATTTTGATAAGGATTGCATGAAATGTGTAGAGTGCTTTGAGTAGTATAGAAATTTTTAATAATGTTTGTTCTTCCAGTCCCATTAGCATGGAATGTCTTTCCATTTCTTTATGTAGTCTTCAATTTCTTTCATCAATGTTTTATGGTTTTCAGAGTACAGATCTTTTACCTCTTTAGTTGAGTTTATTCCTAGGTATTTTATTATTTTTGGTACAATTGTAAAGAAGATTGTTTTCTTATTTTCTCTTTCTGCTGCTTCATTATTAGTGTATAGAAATGCAATAGATTTCTGTACGTTGATTTTGTATCTGTGACCTTACTGAATTTATTTATCAGTTCTAGTATTTTTTTGGTGGAGTCTTTATGGTTTTCCATATATAGTATCATTATCATCTGCAAATAGTGAGAGTTTTACTTCTTCCTTACAAATCTGGATGCCTTTTATATCTTTCTCTTGTCTGATTACTGTAGCTAAGATTTCCAGTACTATGTTGAATAAAAGTAGTGAGAGTGGAATACTTGTCTTGTTCCTGACCTTAGGAACAAGGTTCTGTTTTTCACCATTGAGTATAATTTTAGTTATGGGATTTTCATATACAACCTTTATTATGTTGAGGTATGTTCCCTCTAAAACTATTTTGTTGAGATTTTTTTTATATCATGAATGGATGTTGGACTTTGTCAAATGCTTTTTCTGCATTTATTGAAATGATCATATGGTTTTTATCTTTTCTCTTATTGGCGTGATGTATCACATTGATTGATTTGTGAATACTGAACAATAAAAGGGTCAATTTTTGTGTGCATTATATATCAATAAAAATAAATCTTGACAAATAGTCCTTTCTACATTAGTGTCCCACATCCAGGTACCAAATTAAGTTCCCATTTCTTATCTCATTGAATGGCACCATTCTCCACAGAGATACTCTAAATCCTAAAATCTGGGAATCATTGTTT
Organism: Prionailurus viverrinus; assembly: GCF_022837055.1. Lineage (NCBI taxonomy): Eukaryota > Metazoa > Chordata > Mammalia > Carnivora > Felidae > Prionailurus > Prionailurus viverrinus. Next base: position 87,580,973 of record NC_062568.1, read on the forward strand.
ACATTTTTCTTCTATCTCTGAATTCAATCAAAGAGATTTTTTAATTTGACCTTCTTAAATCTTTTGTGTCTCTTCTCTCCATTGATGTTATCCCATTTCAGCCCCACACCCTTTAGTTTCTTCTTAACATTTATCATAATTCATTCACTCAGCAAATAGTCATGAAATGCCTATCATTTGACAGGCTCTGTTGTAGGTACATGTCATGCATAAGGGAATAAAATGTACAAATATCAGCTCTGGAGGAACCCATATTCCAGCTGGCAGAGAGCAATATAAACATAAAGTCTAATAAATAAGTACATTATTATATGATAAAAGTTAGTAAGTGCTACAGAATAAAACAAATTAAGGGTTGGTCAAGAGTGCTGGTGGGTAAGGGATTGCTATTTAAAATTAGGGAGCTCAAGGAAGGTCTTAGAAAAAATGTTTCATTTGGGCAAAGACTTAAATGAAGTGAAGGTGTATCTAGAGGAGTACATGGAGATATCTAGAGGAAAAAGATTCTCAGAAGAATAAACAGCCAATACAAAAATATTAAGAGGAAATACATCTGGAGAATTTGAGGATTGACTAGGTAGGAGGCAAGAATGGCTGAAGCACAGTGATTAAAGGAGAGAAAGTAGGTGAGACTAGAGAGGTGATGGAGAGGCAAGTTAAGTAGTACCTTTCAGTATTTGAGGTACCTTGGCTGTTACTCAAGGTTTTGAGCAAAGCATGGTTTAATTTTTTTTTAAGTTTATTTATTTATTGGTTTTTTTTGAGAGAGAGAGACAGAGTATGAGCAGGGGAGGGGAAGAGAGAGGGAGACACAAAATCTGAGGCAGGCTCCAGGCTCTGAGCTGTCAGCACAGAGCGCTATATGGGGCTGGAACTCATGGACCGTGAGATCAGGACCACGAGATCATGACCTGAGCCAAAGTCAGATGCTTTAACCAACTGAGCCACCCAGGCACCCTAAGCAAAGCATAGTATAGGTTGTAAGAGAATAGTTCTAGTGCTGAATACAGATTTTCTGACAGTAAGAACAAAAGCAGAGAGACATGTTAGGAGTCATATTTCAAATCTTCTTTTGAAATAGAAGATAATGGTAGCAGTGGAGGTGGCTGGAAGTAATAGGATTCTAGCCATATGATGACAGTAGAGATATAGGATTTCCTTTAGATTGGATATGGTGTGTGTAAGACAGAGGGAAGCCAGGTTGTCCCCAAGAGTTTTAGTCTGAGCTACTAGACAAATGGAGATACTATTGCCTGAGATGGGGAAGGCTGCTGATGAAATTAGGCATTGTGGGGTAAGACTAGGAGCTCAGCTTCAGACATTTTAAGTTTTCAATGTCTACTAGATGTCCTAGTGGAGGTCTTGAGAAGGTAGTTACATATATGAGCCTGTAATGTGGAAGAATACGCTGAAGTTTACATATATTAGTGAGGCATCAGCATGTAGATGATATGAGTACATAGACAGAAGACAAGAGGATCAAGGGCAGTACCTCCGGGCACTCTAATATAAAGGGTTAGTGAGAAGCGGTGGAATAGACCAAAAAACAGTGACTAATGAGGTAGAGAGAAAACCAAGAAAAATGTGTGCTCTGGAAGCAAGATCAAGAAAGCATATATATATGAAATGGAGTTATGCAACTGTATCATTATTGATAGATCACTTAAGATGAGCAGTGAGAATTGACCATCAGATTTTAGCAAACCAATTTCTGTATGGTGGTGGGGCTTAAAGCTCAGCTGAAGTATGTTTACAGAAAGAAACTAAGAGGAGAGGAATTGGGACAGTGCATACTGACATCTCTTCTGAGATTTGCTACAGCCAGGAACCTAGAAACACGGCAGTAGTTGGAGAAAGTGGGTCAAGAGGCGACTTTGGAGGCAGGAAGAGTATGAGCATATTTGTATGCTGAAGGCAATGATCCATGGGTGAAGAAAAATGTCTTGGGAGAGTGAGGTTGAGAACTTCTTTGAGTATGTGAGAGCGAATGGGATCTAGAAATGGAAGGGATTGGCGTAACGTGGGAGTACAGCGAGTTCATCCCTGGAGCCAGGTGTGCAGACACTGAGGGTAGGTAAGTGCTGAGAGTCTCCAGAAGTTCTCTTTTTTAAATGCTTCTATTTTCTCAGTGAAGTTGGAAGCAAGGTCAGCATCTAAGTAGGAGGAAGTGGGGTGGGTGGTATGAGGGAAGAGAAATATGAAATAGTATTTAGGGGAGAGGAAGGATGAGTGGACATGAAGCAGGATTACTAGACAGCACAAAGAGCCCATTTGAGGTTCCTGGTCATGAATATCAAATGAGATCTGCCATTGAAACTCTCTCTCACTAGCCCGTTTGCTCCACATTTGCCTTGTTCACAGTCAGAACAACAGACAGTCCCCATCACATAAGCAGCCACCCACCCTACTCACCCTGCCTGTAGTCTCACTTCCCTCTAATTCATTCTCCACACAGCCGTCTGAGAGATTACTCTAAAACAACATCATTCTTCTGCCTATAATTTCACACACATGGCTTCCCATAGACCTTAGAGTAAAGCCCAAACTTTTTACTGAAATATAGAAGCTCTTCAGAGTCTCGTCTCTGGATAGATTTCAACCTCACCTATTGTGTTTACCCTCAGATCCCCCAACACTAGGGCCAGCCACAAGAACTACTTAAAAGTTCCCTGAATGTACACTGCTATCTTTTTTGGACTATAGACCTCTCCTGATTCACTCCTCCTAATGTTCCAGGGACTTAGCTCAGAAATCACCTCCTTCAAGGCACATTTGCTGAGAGCCTCCTAACACCACTTCCTTCCATTCTGTGTTAGATGCCCCTTTAGTGACCTCTATCACAGAAGTTCCCTTTGTGTATTATAACGGTCTCTTTTCTTTATTCCCCCAAATATTGTATGTAAATTCTAGAACAGCATCATGGTATTTATCTGTATCCTGACCTACTACTACCATGGTGTCTGGCATAGAACAGGTGCTCAAAAATGTCTGTGGAATGAAGAAAGGAAAAATTAAAGTCAATAATAGTTTACTGTCTACCCAGGCAGGGACCAGTGAACGTTAACACATAATATATAGCAGGATGCTTCAAGACAGCCATTCTTGATCTTTTTGGATAATTTTTTTAATTGTTTGACTCTTCCCTACTCCTAAAGATACTTTATGGCATATCTTTGATTTTTACAACTAAAACAGTTGTGATTTATTTAAAATTTGAAATAAAGACAAGCCATCATTAGGACATACTCTTTTAACAGTTCAGATCCTGGAATTAGGTGGCTTTGAGCCATGCTCATTATCTTAAGTACAATTAGCTAAGGGGGAAGAGGCACACACTCTGGAGTCCATTAGACCCAGGTTGGATCTCCACCCCTCCTCTTTACCTCATTGAGTCTCAGTTTCCTCATTTGCAATAAGCTTACCTAGACCATTGTTGTAACTTGGCATTTTGCAGTTGAACAATGAATGCTAGTTAGCTATTATAATTGTGACCTAGGACTCTCCTTGTTTAGGCAGCTTCTCAAAATGATGAGTGGCTGTAGAACTGAACAAAACCAACTGTTGCATTTGACAAACTACCTCTTCCCCTCCTCTCTGAAACCCACCTCCCTTTCCCCCTTTATGTCATACTGTCTGTGTCCTCATTTTCTCTAGCTATTCTACCTAAATTAGTTTTCACTATGCTCCCACTCCCTCTAGCTCACTGGTCCCTGCCCCCCAATCCAGCTCCTCCCTTGTCATCACAACTCTCCAGTACTTTCATGGTGTTGATCACCATTTGCAATTCTAAAATATGTCCCAGAATTGTCTTGTTCAGTGCTATAGTTCCTGTACCTCACCCAGAGTCCAGAACATAGCTATTAGGCAATCAATAAATATCTGATGAATGGATAAATTGTACTATGTTTTAATCATATTGGCCAACCAGTTTGTATAGGCTTGTGGGGAGTTGTTTAATTTCAGTGAGATTACTGGAAACTGTGTTTCTGCCCTCCTAATGTGAGGAAGGCATATTGGTCATCAAACAGGATGGCTCAGGTGCTAGCGATCATGGTCTCAGAGACTTCCCTTCTGCTCCCCTACCCCCAAGGGCTTCACCAAAGAATATTGACAATCATGTAAAAGAAAGTTCTATTCTTGTAGAACAATTTGTAAGCCTGGATCATCTTCAAAAGTTCTTAGCATGCATGAACAGAGAGCATCTAGAAAGATAGGTAGTTTCTCAAACGAAGCTTCTGTCAAAGAAAGGAATATAATGAATATAAAATCTATTGGTCATGCCTTAAGATGAGAATCACAACTCAGCTACCCGCATTTTGCCAGATGCTGAGGAAGCATGCCAGAATGCGTTAAAACACTGATCATGCCCTGCAGTCGCTTCCAAGCTGGCTGGAGAAGTCGAGACTGACATCCTTGAAATCTAGAGAGAATACAAGTCGACATAAATTATGGGCTAAACTGTGTTTTACAGAGGAGTACTAAAGTTACTGTAACTTTAGTGCAGAATGTCCAAGGAGAAGGAAGATCACTGAGGGCTGAAGGCTTCTAAAGCTGGGGCTTGAAGAAAGAGTATAAAGAATAGGGGAGGCGTGGCCAGCAGAAGGGGGTCTGACAGAAAAGTAACGCCCCCTGCTGGTGCTAAGCTTGCTGTTCGCATAAGGAATCGGCAATGGCCGGCACTGGACCCTGGCTGTGCGCAGTGAGTGCAGTCCCGGAACCGAGAGGGCCTGCGGTCTGGCAAACTGCATAACACTGTGGACGGCCCACCTGCAAACACTGTGGCTTCCTGTCCACTTCTCTGCGGACTCCTGCCTTCTCTGGAACAAAGCAAAAGCAAAACACCACCACCACAATAACTGCAACAAAAGGAAACAAAAAATTCTCTACCCACAGGATTGGCAGCAGGTGGCGATTCCACGCTCCTGCCAAAGGAACCATAAGGACAAACGTTTATGAAAATGCGTCTGGCTAAACAGTTGTTATTTCTCATAAAGGACAAACAATTACAAACAAATGACAGCAGGACACGCAGCATGCCTGTGTGTGTGTATGGTGTGTTCATTCATGGTGTGTGTGTGTGGGTATGAGTGAGTGTGTATGTGTATGGTGTATGTTCATGTTGTATGTGTGGTATGTGGCGTGTACGTGTGTACGTTCATGCATTGTGTGGTGTATATGCTTGTGTGTGGGGCGGGGGGTGCATGTTTCCCTCCCTCCCCTAGCATGTGTTTGGCCATCCTTGATTCTTGGCTCCCTGAAGGAGGTTTGGGGCGCAGTCCTTTTCTCGCTTTTCCACTTCAGGCACACGTGGCAGTGGCATCCCCCTTATATAACCAGTGCCCACCTGCGGGGACCCTCCCTCCCACTGGTTTCCTCCCCGGTGGGGGAGGGGAGCTACGCTCCCCCGGGAAGGTAGGAAAGCAGAGGAAGTGACTTTGATGGATCACATTGTACTGGAGGCCCAGCGCTAGCAGATTGGAGAGGCTGTGGCTGTGGTGCGCGGGCCTCCATCCGGGGTTTGTTCTGATGAGATAATTTTTCTCATTAACCTTGATAACTCCCTGCTGATATATGGATCTGTCTGCACTCACATAGGACTTTCTTTCTTTCTTCCTTTCTCTTTCTTTCTTTCTTTCTTTCTCCTTCTTTTTCTTTATCCGTCTGCACTTTCCAGGGGGAGAATGCAGAGCCTGGTGGCAGCCTACAGCTGCTGGCCCAGGTGTTGACTAGCTGGGTTGCCAGCTTTCTGGTGACCCGGGCCCACCTGGAGGAGGGGAATGCAACAGTCCCTGTCAGTACCTTGAATTTTCTTAGCCATAAAACTCTCAACAAATACAGACCCTATGTTGGAGAGAGTGAGAGATTCAGAGATTTAAGCATCCCACAGTGGGGAGGTGTGGCGCCTCTGTTCCAACACCAGCTCCCATTTCCTGGCCTTTAGCCTGCAGCCAAACCCAGCCAGCTGCTCAGGCTCTTTACAGTCGCCCTCTCAGTTCCCATGCTCTAGCCTCTGCCCCAGTTGTCCCGGCGCTGTGAGGCCGTAGGTCACATTCATAGTCATTACTTGAGGTGTCTTTCCCAGAACACTTCCTCTTCTCCCCAGTTAACATGAATTTCCATATCATGGACATCCTTCTCTTACAGGATTTATTAAATCTCTTCCCTTGGTAGGCTGTGAGCTCTTTGAGGCTATCTTTTTCATCTTTGTGTCCTCAGTATTAATAGAGTGTCTGGCAAATAGTAAGCACTTGATAAATGTTTGTTGACTTTTGATATGAATGAGATAAGACATGAAATTAGGGAGTACTTTAAATGCCTGACGGAATTTAGTTTTAAGGAGAAGTTATTAGCATAAGTTGCAATGCATCCATTTGAGACCTAATGTTGTATCCTCGTATCTGCTCCTCTCGACACTATTTTCCCAGAGTTTCTCACAGAGAGACCAGGGCAAGTTGATATACTGAGGCTCTAGTCTACTATCATGCAAACATATGGCCCAAGAATTTAATATATTAACAAGTGAAATACTTTTATGAAAACCCAATGCAAGATAACTGTGTTGTCTATGAGGTAAGCAGAGCAATTATTTTAAACATAATTCACAATACAACACAGTAAGTATGGTCCAGATATGGGACTCAAGTGGAGTGATCATCTTTCACATAAAACTTAGAGACTATATGAAAGTTCTAAATTCAAGCTCCTTTATTAATAAGATGCCCAGGCAGAAGTTTCTTGACCTCTTGTCCCCAATGGGATCCTTCCACCTACATATATATCACAAACACCTTCTCCCCTTAGCCATGCAGAAACCATTCAATAGGCTTTGCTTACCAACTGATGCTCAATTTTGGAAAGATGCCATGTGTTTTAATTATCCTCATGATTCATTAGTGAGGCTGACAGAGATATTATGTTGGGTCATAGGGCAGGGGAAGTGGAATTTAAAGAACTCTCCAGGCACTCTCCTCTCTGCAGAATGTAAGAGGTGTTAGCTGGCAGCTGCTGTGGAGTGGGCACCAGTGTTGATGTTTGAGGAAAGACTAAGACTAGAAGGAAAGGGATGGGATCCTCCCTTTCAGCAATGGTGGTTCTCAAACTTAATGACCTGGATGATGCTGACACTTCTGGTCCTGAGAAAAATGCCAGGTTACCTCAAAGTTCTTGGAATTGGGAGAGAAACCAGTGAGTATTATTTGAATTACAGAGAATTTAAAGCTGTAAAGGATCTTATAAACCATCTGGTCTACACCCTCATTTTATAGACAAAGAAACAACAGGGATCCAGTGAAGACAAGTGACATCATTAAAAATTTTTTTTAACGTTTATTCATTTTTGATAGAGACAGAGTGTGAGTGGGGGAGGGGCAGAGAGAGAGGGACACAGACTCTGAAGCAGGCTCCAGGCTCCGAGCTGTCAGCACAGAGCTGACGTGGGGCTTGAACTCATGAACTGTGAGATCATGACCTGAGCCAAAGTCGGACATTGAACCGACTGAGCCACCCAGGCACCCCAAGTGACATCATTTTAAACATAAGTGACTCAATATTATACCAAGAGAGATACATTTTTGGTCATGAGGCCAACTGAGGCTACTCAAGTGGTTGTTTAAGCTACTAAAGACATTGTAAAGATTACAGCAATATACACAATGGGATTAATAAGGGAGTATTTATTCTTTATCTAAAGATTCTGGTTCCTGAATTTGATGTGAGGAAAACTGTCCAAGTTGTGCTCCATAAAATGATCTCTTCCTACTATGTGCCAGGCATTCTGTGAGGTCCTGGGGATGGAGCTCACAGTCTAGTAGAGGAGACACATTTTTGATGGTGTTAGAGTTGGCCAAAGACAAGTTTTCAAAAAAGGTTGGCCTCCAGCTTTTTATGAGCAGCACATCAGACCTGTATGTTGTGGATGAGTGGAAGAAGCTATAATGGTTGCAAAAAAGTAGAGTTCCCTTTAAATGTGTCCCAGCCTTTTGCAAGTGTAGCAATACCTCTGGAGTCAATGAAAATTATTATGCTGTTGGCTCATCCTTTGATGAAGCCTGGCAAATTCCAGGCAGAGCTGATGGTTCTTATTTTTGCTTTCATCACATAGCTTTCAACCTCTCTCAGCCGTATTTTCTTGTCTAGCGAAGGAGGTGAGGATTTAATAAAATGAGATAATGAGAGTACTGTGCCTCACAGAGGGCTTAGTATGTGGAAGACACACAAATATTGTAACTTATGCCAAAGTGAGAGAAAGAGTGTTTAGGTTAATTTCAGATAATACTTTAATTTTGTTTATGCTTTACCTCCACTCAATGAAATGGATAACATTATTATCTCCCTTTACTAATAAAAAACAAAGGTTCAGAAACATGGAGAAACCTGCTTAAAGTCACACAGTTAGTAGGTGTGAATCATGAATTCAAACCCAAGGCTGTCTAAAACTAAATTTGTTTTCTTAATGATGCATGCTTGATAACACCTTAGCCTGTGGGAAAGAAAAATATCTGAAAAGATTTGTTTGTTACCTGATCCAAGGAATGAGTTGACCTACAATACTTTTCTTTTGATACTGCAGTATATTATCACTTTGGCTTTCTTAACATTATTTCATAAGGGTGAGAGTTAAAAACTGGATCTGTGGCCAATTGCTACATTCCTCACCTCCCCCTTTTACCCAATGCTTAGTCTGCTTCATTCATTTATATTACCAGTGTCTTCCGTTTGGCATCTGGACTTATGGCCCTTGAATATCCATTTTATATTTCTTCTAGTAAAGTGCCCTGATATATCTACCCAAAGTCTATACAGGTAAGTTCATAGTAGTTTTACTTAAACCAAAAAACAAAGCAAAACCAAAACATGGAAACAACCCATATGTCCATTAAAAAGTGAATGTATAAAAATTTGTGGTAGATCCACAAAAAGGAATGTAGTAGCACTAAAACAAAAAGAATTACCAATACACATAGGAACATGGATCAATCCTGAAAACATGAGTGAAAGAAGTCAGACACAAAGAACACACTATGTCATTCAATTGGTATGATATTCTAGAACTATAGTTTTATAACCAGACTAATTTATAGTGACAGAGAGCAGATCAGTGGTTGCTTGGAGTTAGGAGGTGGAATGGGGAGGGGTATTGACCTTAAGAGATACAGGGAGCTTTTGGGGGGTGATGAAAGTGTTTTGTATGTTGATTGTGGTGCTGGTGGTTACACAGTATATATACGTATCAAAAGGCATTAGACTGTATACTTAAAATAGACACATTGAATTACATGTCCATATATCTCAATAATTTTTTAAAAAATTTTCATAATGTTTATTTATTTTTGAGACAGAGAGAGACAGCATGAATGGGGAGGGTCAGAGATAGAGGGAGACACAGAATCTGAAGCAGGCTCCAGGCTCCGAGCTGTCAGCACAGAGCCCAACGTGGGGATCGACCTCACAGACTGTGATATGGTGACCTGAGCCAAAGTCAGACGCTCAACCGACTGAGCCACCCAGGCGCCCCTCAGTTAATTTTTTTTAATCAGCTCTTGCTTTGGCCAATAAAAGCATAAGCAACAGCACAAGGCTTTTTATAAAGGAAAGTACTAGATAACAAAATAAGGCCAAACTATGCCCACTTGGCAAACGTGCTGAGGGCTTGATGGTAGCGAGCTTCCTTGTGTCTCTGAAAATATCTGCTAAGCATGTTGCCTGATAAATTCCAGTCCTAGTACTCTAGATTTGTTTCACAGAGACAGTAAAAGAAAGAAACATAAGAAATATAAAGAGCTCACACCATGGTGGAAAGCATATTTAAGAAAATGACCTTTCAAAAAGGCTGGAGGGGGTGCCTGGGTGGCTCAGTCGGTTAATCCTGGACTCTTGATTTCAGCGCAGCTCATGAGCTCATTGTTGGAGAGTTCAAGCCCACATCAGGCTTCTCAAGAACAGTGTGGGGATCTCTCTCTCCCTCTCTCTGTGTCCCTCACCTATGTATGCATGTGCACACACATGCTCGCTCTTTCGCTCTGTCTCCAGATCAATAAATAAACTTAAAAAAAAAAAAAGACTGTAGCATGCTATGATTCTGAGAATTTTACCAGGAGCTTCAGCCTATAGTGGCAAATGCCTGGGTGCAGAAGTGATATAAAGAGTGAAAGGATTGATTCTGCCAAGGCAGCTGGCATGAATAGATGGAAAGTAATAATACTCCTCCCTTGAAATGAAGAAAAGGAATTCCTAGTGTTTGTAAATGAAGAAGAGAGGGTTAAGGAATCTAGTTCTCCAAACAAATGAGACAATATATGGCCCAAACACCACAAGAACCACAATCAAACATTGGAAAACATTCCACATGGAAGCTTGTGTTTGTGATATTTGATCTGGAACTTGACATTGTGTCAAGATGCAAACAATGGAAGAAACTTAAATATTAGCTGACGGAAATGCAGGTAGTTTACATGTAAAACCACGAGTTCACCCAAAATGCTTTATTTTATTGGTAATTCACACAAATCCCCCACTGTCGTACACAGAATGGGAGCTAAGTAAATCTAGAAGGAAGAGAGGGAAAGAGAGATGGAAGGAAGGAGCATATTTTAAGTTTTGGTTGACTCCATATATCTAAGGACAAAAAAAATGTATTTGATGAAGAAGTTCAATAAATAAAAGACATTAACTTTTTTTTTAAAGTTTATTTATTTATTTTGAGTGGGAGCAAGTAGAGAGAGAGAGAGAGAGAGAGAGAGAGAGAGAGAGAGAATCCCAAGCAGGCTCCATGCTGTCAGTGTAGAGCCTGATGCAGGGCTTGATCTCATGAACGGAACCATGAGATCATGATCTGAGCTGTAATCAAGAGTCTGATGCTTAACTGAGCCACCCAGGCACCCCAAAGACATTAACTTTTTAAAATTTTATGTCACACCTTCCCACCTGTCCTTGTGCAATAATTTATTAATAAATGAGTTAAAATATATTTTTAGAGTAATTTTAGAAGTCTATAATTAGGCATACATATATAAAGTCTATAAAAAGGCATACATTGGGATGGTTCCTTAGAATGGATTTTTATCTCTGTATTCCTCCCTTAGCAAACTCTGGCCGAGGAAGGAGAAAACATGCTTGGACTACTCAGTGGATGTCATGCCCTCATCTAGGCATCCGACTTAAGGAATCAGAAATGGGCCATGATTATTGAGTAGCCATGGCAGTTCAGCTGATGGATGATCAATGGACTTCAACTCAGATGCACGGTTTGACTGACAGAAGAAAATTCTCATTCAGGTTAATGGGCGACTTGAATCGGACTCGTGGTGTTAGAAAGTGAGAAAAGGGTAAGCCTCCTCAGATGAGAAAAAAACAATCTCTTTGGTGTGTCCATCCTTTTAGCCCGACTCCTTTTGATAGTCAGCAATATAAAAGTTTGCATTTTCAAATGATCTTTCTCAGTTTGGATTTTTATCAACATTCTTTGTATCTTTTCTCAGAAAGAGGCTAGAAATTGCCTTCTTTCCTCCAGGAGAGAGTAACTGAGCATTATAAAGGTTTTCTGCCAAAAGCATGGAGCCTCAGATAAGTAATCTCATCCTTCACCCATGATAAATAAGCTATTAAAAATCAAGGGAAAAAGGTAACAGTTGGAATGTCTGAAATGCACAGACAATGTTGTGGAAACCTCATTTGTAAGACCACAAGTCTTCTCCATTGTTTAACCACAATGCTGGAGTCTTCTCTATTTTTATTTTTGTTTGGGGATTTTTCTCTTCCCCAGGCTGAAGTGCTTTGTGCATGAGACAGAAAAGCTGCCAGGACTAGTCCATCTGGCTGGCCAAATGGATTGCACTCACTGGAGCATTGCCAGATGTATATCAGTAGAAAGTTTAATTTCTGGGCAGTCTAAGCCCTCAGTTCCTTTCTCAGTTTAATGGAAACCTTGTTTCCATTTTACAGAAACTCCTGCGGTTGGCCTGAGTGTTGTCACCCAGTCTTGCCTCCTATAATCTTGGTTCCAGTCTCCATAGAGATCACCCTGGTCAAAAGTCCATCCTCTCGTCTTTATCAAGTCCAAAGCAGTGAAATGAGTTTGACAAAAAGGTTTACGCCAAGTGAAAAATCACTGTGTTACATTTGATTACATTTGTCTGACCTTGAACAATCTTAGGAGCCAGAGTAGTCATTTTAGTTAAGTAATTTAGTTTAAATTGCTTAATTAAGAAATAAAATTTCATGGAATTCCCTAGATTAATTTGCACTTATACGTAAGAGCATCAACATTTATAATCAATTTAAAGAGGAAATAGGCCTAGAGTATTTTATAGTTTGCAGTGAAACCTAATTGGATTCATTTGAGCTGAAATAGGAAATATAGAGAGATCTGATATATTTTTAATTTCCCACATCTTAAGGACAAATAATGGGCATTTAATCTTTGTGAGGCACTGAGTTTTAGAGTTGAAGTTGAAGAAATTGTGGATTTCAAAGATAAACCGGCTGATTCTCCTGTGTTCTTACCTTTTGGGAAAGGCATTCAGCAGAGCGGGATTGTAACAGGAACTCACAGCCCGGGTTGACCTACACCTGTGAGTGGGTGACAGTCACAGAGGAGGGTGTTTTGGCCCAGCATAGCCCTGCTCCTGTCAGGCCTCTGTACATGTTCTCTAACCGCACTGGTCACTCCCCTCTTTCTCTCAAAAAATATTTGAAATGAGAGTGTCAGATGTGAGTGTTTTAAGACGATTCTGTCTGAGGTATAGGGAAGGGATTTGAGGGGAAAAGGACAGATCGTTATTAAACTCATGTGTCTATCCAAATCACAGATCCTGAAATTCTGAATGGAGACAGCAGTAGTAGAAATGGAGAAGAGGAGATAATTCTGGAGTTAATATCAAAAGGACTCAAGACCTCCAAGTTTGTCTCGGGCTGTGCTGGTTAAGGCCCGTAGTACTATCCTTTTATTCTCTGGCATGTCCCAGTTTGGCAGACAGATTTATATGGTTACCCTAGTGGAAGAAGAAATGACAATCACATTGAGAATTCTAGGGAAGAGATGTGTTGGAAATGGAGATTTCAGACTTACTATATTTGAGATGACTGTATTTATTCATCCATTTCCTTCAAACCTTTGTTCAAGTCTCCCTTTCTCAGTGAGGTTCCCTTAACCATCTAATTTAGTCCTTCAGTCCTCCCCCTTAACCCATTCCTGATCCCCCTTATCTTGCCCTACTTTTTCTTTAGTCTTAGCATTTAACAACTTCCATGTGTATAATCATCTTGATTATCATGTTCACCATTGCCTACCTGCTATGATGGGAGCTCCTTAAGGATAAGGATCTTGATCTGTTCATGGATGTATTCCAAGTACCTAAAAGAGTGCGTGCTATTTAGTAGGCAAATCAATGACTATTTTTGAATTAAAGAATTAATAAGTGTATTGAAAGAACTCAAAAAATATGTATTGAAAGCCAACTAATGGAGAGGATGTGGAGAAACGGGAACCCTCTTGCACTGTTGGTGGGAATGCAAATTGGTGCAGCCGCTCTGGAAAGCAGTGTGGAGGTTCCTCAGAAAATTAAAAATAGACCTACCCTATGACCCAGCAATAGCACTGCTAGGAATTTATCCAAGGGATACAGGAGTACTGATGCATAGGGCCACTTGTACCCCAATGTTCATAGCAGCACTCTCAACAATAGCCAAATTATGGAAAGAGCCTAAATGTCCGTCAACTGATGAATGGATAAAGAAATTGTGGTTTATATACACAATGGAATATTACGTGGCAATGAGAAAAAATGAAATATGGCCTTTTGTAGCAACGTGGATGGAACTGGAGAGTGTGATGCTAAGTGAAATAAGCCATACAGAGAAAGACAGATACCATATGTTTTCACTCTTACGTGGATCCTGAGAAACTTAACAGGAACCCATGGGGGAGGGGAAGGAAAAAAAAAAAAAAGAGGTTAGAATGGGAGAGAGCCAAAGCATAAGAGACTGTTAAAAACTGAGAACAAACGGAGGGTTGATGGGGGATGGGAGGGAGGAGAGGGTGGGTGATGGGTATTGAGGAGGGCACCTTTTGGGACGAGCACTGGGTGTTGTATGGAAACCAATTTTTCAATAAATTTCATAAAGCACAAAAAAAAAAAGAAAGCCAACTATTTTTTGAGCCCTTGTGTGTGTTCTAGTCAGAGATGTTCAGTAGATTCCAGGATGCTCAATAGAAAGTGAATACACATGACTCTGAGACTCGAGAGGTTGTTTGGGCTAGAATTATAAAAGCGTGTATCAGTAATAAGCAGATTGTGTTTGTACTATGGCATGATTAATACCCCTCAGTGAAATCATTTTAAGAGAAGGGCTCAGGATTTAGCCTAGAGATTAACAACATTGAATGGAAACAGTGGAAATAGCCAATGAAAAAGCACAATCAAGAAAGGGTAATGTTGGGGTGCCTGGGTGGCTCAGTCAGTTAAGTGTCGACTTCAGCTCAGGTCATGATCTCACAGTCTGTGAGTTCGAGCCCCCACATCAGGCTCTGTGCTGACAGCTCAGAACCTGGAGCCTGCTTCAGATTCTGTGTCTCCTCTCTCTGCCCCTCCCCCCGGTTCACACTCTGTCTCTCTCTTTCAAAATAAAATGAAGACATAAAAAAAAAAATTTAAAAAGAAAGGGTAGTGTCATGGAAAGTTGAGGGGGACTAAAAAGAATTTTTATAAGGAGAGAGTTGTAAATAGTATTAAATAAACCACATTATTCAAGTAAAGGTAGAATTGGCATTGAATTTATTAGGAACATAGTTTCAATGCAATGAAATGAATTGTATTCATATTTGGAAGCTCTTACCCCTAATGTGACTATATTTGGAGACAGCGTCTTTAAAGAGGTAGTTAAGGTTAAATAGCTTCATAAGGAGGAGTTGCAAAACAAATAGGACTGATGCCCTTGTGAAAAGAGAAAGATACCAGGATTGCACCTGCACGGAGGAAAGGCCATGTGAGGACACAGAGAGAAGGCAGCTGTCTGCAAGCCGGGAGAGAGAGACCTCAGGAGAAACCAATCCTGCCCACACCTGGAACTTGGATTTCCAGTCTCCAGCATTGTGAGAAATACATTTATGTTGTTTGAGACACCCAGTCTGTGTGATATTTGCTTATGGAAGGCTTACCAGGCTAATACAATGGGCATTATTGATATTTGAATAATTACATTTCCAGAGGTAGTAAAAGCTGACATCATAGAGCAGTAGGGTAGGGAGAAAAATGGGGGTGAGTATATTCCCCTTTATATAGAACTGTGGCTAGGTGGCAGAGAGAAATAGCCCAGGAACCAGAGAGGCTGTGTTGAAACCCTATGAGAGCACAATTACATCGCGTTTACCATAAATTTCCAAGAGACAAGTTGATCATCTTCACACTGTAATATGCATAATTATGCATGTTGATTAGAGCATATTTCTTTGTTTTGTAACTGAAGGAAATCTTGGGAGAGTTTTTAATTTGAACCAGGCAGGAGAATCTTACAAGGACATTAGCAATGAAGTTGGCATTGCATTCTTTTGGTGTAATTTTAGGGTCACTAAATCAGCTGGATTTCACAATCTAAATTAGAGCATGTTGATGTTGTGCCCCAAATTGTAGAAAGGGTAGGGTTGTTTGAAGTCATCTCTCAGAATTTTTTAGTACATTTCTTTGTTTTCTTCCTCAGAGTTTATCACACTGAGTTTTTCTTTCTGGAGGGCATAGTTTACTCCTACTAATAGAACTTTCCTGAATTAGCATGTTATAGTTTTCAAAGTGAGTTTGCATTTATTGTGTCCTAATTCTTCTTTCCTCTTAGGGAATTTGCTGTTCCAGGTACTCCACATCTTTCCTGAATCACTCATTTCCCATCACAACACAAATGCATTGTTAGTCTCCAATATTCAAAATAATAATAATAATAAAACACACTTCCTACCCACATTGTCCAAGGTATCAGTCCTCTGTTCTCCTATCTTCTCTTACAAAGGTCACTTCTTAGATGGTCTCATGGTGGTTTCTCACATATACATATCACCTCTAAGGTGATGACTCTTCAGCCTTCCCCTGGGCTTCAGTCTGGTAAACCTAGGCATTGAAAATTAACATATCCAAAAAAGCAAGCATCTTGATTCTCCCTACCATCTCTAGTCCAGCCCTTACCATTGACATTCTACCAATAAACAGCTTCATTGACACAGATGTTCAGGCCAAAGCTCAGAAATCACCCTTGAAACTTCTTTTTCTCAATCTATCACCAGAGTTGTGTTGGCTCTACCTTAAAATGAGACACCAATTTAAAAAACTAAACTAAATGAGAAAACAGAAACTTACGGTGCTCATACCTGCTGGTGCAGGTAGCTGGGGTAGTGCTTACTGCCCAGAGCTTGCAAAGGGTTCACTTATCCCGTGGGTCCCCAAGGGCCCCTGCGCAGCCCTCACACCCCCATGTGAAGTGTATATGTATTCAAAGAAAAATTCAAATTTTGACAGCAGATTCCTTCCCATCTTTGTGTTTGCCACAAATCCCCTTCCCCTCCAAATGTCTCTAGGTCCTCCCCACAAGTGACGTGGGCTCACCGCTTGGCTATACTGAGGATCCTGCCCACGATTTTAAAATATAAAAAAAGGGTAAAACGTCTCATTTATGTAAAATAAGAAAGGTGGGCCGAGCCTCCAGGGTTACTAGGGACCGCCTCCTGGCCGTTTCTCAGCTGCACCACAGAGTCCTGGGCTTGTTGTGCCTAGACCTCCCGCAGCAGGAGTCTCGAAGCCCTCTGCAGGGCTCGTTCTGGCTGAGACCGCCAAGCATACTAGCTGCTTCCCCACGCTTCCCAGAAACAGGAGCCATAGCATTCCCTGCACCCAGCGCCGGGTCAGGAGCGGAGCGTTCGCCAAGGGCAAGCCCTGCCAGAGCGCATCTGGACCTGGCGGCCCCGGCCTGCACCATTGCATCTTGCATTTGTTCCTCAAGCATTTCTGAGACAGATGGACAGACCTCTGGAGGCCGTTGCTCTTGCAGCCGCCATTTCTACCCCACCCGCTAGTGAGTAACAGCGCAGGTGTTTCATGCATGCAATTGCCAATTAGTAAAGACTTGAGGTGACTGGCAGCAGGAGTTTGTGAGGCACACGCGGTGCAGGAAACAGTGGCCTGAACAGATCTTCACGCCATGCTGCATAAGCACGACGTGGGACAGCTCAGCGAAGGACCTGAAGAAGCTGAAGTTGCACAGCTGACCTAACTTGAAAAAGGTTGGGCCGTTCTCCCTGCAGGTGCGCTCCTGCTCCTTGGCGACTTGCTACCTGGAGGCTCCATTCCCTGCCAGGATCCAGGAGACCCCGGCGCGCTGGCTCCTTGATCCCCCTGATACGCCCATCTGAGCTGTCCAAGGACCAGCTGTTGGTGATGTCACACACTAGGAGGATCCTCTGCGAGCCCCTGGAGTAAGACCTGAACACCGTGCGGAACCTGCCTCCACCCAACGTATTGGAGAACTCCAGCTTGATCCGCTGGCCGCCCGGCAGGTTGGTAGTTGTCTTGTAGTCGATCCGGTTGCTGTAGGCTTAAGGGGCTTAGGCTGCATCTTCCTGCACGCGCTCCTGGATCTCGCCCTGGCCCACGTTGCTGTCGCCCACCCACAAGAACTTGAACATGTGGTTGTACCTCTTAACCAGGCTGCCCTGGGTCCCCGTCCTTGCTCATGCACACCTCCATGCTCGTGGTGCAGGCTGGGTAGAAGTCCACTGGCCATCCGCTGAGAGCCCTCAGACCAACCTACGCGGTGGCCCAGTTTCAGGGAGGCAGTGCAGGATGGTCCCACTTCTCCGCACCAGCCACCTCACCTCAACCTGTGGTTCCAGCTTGTGCACCAGACACCATTACCACGTTTTTCATGGGTAACTAAAATAGTCTCTAAAGCGATATTCTTGCTTCTGCTTTTGCTTCCATGATATATTCTCCACATAATAGACAAGGTGATACTTTACAAATATAAATCCTATCAAGTCTCTCCTGTCATATTCATTAGTACTACCCACTGACCACATTGTCCCCATGCCCCTCTGGACACCTGGTGGGATTGTGTTTACCCACCTTCTTGTGGATGGGTGGGCTTATGTGGCTCGTTCTGGCCAATAAGTTGTAAGCAAAAGTGACACCTGCATTACTGAGCTGGAGCATTTAATTGCTATTTCAAGACCCCCAGATCTTCTCTTCCCACTGCCACAGAGACTGGAATGTTCTACACAGTGGTGACTTCATCAGCTTGGGTCCTGGAGTGAGGACAAGGATGGTCACCATAGAGAGCAGAATCTCCAGCCAACCCTTGTTAAACACACATTGAAATCATGAGGGATGTCTGTATGCTTTTAAGCCACTGAAATTTTCTTTTTTGTTACTATGGCATAACCTATCTGTCTTGACTGATGTCCTCTGCTGCTTGAAACATGCCCCATGCAGATGGAGTTGCAACAAATCCTTTACCATGGTCTGTCACCCTATGTGACTTGACCCCTACCTACTTTTGATTTTTGGTTGCTATACTCTAGACACACTGTCCTTGATGTTTCTCCTACTTATCCACTTCTTAGGTTTTTTTGTACTTTCTGTTCTCTGTTTTTCTGGAATATTTCTCTCTTCAGGTCTGCACATGGCTAACTCCATCAGTTCATCATTCAGTGGCACCCACTTAGACTTACTTCTCTCTTTAAAATCTGTCCTCTACCTTCCCAGAAATATTTTAAGTTTCTGAATTAGAAAAAAAACAAACTAACCAGGTTATGCTAAAGTAACAACAACAAAGCTCCCAAAACTCAGGAGTTTATCACAACAAAAATTTACTTTGTGTTCTCACTAAGTGTGTAACTAGGGTTAGCAGTGGATCTCTGCTCATTGCTCAAGCAAGGATCCAGGCTAGTGGAGGCTTCACTTCATCACAAGCTTCCAAGAACCCTGTGGCATAAAGATGGGAGCCATACAGTAACTAGCACAACTAATTAAATATGATATTCCTGAAGTGACACATGCTACTTCAACTAACTAACTAACTAACTAACCAACTAACCATTGGTCAAATGGCCCGTCCTGACCACAGACATTTAGGATTTGGTCCTGGAGTAGAGAAGAATCTTCAGTGTCATTCTGGAGGACAGAAAAATCAGATTATCAGGAAAGCCACATTAGTGACTGTCACAGCTGCTGTGTTGATTAGCTACCTGCTGCATAAAAAATTACTATTAACTAAGCTACTTAAAACAACTTTCTTTTATTAGCACACAGTTCTATAGGTCAGAAATTTGGGTGGGCTTTATTTGGTTCTGTGCCCAGGATATCATAAAGCCAAAATCAAGGCTGAGCTGGGCTCTTGTTGGGGGAAGGGTCCACTCCCAAACCCATTCAGGTCATTAATAGAATTCACTTTCTTGAAGTTGTGGAACTGAGGTCTCTCTTTCTTGCTGGGCACTCTCTGTTCTTGGAGACCACTGGCAACCTCTCACGTGGCCTCTTTCATCTTCAGACTAGCAGTGGCATTTGAAGTCCTTCTCATTCTTCCCCTTGTATCCATTGAGGCCTGACTGTCCTTTCTGCTTTTTTCAGGAAACGTTAGCTTCAATCTATTGTATTGTTTTTGTATCTTCCATTCATCTCTTTGTCTTCTTTTGCCATCTAAAGCTCATCTTCTTTAATCCTCCTTTCTCCCATCTCTTCCTAAGGCCATTTACATTCTTTTCCTCTCCCATATCTGACTTCCTGGAACTTTTATGATATATACACTTTCATGTTACATTTGAATAAGTAATACAGGTCCCTGCCTCATCCTCATTCAGTGGGAGATGCTTTGGCCCATGGTGAAATCAATCTGCATGATGATTTTTTCCTTGAAACATCCTCTTTCTGCCAACTTTCCACACCAAAAATGCAGTAATCTTGTCTCTCTGATGCTCTCTCTAGGAGTCCACACAGAAAATCCAGTAGTCTCAGTGACTGTTCCTTTTTTAGCCCTATGTATCTCTTCTTGGACTTTGTCTACATCATTGTCTAAATTTAACCTCTCATATATGCACATCTATCTATCTGTCTATGTGCATATATATATATATATATATATAGTGTGTGTGTGTGTGTGTGTGTGTGTGTGTGTGTGTGTGTGTGTGTTTGTGTGTGTGTATTACTTCTGAAAAATTTCCAGACTAGGTTTTGCCATTCTCAATCCATGAGGAGGGGCCTTGTCTTTCCATCTATGTAAAAATGTTGGTTAAAATTTGTTTATTCCATAAGAGCATGTTACTTCAGCAAGTACTTGTATGGTTTGCAAAACTTTAATAAATATACAGAATTAGGTCTCCAGGATACTAATCCTTCAGTTGCTGAATAGAGAATATAATCTTTATATGAGAGACAGCTCTTTTTTAAGACATACAATTTGTACAGAGTGATAGTGAGATACTGTCATATTTAAATGTGTGTACTCTATATTTTCTTCTAAATATTAGATTCTTAGGGTGCCTGTTTGGCTCAGATAGTTAACTGTCTGACTCTTGATTTCAGCTCAGGTCATGATCTCTCAGTTCTTGAGATCGAGTCCCATCTTGGGGTCTGTGCTGACAGTGTAGAATCTGCTTAGGATTCTCTCTTTTTCTCTCTCAATAAATAAATAAGCATTAAAAAATATTGGACCCTCATACTCTACTTTTTACATTAGCTTTCAATCAACCTTTGGTCACAGAGGCCTACTTATACTTTTTCCTTTTCTCAGCAAGTGTTACTATATGAGACCACTCTTATGTGCATGATACCATCTAAATTAGAGTTACTAAATTACACTTGGGGGGATGGTGTGCCTATGTGGCTCAGTTGGTTGAGCATCCAACTCTTGATTTAAGCTCAGGTCATGATTCCAGGGTTGTGGGATCAAGCCCCATGTGAGGCTCTGTGCTGAGCTAGGAGCCTGCTTGGGATTCTCTCTCTCTCCCTATGCCCCTCTCCCCTGCTAGCGCACACACATGCACACACACATACACACACACACACACACACACACACTCTCTCTCTCTCAAATAAAAAATAAAATAAATTACACTCTGGTATTATGATTCTTTTATCAGAGTTCTCTGTAAGGACCGTCATATGATTCTTTTGCATTTGATGTGAAGTAGGGGCTGAGGATGTTTACTTTTAGATCATATATGTCCCCTTTCAGTGTAGCCAATCTGCAAGCTTAATAAGCAGGAAAACTGTGTTTCCTTGAGGAACAAAATACATTAAAACCTCACCATATTTTCCTCTGCATATTGGCAGCCAAGAAACTGTGTACATTTCATGTTCAATTCCAGAATTTGTGTTGATTTCTATTAGTGGAATATTGCCTGTAGCCTCCTAACAAACATCTCCAGGCCACCATACATTTAGACAGGGTAAACTGCATCCTCATGCCCAAGATGTATATGTGACTGTTGAAAGAGAAAGAAGGAGAAAGAGTATATGTTGGAGTGGAGGAAAGCAAATGAAAAGGGGAGCATTAGGATCCAATGAAACCACATGGCATCAGACAGATTGTGGCTCAAATCCCACATCTGCCATTTGATTGTCAGAACTTACATATCCTCTCTAATCTTAGGTTTTCTCATTTATAAATTGGTAATGAAAATACCCTCCTCACAGAGTTATTGAGAGGATTGGTAAAAATACCTAAGTAATTAGTAATAATGTCTGGTTCTTAGTAAAAGCTCAATAAATGGTAGCTCTGATTGTTCTTCTTATTAATATTATTGAAGAAGAAAGATGGAAAATCCCAGCAAAAAAGCCAACAGCCTCAAAATGGAACTATTAGGGAGTTGTGTTTAGTATACTTTATGAGAAAAGGTTGTGCAAAGCCTCAAACTGCCAGGAAAACCGTGACATGGTAATGTTTTGCCTCCAAGAATTCTATTTTTTTCTTCTCTTTCTGTTCTTTTAGGATTCATAACTACTTGTGTCCATCAGTTTGTTCAAGTGTGTTCATTCATTCTTTTATTCATCATTCATTCATTTAAAAGGTATTTACTATCAAGATGCCTGGGTGGCTCAGTCGGTTAACCATTCGACTTTGGCTCACGTCATGATCTCACCATTTGTGGGTTTGAGCCCCACGTTGGTCTCTGTGCTAACAGCTAAGAGCCTGGAGCCTCCTTCAGAATCTGTGTCTCCCACTCTCTGTCCCTCCCATGCTCACACTCTGTCTCTCTCTTTCTCAAAAATAAATAAGTGTTTAAAAAAAAAGGTATTTACAAAACAAAAAGGTATTTACTATAAACCTGCTTTGTTCATAATACTGAGCTAGGTTCTGGGGATATAATAGTTAATACAGGCATAGCTTTGCCTTCATGGAGAGTGCAGACTAGAGAAGGAGACAAAGTCTATTACAAGTGGTAATTGTGTATGCCTCCTCTTGTTGCAAGCAACAGTGACCTAGCGAACTATTTCACACAAAGGTCTTAATGAATCCTTCTAGGATTATTTATGACTAATGAAAAGTTCCTAAAGAGGTGAAAGCTTAATCCAAATAAATGAATCTCTAATAACAGAAGTTATATTAATGTGTCACCAAGAGTAAAACATATTTAAATCAAATGCTCTGCCAAGAATCCCTCAAATCCCACCACATAGTTAACTCCTCTTCTGCCAGGAAGTAAGGCTCTGATACTCTTTGTACACAGTGACTGTTATACAATAAAGGATGTTCTCGGCCCCATGCCCCAAGGTGACACTTTCTCTCCTTATATACAAGCTCAAGACCAGCAAAGTCAGTTTTATATTTTAAAAGTGAAAAGGCCTTCTTGACTTGGATGAGCAAAGGAGGATCCACAATTAGAGTAACAAGAGGGTTTTTAACTCTGAGACATTTACACATGGAAATATGGAAGATATAACTAAACCACCAAAGGAAACATGATAATTGAGCTGAATGGAATTAAATGTGAAAGTCGTCCTCAAATCTTGCTGCACATTACAATCACCTAAGGACCTCTTTAAATGTGTTCATGCTCAAGGCACCTGGGTGGCTCTGTCGGTTGAGCACCTGACTTCAGCTCAGCTCATGATCTCATGGTTTGTGAGTTCAACCCCCACATCGGGCTCTGTGCTGACAGCTCAGAGCCTGAAGCCTACTTTGGATTCGGTGTCTCCCTCTCCTTCTGGTCCTCCCTGCTCACACACTCTCTCTCTCTCTCTCTCAAAAGTAAATAAACATTAAAAAAAAGTGTTCATGCTCCATTTTAGACCAGCTAAGTAAGCATACTTGGGATCTGGTCATTGGATTTTTTTTTTTTGCATTTAAATCTTTTAGGAAATTCTATCATGCAGCCCAGGCTGAGACCACTGAAACAGAAAGGAGTCTTAGGGACTGAAGATGAACCCTAAAAGCTTGGCCAGATTTTGATACATGGAGAGGAGTAAAACTGACAGCTTGTCAAGAGACTAGTGGAGAACAAATAGTCATACTTGAGTATGGCCCCACTTTGGGCTGTAAAGAGATGGCCTGACCTAAGCTAATGCCTCCTGTTGCACAGATGCAAGGTAGGTCTGTGGTATGTGAACAGGAATTATTCTACCACAAATACTCTTACTTCAAGTTCTAATGTAGTCATGAAGATTTCCTTGATTAGCTTTTTGGGATCAGTGAATATTTTGGTTCCAGTGAGTTTGAGGTACTTCTTTTGGTGTATCTGGAAATAAGGGAAACTAAGGATTCAGGGGAAAAAAAAAAGAAGATAAAGTTTTGGCCAAGAGATTCCCCCCCCCCACCCCCCCTTCATGGGTCTTCTAAAGGAGAGAAAGCACTGAAATAATTGAATGAGCAGTGAACCTGGATCACAGTTCAGTGCTTCTAGAGGCCAGGCATGTAGACAACTGGGAGGCTCCCTTTCCTTTGGAGACTTACCTCAGGAGTTCTGCTGGTCTATGTGGGAATTTCCAAAGAAAATCCTGAGAGGAAGTGATTGTAAGTGGAAATTAACTGTATATTTCTTTTTTGTTCCTTCCTTCCTTCCTTCCTTCCTTCCTTCCTTCCTTCCTTCCTTTCTTCCTTCCTTTTTTTCTAATTTAGGTTATCTAGATCATAAATGGTATTCTCTTTGTTTTTCCATCTATATTGTCTTATTTCAAAGAATAGGAGAATATTTATAAGAAGTCCTGTAGTTTCATTTACAATGCTAACACCCCACGCTAATTTCTCTGTAGGATGATAAATTATCCAAACCTGAATTCTAACAGAGTAAAGTTTCCAGAAACCTAAATTGGGCAGTTAGAAAGATAAACCTATATAGTTAGAAGTTATTCCAGTTAGTGTTTGACAAGACCTAATAACAGTAAAGACTGTTACCCATCCTAATTCTTTGCATTGCCAAGTTTAACAATGCTGACGTGTAGGGGTGCCTGGGTGGCTCAGTTGGTTAAGGGTCTGACTTCAGCTTAGGTCATGATCTCGCAGTTTGTGGGTTCGAGTCCCTCATTGAGCTCTGTGCTGACAGCTCAGAGTCTGGAGCCTCCTCCAGGTTCTGTGTCTCCCTCTCTCTGCCCCTCCCCTGCTCAGGCTCTGTCTCTCTCTCAAAAATAAATAAACAGAAAAATTTTAAAAAAATTAAAAAATGCTCCGTGTAAGCATAAAAACATAAAAATACATACACTCTTTTACTTTGGAGTTGATCTGTTAGACTTTGCTGTATCCTCAGGAATGGAGAGAGAGAAAATTGAATTTGCCAAAATTAATCTTAGGATGAGTATTACTTGTAGCCAAAAGGAATAATGTTATAGGATACTTTAGGTTGGAATGGTGAGGCTGTGGACAGCATAACTGGATAACAGCAGGTGGTAAGTGGACTACCTTCTAAAGGAAGTGATGGCAGTTAAATGCAAGGATTTATTTTACTGAGTGAGTTTTCAAACTTGACTGCTGTCCTCAGTCAAGTTTGACTTTTTTCTCTTCCCTCCTTCATAGCCCTTCATTTCTTCTTTATGTAAACATGGAGTAAATATTTTTATATTTTTAATTAGTTTTTATTAAAGTGTAATTAACACAGTGTTATATTAGTTTCAGGTGTAGAATATAATGATTCAATATTTCTATGCATTACTCCATGTTCATCACAATAAGTACACTCTTAATCCCCTTTATCTATTTCACCCATCCCCCAACCCACCTCCCCTAGAGCAAATATTTTTAAAATATGAATTTGGAAATGTGCCAAATGTTAGTCTTCCTGGGCTGGTCACATTATCATCTCCATATCTGTCTTGAACTTTACCTTCTTGAAGAGTACTGGTGGCCCTGAATGCTCCTTTATTCCCTTCCCAATATTTTGCCTTTTGTAGCTATCATTGGACAGATTCTAAGATGAGCCATACCCACCCCACCGCCCCGCCACACACACACATATACACACACAATGCCTCCTGCCTCCTTGTCTTCATGCTCTTTTATAATTCCCTTACCTTGAATGTGGGTGGGACTTGTGACTTGATTCTTACTAATAGGATACAGCAAAAGTAAAGGATATCACTCCTATGATTACATTGTTATTTAAGACTACTTTGGTACCAAACCTGCTCTAGAGACTCGTCCTGCTAACATGAAGTTAGCAGCCATTGGGGAAAGTCTACATGGTGAGGAACTAGAGGCAGGTTCTAAGAACTGAGGGCAGCCCCAATATCCAACCAGTAAAAAGCCAGAGCCCTAAGCCCTGCAATGACAAGGAAGGTAAATTGTGCCAACAATGGCAGTAGGTTTGGATATGGATAATTTCAAGCCTTCAGATGAGAACTCAATGCAGCAGACACCAGTTGCAACCTTGTGAGACCCTAAACAGGAGACCCATTTAAGAGGTGCTCAAACTTCTGACCCACTAAAACCGCGAGATTATAAAATACGTGTGTGGTTTTAAGCTCCCATGTTTGTGATAATTTGTTACAAAGCAACAGAAAACTATTTTACCTATTTAGAAGTACAAATCAAAATGATGCTAAAGATGAGCCAAGTAGGGACCAGATGAGTGGTAAGACTCCATCTTATCTGTAGCATTTGTTCTGAGGTTGGAGGTTCTGTCTTTCAGTAATTCATTTACAAAAGGTTTGGTGTGTGGAATTACCACTTTGTCTCACTAGTGCCCTGTCAAGCTGAAAAACAAGTGGTAATCAGGCAATCTGAGAACATTTTTAATGATTGAACATAGTTTACATCATTAAAGAAAAATAGGTCAGTGTAATTTACCAGTTGTTCACCAGTATGAGAGAGATTTGTTTTACCCTGTGGATATTGGCTTGTTATTATAGTTACTATAATCAATACAAGAAGAAAAGAAAACGCCAGTGTTTGAGCCAGACCAGTTCATGTCTTTTGAAAGCTATTTAAGGATAGATTGATCACCTGAGAAAAGCAAGTGAAAAATGCCAGCTACTCAACTCAAAACAGTATGTGTATGTATAGCTATGTGCTGATTAATCCCATTTAAATTCTGTTACCTACCTTTTAAATAAACGATCAAGAGAGTCCTTGTATATGCATACACTTAAAAAATGATGAAACTGAGTCCAGCTGCATTACTTTCTTTTGTAGGAAGACTAGTGGCAGTCCTGGATTACAAATGAAATTGTCTGATACAAATCAAATATAGGGTATGGAAAGAAGACTTAGGAAACTCTCCAAATACAAGATGATATGATACCTTCACCCAGTATTCTTTATATAAGGAACTTTAAGGGCATTAACTTTTTGTTTGTACTTCAATGTTCATAGAAGCTTTATTTTTTTTAATATTCAGTCTGTTCTTTTATTTTTATTTTTTTAATAAGAAATTTATTGTCAAATTGGTTTCCATACAACACCCAGTGCTCATCCCAACCGGTGCCCTCCTCAACACCCATCACCCACTTTCCCCTCCCTCCCACCCCTCATCAACCTTCAGTTTATTCTCAGTTTTTAAGAGTCTCTTATGGTTTGGCTCCCTCCCTCTCTAACTTTTTTTTCCCTTCCCTCCCGCATGGTCTTCTGTTAAGTTTCTCAGGATCCACATAAGAGTGAAAACGTATGGTATCTGTCTTTCTCTGTATGACTTATTTCACTTAGCATAACACTCTCCAATTCCATCCACGTTGCTACAAAGGGCCATATTTCATTCTTTCTCATTGCCAAGTAGTATTCCATTGTGTCTATAAACCACAATTTCCTTATCCATTCATCAATTGATGAACATTTAGGCTCTTTCCATAGTTTGGCTATTGTTGAAAGTGCTGCTATAAACATTGGGGTGCAAGTGCCCCTATGCATCAGCACTCCTGTATCCCTTGGGTAAATTCCTAGCAGTGCTATTGCTGGGTCATAGGATAGATCTATTTTTAATTTTTTGAAGAACCTCCAGACTATTTTCCAGAGTGGCTGCAGCAGTTTGCATTCCCATCAAAAGTGCAAGAGGGTTCCCATTTCTCCACATCCTCTCCAGCATCTATAGTCTCCTGATTTGTTCATTTTAGCCACTCTGACTGGAGTGAGGTGATACCTCAGTGTGGTTTTGATTTGTATTTCCCTGATGAGGAGTGACATTGAGCATCTTTTCATGTGCCTGTTGGCCATCTGGAGGTCTTCTTTAGAGAAGTGTCTATTCATGTTTTCTGCCCATTTCTTCACTGGATTATTTGTTTTTCAGGTGTGGAGTTTGGTGAGTTCTTTATAGATTTTGGATACTAACCCTTTGTCCTATATGTCATTTGCAAATATATTTTCCCATTCCGTTGGTTGCCTTTTAGTTTTGTTGATTGTTTCCTTTGTAGTGCATAAACTTTTTATCTTTTGAGGTCCCAATAGTTCATTTTTGCTTTTAATTCCCTTGCCTTTAGAGATGTGTCAAGTAAGAAATTGCTGCGGCTGAGGTCAGAGAGGTTTTTTTCCTGCTTTCTCTTCTAGGGTTTTGATGGTTTCCAGCCTCACATTCAGGTCCTTTATCCATTTTGAGTTTATTTTTGTGAATGGTGTAAGAAAGTGGTCTAGTTTCAACCTTCTGCATGTTGCTGTCCAGTTCTGCCAGCACCATTTGTTAAAGAGACTGTCTTTTTTCCATTGGATAGTCTTTCCTGCTTTGACAGAGATTAGTGGGACATACTTTTGTGGGTCCAATTCTGGAGTCTCTATTCTATTCCATGGTCTATGTGTCTGTTTTTGTGCCAATACTATCCTGTCTTGATGATGACAGCTTTGTAGTAGAAGCTAAAGTCTGGGATTGTGATGCCTCCCGCTTTGGTCTTCTTCTTCAATATTACTTTGGCTATTCGGGGTCTTTTGTGGTTCCATACAAATTTTAGGATTGCTTGTTCTAGCTTCTAGAAGAAGGCTGGTGCAATTTTGATTGGGAGTTCACTGAATGTGTAGATTACTTTGGGAAGTATTGACATTTTAATAATATTTATTCTTCCAATCCATGAGCACAGAATGTTTTTCCATTTCTTTGTATCTTCTTCAATTTCCTTCATCAGCTTTCTATAGTTTTCAGCATACAGATCTTTTACATCTTTGGTTAGGTTTATTCCTAGGGATTTTATGATTCTTGGTGCAATTGTAAATGGGATCAGTTTCTTTATTTGTCTTTCTGTTGCTTCATTATTAGTGTATAAGAATGCAGCTGATTTTTGTACATTAATTTTGTATCCCGCGACTTTGCTGAATTCATGTATCAGTTCTAGCAGACTCTAGGAGTCTATCGGGTTTTCTGTGTATAATATCAAAAGGACATTAGCTTCTTTTCAATTACTATTTTCTAGGACAGTCTAGGGTTGAACATAATTTATATCCAAGGAAAACTGGAGACACTCGAATAATGTTTAAATAGTTAGCAATAATAACTTAGTGTTTATATATCATTTTATAAGGATGTTCATATTAATAATCTCATGAAATGTAAGACTGAGAGAGCAGATTCTCCATTCTGCATTTGAGAGAGGGAGAGAGAGAGAGAATGGGAAAGTGGAAGGGAGAGAGAGAGCTAGTGAGCACAAAGTCAAGATGAGAGTGGAAATTTTATACTTCCTTCCCTAAGGACTTACCATCATCACATCCTATTTTATTAACACCTGTGTATATGTCCAGACAGAACTTCTGCCCATCTACCATCCAGAAACACCAGGGAGAAGGAGACTCATCAAGTTTTATCAAGAAAATCCTGAATCTTTACATTATCAGTCTTCCTTCCATTATTGTGCCCTAGAATTGATTTTTTGAGGATAAAAACTGGGGCCCAAAGAGGTGGTGTGTCTTGTCCAATATGAGTAAGAGTTGGCCCCTAGTAGAAACTACCTATAAAGCCCTGAGGTCTTACTTTGTTCTAGCCACTTCATATACATCATCCTTCTAAGAAACTTTGTGCATATGAAGAAACTGAGGCTCAGAATGCTTAAGGTAATTGCTCATAGCTGCACAGCTAGTAAATGGAATCTGAAGGATTTAAAGCCAGGTCTCTTTAATGCTAAAGTCCACACTCCTTTCATTAAGGTAGGCCACTTGTTGACAATCTAGTTCTCTTGATTCCTAATGATAGCAACTTTCTTATCAGTGTGTCTGATCCCAGAGTTCTAGGTCAAAGATAAAGTCAAAATAGGTCTTTATCCTATGACGATTTATCTAGAAATTGTCTGTCTTTCACAAATAGCTAGAGCATTGGTTTGTAAGAAAACAAAAGTACAGCTGCTTCCTTGCAGAGTCTTTGTGTGTGTGTGTGTGTGTGTGTGTGTGTACATGCGGTCACATGGCTCTGTTATAATAGGTAAAGCAGAAGTTGGTTGCTCTCTGTGATGTTTCTGCATAGTGATGTTTGTAAAATTATTTTTACTTTTTTGCTTTTATTTGACTTGTAGTTTTTCACTGTCTCTATATGCCGACATTCATCAGCATGTATTAACGATGCTTGGAAAAAAAAAAAAAGATGTCTGTTCACAGTGACTGGGCCAGCATGAGCCATTTCAATCCTGGCTAGACTGTTTCTTCCTTAGGGCATCAGTCTGGAGTCATGGAGCCTGAGCTTCCTTGATGTTTCCCTTTAGGAAAGGAAAGAGAATTTCACAGGCACCAAAGGACCCTATCAAAGACACCAGACTTCGGGTGGAGCCTGGGGTACAGTGTGGCACAGTGAAGCAAAGTGCATATTTACAGGACAAATGGAAGGCTTTTCTTGGAATTTCAAGAACAGAAGGTACAGATAGACACAGTAGTCTCTCAGCCACACTTTAATGAGCCAGGGCCCTTGGCTGCCTGGATTCTCAGTAACAGGACGCCTGTGCAGTGAGAATACAAGCAAAGGATGTTCGGGCTCTGCTTGGGCAGGTGTCTCCAAGGGGAGGGAAACATGACTCATGACACTTGAGCTAAGTTGAAACCACTGCCATCACCCTTGGAAAACAATTTGTGGGCAGAGATCTAGGTTGTTTATAAAAATGACATGAGCAGCAGCTTCAACCTCAGGAGGCATCATAGGAATAGATAAAGAGGAGGATTACAGAAGCTAAAGCTTTTGTTTAAAGAGAGATTACAAAGCATTTAGGTCGGATCAAGTTGTCCTGAAGCTTAACTGCTAAAATGTGCCCCTTTTCTCTATTCTGTAATGAGTTTCACTCTTAAACTTAGTGCTCAAATGTGAAGATGAAGATGAGGCTGTGTTTGGAATAACCACACATGAGATTGTTGGTCTCTTTCCCTTCTGTTAATAGGAATTCAGGAAACATGAAGATTAGAAGAGATTCCAACATTAGTTTTTCTTGTAACAAGGGCAAGTGCTTTCTAAGTACTTGAATGTGAAGAGGAAATCATTCAGCGGGAAAGTGGATGCAACAAGGTTAGCACTACAGAGATTTTCATAAACTTATGGTTTCTGTGTTGGAAATTGTCCAAAGTGTAGACTCCCCCTGTTGAGAGAGTAAAAATATAGGTTTAAAAACATTCAATCTATTTCCCACTTCTGAGGCTGAATTGGATTGACTGCATGGCTGATCCAGTACCTGCAAAAACCTACACATTCAGGAAGTGACTTTAAAAAATGAATTGACCAAAACTCAGCCAATTTGTCAGCTATTTGTAGAATTGGCCTTTGTTCAGCTAGGGATCATTCCTGATATTCTCTATGTCAGAGAGATTTTCTGCCTCAGTGAATCCTTCCCTTTCTTTGGGAATTAAAATTTAAAGAAAAATGATAAAATTCCAAAAGAACCATATGCAAAATTAGACATGTGTGACTTATTAATTCATTTGCTAATACAATAGCAATGCATAGAACATCCACTAGATGCCTGGCTCTATTCTGAGTGCTGGAAATCCAGGGACAAACAAGGTAAATACCCCACACTTAAGTTACAGTAGGGAAGACAGAAACAAGAGTTAAATACACAAGTATGTACAAGAATATGCTTTTATAGTGTGGTAGATGTTACCAAGAAATTAAAGGAGGGAGAGTGTAGGAAATTTAAAGGCTGTTCTAGAGTGGATGTCAGGGTAGGCTTTTCTGAGGAAGGGATATTTAGGCAGAGATCTGAAGATACGTGGGAAAAAGTAGTGTGAAGTTCTAACAAACTGTTCAATAGAGAGGTGATAACATAGGATGGGAATAGCAGGTGTAAATGTTTTGAAGCAAAAACTAGCTTAGAGTGTTTTACAAACCTCAAGGAGGTCAGTGTAGCTGAAGTGAAGAGGATCAGAAGGAGCAAAGCAGGAGGTAAGGATAGAGGGTAACAGAGGCCATGTTGTATAGGCCAGAGGAATCCTTGGTAAGCAGCTGGGCTGTTATTCTAAATGTGATGAAAAGCAGAACAGTATTGTAAAGGAAGTGATATAATGTGATATGTAGTTTTAAAGAGCTCCCTGGTGACTGTGTAGAGAATAAATTGTAGCGTGTTGAGAGTAGAAGCAAGGAGACCAGTTGTGAGTCAATTTCTAAAGGCCACAAAGGAGATGGTATCTTAGAAGTGTGTGATGTTTGAATAAGTGAGCAGAAATAATGAGACGTGGATATATTTTGAGAGTAAAACCCAGAAGAGCTTTCTGATATATTAGACGTGGATAAAGTTGAGATTGGAGAAAGAATAATGGGAAGAATGGAGCCATCTAGAATTTTGGCAGGGCACAAACTTCACCCATGCACAGGCCATGATTGAGTTTAGCAAATAAGTGAATGCAATGAGGGAAATAGTGAAGAAACAGATGTTTGGGGGGATTGAGGTGGAAATAAAAAGTTTTGACTAGAACATGTTATGTTTTAGATACCTCTAAACTATTACTATTAATATTCAGTTAGGGGTGAGTCTAGCATCAGGGAAAGGTCTGGATGGGGAATACAAGTTGGGTGTCATCAGCATATAGATGCTTTATAAAAGCACAAAATTGTAAGGTCACTGAAGGAGGTAGAGAGAGAGTAGGGCCAAAGACCAAGATTGGGGGGCAGGACAATATTCAGGAAAGAGTAGAGGAAAAGAAACTGGCAAATAAAACTGAAGAGAAGTCATCTGTGAAATAAACAAATTTCACTGAGAATAAAGTGAAGGGAGTATTTCAAAGCTTGATAATGATTGAATAATAAGGACATTGAACCGACTGATGGATTTAGTGAGATAAAGATGTTTGTGACATTATAAAGAGGAAAAAAAGGCTGATTATAGATTTTTTTTTTTAAAGCAAGGAAGTGGAGACTGAATGTAGATAATACATTCAGTGATTTTTCTGTAAATAAAGCAGAATAAATTGACACTAGCTGGAATAGAACGTAGGGTTAAGATATATTTTTTTTTATAATGTATTTGTATGCTCTATTAGGATAGGCTAAGTTATGCTGCAGTAACAAATTAGGCCCCAAATTCCAGTGGTTTACTACAACAAAGGCTTATGTTTCACCCATCCTACAGATTCAGGGAAGGTAGGCTGGAAGCTCTCTTACCCAAAGTTCCTTGAGGTCACAGTCTGACTGAGGTTCCATTGTCTTATATGTGCATGATCTTAAATATGCAAACCGTTCAACTGCTACAGCAGATGAGTAAGACTAGAAAAGTGTACATGGGGTTTTTCGCTCTCTTAGTGTGAGATGGTTGTACATTTACTTGGTCAGAAGTAATCACATGGCCTGCCTAATGACTAGAAAATTTAGGAAAGCAATTGAAATATTTAATGGGCTTCCACCACGTAAGTCAGTAGGAATGACACCATAGTAGAGTAAATGAAATTTAAGAACCAAATTCCTGAGCAGGCAGGAGGGGATTAAAGTCAGTTCCCTTTTAGACAGACTAGTTTTAGCAGCCCTATTTGAGTAAGCATATTTCACTGGCTGTATCAGAAACTTGAGTATATAGATACTGATTATAAAACCTGGGAGATTTGGTGATGGAAAGATGAGGGAATTGTCTTCTGAATACTTTATTTTCTTGGGGAAATAAAAAAAACAAAGTCATCAATTAGGAATGAAGAAAGGGGAGTAATTTTTATAGATTTTATGAGAGCATCTGTAAATAATGGTCTCTAACAGTGGAAAACACATTCACTAGGAAATGTGGTAAGATGACAGAGGCAATATAGTATAATGGTTATCTGCATAGATCCTTCAGCCAGACTGTTTGGAATGCAGTCTTGGCTGTATCAATTATAACTGTGTCCTTACTTACCTAACAACTAAGTGCTTCTGTTTTCTGGTCTGTAAAGTTGGGATAATGATAGTACTTACATCATAGGATTGTTTGGTGAATTAAAAGAGCTTGGCATTGTGAAATGTCAGCTGTTATTGTGAGGATAGCCTGACAATGGGACAATTTCAGATTAATTGTCCTAAAAGTGAAGTAATGCTAATAGTTCAGTTCTGTGTTTTCTTCTCCATCCATGTTCAAGTGCTCAATTACTAGGAAACAGATGTGTAGTAGGCAGAGAAGTAGATTTAACCAGGGTTAGACTAGATTTATATGAGAGAGGGAACTCTCTCCAGTTCTCTATGGCAAGGTAGTCTTATTTCCTTAAATGTGAAGATGTCTATTCCCACATTGTTTTATTTCTTATCAGAAATACTAAAAATTTTTCTGTTTTCTATGAGCTATGTCAGATTTCACAAGATGTCGCAGGGATCCTTCAGAATATTGAGAGGGTTAGAATTCCATGTTTGATTCTCTTCTCCAAGAAAAGCACCATTTATAATTCTATTAAAAATGGCATATTTGGCAGCAATCAACCTCTGTGTGTCTTTATATCTGAAATGAATCTCTTATAATCATATAGATGAATATTTTTGTAAATTTATATTTATATTTAGTCCATATTATATTTAATATGCACCTATTGCATTTTGTTAATTGTTTTCTGACTTTTTTTTCTTAAAATCTCTTCTCTGTTCCTTTCTTCTCCTGCTCTATTTCTTTTTGGTTTGGTGACTTTCTTTAGTGGTATGCCTGTATATCTTTCTTTTTATCAAACAGAATTAACAATTGTTAGCTGGACTCACCAAGAAAAAAAGAGAAGGCTCAAATAAATAAAGCTAGAAATGAAAGAGAAGTTACAACTAATACCACAGAAATATAAAGGATCATAAGAGACTACTATGAACAATTATATGCCAACAAACTGGATAATTTTGAAGAAATGGATCAATTTCTAGTGTTCATCAGTGGATGAATTGATGAAGTGCAGTATATAAACAATGGAACACTACTCAGCCATAAAAAAGAAATCTTGTCATTTGAACAATGTGAATTTGAGGGTATTGTGCTAAGCAAAAAAAAAAAAAAAGAGAGAGAGAGAGAGAGAGAGAGAGAGAGAGATCATGATTTCACTTATATATGGAATTAAAATAACAAACGAACAAACAAAAAACTCAGAATCAGAGAACAGATTGGTGGTTATCAAAGGGGAAGCAGGATGGGGGTGTGAAAAAAGGGTTAAGAAGGTCAATTTTATGGTGATAGATGGTAACTAGACATACTGTGATTGTCACTTTTAGTGTATACAAATATCAAATGATTATGTCACATGCCTGAAATTAATACAATGTTATATAACAATTTTACCTCAATTAAAAAACAAGCAAAAAAAAACAACCTCCTCTCTTGGAAATGAAATAATTTTTTCTGTATCAAATAAAATTATATTTTTGAGATAAAGTTCACATTATTTTTACCATAGGATACTTCTTTTTCCTCTATTTAAGAATCCCTGAGTATTTGGACCTTGGTATTTAGTGGGAAACAGTAAACCAAGAATCTCTACTTCAATTATCCTGCCAGCTTACACACTGCCTTCTTAGTTGCTAATGATCTGAAACAAATGTCACTAAGTAGAAAGGAAGATTAATTCCAATAAGACTGTGTGGGTATGCCAAATCTATTTTCTTTCCTCATGCAGGAATCTGTGAGGAGGCCAAAAGCACGATCTGCTTTGTGAAATACAATAGGGCAATTTTCTCCATATTTTTCCTTGCCTTTAGAAGTCTTTTTACATTGGCTTTACCTTCCAGATATCCTCTCTAGCTTCCTTAATAACCCAGGCTACAGACACCCTTATGATGTTTGATAGTAGATATTACTTGGTATCTAATTCATTGGGATTCCTCATCCTGTAGCTGTTAGATTTCTGACTTAAACAATTTCCCTGATAGCCTCTCCCAGTTCTCACTAAAATATGCTTGCAAATATATGAGAACAAGAAATATAGAAATGGCAAAAGAAGAAAACTCAGAAAAAAGGAACTAAAATTAGAAACTAATATAATGCCAAAATCAAAGTAAAATTCTCCATTGTAGACGGAGCCAGATGGGAAAATCCTTCACATTCCATTCTTCTATTCTCCAGACATATTCTTCTGTTCCTAAGACATGGACAGCCAAGGAAACAAGCAATTCTTCTGTGGTGTCAAGTCTATGATGCCTACCTCATTTGAGTGATGGAATTGTGAGTAAATTTTATGTTTTTTTGCTGATACTTATTCTTTATCTTCTAACTTTTTAATCTAAATAGCTTTAAAAAGAGTATCTGTGTATCTATCTGTCTACCTATTAGCAGAAGATTAAAGTAGTTATTTTTGGGATTAGGAGTTTGGGTGATAATTTTGCCTTTCTATGTTATTATATTTTGAAATATTTCTATATTCATATTTTACCGTATAATTAGGGAATAGAATGTAGTTTTCAAAAGATAGTATTTTAGAGGACTTTGAGGAAATTCATTACCTCTTATTTTAAGCCAGATTTGCAACAAAATATTTTCTACTTGGTGTTTTTTTTTTCT
The DNA here is from genome assembly GCF_022837055.1 of Prionailurus viverrinus. Lineage (NCBI taxonomy): Eukaryota > Metazoa > Chordata > Mammalia > Carnivora > Felidae > Prionailurus > Prionailurus viverrinus. The sequence goes on from NC_062568.1 coordinate 87,617,233, forward strand.
TTCTCTTTTTTCTTTCTTTTTACTACTAACGTGAGAAAGAGTACCTTTTTTATGAAGAAGATTAATATATATGTAATTCAAGATAGTGGTCTGGGTTCTTACCCAAAATAGATGGTATGTTTAGGTGGTCTGCCTTAAAATATAGTCTAGGTAGTATGCGGAACTCACAATAGTGGTTCCAGGGGGCCGTTAAAGAGCTAGATTATCTAGAAGATAAAACTGGGGATGGCTTTTCAATAATAATGACTTTAACAATGTTGAAACAATTATTGAGATAATGTGCTATTAATAAAATTTCTTTGGATGCACGAGGGACTATGGCATATCTTAAGATAGGAGCCATCCTCTAAACAACCAAAACTGAGGTATAAGAGACTCTTGTAGCTGATTTGGAAGTATCTGCTTTATACTTTGTTACTTTATCATTATTGTAATTGTTATTATTAAGGCATAATTTATATACTTTGAAATGTACAGATCTTAGGTGTGAGTTCTAACAGTCCTGACAAATGCATGTACTGTGTAATCTGTATCTATATCAAGGTATAGGACATTTCCTTTCACCAGAACATTTCCCAGAAAATTTGGTTTATTTTCAGTGTAGGGTTTTTATGAGTAAAAATGCTGTGGACACTCCTGTCTGGCATGATGGACATAAACACACATTCCTGTGGGCAGATGTCTGGAGTGAGATTGGTAGATCATGGGATATGTGTTTCTTAATATTTAGTAGGTACTGTAAAACTTTTTTTCTATGTGATGGGATCAATTTACACTCTCCTGGCTACGTAAGAAGTTTACAGTTGTTCCATATACTTGCCAACACTTAGTATTGCTCATCTTTTTAATTTTACTCATTCTGGTGAGTATGTCATAGGAACTTATTGTGGTTCTAAGTTACATTTCTCTGGTAACTAATGATGTGTGTACTTTTTTATTTGTTTACTGGATATTTTGATAGCCTCTGTTGTGAAAAGCCTACCTATCACAATGTATTTTAAATGGTATATTTTCTTATCTATTATTATGCCCCAACAACTGGTCTGTAAATTCCCTAAAGGTAAGGAATATTTTTAAGAGATTTTCTTAGTCTTGATACTTAGCACTTTGTACTAGCACAATGCAGATTCTAAGGCAAAAAAAAAATGATTTGAATGAAATATAGATAATTATTAAATAGCTTTTCAAATGTGCCAGATGCTTTTCATGTATTACCTCAATTAATCTCTGTATTAACTTCACTTATGGATGAGGAACTTAAAGCTTAGAGAGCTTTAAATATTTGCCATGACTACAGAGTTAGTAAATGGCTTGAATTGCTATAGTCTGAAACCAGGACTTTCTTGTTCAAAAACGATTTTCTTTGTCCCTTTGAATCCATCACAATGGCTTCAGGTTAGAAACAGTTCTTTCATTGTACTTATTCTGCACCTATTTACTGCACATGTTGACAGAGAATGCTGTGCTCTCTAACATCCACGTTTCTTTTCTTTTTTTCTGGGCGCACAGATAAACTACATTTCTCAGGCCCTTTGAAATTAGTTTGGGTCAGTGAACAAGTTACAGCAATGGAATGTGATTTAATGTTTTGTATGATACTTCTAGGTCTCATCCATAAAAATCTCCCACATGCGCTCTTCTACTTAATGTTTCTGTGGCACACTTGAACTTCACACGTTGAAGATGGTGGTATCATAAGATATAAAGAGCCTTGATCCCTGAGTAACTATGTGGAACAAAAACTCCTCTCCTCTCCCTGTCATATTGGTCTGTCATGAGTGAACATTAAACTCTCATTATGATAGACCACAGATATTTCAGAATTTGTTATATCAGCACAGCCTACTAAAATCTCTTTCTAGGTGTTGGTGATGCAGAGATGAATAACTGTTAGCTTTAGGGAATATAATTTTTACAGGCAAAGAATTCTAAACAATATGAGAAATGCTATAAAAAGGTACAGACCAACTTTTATGGCAAATGATGGAGAGAGATTAACTCTGCTTTGTAAGTTTAGGGAATATATCACTGAGGGGTGTGTGTGTGTGTGTGTGTGTGTGTGTGTGTGTGTGTGTGTGTGTAGTTGTTTTTTTTTTTTTCACTTGGGTCTTGGGAGGATCAGATGAAAATGATAGGAATTTTTGTTTGTAGAAACAGCATTAGAAAATGTGTAAAAAGCTAAAAAAAAACATGCTATACTCCTTCCTGGAGATTTGTGAAGTTTTATGTGGCTAGAATATAGCTTTGCATAAGGAGGATGATAAGAGAAAAGTCTAATAAAATAGATTGATAGCCAAAATTGAAGCATCTCATATGCCATGATAAAGAACTAGAACTTGGTCTTATGATCAATGGGAGCCATCTCTTAAGAATTGAAGGGAGAAAAAACTGGAAGCAGGAGAATCATTTGAAGGTAGTGCAATTATCTTGATAAAAAAAAACGAGGATCAGAACTAAGACATTGTCAGTGAGAATTAAGAGGAGGTAGACTCTTAAAATTAATACTGCTCTGGAGGTAAAGAGAATGACATTTAGACTGTTTCTTTGGTTGAATATCACCCACCATTAGAAAAGTGTTACGTAAATCAAATCCAAATGAATCTTTTGTATTTACAGGTCTGATTCTGTAGTCCATGTTTTTTGTTAAAATGTCAATTGTTGATTTCTTTCTCTAACTTCTCAGAACTTCTAGAAACCTTGTTCTATTTAACATGTGCTCATCAATAACATTGTATCAATGAAAAAAAAGTTCTGATTCTATAATTGTTCATTCCTACACACCCTTCCTCAACTTCTCTGTTTCTTTGTTTTCTGTTTTAGATGGAAGAAAAGCAGTTGAATTCCATAAATACTTCTGAGCTCCTATTATGCGCTCAGCATAGCAGTAGGCACTAATGATAAAGAGGGTATGAACCTCAGTTTCAGACTTTAAAGAATTCCTGGTCTAGTGTGGGTAGGGAGACAGTGGATTGAGAAGGATGAGATAACAACTCCAGATGGCTACAATGCAGTCTAACATAACTACCAAAATGAGGTATTATAAGGGTTCGTTCTAAGTGATAAGAGGGTTCAAAAGAGCGATGTTACTGATTAAGAACAATAGTTTGGTTCTGTGCAGACTGCACAATGTGGTACAGGTTTCAATGACAAGATGCTGCTGCTGCTGATAATGATAATGGAGGACAAGTTCCTTTTAGCATCTACAATTATGTTAGTTACTGTTGACATGTCTATGGGAATGTAGCCAGGCAAGCTATTCATCCACATGCATGCCTGGTTTCCTACATTAATGATTCAAATCACTGATTATGTAATAATAATAATGAGAACTGTTAGCCAAAAAGTCAATTTCCATTGTTTGTTTTGCTTCTTCATGGAAATAAAGGCAGTTTTAGAAAACCTCCTTTGAATTTACAGAATAAAGCAAACACACAGGAGGAAAAGTATCACCAAGGATTAAGGAAGCTTATGCATCAGGATCAGAATAGGAAACACCTAGCAGCTTAGCAAAAAGAATAAAAGAGCAGTTTCTTCTCTTCTGCCCCTGAAAAAATATACTTACAAACTGAATCACAGTAGAAGAGGAAAAGATAGGCCGTCGCGTGACAAGAGGAGGTAGGAAAAAAAAAAAGCAGCAAGCAGGATTTTAGTTTTGTTTTTCAAGGATTAAGTAAGGATTCTGCCAGGAACATGATGAAGTAAATTTCTCAAATTTTGGCAGAAAATCAGAATTATGTATTTAGAAATGAGCACTATTCTTTAACTGTAACAATAAAAATTCTAAATTATTCAGCCTGGAAATGAATTTTGGAAAGAATACAACAGATGTATTCATTCATTCATTTATTCTCCAAACACATTGAACGTCTATTATAGACCCAACACTGCAGAAAAAAATGGCAGAAAAAATGCTGAGACAGTGTAGTTATACCCCCAAGAAGTTCATGTGGGGTGATTCACAGGAAAAGAAAAACAGCCAACAAACATAGTGATGTGTATTATGTAGCTATGTGTGGGCTGCTAAGGAAGTGAGGCGAAGGGAATTCTTCATCTGCCTGGGGGGGTCTGGAAAGGTTTCACAGAAGAGAAACAATGAAACAATCTGGAACTGAGATGTGCAGGATGAGTAGAAATTGACCATGAGGAAAAAGTGGTGATAGATATTTAAGGCAAAGGGGAAAAAAATGAGAATGAGATCACGCATCAGTAATAATTGATGTAGACAAGATTCACTGTTGGATGCTAAAATTAGTGGGTAAAAGCTTTAGAACAAACAAGATTTACATAGTCTCAAAGTATGTCCGCCAAGATATATATTAACTACAAAGGCAATGATAGAAATTTTACAGGAAAAAAACAGTCCTGCAGAAACCATCTTCTGATAGATAGAGGTCAGTATCACCAATAGTAGGACATATCAACATTGTGAACCCCATGATATGATGCACTGATAAGAACACAACATTTCTGTGTTGTTCTTACCAAAACCACATAACTTCAGTCCAAACATGAGAAAACATCAGGCAAACCAAAACTGAAGGACATTCAGCAAAACAACAGGTCCATACTCTTTAAAATGGACAAGGTCATGAAAGATAAGGAAAGACTGAGGAACTGTTACAGACTGCAGGAGACTAAGAAGCAATTACTCAATGCAAGGTGGGATCCTAAATATGATTTGGAATAGCAAAAAATGTTAGTGAAAAACTCACAAAATTTGAATAAGTTCATCTAATTTAGTTAATAATGTTATCTCAATGTGAATTACTTGATAAATGGACTGTTTTTATGTAACACGTTAGAGGGAGTAAGGAATATACGGAAAGAATTTACTATTTTTTCAACTTTTCTATAAGTCTTTGGTTTAAAATTTAAAAGTTAAAGAAAAGACCTACAGGTTTAAGATAACAGAATATGCATATGGAAGGATGAGTATATTGATAGAACCTTGATATTGGATACATGTAGGCCAAGTCCTTCCTAAGGAGTTTGAGTTTAATCCTGTATGTGATAACCAGCCATTGGCGAGATTAAACAGCAGAGTGTCACAACTGGATTTGTGTTTTACAAACATCCTGGTGACAACATGGACAGGAAGGTAGGCTCATGGGAGTTGGGGACACTGTTAAAGTAGCTAGGCCCATGGAAATATGGTAGAGGCTTGTACCAGGACAGTTGCCCAAATGATGGAATAGAATAACAGAGTTCCACAATAGTCTTTTAAGACATTCTTCATCATTCCTTTGTTAAAATTTACATGAATGTTTCCTAGGCCTATTTTCAACACCCAGCAGCCATATAGCTATGTATGTAGCTTACACTATTGTCCATTTTATCTTGATAGGTATTTACTCATTATCTCATTTGTGCTTCTCCTTCCTAACTTCTGGCCTGAAGTTTGGTGTTGTTACTTGGAGATCAGTTTCTGCTTGCATGGAGCACATCAGATTTATTTCAGTGAGTCATCCAACCTGACAGTGGTCTTTCCATCTCTAGAACACAGTCTATGCAGGCAGCAAGAAACAGAGACAAAGAACTTTCACTCTTGCAGTGCTAAAGTTGCCAATACATCTAGCTGATCAAGACCACTAGGACTCAGGATCCAACAAATTCTGAGCCCAGCGCTGCATTACTCTTTTGCTAAGAGAAAGAGAGCGGGAGGGAGAATGGGGAATAGAAGGGAGGGAGGGGTAAAGAAAGGAAGGAAGGAAGGAAGGAAGGAAGGAAGGAAGGAAGGAGGAGGAGGAAGCAAGGGAAAGAAAAGAAAAGGAAGGGGGAAAAAAGAGAGATTGTCAAAGAGAAATTTTCTTGAATCTCTAAATAAAACACAACAATACAGTACACCTTCCAAACCATTTCTCATCTTTGGATTTTGTCACTACTTTATACTGTTTTACCACTCTTTCCAAGTTTCAGCTGCCTGTGCTTCTGCTTGAGGCTGTTTAATTCTGTGTTGTAATTTACTCTGGAGTTTCTATTTTAAAAGGCTGGGAAATGGGAAAGGCTTCAAGTAAAATAAGAAGGCTGGCAAATGTATTCTTCAAAACTTCTACTTATTCTATACCCTCTACTAGTTTTTGAATGCTTTCTTGCAAATGGAGCCCAAGTGACCATTAGGTAGATCAATAATCAAGCAGATTTAATTTGGTAAGTAGAGGAAATAAGAAGTTGCCTTCCTCAGTGACCTTCCATCTACTTTGTTCTAAAGACTAGGGATGTATGCCTTTTTAATTAAGCATAACTCTCAGTTCTTCCTAAATCTTTTTCTATTGAAGCTAAGATTCCTGATAGAAAGGCTACATTAGGCCACCACCATGTCAGTGTGCTCAATGTTATTAGGTCTCTGTCATTGAGTAGAGAAAGCAGAAAGCCTGAATGAGTATGCTGGACACCTCAGGAGGAACAGTGGCATAGGGTCCAGGGTTAAAAAGACACAGTGGAAGTCCTAGCCTTCCAAACATAACAGACTTTAGCACTTCTGCCTCATTGCTTTGCATGGGATTGCGTAAATTAAATGAGGTTAATTTAAATACATAGCTGCCCATTGCCTTGAACACTGGAGTAGGTGAGGAGTAATCTTATCCTAAGGTGGAAGGAAGTAGAAAACGATGCCTGAAAAATATTTTGAAAGGAGGAGGAAAGAGAGTGTACGCTTATAAGAACTGGAATTACTTCAAAAAAAAAAAGTTAAGACACACTAAAAATTAGCTTAGTGTCCAAATTGAGATGTGGAACAAAAAGTAGAGGAACTACAATCTAACCAGATGTGCAGTATAGAGTACTTAGTGGCAGGGAAAGATGAATTGTAGAGACGTTACAGACATTTGCCTGAATCCTTGGGTCTGGCTACTGCGATGTAGCTTTGCTTCCATAATCTGATGTAAAAGAACATGATAAATGTAATTAAGTCTAACAAGCTTCGTATTAAGGTTACTGAAATCTTTGGCCTATTTTGTGGTAAAAAATAGGGCCTGTTACAGGGAAGAGGAACCACTGTAGGTGGAAATTTCAATAATAAAACCATCCCAGGGAGAAATAGTCTGTATCTGTTTTTGGAGCATTGTTGTCCAGGTATTATGGGAGAGTCCCAACTCCTTCTCAGACTCCAAATTAATTGGTTCTTTTTATAAGACAATGAGGAAAATAAAGAAAATTCAAGAGAAAGTTTAGACAGAAAGGCTTTTAGCAGAATTCTTTTATTTTCTACTCAAAATGACATTAATAATCAAATATTACCCACATTAATTTCTTAGCTTGGTATGAGTGAGTTATTTTGCCTTTAATTTTTAAAATGTCAGAGTACGTATTTACGTATTTAAGATCTACTCTGATTTAGGAGGAGGAGACATAAAAGAGATTCGTCTGCAGTTAAGCTTGTGGACTATGCTTCTCCCTCTTGAGGGAGCCCATATTCTTCTGTCATACCCAAATGTCTTCTGTCATACCACTAATGGACATAATAACCTGTTATATCATTTCCTTTTTCATTTGAATGTAAGAGGTAGGCCGTCTGCTTTCTGCTACCCAGATTTTACAGAGTAACAGGCAGCAAAATTATCCAGACGTACAAAATATAAAGCCCAAAGAACTTTATCCACTTACCTTTCCATCCCTTGTTGTAAATCACATACTGGAATGTGCCATGATATACTAGTGATAGTACTATCTTACGCTTATTGATCTTGAAGGAAGCACTGCCACCAGGGAAGTGGCCAAGAAGAATTGTTCATGGGACATGAGAAGAGTTCCAAAGAAAAAAACTTGACCTGTTTCATAATTTTGCCCTGAGTCAGCCTTGGCCTCATGGGAAAACTCCTAATAGCACTATGAGAGTGGTACTCTCTCCATCACATTTCCACTACTCAGGACAGTAGGATAGTAGAGCCATCACCACTTGATGCACTGGCTCTCCTCCAGTAGTATGAATGGCTGCTGTTGGGACACAAAGTTGTCTATGGGGATTGGTGGGATTTTGTAACAATTACCAAGAACTAATTTTTGTTCAACATTTGTTAAGTGTGATATGTTATGTATTGCAAATATTACTAGTGATGATTTATCTAGGATCTTTTGGAATATGAGGAATTATCTTGTTATGTATTATTATAGTAAATCCTCTGTCTCCTTTACCTAATAGCAAATACTTTTAGTAGGATTTTAAATAGATTTCTGATGATCTATTTTAAATATTCAACCTAATACAGAATGCTGTAAACATATATTTTTTATCAAAAGTAAGAAGTTCCTCTTTTTTCCTTGGAGATCCTGGGCTTTAGACACACAAACTGCTGGGAAATGTGAATATGGAAAGCTATGCTTGTGAATCAACTCCCTTACTCTGTAGTAGAAAATTAAAGCTAAGAGGTTAGTTGGTTGTCCTGAATTCATGGGCAAACCAGAGTCAAAGCCTAGACTCACACTGAGTCTTCTTCATTCCCTGTCCAGCACATTGTCTTGCACATTGACTGAGAACAGGGATTAGAAGAAGCTGCTGTCTAGGAAGCCAAGAATGGAAAATCCACACAATGATGAGAGAAAGGAATTCATAACATATGCAAGGAATCATGTTGTCATCTAATGCTATGCTGCTGGTGGAGATAAAATGGATTGGTGGAGAATAAAGAGGTGTTCCTGGGATTCTGTTGTAAGCCAAGTTACATGTTTCTGAGTCATGGGACATCCCTTCTTTAAACAATATTTATTAAATATCTACAGCATGCCAAACATTATGGTAGCAGTCTAGGGATCTTAGGAGCTAGGGGGAGATTTTTCCTTCCCTAGTTTCAGGTTTCTGTAAGAAGAGAAATCACAGGGCGCCTGGGTGGCTCTTTCAGTTGGGCGTCAACTTTGGCTCAGGTCATGATCTTACGGTTCGTGGGTTCAAGCCTCGCGTCAGGCTCTGTGATGACAGCTCAGAGCCTGGAGCCTACTTCAGATTTTGTCTCCCTCTCTCTCTTGGCCCCTCTCATTCTCTCTCTCTCTCCCCTCTCTCTGTCTCTCAAAAATAAATAAACATTTAAGAAATCACTTGGTATCTTTCCACCCCTATACACTTATATCTTCCCAGGGGGACAGTGACCTACCTCACTAAAGAGCTTCAAAGAACTCAGTCCCTTAATCTTTTCCTTCTCTTTGGAATCTATCTGGTCAGCTCTTGGTCATGTGTTAAGCTTAACAACAAAGGTTCTATTTTAATGGGGGCCAGTCTGTAGTTTCCCCTTGATATTTGTGACTAGAACTGTCAGTCTTATGAAGACTCAGTATTGTGAAACCCAATTTGCCTCACACCTATGTGAAGTTTTCTATTGAGTTCATTAATAATAAAGTTGGCTGGAGTCAGGCAAAGGGGTGCTAGGTCTACAAACCGCATATGGGCCACCATAGTATAGGGCTGGGATCATGAGTATACAACCAGTGCAGTCACACAGAGCTCTGCTACTTGATGGGCCCATACTAGGTTTCATGCATTGATATCATCTTGTTGAAATTCTTACTAAGTTTGGAACAAAGCCCTGCATTTCCATTTTACACTTGACCTCACAAATTATGTAACCGGTTCTGTCAAGGTCCTTTGCCCAAAAGTTTGGACTTAGATGTGGGCTGCATGGCTTAAATTACTCAAGTTCAGCTTGGCTGGTATTGAAAGGTCATTTTAGGCATTAGTGGAAAGAACATTTGCCACTTCTAAATCTGAACATGTCTGAGATCTGCATACAGAGCACTGGTAAGATTCTAATAGTAAAATGTTAGGTTGCACTGTATTTGTTCCCCCAAATTCCATTCCATGTTCAGGAATATGGAGGGAACTCTGTATTCCTGAGGACAATGGAAAGCTTCTCTACAGAAGATTCCCTTTTTTCTTTTCTCCTGCTAAAACAGATCTTGAATCTATGCTCTGACTTTGTTTTGGAAGAAATATGGACTTTAATGAAGATTATACCTTTTGGTAAAAGTGAGACCCGTGAAAACATCCAAACAACAGAAAATGGGGAAGTCAAGAATTAAGACAGTCAATTCCCCCTTATCCACAAGACCTAAAGAAAGAACAGCACCTGCTTCTCTGTCTTTGTGGTTGTGTCAGGCCTAGTGCAGGCCAGACCTATGGAAGGGACTCTATAACTTGCCCGACCTATGGAAGGGTCTTTAGTTTGCTCCTTGTGAAACTGTAATACTCATTCAGTCAGACTTCTGCCTCCCAGCCTCATGGTAAGAGGCCCAGTTTTTTCTAGTCCTAGCTCATGACTGACTTTCCTCTGACCCAGGTATCTCTAGTAGAAAAGATAGTGCTGCCAGTCCCAATTGCCTCACATATTCTGTATCACTACCTCCAGCCCCCTGAAAACCACACAAATTGGATTCATATTGGCTCCCCATTAGTTAATTACTAAGATATTTCTGTATTGTATTGTATTTGAACAGCACATGCTAGAGATTTGGGTCCACACAGGGCCCCCATGCACAAGTTTTGGAAGCAGTCGAGACAGCTTCAGTTCTCAGTGTTGGTCACACTAACATCCAGGTAAAGAGAGGGAGAAACTTTCTCTAGGAGGCAGCTTTCATAGGCCTAAGCACTGCCACAACAAGGGGCTTTGTTAGCAGACATGGAGGCATAGGGAAGAATGCTTGACACCATGAGAGTGTTGAAAGTTGCTTCTAGAAAGAGCTGTACCCAATAGAGGACCAGGATACCACAGACACAGGGATCAAGGAGAAATTGAAATTAGGAAGGTTTAAATACACTGAATGGGAAAGAGTGATACCTTGCAAAAGACCTGAATACACTAAATGGGAAAGAATGATACCTTGAAAAAGACACGATGTTTGTACTGCTACATTGCGAATGTCTAAACTCCAGAAGACAGTATATTAAATGGCACTTTCTGTAGATCGAGTTCCCTAAATCAGATATGGTGCATAAATTAACCCTTGTTTAAAAAAAAGACCTTTCAAATGAACAAGGTGATGGACTTCCTTAACAGGCTGATCCTAACTGATATCCTTTGGAGCTGAAACCACATTTTCCCCCATATAATCACTTCTTTCAAATATCATTGAATCTTTTCTGTATTCTTTGGCAGTCCTTAGTTCTGGATTTCTTTGCCTTGGATGAGGACTTGAAGACTGAGAATTGCCTTCATTTATGCATTGCTATGTTTGTAGCAGTACCAGAATAATCTCTTATGTACTAATCTTTGGACTCTTTAAATGAGGTACATGACAGACTTGATGTGGAACTAAGTCAGTTCTTGTGGTCTAAAGGAACTGTATTCTAGTGATGGGCAGCACAGGCTATAGCATCTAAAAGAACCAAACTCTATTCAGGCATTGAAAAAAACATCTTCAGCTAGAACAGAATACAACAAAGACTTCACTTTCATTGGGATTTTCATACCCATGTTCAAGAATATCTGATTTTGGACTTTTTTTCCTGTTTAAAGAGTATTTATTTTATTTTTAAAAGTTTTTATTTAATTACAGTTAGTTAACATACAGTGTAATACTGTTTCAGGTGTACAAATTTAGTGATTTAACACATCCACACAGCACCTGGCACCAATCACAACAAGCACACTCCTTTATCACCATCACTTATGTAATTACTTTGAATTTTGATGTATTTGAACTTGAATATTCAAGGAAATCAAATCCATGGACTTTATTTTCTCACAAGGAATTTGATTCTGGAAGGGGGTTCATATTCAGGTATTGGAATTTTTATTATTAGGTTAATTTAAAGTTTTCTGGTTACTTATATACATTTTTTAATTTTTTTCTAATGTTTATTTATTTTTGACAGAGAGAGACAGAGCCATGAGCAGGGGAGGGCAGAGAGAGAGGGAGACACAGATTCCGAAGCAGGCTCCAGGCCCAGGGCTGTAAGCACAGAGCCTGATGCGGGGCTCAAACTCACAGACTGCGAGATTATGACCTGAGCCGAAGTAGGACTCTCAACCGACTGAGCCACCCAGGCGCCCCTTCCTGGTTACTTATATTAGGCAATGTGCTTGAACAGAATGCAGGATTGGGGGAAATAGGCAGACAGATTTCAGTTATCTACAGTGGCCTTGGAATTAGTTTAATGACCTATTTCAGTGAAGAAACATCTGTAGTGTCATCAGCAACCTCAAGAGGGTCTTCCAGTGATTGGTATGGGGGAGAGCTTTATGAAGACCACCTTAATGGGCTACCAATCTCCTCCCCCAAGGAGATATCCATACCAATTTTGACCATATATTTAAGGGTAAGCCAAATGGGTTAAGAGAACCAAGGTCTTGGGAATGTTAATTGGAAAGCATCCTTTATTCTGGTTCATGTTTACAAAAGAAGCAACATTAGTATAACCTCTTGGCTTCTCCTCTCCCATCTTACTTATTCCTCTCAAAGGCAGATGGAGTAAGTGACCAGATTAATGAGATAGGGAGAGGAACTGGGATGCTCAGTCCCTTATTTCCCCTGTTTTTGGGCTCTCTGTGCCTTCAGAAATGTATATTCCCTGCTTTTGGCCATGAGATAAGCTTAGTGTCTGAGATTTTGCTTGGGGAGGCCTACAGTTTTCTCAGACTATTCAAGATTAAGGAGCAGTATTATGAAACCTACTGTTGCTTTTCACTTAAATCACAATCTCTATCACCTCTGTAATTGAAAAAGTTGATATTTTTTACTTCTCTCTGCCTTGTTGTAGACACGAGAAAGACTTCTATTTATAAGCTAGATGATCTTTGTCAAACTACTTAACCTTTCTATTTCTGTTTCCCTAGGTGTAAAATGGGAGAATGCCTGTACTTTTTTATAAGATTGTTACAGATTGAAAGAGTTCATGGAAAGTGCTTAGGCAAATGCTTTGTTAGTGTTTGCTGTTGCTCCCTTATCTCACATATCAATGTGTACATAATTTGAGGAGTGGGAATGAGGAGATGCTTTTTACTGGGTCTCCCATGAAGTCCAACAGTCGGTACTAGTGTGCACACAGAGTGACATCATGGTTCTGGCTTAATTCCAGTGATAGAGACGACAAGTGAACTGATAATTGTAGTACAGCATGTGATGTGTTATAATAAAAACGAGTACTATGTGCTATGGGAACTCGAAGTTGAGAGCAGCTGACAATTTAAATATTCCTACAGCTGTACTCAAGGCTAGCCCAAGACAAACTGTGAGTTAGAGGGTAATATTTTTCAACTTCAGAGTTAAACCTTCATGTTAGTGGTCTTCTCCATTTTTCTGCCACACAGTGATCTATGTTCTCTCACCACTCCCTGGATGCCCTCCTGGAGTTTCTCCTTCTAATATGCAGTTCCCAGATCCAATAGCAGGTTGGCACAACAGCTGCCTGAGGCATCCATCCATGTGAGCTGCCAAACCATCAGCTGAGGATTGAAAACATCACTGGATATGCAGCAAAGTAGAGAAAATTGAGTTTATCTGAAAGGAAAGGATATAGTATACCAGATGAGAATTGTAGTTCCAAGCAGCAGAAGCTAGCTCAGGATGATTAAGCAGAAAAGGAATTTATTAAAAAAAAATATTTAGCAGATCACAGAATCATTGAAAGCAAGCTGGATACTAAGCTCTCAGGGCAGTGCTCCAAAACCACACCGAAATTCTGGTCTGTGAGAAAACTATAGTTAAGTCCACTGCAGAGTAGATAAAATGATTTGCACCATCACCATTTTGCATCAGGACCTCATTGCTTCTGCATTCATTGTTGCTGCCTGTACTGATGCCTCTTCTGCACCAGCAGGCAGCTCTGCATTTTCTACAACCACCATAGACCCCTAATGCTTGACGTCAATCTTTGCAACACAACAGCAAAAACAGCAGAAAAGTGGATTCTGTGCAGTCCTTGCTTTTACCACTATTAACGTTCTATCACAGTTTTGCAAAGGTGCATCCAGTTGGTGGAGCCCAGGTAGCATAGCCAAATTCCAGCTGTGAGAAGCTGACAAAGCTAGTTCTCTAGCTTCTCCCTTAGGGTAGTATTAGAAAAGTCTTAGGGAGCCAGGAAATATGACAAATGCTCAGGATGCTATTCAGAGCCTTGGAAGAAGAATGAAAGCCTTTAAAGACTTGATTGAATAATGATCGATGCCCATAAATATAAGGCTTTTTCTTTCTTTTTCAAATTGATGAAAATGTTTTCTTTTTCTTTTTTTATTTTACATGCAAGCTTGGAGCCAGAACTCAAAAAGGTACATGCAAGGCCAAGCAATTCCACTATGGGTTCCCTTTATTCAATGTTCCTCACATAGTGATCTGCCTCTCCTTTAAGTGTTGAGTATATATTAAAAGAAAATGTTGAGTATATATTAAAAGAAAATTATTTTGAAAGTACATCAAGTTATCAGCTTACCTGGGGCACCCATATGTCTTCATATTTCAAAATGGTGTGCCATGGTAAAGTTCTCTCCTCCAAAGTACAGTGTTGTGGTTCTCTTCTTCAAATAGGATAATGTCAGATATTGTCTGATCATCAAATCCTTCTGAAATACGAACTAAATTATCTCTTTATCTCTTATCACATTCTTTCCCTCACCGGATGCCGTAACCATACTAGACACTGTGGGCCTTGCTCAAATATATCATTCTATTTGTGCCTCCAGGTATAAATTCGGGTCTTGACATGAAAAATGCCTTGAAACCTTGGTTCTGAAATGTCATAGATAAGACACTTTGGTTAAGTTTTCTTCCCAAGAATGAGAAAAAACAACACTATCAAGTAAATACTCAGAAAATATTACCCATTTATTATTATTTTTGTTAATTAGGCATAGAGGATAAAGGATTTTAATAATTTGTCCTCATGTAACTTATTTATTTTGATAAGGGGTTTCTGAAACTATATTGCAAATCTCTTAGGTGTATGGGTTCCCTAAGGCAATACACATAACTACCCTTGAGAAGGGCTGTCAAGTAAGGCCTCATGGTCTAGAAGAGAGGTGGAATAATCCTCTGTTTCACAGAGAAAAAAAGAAAACGTTCCTGATCCTTCAGAGAAGGATGACAGTGGGCTAAGAGAGCTGATGTCAGGAACCAAGTAGGGTACATTTGAGTTGAATTCAGCACCAAAAAGTGGAGTTACTTTTAATCTCTTCTTCCCTTGAAAGATCATTGATGGAAGCTGGCCCAATGAAAGCATGCAGTGCTGGACATCATCAGCAAAATTCTTCAGTGACACCTTTTGGTAGTAAAAAACTGTGGGTACAGAAGGTACAACAGACTGATTAGAAAGCCAGCCTCTCTTTCTTTGCACATGGAAATCCAACCGGATTAGGATGGCCAGCTGTCTTCTCAACTTCCTCTGGGGGTTGGTCTGGTTTTATTTTAATTTGAAGAAATAAAGGGTGTCATCAAACTTATATTATGATTACAATATTTAAAACTGTAATTATGTTTTTATTATGTTTTTATTGTTATGGAAATTGGCCACACATGCCAATATATATGGAAAGGACATGGGGAAGACTAAAGCGACAATGGGGAAATACATAGCAATATAAAATATAAGCATAGGTAATTTCACATGTTTACAGATAACAGTCTCACTTTGGAATAAGTTCTAGTGGTTATTTATTCTTCCACTGTCTCACAGGGTCCTTTTGAGGGAAAAATCACTAAATGTTTGACCTGGAAGAAACTTGGAAATTGTCTAGTCATTCAATTTGACAGAGAAATATCCTGAAGGCCAGTGAGGAAGTGAAACCTAACAAAGGTCACACAGAGTAAACAGCAGAAGTGAGACTGGAATTCTGTCTCTTCTGGTACCACCTTGCCTTGATCAAAAACCATCTAAGGATCTACTCAAAGACAGCATCCTTTGCTTTTCCTTTAAGCGTTAGGCAGACTTTCTTTCAAACTCTACTTTTCAAAATGATTACTTTGCGAATCTTAACACCCTCGTTAGAAAACAACAAATTCTAATGTTAATTATTATATGAAAAGAGAAAGAGGACTTTGCAAATATTTTATCACATCTCTAAGTAAATTGAGTTATGGGGCTAAACTTTTTTTTATTACTTCTTCCCCAATCCTAGTTTAAAAATACATGCTGATGGGGCGCCTGGGTGGTTCAGTTGGTTATGCATCTGACTTCGGCTCAGGTCATGATCTCACGGGTTCATGAGTTTGAGCTCCATGTCGGACTCTGTGCTGAAAGCTTGGAGCCTGGAGCCTGCTTCGGATTCTGTGTCTCCCTCTCTCTGCCCCTCCCCTGCTTATGATTTGTCTCTCTCTCTCTCTCTTTCAAAAAAGAAACATTAAAAAATTTAAAAAGTGAGAAATAAAAATACATGCTGATAACTAACCTGTTCCAATCAGTCCATTTTTCAGAATCCAACACTTGTCTTTGCCTCTCTTTAACATTGGCCATCTGTGGGGCCTGCATTGGCTTTGTTCCTAATTACTATAGTATTAGGTTGCTGTTCATCTGTTCTTGGCCATTTAGTCTATGTAGACCTCTTTTCTTTGCCCTACTGATTATGAGTTGGGCAGTGGCATACTGTGGCAATCCCACTGAGACCCAATAGATAACTCTGTGCAATATTAATTGTCTCATTTGACGAAGCTTTCACTAGCCATTCCCTGAAGCATTCCCTTTGAATTCTTTCTTTCTTTCTTTCTTTCTTTCTTTCTTTCTTTCTTTCTTTCTTTCTTTATAAAAATTTTTAATGTTTATTTCTTTTTGAGAGAAAGAGTGTGAATGGGGGAGAGACAGAAAGCGAGGGAGACACAGAATCGGAAGCAAGCTCCAAGCTGTCAGCACAGAGCCTGATGCGGGGCTCAAACCCACGAACTGTGAAATCATGAACTGAGTGGAAGTCGGACGCTCAACTGACTGAGCCACCCAGGCGCCCCATGAATCCTAATCCATTATTTAATAAAGTTCCCAAATTAGCAATCGGGGCTCCATATGGCTTAGGCAAGCATATCCTATGAGTTCATTCTATTAATCTAATTTTGGGGGCACAGCTTAGACCTGGGGTGCTTCTTGAGAATCTAGATCTAGTTTTAAGGTTGTATTTTGGGCAAAATATACTAAATAACTTAGTATGCAGTTTTCTCTAGATACTTCTATGTGTAAGTAGGCTTTCCATAGCACAATAAGTGAGATGGGTTGATAATCCAGCTATATTCAACTAAAAACACCTTACCCCCCAAAAACATACCCCAGATGGTCTTTCCAGGAAAAAAAAATGCCTGAGACTCACTTTCCAATTATATTTGAAAAGCCCTAATTCTTTTTAATGATCCCCATTTCCAACAATTTAGTGATTACTATGGAACAGTGAGAGCAGGGCCTCAGAAGAACCCCACTCTTGGTTTAATGTTTTATGTTGCTGTCTTAAAAGTTAGTAATTTAATCTTCGTGTGTTTTATAAATGAAGTGCTATGGTACAATGGAGCATATACTTGAGCAAAAGACATACATGGAAGACAGGTTAAAAAAAATCATATTTTAGTACTTTTAATGAAACTGTTTCTGCTTTTTAAGCAAGGAATCTCACATTTTCATTGCTATTCTGAATGAGAGTGTCATATATTGTAGAGTCCTTACTTCACCTTGGCCATTTGTATTCATATATGGCCCTATAACCTTCTGTCCGGGTTTATATCCTACTCAGACATCACCTCAATGACTAAGGTTCACTTTCTTTCGCTTATACTAACTTACTTAAACTATTTGTTAAGCACTTACTCTGTGCCAGACATGTGCCAAGCACTTAATCCATATTATATATGTAATCAACATGGTGACTCTCTGAGATCACTGT